>NW_010972436.1:25306177-26018791 GCF_000737465.1 Haliaeetus leucocephalus | reverse complement strand
GCTCAGCAATAACAGCCAAGAGAAACGAGAAGGAGGGGGGGCATTCATTATTACGATGTTTGTCTTCTGGAGCAATTACTGCACGTACTGAAGCCCTACTTCCCGGGAAGTGTCTGGACATTGCCTGCTGATGGGAAGTAGAGAATAAATCTTTTGTCTTCCTTTTCTTCTTCATGCAGCCTTTGCTTTTGCTTTATTAAACTGCCTGTATCTTGACCTACGATTTTTTTTCCATCTCATTTTCTCCCTCCCATCCAGCTGAGGAGGGGAGTGATAGAGTGGTTTGGCGGACACCTGGCATCCAGCCAAGGTCAACCCACCACAAGACTATTATCAGTTTTTCCTTTGGTTTTATTTTCTCTAGGCTAAACCACAACTCTATCCATCTTTGCTCTTTGACTATGCAATCTTCTCCATGATTAAAGAGTACAGGACTCATACTACCTGTTACTTAGATAGTCAATGAAAAAAAAATGCTTATAGGATGTGATTCATATAACACATTTTGTGCTTCTCCTTTGAGTTTAGATCACTAATTAGAAACTAGATCTCAACTCATTGACTATGAAAGGACAGGAACTACTGCTGGAAAAAAACCAACCTACATTATATCGAATAAATCATATCTGTGTTCCTCTGAATTCTGTCTTCATTCTGTTACAAGTTATGGATTACCTGAGTGGAGATACAAGAAAGATCTACATTTCTGCATAACAGGTTAAACTGAGTCACATCCTATTCATTTGTTTGCCATAACTCTTGTAATATATGTCTGGAAAATTTTAGAGGTTTCTGGTATTACTCATGGCATATTTTAATAATCATGGGGTGTTCTGTTTGAAAAACAAACAGTTTCCTACTGATAAAAACAGTTCAGTAGGGAAAAACAGAAATAATGAGAAGAAGCCTTAGTATATAGTTACTTATAATTTGGTCATTTTTGTGAGAGGTCTGCATTTCTGACTTTGACACACAGTCAGTTGATGTATGCTGGATAGCTGCATCCTTGGTACGTGCAAAATTAGCAGCAAGATAAACATAGGAAATTCTTAAAAAGTACTCATTAGGCAGTCATCGCTACCCAATTACGCTAATGATTCAGAAGAAATGTGAACTGGTAAATGAGGACTGCGCTTTAAGATGGAGCTTTCGGAAGGTCTGAATTGGGGGACATTTTAAGGCAGTCTGCAGTGAAACGGCAATGGAAGAATTGTAGAAGTATGGTGATATTTTAGGCAAGGCTGTCACATGAAGTTTTTAGCAGACAATCAAAAAATAAGCCATCTGTTTGTGGACAAATATTTAGCTAACGGTCACAAGAGCATTCCAGATGCTTTTAGAAGGCCTTGAACAGAATAAACAAGAAGACAAAAAAAGAAAGATGCCAATTAGAAGAACACAGGTGCACATTCCACAATAAAGGGAACTTGGCACAAAGAACCTCAATTCGGCATTTTATCTTGACCAATCAGACTGAGAAAAGTTTTGCATGTTTTAGTTGGTATAACTAATTATGTCCTATGTTCATACGCATGGACAGAGTTAGTATAACCAATTATATCTTATGTTTATGCGCGTGGACATCTGTTTACTTAGGTAGTTAAATCATGCTTCCTGGTGAAATAGAGTGTCATGCAACTGTCACCAATAGTGGGGATTTCAGGCATAACACTATGTTGGTGGTTACCTTTAACAGAGGCTCTAATATGACCAGATAAAAACAGAAGGAGGTAAAAAAGAAATAATAGACAAATATGTTAGAGAAGAATTTTGCTGCCTTTAGCTATCCAAAACTTAGGTCACTAGTCTAAATTAGGCTCTTAGGTACCCTCAGTCATCTGTGAAGAGAGACAGACACTTACAGAGAGTGATTCAGCCCATCTTAAAACAGTTGTTTAAGATATCTGCAAAAAATTGCCTTCCAGAGGTACCTAGAAGTACCTTTCTCTCTCTATTGACTGTAAAAGGAACCTTATCAACTAGATGAGACTACATATTTAAATTTTGAATAACTATTATTAGATTTTAAATAGTGTTTGGAGTTTATCTTCTAGTCTGAGCAGGACTGTGATTCAAGGGCTCAGAAATATTTCAAGTTGCTGTTCTAGTGACAAGTATTTGATTAGAGCAGGTTGGAAATTTTCCAAGTGGATTTTTTTCCTCTTTAGAAAAAGCTGATACATAAGAATGGAAAGGGTTCACAAAAAGATGATTTTTATAAGGGCACTATATAAATACAGAAGACTTAGTCTTAGTCTAATCCTGACATACACTTAAAAAAAAAAAAATTCATGTGGAGACCACAAGGTTGGGCTGTAACTTGGTCTATTGCCTCTATACATGCATACTGCTGCATACACACTTTCTTTCAAAGGTGTAGCAACATAAGCCTGGATGCTAATGTGAGGAACAAAATAGGAATTACCTCCAGCCAGATATGAGAGTTCCCATTTGTCTTCTTTATAGCCTAATATCTGGGTCCCTCTGGCTTGTGGTGCTTCGATGTAATTGCTCTAACACAACACTCACTGTCTGTATTTCTATCTCCTTTCTAGATTGAATAAGCCTCCGTGGATTCCTCTGTGAGTGGGATTTCACTGTTCAAATGTGTGTCTAAACCAGCCAGCCCAGGCTGCCTGCAAAATCAAGAGTGATTACATCAATATAATCAGTTTGTATGGTATAACTGAGATCAAGTTAAACCAGATGGATCACTCCCTAGAAGTAGAGTGCCACACAGCAGACATTTAAAGCTGTGTGAGATGTCTCCCATCCTCTGCGTGCACCTGCTGTGAGTTCAGTGTAGGAGCGGATTTTCTCTGTACAGCACAGTAATTCCTTTCCACTCCTCAGGGCAATGCAGCATCAGAGATTTATGCCTCAGAAACTTGTGACCAGTGCTACGCTGGTAAGAACTTCCTTAAAAAACAGACAATATGTTCCATAGTTTTAATGAAAGGGTGAAAAAAGGATGTTGGGAAAACAAACAGCATGCAAATATTTGTTCTTGTTATATCTTTCTTCATTCTAGGGCACCCGCCTTATGAACTATAGTTTAACCTCTCAAAAATACCTCTGGCAAATCAATTAAATTTCTTTTAGGAGTCTGAGATCCTCCTCCCTGACCCCACACAGGGAACATGCGAAGGAGCCACTGGGCATTTTGCACTTTAAACTGATCTTATGGTATCATCTGCCCCGCAAAAACAAGCACAGTAGCCTAAGAGTAACCATTCTACAGAAAGATGGTATGGAGCCAAAGATTTTGGAGAACACTGGGGATGTTCAGTCAAAAAGAGCATCTTCACAGCTTTCTAATAGAATCTCCATGAAGAAATCTTTATATGATTTTGGAAAAAAACTACTTTCTATTTTTTTTTTAATCTTTGCAGGCTCTGTAAGGAGGCCCAAGTGTTTAGCCTTTTGTAATCTGCAATTTTTTGGCATTATCTGCTTGAACAATTTAAGAGAAAAGGCTATTTTTATCAAGCAGTCATCAAAAGAACATATATATTTTTTCAGCCATATGTAGTGCATGTTTATCTCTGAGATTGTCAAGCTTCAAAGATCTCTGGTAAAAGCACTTTAAATAGCTTATCTGAGGATGGCAGTTGTTTACCAGCTGATGCAAATCAGAAAAGAAAATAAAAGATGTACAAATCTGTTAATGCAATAGGGGGAGAAAAATCCATATTGTACATCATCATATGGCTGAAAAATATGGCTTCAATAGCACAAAATAGCATAACAGTACCCCAATATTTGCTCTAATATTATATCTTTAAAGTAGTATTAGCCACAGCTAATGACTTAATCTGAATGTAGAATAAACTTTAAAAAAAGAGAAAGTAGGACTTCTTTCAGGCCATTTCTGAAAATACTGGAAAATAGATTCTTCAAACAAATGTTATTTTGCCAGGTCCAGTAAAAAAGGGAGTGAAATGAATTTAGGAGGTTGTATTTAGGCCTGATGTGGCAACTTTCCAATCAAAACTTGTATGCCTTTAAGCAACTGGTCAAGACAAGGATTAATTGAGAAAAACTGACCTCTGTCATCTATACGTGATACTGTGAGTACTGTATTATATCAGAAAGGAATCAGCAATGAGGGAATTGTTTGAAAAAAATAAACCTAATGCAAAACTTTAATTATTAGCTGTGGCATTTAGATGTACTTCCCTGCTCTGTGACAGATGCTTATGTTGAACTGAAGGTATGTCACTTAGGCCTAGCTATTACAAGATATTTATAGGTAGGACTCACTGCCAAGCTGTTTGGGTAGAACTCCCTTTAGATATTTAAGCGTTTGCAGGACAGGGGTAGGATTCAAACCCAAATGCAGGCATGTAAATGTAAAGCTGAGAGTCATCTCCCATATAAAGACAACGCAATTTAGCAGCTCTGTTCAGGGTTCCCATATTGTAACCATCTGGTGATCCTGAGGTTGCCCTGAGGTATGTGGGGCATCTTCCAGTTATGGCACTGGATCTGCAGAAGACCCCTGCTAAACCAACACCTGGCAGGTTGACCTGTGCCAGCTCGAATAGCTGTACACCTGAGGAACTGAGTTTAGCTCCAGATGTTCACTAACAGCAGTGGTAACTATACAGGTGAACCCAGCTCACGTATAAGAACTTACATAGACAATAAACAATGTAGAAATCTAAACTTATATAGGAAGAATTCAATCCTTGGAGGTAGATTTAGCTGCCTAAGCATTGACATTTAGTGTCAGGTCTGACTCCTAGAGACACTAAAACATCCCAAAGGTGATAGATGTGGTACAGAAGACCTATACCCTTCTGTAGAGGCAACCGAAGGCCAGCCTGGATATGACAGAGCATTTAAAATTGCACTAGACGTTTATGTTTCAGCATCTATATCATATCTTAAGTTGGCACCTAAGGGTTAAGGATCTAAATACTTCTAAAGGTTTGGGTTTTAGGACTTGATTCAGTTGCACAGACCTAGGCATGTGGTGCAGCTTGAGATGCCAGTCTTTTATTGAGAGGACTTCATTAACTTCTGGCATAATTTCACTGAAGTGACACAAAGGATATGCCCTTATGTGCAGGTGATATTATGCAACTTGAAAGAATTCATGATGACCAAAGGCTCAATGAAATAGTCTTTCTCTGATTCAGTTGTAACAGATTGTCTCTTAAGCCCTTTTTTAAAATTATTTTTCAGCTGGGGGAAAAAAGGCCACACAGTATTAACAATTTTAGCGTTCCTGTTCATACAAATGAACAAGAAAACCAAAGCAACAAAAGCCTTTAAGAGCTCTCTAAAACCATCAAACAAGACCAAAATGCTAGGACTGATTGAGTATTCCTGAGATCCACAAGCAACTTTCTTTTCTATATTTTTTTTAATTCATTACTCAAGCATTTTTGTTCTGTAGATAATAATATTATTTTGGAATGGAATGTTCTTTTCTTCTAGGTTTTATGTTCTCCACCTCTGAGAAGGCCAAGGGAATCTGCAAAGAAAAGAAAAATCTGTTCAGTTCATTGGATGATGAAGAACATTGAATAGTCTTTTTTCCCCTTATCAGACACTAAACCAATGTCATGACACACTGATGCTCTCCACTATAATGAAAAACTGGAAATAAAGTCTTCCACCGCTTTTTGAAAGTTACAGTAATTCCATGTTAAACGTATCTCTACTTTTAGTTTGCTAGTGGCAAGTTACTTTAAAATGAGATTTACACAAAGGAATCTCCTTAAAGAATGCTGATTGAAATTTGACAGCAAATATCTAGGTCTTTTGCTTTGACTAAGAAACTCCTTGGTATCTATGGCTCAGTGTATGCTCAGCTACTCACAACCACTTTCTAGAAGACTGCCATGTGTGCATAAATGCTTTCTTCCCCCCCTCCCCCCCTCATTATTTCAGTATTTTATCTGAGGAACTATGCCAGCTCCTAAGAGAGATGCTATTGGTTTTTCAGAATTCCTTTGAGCATCATCGAATGACCTTGCTACAGTTATTCCCATGTTCATCACACTTGGCTCAAATAAAGCTGTGCAATCGACAACCATGTGTAAATTATTCAGTGCATCTTTATTGCTTCATAAGGTTACTGTGAGAACACCAGTTGATATAGATTAGCTGAACTCAGTTTATTCAGAAGCTGTATTAAAAACAAT
Source organism: Haliaeetus leucocephalus (assembly GCF_000737465.1). Taxonomy (NCBI): domain Eukaryota; kingdom Metazoa; phylum Chordata; class Aves; order Accipitriformes; family Accipitridae; genus Haliaeetus; species Haliaeetus leucocephalus. The sequence continues at coordinate 26,012,636 of NW_010972436.1, read as the reverse complement.
ACTTCAATGGTAAGCCACCACAAGGCTTTTACAACATACACTTTACACTCTATCAGTAGCGCAGGCAACAAATGCAAAACTTCTCTGTAATTAATGATACGGGGAAAATTCGGATATGCAAAATTTAATTACCTCCACTGAATTTAGCCAGAAAATCAGGTTAATTACCTTATATTAAGATACCATGGAGACTAAAAATGCAAATCTTGGCTAAATAACAGAGAGTGGTAACAGAAAAAAGGTCTTATGAAAAGTTCAATGGTTTTTAATGGCCAGGTCCTGGGTACACATCCTTTGTGAAGATCATTGCATTCCAGCTCCGTTGTGAGCTTTCACTTCCTGCTGGGGAAAGAGTTTATTTTTATTAATATTTGATATTGATATTATAGCAGTTCTTCACCTCAGCTAGATACCTCAGCAGATTTTGGAAGTTAAGATTTCAGCCTCCAGCTCAAACCAAGTACAATAAATGGTAAGCTATAGACCTTAGAAAGATAATAAGTGAAAAAACTCTTTTCAGCCCCACTATCAGCCCTGGGCTCGCAAATGAGGAAAACACACACACGTACATATGCACGTGCACACACACACATACACACGCGAAGACTGCATTTTCTTGCAGGTCTCTCTCAAAAATACAGCATTCCTTTAAGGACAAACCAAGCAATTTCTCCTCCACGTAATTTGTTTTCTTTTCCAGCAATAAGATTGAAGCCTCATTTATTGGCACAAGTTTCCCCTTGGTTCTGGCTGAATTCTGCTCCACGCAAACCAGGAAAACCTAAAACCTTAATGGGATGAGTTAAGTATTGCGGGATCCACTGACACCTTCCTAGTCTGCTTCTGTGCAACTTGAGAGGGGTGAATTCTGCTTCTTACATCACTAGTATTTCTACTTGTAGGAAATAAATGAGTAAATGTGAATAAATTTCACATTATGTCTCCAAACATCTATATATGTATGAACAACCTGCAAAATATTTTCTCAAACCTTTGAAAATAAAGGGCTGTGCCTGGAAAGAAAATGTTGCTTCCTGTTAAAATAGTTCTTGTGCAACTAAACCACACAGTAATATATACAACAAAATATGTTGTTCTACCTTTAAAAAAGAGAGATACTATTCACAGAGTCTCCCTACTTTTAGAAAGTGTTCTTATTCCATGTTGTACTCCTTCTTCTCATCATTCTTTCATCCCATTTTCAAGAGAAAAGTGAGTTGGAAAAGGGAATAATACTTTCTGTGATGGTTTTAATTTTATTTTCTCATTTCTTGGAATAAATAAAAAGTATGAAAATGCTTATCAGAACCTTTTCTTGTGCCATGTTATTGCCATTCACAGTATCGCTGCATCTAAAAATTTTTAATTTTTTTAATTGTCACACAAAAGATTTGTGAAACAGCCCAGGTGTGAAAAATTATACGCTGGTGCTGTTTTAGACAGGCTTCCACACTTTCACACAAAAATTTGCTTTCTAGTAGTCTGTGATAAAATCCCTGTAGTGGGGATCAGTATGTAGGCAGAGGAACAAGGGCCAAATTCTGCAGGCTATTAGACATACTGGCCTGCTTTAAGCAGATTCCCTCTGGCCATGGACAACTCCAAGATCTATACATGTAGTTTGCCTTTCCCTTTCCTTTTCCCTTCCCCTCACCTTTCCTTTCCTTCTCTTTTCTATACAGCTCTTTTACATTACCTTTTATCTTGTATCCTGCTTCAGAATTGTCTCATTGCACATCAGCTCGGAAACCTTGCAGGAGGGAAGGTACATTTATACTTATAGTCTGTGGTCTAGGCCAGCTCCAAAAATAAACTTCAGAAGAATAAACTGCAGAACGTTCAATGTCAATGCTGGAAATTAGGACCTGATGAGACTGTCAGCTCAGCAAGAACAGCAGCAGGAGTATTTATCAGGGCAGACACGAGCTCATGCACATCATTGGCCAGATAGAGGCCAGTTGTGCTCTGGAAGATGTAGTTGTATAGGAAATATATATATGTGTGTGTGTGTTTTCCTCATTTGCCCTAATATTTGAGCATATGTGCAGCAATGGAAAAATTATTCAGTCTTCCTCTATGGTTGTCCATGCCCCATCATTTGCTGAATGGTGTACACGCGACGAGATTTAAGTGGGCCCCTTAAAGGTTATACATAGTGTTTCTGAAAACATAAAAGTATCTGAGCCCTGGGTTTTAGTGAAGTAATTGAAAGTAATTTCCTGCAGTAATTGAAAGCGTGCTGCCATCAGTGTGTTCCGTGCCCAAGAGAAAACTGCTGAACAAACAGCAACGCTGCATGTGAACATGGGCAGAGCAGCATGCAGTCCCACTAGGATGCCCCGGAGAGCTAAAGTTAAAAGACAACAAGTAGGGATAAAAGCAGTCAGGAAAAAAAATAGAGAAAACTATTTTTCCTGCCTATTGGCCAACAAATAGAGATAACAGCAGTAAGCAAAAAAATAAAACAAGTAAAGTTTCTTACCTGTTGGTTACGAATGCACACTGTATTCCTAGAACTTGGTGAATATAACCACAGCCTGGAATACACTTTTTCTACAGAAAAGAAAGGAAAAATTGACATTCTGGAATTACGGACAGAGAAGCCCACAAAAGCTTTTTTTACATGTCACAGCTCTTGAATTTTAGGTATAATGCAAATCCCACAGCTTCACGAGCTTCCTGTAAAGCATTTAGATACATAAGTAAAAGATTTAAATTAAAAACCAATTCTATTGCCCAGTGATTAGGAAACTTAACCAGGAAGGGAGACCCCCATTAGCTGCCCTTCCAGATTTTTAAGTAATAAGAGGAGGTACTAAAAGCTGCACTAATCCAGATTACTTAAAGGCTAAGGAATGCTCTTCTATGCAGAAAAGAGTGGTGTCATGATGATTAATAAGCTGAAATAAAGGAAATGAGCATTTTGCTGCTCTATTGTCTTTATGGCTAGGTGGATACCCATCAGCAGGCATTTTTAAGCTGCCACAAATCTTGAGTAGCAGCAGAGACGATGTTTAAGGAAGTGATCGATGGCTTGGAAGTCTGAAGTGGCACCCACTACTTACAGCCTCCTGTGCATACTGCTCCAACTGAAAGAAAAAAAAGCAATTTTGAAGTTGTAAATAAATTATATTTATTTTGCTTGCTCACTTTTTCCCAGTGAGGCTTTATTCATTAATTGAAATGGAGAAGGGATCTCTGAAATGACCAGAGAAGAACTGAAATATCCTGAAAAACACAGCTGATCTGTGTACACTGAAAATAGGAAAGCATGTGATTATAAGAGACCATTCTTAAAGCTTTGCAGAAGCAATCCTGTTAGAAGACACTACAGCGTCACCAGCAATGGCTTTGGAAATTGTTACACTCTGAAGATTATGACAAAAAGTAGTCCACTTTTCAGAAGAGAATACCTTGACTATGCTTAAATTAAATGATTTCATCACATCTACCTGTAGCTAAACACAAAGTAAAAATGATTTTCCTCTTTTCTGAAACTGATGTGTTGACAAATGCAAAAGAAAAAATATCACTTGTCTTGAATCTTCCTTCTGTTTTTGTTTGTTTTTTTTCCCCAAAAGATCATTAGCTGTTTGGCACAAAGTGCAGGCATATGAATATATCTCACAGTAAGAGCTTTTACAAATCTGATGAACATTTCAGAAAAGAAAGCTATTCTCTTAACTGTAATAACTCTTGTTAGCAACTTCAGTGAAGAACTGAAAATGGTGTTAAAAATTATAATCAATGACTCAAGGGAGAGCTACTAATTATTTTGCCGCATTACAGGAAAATGGAAATTCACAAACAGCAAACCTTTGGTATAACAGACGAATAAACAGGTGATCTGGAATAAAATAAAAGGATGATGGCTGACTCTATCCATTTAGCAAAGACATCCTACCAAACAGAAGAAATCAGAAATATATGATGGGAAGGCAAGACCTTTATCTTTGAAAAAAGAAGACTGCTGGAATTTAGCAAGGTGGCCAATTATCAGAATAGATCACTGAGATTAAAGGCATATTGATATTCAAGGACCATAGAACATGCAAAATATTTACAGACAGCTTGTAAACATCTGCTCAAGGTGCACATCTGCTAAGCATGTTGCAAATAGGCAGTTATGAAATGAGAGCAGAGACGACTAAAACCAGGAAATGTTTGCTCTTCTTAATGAACTTCCTATAATTCAGATACACTGTATTACTCTAACCAAAGCATTAGACAGAAGGCTTATTAATTGCTTCTTTCTTAAAACCTGACATGTACCTTGTTGCACACCTCCACTTCTCATACCCTTTGGCTCTGTTTAAGACCAGGTTGTATTACATTATGTCTCCATTAGCCCAGATACAACAATTTCCAGCAGACTTCAGGGTTTGGATCCTCTCCCGATTATACAGTTACACACCAAGAATATGCTGATGACCAGTTATTTAGGACTTTCCTTTCCCCTTCAGCCTGTAGCCCACATTAATAACTACCAAGCCAGCCCCTCAAACTCAGTATAAAGGAGCATCTGTCAGTCTTTTGCTATCCTGGTCATGTACTGGGGTGCTGCACACTGCCACAGTGCAGCTGTACCAGTCTCGTGTCATTATCATCTTGACAGTGAAATACTTATGTCTCTCCAGGCACCCTGAAGCTGTTCTTAAGACAAGAGTCTTTCAGATAAAAGAAAAAAGAGATTATTTCAATTCTGAATGCAAAGCTTCAAGAAACAGTTTAGAGGCAGAAGAGCAGAAATACAAGATTATTAAAACTTATAAAAACCTGCATAAATAAAAATTCATAAAGTAAACAATGGGCTTGTTTTTATCCCAGAGGATCAATCTCTTTTTTCATCCAGAAGAGAAAAAGGCTGTCAGAAAGTTTATTCAACTCTCCTAATTGACATCTAGTCTTCAAGCAATACCCTCATCCGCTACTGGCCCCATCGGATAAATCATGATCTGGGGGCATGGCAGTCCTCCTATATCCATTTATACAAATATCCAATATCCCAAGAATTCCTGGTCATATTGCAGACCTCTGGCAAACATCTTAGATTTATTCTGCTTATAGTTCTCTAAATATCTCTGAGAGGACTACAGACTGCTAAACTATATCTGTAACAGTAAATCAAACAGCCAGGGCAGTGACCAAGACACTACCTTGCAGTCATCTATATGTTAAGTGCAACCCCTGCCCCCGGCACAGTTTTGGCCTGAATCAACATATATACTCCCAAACACTCCCAGGCATGATCCAAAAGTTAGCACAAGCAAGGGAGAATTCCCAGTAAGCGGTATAGGTATTTGATCCCATTTTGAAAGCTAAGAGACTTTCACAGTGGAGACAGAAGCTGTGCCGTGCCAGATAGAGTCAGAGCCAGCAAATGGTCCCTGGCCTATTTCAATTATTACCATAGTTTTAGCCCTACTGTGGAGCCTCAGAAATGCTGATGTCTCCCCAGTAGTCTGGATGGAGCCATCAAACAGGGAGGCACTAAACAAAGGTTGCTACTGCCAAGCGTAGCGATTGGCAGAGTTTTGGCTTTAGCTGCAGGAATCATGTACGCGTGTGAATGCTGTATCTCTTCTAGGCTGATGGGGGTCAGTTAATGTTTGGAAAACTATGTACGATAAAAGGTATACTAAAAAGTGTGCCTCATAACAACATAGGAAGAAGACTCATAAAGAATGCCTGGTTTTGGATACTTAAAGAGAGTAGACATGAGTCCAGCCAGATAACTTTGGGAATTACAGCAGTTTGGGGATGAATGACCCTCTCTAGCTCTCAGAAGTCACGGCATGCCCTGATGCTCTCCTGCAGACAACAGGAGCAAGTTCCAGGCACCACTTGCAAAACTATTTAATTCAACTCCCAGAGACTGACGGTGTCAGTTCTGGAGAGCTGATGGATCAGTCACTGTTGTAAAGGTCACACATGAAAAAGAAGGCCCAGAACGTTTTAGTGACAATAAATGTTCACAATTTGCTACGTATCACACCTAAAAATAGGAGCCTTTTCAACAGTACAATACCTCCAGTGCAATCTGGTGAATCATTGGTGTGGTCAAAAGTGAAGGGTTTATTTTTTCCTAGATTTACCAGATTTACCAGAGTTCTCATTATTGTCCTAATTCTGTTACCACTGAAGTCACTGATGTCATCACTAACTTCCCACTCACAAACCTAAAGACCAGAAGGCTTTTTAGATCATCTAGTTTTATTTCCTACAGAACATAGTCCAGGGAATTCTCTAACAGGGTCTCCAACAGATTTTCATTCAAAAATTTATGAAGAACATTCTGTAAAAGTATCCTTCATTTAGGTACCCCAATAGGACTATTATTTATGGTTAATTTATCACTTTTTTTTTTGATAGTTAGACAGTGGAAACCTCTTGGAATTCAGATAACAAAAAATTTTTTGGCTGTGTTTCCCTGAGGGTGGGATTTGGCTTCATCTAAATTAACATGTCAACCTGTTGGCATCTGTGTGAATAAATTCTCAGTGCAGTCAACAAAGATCAGAGGCTTAGCACAGCTTCTGAATAAAGATGAGTCTGCTGGCTGACTGGCAGGATCATGCTGTAAGCTTTACTGGTGGTGTTGGCCAGATCTTCACTGCCTCTAGCAAGAGCTTAAACACCGGGATTGTATCTAGACACTTACGTTAGACACACCAATTTAGCATCCTTAAACTGGAGCTGAATACCACTCTAGGGTTTGCTTCAATGGCCCAACAACAGCCTCCTGGTGCACCTCATCGCAGATGATATATCTGCTAGTAACTGGGAGGATAGGGTCCCCAGGAGAGCCATGATCTTCTATGATATTATATAATAGAATATATCAAACACAAACTAATATTAATTTGGTGCTTATCGTGCTTGTTCTACATTTGGAGCGATGCTACTCTCTGGACGTTGTGCTGCATCCTGGGGCTATGCCACTTTATACTCCCTGCATCAAAGATATAAACACTTGGTGATGGAAACCTACCTGAGTGTCCAAAAACCCCTGCATCTTAGAGGTGGTTCATTGCAAGTAGTCCAGTTATGTCCCTGTGCATGCAAACAATAAAATTAGTCCTGCTTTTGAGCCTTTTTAATTTTAAGTTATCTTTCGTTCATTATTTTTATATTAAACTTACATTGTAAATAAGTTTTCCTTTTAGATTACCAGAAAATCTAATATTTAATATTTACATAAGGTTATAAATTATTTTAGAACTGTTTTGTACGGAGTGCAAATTTGTCTTATGCATCCCACCAAGGGATAGTTCAATATTTGACTTGCAGATGCCACTGAAGTCTATATTAAAAAATAAATAAATCCCTAAATCCTGAAACTTTCCTCAGAGAACATACAGCATGAAATGCTGTTTGCTCTAGTGCAAAAACATTAGAGATTGCATATTCAATCACTTCTTGGATATAAACCATCCTTCTTCATTTCCCTCCTTCTCATTCTAGGTCTCCAGGGTTTAATTTTTTAACATAATGTGAAAAGCTTAAGGGTGTAATAAACAGTTTACAACATTATATGCTCTCAAATTCTGAGAATAGAATTTCTGACAATACATTCAACCTACAGATAGTTCTTACACTACAAGTGAAAACAGCAGCTACAACAGGTGAGTAGAATATGGGATGAAGGAAAAGAGAAAAATAACCAAAGAGGGTTTTTTTCCTTCACTTTCAGCTCACTGATTCTCAATATTTAAACTGTTTGGGCTTGTTTGTTTGTTTGTTTGTTTTCCCAACAAAAGAGATTTCTAGCTTGGGAGCTGTCAAAAGTACTGTCATGTACTGTATGAAACAATAACAACAGGCATAATAAATATACAAGGGCTATTTGATTTGTTCTAAATGCTCTAAGTGAAATAATTGAGTTCATTAATACATTTCTGATCATTCTTGCTAAATTTCTCAACAATATGTTTTTTTCCCCCATTGTTCAAAGATGGCAAGTAGAAACTGGATTACAGAAGAGGTCACTGGAGATCATCTAAGCCCCAGATATGTTAATTTACCTGTTGCTTGTCAGATGTTTTCCAACTGCATGTCTGCATTACACTATAATTCAGATTTCATGAGACTTTTGTTTGCTGCATTTCCTTGAGCCATGAATAAGTAATTCAGCTTTTGCTTATACTTAGCATTTTTATTTCTTCTCTGAACTTGAAGCTTAGCATTAACTAAAAATCACTTCACCCTCATATATTGTAATAAATTGGGATTTTGTCATTTGGGGTTATTTTTTAGATCATGTGTTTAGTATAGTTATTACAGAATTAAGGAGTTTAATGTTGTGGTTTGACCAAAATCTGGATTTGTGTCCAAAAATTTACCTGCTCCTACCACTACTCAGCAGCACTTACATGGTGAAATAATGTGCATGTACACACCTAGAATAGTCTGGAATGTATAAACTGTTTGCAGAGTGGTTTGGGTCCCTTCTGAATGAAGAATCCATAGGCACAATTATTTTACTTTGTTGGTTGCAGCAAAATAGCTTTACTAGATTGCAGGAATATTCTGCAAAATTTTTTTTAGGTCTTTTTATATCTATTTTTTGTAAAATAGATACAGCATTTGGGAGATGCTTAGTATGTGTGAAGATTAATAAGTTTTGATTATGAAGATATACACCTTTCTCACTATGACTTTTCATCTTTCTGTTAGCCTAGCCATTATGAGCATATAGCAATTATTGGTTTAACATTATTGTATTGGCTACTGTACAAATCAAAAGCTAACGACTTATCAAAAGCTTGCCATCTGAAGTCTTATGCCTTGAATAAAGAATTTATGCGTGAGCTTAGATTAGGTATCTGAATAGTCTGATTTTATTCACTCTAACTTGTCCCTTCCCTAAGTCCTTTGCTACATGGGTACACAGAGGTCCATTTCCCACCAGAGGAAGCTTACAGCCAAACTGAAATTAAGGGGACAACACAGAGCAGAAATAAAATGTGTGGGTGTTCATAAATATTGCCCAGATCAAGCTGTGAGCTTTCAAAACCACAAGTGCTAGAATTGAAAAAAAAAAAAAAAAAAATTAATGTGAGAACCTAAAAATTAGGAATTTGTTCCCATGAAAGTGATTCCAAGTGCCTGTTGGGACATGGAGGTTTTATGTGCTGCCAGGAGGGGAAGTTACACTGCCAAATGACAATTTTAACTTTCTCACCTTCTGAATAGGGACGTGCACATGCAGTGCTGGCATTCACTGAAAACACAAAGAGACAAATCCTTTCCCGTGGCAGGCGTCTAACTTCACAGGACTCACCTTCTTTATTGTAGTGGTGGCAGCAGGACATCCCCATTTTACCTAACGCCTAGCAAAGCGCTTAGTGGGAAGTGACTGATTTGAGTTCGATTTCATACTCAAGCTAAGCAGATTCAAATCCACCTCTTCTGCCACCCAGGCATCTTAAGTTATGCAGCCAGATTAAGGGGGAGAAATGTGAATAATTTCAGAAATAGATATTATTCTTCATTTTATCATTTTAATTTAATGATGGACATGACTTTGCAGTGGTAGGCAACATAGCATTCAAATCTGGAACTATTCAACTTACAACACTATTCTAAGTGTGCAACGGTCTTAGATTTTACTTTTTTAAATTTAAATTAAATTTACTATGAAACTGTGTTCATTTATATTTTTTAGAGCCTTTTGTTTTCAGACTTCCAGTAGTATTGGGTTTTTTTTTCTTTATCAGAATACAGAAATATTTACTCAGTGATTGCAGAAGGTTTCTATACATTGTGTGCTGCTCTGCATTTCTGTTCTTCACTGGCTGCTCCTTTGCTAGCAATTTATTTCTTGTTCTAATCACTTGTGATATCTTCAACATCTCATTAATTTTTATAAAACTGTCTTTACTATGGTGGCATTACAAACTTCCTGTACATAAAATTACCAACTTCAATTTCTCTCTCTGTCTCACTCTACCAGGATGATCAGCCAGTGTATTTCAATGAATTCTACATGTCAACGAGTGAGATATTATTAATCTTTTCTAGTTGTCAAAGTACTCCTAGTTTTCTGTCTTTGGATTTGCACATATTTCGCAATAATTGGACAGTTGGTCAGGACATATATAGAGTGCTATCACTATAGAAATGGTGAAGTGTTACTGAGACAAAGATTCAGACGGTCTAACAAGCATTAAAAAGTACATTTTTTTTAATAGTCTGCTATTTCACCAGTGCTGTGAGCTAGAAATCCTACTGCTAACAGGGAAAATAACAGTTGGGCCCATATAAAATATGTGGCTTGCCTGTTGCCCTGTGCAGCTGGCTCTTGGGGCACGCTGCAGGGCCCTGGTGCCTTCTGCCTACCCACGTGTGTCTGTGCAGCTCTGATTTATACGGAGATACACTTTAGATATGTATATTTATATGTGTGTATACACTGCAGTTATACACACACACATAAAGATATATAAATTAAATACAGTAAGGAAATAAGTACAGTAAGGAAATAAGTACAGTAAGGAAAAGTCTCAAATGGTTTCCCAAAAAGGACAGCACAAACAAGAACAAGCAGCCAATGGGTTCACGAATCAGAAAACTTTTATTTATAAACTTTTTTCATTCTGTGATAAGTTTCACACAAAGAAAGTGGGTGCTGCAGAGCTCCTTTTGTCCACAGCTGTGAGGACCTTCCAGCTGCCTGTAAGACCATGACGCTATCTATCACAGGATACGAGATGAGGTGTAGAGGTAGAGGATAAGTTGGTTCTTTATCCTTAGGTCAATAAGCTTGTAGAAAATTGCAACACTCCTTGGCTGAGTGGCGGAGGAGGAAGAGGACAGAAGGGTGCCATGATCTGCTCATGTCCCTGTCCAGATCTGCAGTTTTTGAAGAGAGAACAACCAACCCAAGCAGCCATGCTCTGTTGCCACTGGCAGGCCCTGCCTCCCTGCCCAAAGCTCTCCCAGTATCACACAAGGCTTGTCCATTCCATACCTCCCTGATGGCCAGGAGACACCTACCATGGGCCAACCATGCTGGCCACCAGCATTCTTCCACTGTGGCACGGCCACTGCATCGCTAGGGTTAGTAACAGGAGCTCAGCCCCAGGGTACCCAGTGACAAAGGGCACGGAGCTCCCTTTGCCCATGGCTTTGGGGAGCTTCCAGATCCCTGTAAGACCATCATGGGGTAGGGGTTGGTGTTATCTGTCCTGTAGGCTCTTGGCAAGTCTCCAGCTCAGTGGCAGAGAAGGGAGAAGACAGGAGTGTGCCATGGTCTGGCTGCTTCCTCGTCCTGACGTCCAACTGTAGTACAAAGCCACCATCATCCACCACCATACGTAGCCCCTGCTCATCTGCCAGCCTGGGCTGGCACAGTCCTTTTTATACCCATTCTGGGCTGGGGGTGTCACCAGCTGCCACCACCAACATTCTACCTGCTGTGACATCGCCACGACATCTGAGTACTGTTTGCTGTTCACTGGGTAAAAAATTGGGGCTGGCCAGGCCAAGAGAGTTGTCGTGAATGGAGTTAAATCCAGCTGGACGCAGGTCACAAGTGGTGTTCCCCAGGGCTCAGTATTGGGGCCCGTTCTGTTTAATATCTTTATCAATGATGTGCATGAGGTAATATCCATAGATTGGATATTAGGAAAAATTTCTTCACTGAAAGGGTTGTCAGGTATTAGAACAGGCTGCCCAGAGAAGTAGTGAAGTCACCATCCCTGGAGGTATTTAAGAGACGTGTAGATGTGGCGCTTAGGGACATGGTTCAGTGGTGGACTTGACAGTGCCAGGTTTGTGGTTGGACTTGATGATCTTAAGGGTCTTTTCCAACCTAAATGATTCTAGGGTTCTCTGTTTCTATGAAATATTAAGTAGGACTTCTGTACTGTTTGCCAGAGGGAAACAACTATGTAGCCACAGTATGAATTATAACTCTGAAATGGTTTTGTTTTGTCTCAGCTGTATCACTCATGTCTGTATGGCTGGATGTGAGTCCTGACTGAGTAATAATCAAAAGTGTAAGGTACCTCGCTGTCTTCTGCAGAAGTGGCTGACACAGAGCAATTAGTGCATTAGCTTTTCCACCCTGGAGACCTGTGTTCAACATGTAATTTAGGATTCAGACCCTCAGCAGATAGTGTAGTCCAGTGATCTTGGTGGACCAAACTACTGTCTCTGAGCAGTGGGGCCATGATCCCAGGTGAAAAACCCACTTGATGGCATCCTTCTGCCCTCTCATTCATTCAGACATGAATTCACCACTGTATCAGATGGGAAGCATGGAATAAATGGCAAATATTTTAAAGACAGAGGCTTGCAAAGTCTCTCAAAGTAATTTCCACCTAATTTGGAATGTCAGTGACTTGCTTTGTTTTTTCATCACAGTAGCATAACTGAGATATTTTAAACTTATCTGTCCTTTTGATGATTCCCCCGCCCCCAACTATGGTGGGCACAATTTAATGTCTTTGAAAATCCCATCCAGGAGGACCAAGGAAGAATAACAATGTGAGCCTTGGACAGGCAGCTGTTAATGCTGATAGAACATGAAAGGCACATCCAACCTTGCTAGGATAGTTGTCATCGGAGGGTAACTACTGGGTAACTAGGCAAAGGAGGAAAAATCAATGGATCCAAGTAATTTTCCAAGAGAATGATGCTTTAAAAAGGTGATGAGAAACAGGGTGGAAGAAAAAATCTTGCTGCTGCATGCACTCTTGCCTCATAGGATGGATATAAAAAATACCTCTTGGTAATGCAACCTCTTAGCCACCACAAGGCTGAGACTTTAAACTATCCTGCTAAGATTTTAAAACATAAATAAATATCTCTTCTGGGCTGAGCCCTGTGCTATTCAAATAAAGTTTTGTTTTGGGGCTGGAACTCCCAACTAATCATGGGAGGTGGATTCTCAGAGAGTCTGAGATTTATCTTCATTAATAAAATATGCATATTTCAACTTCTTTTTTTCTGTCTTATTAAAAAAGTACTATGACAATATTTTACTTGTTTTGTGAGGTAGATCCAATGCAGTCAAATCTTTACCCAGCTTTGGGCTGACTTTTGTGAAAGTTTCTACTGATTACATTACATTATCTTTTATTTCATAATTTCACTGCAGCAGAGAGCATAGATGTTAGCATTCCTGACACAGAAAATGGAGCTTTTTAAAATAATGACTCTAAAGTTCTTTTCTCCTAGTGAAGTAGATGTGTGATACCCTACATCATTGCTCCCATAGCTGCACTCTAAGTCCACAAAATAATCTAGTCTACAAGAATTTTTTTAAAAAAAATAGATACATTTGGAAATGCATTTTTCTAAGTGCTTCTTCAGGTAAGATATTCTTAATTAGTACAGAAACATGTTCCATATTTACATTTAATCTTTCCCAGGTGTTTTGTCTTCTGACTGTCCCCTTAGTATAGTGTACATCTGTGTGATGGCTCTACACCTTTTACTGATCAAAGGTCAGGTGTTATTCTGATATCAGTGGCTCTGCAGGACTGAATTTGGACCTTAATGAGAAAATCCATTAAAAATAGCTTTCTAAATCAGATACCTGTTCTAAGTGATACCACTGTGTATCTTCACAGGTATGATTTCCCCAGGTGAATTAAACCAGCTTGAGGGATGTTTCCTCTTCCTGGAAATTATTTCTTCAAACAAGGAACCTCAAAAGTAGGAGAAGAACTGGGTAAGTAATTGTGTACCACCAAGCTGTACAGTGAAGTCCACCACGAAAGGAAATACTTCTGATCATCTTTGCTCTTACTGAGCAGTCTACAGTCCATAGACATCCCAAAGGGGAAAAAAAAAGAAAAAAAAAGTGTTAGTAATTTATGTGCAGAAAATATCCGTTAGATGTAAGTGGAGATGATAGCAAAACTCATAAACTTCAAACCTGGCAGTCTTTCTACTTTTGCTATGAAAAAGAGATGTTCCTAATTTTCCACCTGTGTGGGCTTATAATGGATTTACCCACTGGCTCCAAGCTATTTGAAAGCTATAGCCGAGAGAGGAGAATGATGTACCTCAGTCTGCCTTTTCATTGTATTACTCTAATGCCTGTAACATATCTTTTTAATCAGCACATTTAATCTTGAAGATAGTCCTGCAGAAGATTTCTAGAATGACAATACAAATGGCTTTGTTTTTTCCTATGCACCGGAGCAGGGGCACCAGTGGTGATTAGTTTTGTCACTAAGGCAACTACTGGCGGGGAGGAAGAAAGGGTTTTGCAGAGCAATTCTCCTATGGCAGCTATACAGCAGCTTTAACGCGCAAATCCTTCCTTTCCTTGGAGCACATGAAAGCCTGGTTTACTGCACGGGAAATTATTTACCCCTGCAATATTAAGAGAGAAGACAAGGGCAGCGGGATGTAAACGAGGTGAAGCTGCTTGCTGCAGTACGGTCTGTGCTCTGTTTCTCAGTCTAGGCATGTGTTTCATGACAAGATGAACATGAATCAGTTTATAGCAAGGCACGATGCCTCCCTCCTACCTCCCCCGCCCACTCCCCCAACAGAACACAAACCAGAAGCTATACAGTCATGCCAGAATGAGAGAATCAATTCCATCTCTGTCTCTGAGGAAGAAGCAGAGCCTATAATGCAGATGTTTTTACAGCTGTGAGTACTGCTGATGAGTTAATGGTTTAGGATAATTGATTCCTAGCATATTTGTTTTTACAGATTGGGGGGGAAGGGAAAGGAGTGATAAATGTAAGCAAAAAAGGATGTGAGCTGCCATTAAATGCATTTCTACTTGACAAGACGTAGCCCTTAAAAATAATGTTTAACAGACACAGTTTGGAGAGAGACCTAGTACACAGAACAACAGTAATCCTAGCTCCTGCTGAGTCCTCACTGGCTCTGGAGCTGCTGCTGTACCCCGTATTCACAGTGCTTCACTTTTTGCATAAAATCTTTGCTTTGCTCACAGCAAGTGACCAAAAGAAAAATCAACAATAGACTGAAACACAATTCACAGCTTTGTTTCCTGCACTGGTAAATACTTCTCCCCTCTAACTGCATTATCCATGCTGTCAGAGTATCAGGTTTGCTATTGATGTCTTTGTTGTAACATCAAGTCATGACCCTTCTTGCCCCCATTATTTAATAATGAGAGAGCAAACAGCTAACCTTGGTATTTTGGGAGTTCTCTGTATATTATTTATCTAGGAAAATCATATTAGAATTTCGTTTAAACAAGAAAATCCCAGTCCCAAGACACTGACACATAATTTTCTTTCTCTCTTCTCTGCTATATACACAATATTTAAGACTGACCTCAGTCACAGTAAAAAAAAAAAAAACAAAAAACAGCTGATCATTTATTATTACCCCTATCAACCTTAACAGAAGAAATATTTTTAAGGGCTAAATAACCAGAGGAGGAGATTACAGTGAAATAATGAAATTCTCCACCTCTAGGATTACTTAAAGCACAACCAGAGGTGGGAAATCCATCACCTGTTCAGGTAATGAGGTGCCAGTACCATAAGAAATGCGCCAGGTGATCTCACCTGGACTTCCAGTTGCCCCATCAGCAAGGAATAGGTCTGCTGTAGGTCCTGTGTCACCCTTACAAGCTCAGTACAGATGTGTGGGCTCTGGCACGAGGCACGTTTTTTGGCAACTGAACCTCACTCTTGATGTCTAAAAGACAGATTCCAAATTGGTCATAGATACAAGAATCAATATTCTTGTGCTGATCAGTTGGTCATATAGTGGTTCTGTGTAGCCTCAAAATCCACGTTTGTAGTTTTCCCAAATGTTAAGATCAGGTAGCTGGTGGATTTAATAGATTATATACAAAAATAGTAGTTGTCACTACCATTATTGATGCATGATTAATAATGAAATGAGATTTAGTCTTTCCTCAAGTCCTTGCACAGTTATGCCTTGGAATATTTATCTGGTATAATCACTTTTTATTTTTAAATCTATCTTGACACATATATGCTCAGAATTACTTGGCTTGGATGTTTCTTTGGTAATAATGTCAAACCCAGAGTAACCTCTACTAAAATATATGATCTAATTTTTTATGCTGTTCAGAAAAGTGGAGGTTATTTTAAATCTAAAGAGACTAAAATTTGCTGGTAGATTCTGAGGGGTGAGATTCACAGGTGGTGTAAATAACCGCAAAGGTTTCACCTGCATTCAGTGGCATTTGCCAGATTTACTCCTGCTGAAGTGTGGGCTCAGTAAGTCTAATATTTTCTGACATTACTACTGTGGGGTTTTTTTGTTTGGTTGGTTTGGTTTGTTTCTCCATTTCCATTTATTAGGCTTTCCTATCCCTACACTTGTAAATTCTTCAGAAAAATTCTAATTTTGAAATCTAAGGTTCAGAACCAAGCACTGGGAAATGTCACTGCTTATAAAATGTCCCCGTGAGCCAGAAAATAAACAAGCAAGAATCAAACAAATAAAAATGCAAAACAACTGCAGTGATTTAGACTATTACTAAAAACACCTCCAGGGCAGAAATTCAGGTCACAGCATTGCTGATACCACGGTTTTTCAGAATGCCTGTAGATGTGTGTATGGGGAGATGATTCACATAAGCACCTTCCAGGCACGTCACCTCTGTGTACAAACCTGGTGGCCCAGTTGCTGTTCTCTTCTGCATCTTCTCCTCACTTGTCTGAAAGAGAAGGGAAGAACCCCAGGATGGTTCAAACTGAAGCACAGATCCTCTTTAGCAGCCCTAAGGCATGGAAAGAGAATGTGATGTGGACCAAGGTGGTCACATCCTCCACAGACTACTGAAATGAAGGTGGATGTTGTAACATTAAATGAGTGCTTCAAAGTGCTCCTCTCTGAGATGCCATGTACACTCTAAGACTACATGGCTCGAAACTATAAGCTCCGGTCTGGTGCTTTAACTATGAACTAGCAATTAACTACTTAATTTCACTTTATCATCTGAAGTGGGTAAGAATAATTTTCTATGATTTATAGCTGAGAAAAAAACTTTCTTGTCATAGATTCTGAATGCTCACACCTCCAAAAGGTTTCAGGAGAAAACAAAATACACATTTAATTCTGAAAGCATCTCTGTTTCTTATATCAGTTGGTATCACAAAAACCCAAGACCTTTCCTTACAAGCTTCATTGCACTTTTATAGTCATAAACAGAAAATGGATAAATAAAGAATAAGTTTCAAGAGCTCATGGTCAGCTGGGCTGCCAAGTCAGCTGCTGGTTTTCAGGCCACTGACTTCATCTGAAGTTTGTGAGAAGAACATTGGGTCTCAGTCCATTTTCTGATCTTGGAGAAATATACTCAGGGGTTTTTTCCATGATAAATTTAAACCAGCTGATCAACGGCACAGACTTAAATGATTATATTTGAATACATTCTTAGTAGAAAAGAATACTAATTCTGCAAATGCTGTTTGTCTGTGGTTAGGGTTTTTTTAGACTTTTTTGAGTAAGTCACCCAACTTCCGCAGATGCTTCTTTGTTCTTCAAAGAAGAAAAAGCAAATGGTCATCAGATTACCTTAAGCCTAGAGGGAGTCTTTGTAGGAGCCAGTGTTACAGTCCAAAAGTTTCTGCCTTTGCGTTGTTTCCTGTGTGAAACAGAGAAATATACAGCAGTGATTGGAAAGATTGCAGCTGGACCTTTTTGAGTGATCATCCCCAGATATAGCACATCAATATGTTGCATCTGATTTCATTCCAGCAAGCTGATGAAATAACAACGACCTACAAACACATCTTGGCAGCTATCAGCCTACCAGCAGGTTAAAATTCCCCCGAAAATGTAAAGCAGCTGTTTCATAAGGGAAATGTTTTACATCTGCCCTACCCTGCTCTCAGCTGATGAAGGAAATACTATGTCAGAGAATAATTAAGTAGAAAAAACCAGTTTTTTTGGAAAGGCCTGCACTTTAAATGTCTGTGTTCCTCTTACACGTGTTAAGTCAACCATAAAGCTTGCAACTTGAGGAGTGTGCACCAGCCATGCTGTTCCATTAGAGGGAAGGTCCCTTCACAGCCATACGTCAGTGCTGTGTTTCCAACTACCTGCTCAGCATTTCAGTTAAGCACGTTATTTTGCTATGGTACATAGCTATTACAACAGGTTTACTTTAGAAGAAAATGAATCGGGCCCTGAATATTGACTGTGGACTTGATGTGCATCGACTGTAAGGGAGCATAGGCTGACTGGGTAATGTAAATGTCTACATTTAGTCAGTACTGGTTTTGGAGAGATGACATTAACTACTTGGCTGTACCTTGAGTTGCCAAACAGTGACAGCAACGTAAGTCTGTGGAAGGCTGAAGAATAAACTGAGGACTTCAATGTCAAAGGTGGAGGCTGCTGAGAAATATTTGCTTCTAGTGTTTCCCATTGCTATTACTTTACATGATCATCTTGAGAGTAAGGGAGAGAGCCTTACAGATGAAAAGGAGGTGGATGTGGGCAGGCTTGTTGAATGTTTTGAGAAGCTGAAAAAATGGGCTCTGCAAAAAACCTACAACTACCCAGGAATGCACCGTGCTCCTGTAATGAAGTAGATACCATTTGTGAACAGGGTAACTGAACAAGTGCAAAGCCGGGATTGTGATTACTGACCTTAACATAAAGCATATGTGAGAGTGAGTCAATAATTTCCTTATGTTTCATACAGAGATTTTAGTATTCTTTGCAAGAATTTCTGTGTGCAGTTTAAGCAAGAGTTTATAAATAACTCATGTTTAGATTTGGATTTTACAACAGGGTAGGAATACAGTAAAATAGTTTGAGTTAGAAAACCATGAACTTAAAAGTGTTTCAATGAACTTAATAGTGGGTTAAATTCAAGGGAATTGTGAGCATCCACCCACCCACTCCTTCTCCAAGTCAACATGAAAAAGCAAAGGAATGGAAAAGAATTCCACATTTTGTTGAGAAAGGGAAACCTGCAGTGGAGCTGTTGTGGTGAAGGCTGTATCCCAGAATGTCAGGCAAGCACTAATTTTAACCAAATAGTCCTTTCATCTGAATTGGTTTTATTTCCCCAAGATAGACCAAAGTGCAAGAAGGAATCTGCTCAGCAAGGTTAGAAGATGGACAGCAGGATTTTGAGTGTTTTTTAAAAGAAACTGGATATATTTACTCAGAGGAACTTTTCAGTGCTCAGGTAGTGCAGCAGCCCCTTGACACTGTTTTTGTCCAGACATTTACCTCCTTCCTCTCTGTCATCGCCAGGAGCTATGTCTCCAAGGTCCCAGCCATTTTTCTTGTCGTCTTCTCCTTTTTTCTTAAACCTTTGTTTCCTTTTTCAGGGACATAGACCAGTTTGGCTTTGAAAGTGTTATCGTTTCATCTCTTTTCCTGTAATAAGGCTTGGCTAACCGGTCAATATAAGCACTCCAGTCTGTGATGGTTGTGATCTTTCTCAGCTGTTTTGTGGGAAAAACACAACAACAAAAGAATGGAAAAAACCCAGTAAACTGACATCTCCGTGCAAACAGGGATAACGTGTTACTTTTCCCTCAGTGCGTGAACACAAATTGCTCCCAGATTTTGGTGAACTTGCAAACAAGATGCCTTCTTTTTCTTTGAAGGGAAGATTTAATAACGGGGAGCAGGGGTGCAGGTGGCAGCATCAGAGACTCACTAGTGAGCACATAGTGAACACGGGCTAGTAAACGCAGTGCTACCCTTGGGCATGGCTGAAAAATTCTCTCTTCAGAAAGGCAGTGGATGAACTGGAAATGTATGCTGCAATTCTGCCTGCAGGCAAGCGTGCCTGGAGCAGGAAGGCAAATGAACTGCAAGTTAGGACAGTAGGGCTGAGAGAGCTGTCAAGTTCGACTCTGCATTCAGCTTAAAAAGGGAGGTTTGGGGGAGCTTTAACATTTATGAATCACCACAAATTGATAAGGCTACTGTAGAACTGCATTTACTTGGCTGGCTTGTCGGGGATGTAATTCCTATTAATACTTTAAAATCTTTCCTTAAAAAATTACTTATCTTATGACGCTTCTCCTCAGTGGACAGTCCAGGAATGCCATATAAGACATCACTGAAGCACAACATCTTAGTGCTGAGTTACAACATGACAGAAGTATGCCATGACCACGAACATCACATTGTGAAACAGAAGTGTAAAGAACAGCTTCTATCTGAGCATCGGAACTAAAGTGGGCAGGAGATATTTCAGGATGTGAGGCTATGGGCACAAATTGAATTACAGAAAATTCAACTTAAGCACAAAAAAAACCCTTTACTGTGAGGGTGATCAAACGCTGGAACAGGTTGCCCAGGGAGATTGTGGAGTTTCCATCCTTAGAGATATGCAGAACCATCTTAGAAACAGCCCTGGGCAGCCTGACCTAGTTCATTCTGCTTTGATTGGCATGGCTGGATTAGAGACCTCCAGAGATCCTTTCCAACCTCAGCTATCCTGTGATTCTGTTATGTTTAATAAAGACAAATCTGGAGCCACAGAAGGCCAAGAGGTATATTCATAGAACTATAAAGGCATCAAAATGATGTGGTTTAGGAGCAAGAAGATTAGGATGCACAACTCATTTTTAACCATAAGGCTGTCCTCACAGTGGCTATGTTTCATTCTGACACATTCCACGTCTTGATAAAGGTATCTGAAAATTGGTTCCAACAATGTACAGGAAAACCTGTGATTGGTAGCAATGTTGCTTATGGACAGAAGCCCCTCTATTCCACAACAATGCTAGTTGACTTGGAACAGATTTAAAAGCATAGACAGGATTTTTGCTGTAAGGTATAAATGTTTGCTTTCAGAAATGAATTTTTAGCTTCATCTTTTTTGATTACCCTGTAGCCCTTCTGAACTGAAAAGAGATAGTAATCCATTTCTCTTATTTGGAGTGAAAAAGATTGTCTCTATCAACCCATCACTATCTAACAGTATGGAAATTTCCTGACAAATGAAAACGCATCAAAATGTCAAAAATTATATTAGTTCTACTATGACAACAAATACAATTGCTGTTGATTTCCTGAATTTGTAGCTGTCTTTTGTTTCCTTTAAAAGCTTATTTGCAGAAAGGAACTGCATTTTTTTTTTTTTTTAAAAAACAACACATTGAAATGCTGCTAAATATAAATGATATTTCACAATGCACTGCATTAAACACATTATGGTATCGTACAGTACCAGTGTTTTAAGTGTCAGACATGGATGATTTGGGAAATGATGTGCTGCAAAATTGCTGCAAGATTCTATGGAATTATTGTAGTGACATGTTAAACGTGCCAAGAAAAGCCTACTCACAAACACTTGCAAATTGTCATGTTTGAACAATGATCCATTAATAATGTTTCCATAAAATATTTTTCTGTGATTAGGGTTAAACACATGAGAAAGAAAAATGAGATATGGTATGAAGCTGTGCCTTGAGGTGCTTTACTGACTCCTACCATCTTCTATTTGGACAGGGGTTTAAAAAAGACACTGATTTTGGAAACCCACCTTGTACTATACATATCTGGAGATGCTTTCAAGTGTTTGAAAGCATTCAACCTTTTAAAATTGGGTCTTTATAAGTGAGTTCAAATTCTACAGCCAAAGACTGAAATGCCTAAAATGTCTTTTGGATGTATTGGTCAAGATTCTCATGCACTTGTCATGTCTTTCTGACGGAAAGAAGTAATAGGTTTCTAGTATGAATATCAAACAAAGTTTTATATATCTATACTGTAGCACCTTCTCTCTTGGTTTCAGTTCCAAAGAAATTTTCAAATACAGATTCATCTGTTTACCCCAAATAAAAGGTAGGTACATTTAGAGTGAATCATTGACAGATTACCAGAGCAGAGTCATCTCCAAAAGCAAGCATTTTACTGGTTTCCATCCTTCCCAGATGTGAGTCTGTTTGTCATTCTAATAGTCCATTTCTGTTGAGCTGGCAGCTCAAAATACCAGCCTGATGATTTGAAGTCAATATAACTGACTGACAAGCTTTCTATTGTATTTCCAAGTATTGTGACCCTGCTGTGAGGAACAATCCTAAATTTGGAGGGCAGCTAGTCTAAGACCAACATAGTTATGGTGAACTACTTATCAACTAAATAAAATGTTTATGTTTATGAATAAAAAATTAAATAACTTGGAAATTTACAGGCAACAAGCCCTATTTACAATTATTCTCATGTAAAACTTGTGCAATTCCTTCAGTATCAGTGTCATGTATCCAACTGGTTACATTTTCTTTTATAAGTGCATATATCATCAAGAAGCCTTGACAACTGGATGGAAAATGACAGTCAACATCCCAGGAAACATTTCAGGATTATGAAAAAATTTCCACTCTGCATTTGCATAAAATCAAGACTTTTCAAAAGTTTTTCATTGAAAGCCAAAAGGAAAAGATCCGCCTGAGAAAAGCCAGTAGTGTGGTGGTTGTGACCGCTACCCAGCAGCATGGCCATGACTCCATGGGAAAGCCCGTGCTGGAGCAGGCTGTGCCTGAAGGACTGCAGCCCGTGGGAAGGACCCACGCTGGAGAAGTTCGTGGAGGACTGTCTCCCATGGGAGGGACCCCATGGTGGAGCAGGGGAAGAGTGAGGAGTCCTCCCCCTGAGGAGGAAGGAGCAGCAGAGACAAGGTGTGATGGACTGACCCCAACCCCCATTCCCCGTCCCCCTGTACCACTGTGGGGGAGGAGGTGGAGAAAACTGGGAGTGGAATTGGGCCGGGAAGGAGGTGGGAGTGGGAGGAAGGTGTTTTAAGATTTGTGTTTACTTGTCATTATCCTTGTTTTGATTTGATTAGTAGTAAATTAAATTGATTTTGTTTTTTCCCCAAGTTGAGTCTGGTTTTTGCCCATGACCATAAGTGGTGAGTGATCCCTCCATGTCCTTGTCTCAACCCATGAGCTTTTCTTTATATTTTTTCTTCCTCATCCCACCAGGCGGGTGGGGAGGAGTAAGCAAGTGGCCTCATGGTGGTATATTGCCAGCTGGGCTTAAACCATGAAAAAGGTATTTATTAAGAATTTGTCTGGACTTGACTCCCTGAGCTTTCATTTCTCTGAGTTTCCCTGCATAGACTAAGATTCAATCTTCACTGTGTGAAGAAAATAGATGCAAAGTTCTGTCCAATGGGCCAAACAACTCATCCACTGCACTCAATCTCCCACAAAATATTCACTGACATTTTTTGAGAGTATGTGATTAGAAAACAGAATTGTTGTTACTGAACTGGAACTTGTCACGACCCAGGCTGGACAGACCAGGGAGTCATGTTGAGTTCGGAATTTCCTCAGGCTAAATTAAGGTGAAACAACATCAAACAATCAGTTAAACTTTTTATTCATGGAACAGCAGCCTGAACTTGGGAGGTGTAACAATAGGTGGCTGGGTCTCTCACAACAGGAATTGGCACGAAACTACCTCAGTGACCCGTGTAACCCGTGGTAACCATCTACATCAATTCAGGGCAGAAGGAGATCCCTCCCGTTGGGTCTCGATGTTCAGAGCAAAACCCCTTGCTTTCCAGGCTCCTTCCTTCTCAGAGAAGGGCCCAGGGGCGGCTGGATCCACTTCTAGTCCCAGATTTGGTCAGTGGTTTTATGTCTTAAAGGGATGAGGTGTGGGGATTATGGAAAAGGAAAGAGAGAACAAGACAAAGAGAGAAAAAGGGAAAGAGAAAGATTTCAACAGTCCTGGGTCCAGCATTGGTCCAGTCAGTTAAGGGGTCCGATTCAGGTGGGCACATGCTCATGGGGCTTCAGTTTGTGTCCTCCTGTCATCCTTGCCCCTCCTTTGGGTGGGCACTCGAACTCATTAGGTTAATTAGGTGCAATGAGCAGTTTGTGAGCCTTTGGGCTTGGGGTCATTTGGGGAGTAACTTCCCCTCCCCTGCAGACATGACCACTGTTTGATCTCCGGCCATGCATGGTGAGATGTCCTGCTCAGCGTATCAGAACAGCATTATCAGCCCTCCCCATCCTGTTGCTGATGCCCTGTGCTGTTCTGTGCTGATGTGGTTCCTTGCTCTGCAGGGTTCGTTGTTACGCAGAGTTCGTCCTTAAGCAGAACTTGCCCCACCACAATGTTTGAGAGGTTAACTCTTTCAGTCTCTCACAGAACTTAAAGAATCATAATTTTTCATTGGCCAAAATTTGCTTTCTGACTCATCATAAGGGGGAGTATAATTCATAGGAGTCTCTTCTTGTGATTTGTACCTTGATGTATGCAGTTCGTCACACAAGAATTTTCTATAGAGAAAATGGACATGTGGGTAAAGTTGAAATACAACATCTGGAACCAATCAAGAACATTTAGATAAATTACTTTGACAGCCACTTGGTTAGTCGATAAAAAAAAAAAATCACCATTTTCTACAGAAAGCAGTCCTTGTCAAGAGTGGTTCCAGCTGAAAATGTCTGGCAAGCCCCATTCACCACTGCACTGTTGTTAACACACGACTTCATTTGTAATCCATCTTACAAATGAGCACCGCTTCATCCTGTGATGAAATGCAGCCACACACGGTTGAACGTGACATTACATTAGTGCACAAACACATAGAAAATACATTGCAAATGCGAAAGAAGGTATGCATGTTAATATTCTCAGTCTTATAAACTGTTAATCTTCCTTTCTTTCCGTGCAGCAGTGTTAATGGTTCGCCTATCAAATCCACTACTTAAAAATCTGCACAAACCTTCTACATATGGTATATATATATTTCCCTTCTATCTACCTAGCATTGATTCTTTTGCTTGCCTTTCAATATGACAATGTTATTCACACACTATTATAGACCTTTGAATATTAGTTACCCCATGAGATGAATGGTGAGGCCAATTAAGAGAATTCACATTCCAGTCAGCTGTTTTCCTCTCTTTTTTTTTTTTGGGCGCTTGTTTGTCTAGTGGTGATTAAGGTTGCAGTTCCACTCATTAGTGAAGTGTATTAAATGGTAATATCAATAACTGACAACAGCACTGCAGTAGGACTGACTGTTCCACAAATCTATAAAAACATGCCAAACAAAGCTTTCTGAACATTGTGTCTCCAGGCATGGTGGAAATATTTACTGCCTGCTTCCTAGCCTGGCTCATGATCAATGTATGGGATATAACAAGAGAGTGCCTGTGAAGCACAATAGCACTATGCTCTGTGCTTTCAAGTAAAACTGCCTTAAACTCAGAGGTGCCAGGATAGGTTTACTTGGTTTGAGGGGGAAAAAAAGGAAAGACAAAAAGAAAAAAAAAAATTAAAAACAACTGTCATACTGCCTCTACGTGAATTGCTTCATGAACCATCACTGACAAATTCTCAGAGGTCAGGGTTCTGATGTATACTTAAAGAAGTCTTGCACTCTTAGAAATGATACTTGGGATCCTGTTGTAATACTGAGGTATCAGCCTGAGGCATTTTTCACTTTGGGGACCTGCTGTGACAGATGCTGTATAGAGATGTAGAGAATAACTGCCCTTACCATAAAGACCTTTTAAGACATAACAGATGGATGAAATAAAGGGAAGTTGGAGACGGCGCTGGGAGAAATGAGTAGAGAGAGTAAGATTACAAAATTAATGGGATATTTTAGCCCAGAAAAGGAACATGAACATTTTTAAAACCAGCTTGAAAAAGTAATCACAACTTACCATTAACCTACTTACTACTAGACAGCTGTGTGATGGAGAAATCTCACTGAAAAAGAAATCTGTGTGTGCCTATTCATGTGTGGGCAGGGGATGGCTTAGTTTTATGAAGAAATATGCGATATGCAATTATGTTATTTGTCTGTCTATATTTTAAACCATTTCTACCTAATAATGGCCCATTTCAGACAAATTCAACAAAGTATCAGAATCTCAGAGACATTACATTCTGACACAAAGAAGATCAGCTTGACATGCAGTGCAGGAATTTCAGATAGCCCCAGTGTCATTTCTTTTATGTCAGTGATGAAGAGTTGAGACAATCTCTATGGGTCCCTGGCCGGCTGGCCAACCAGCGCTGTCATCTCTTGTCCTGCTGCTCAGAAAGATCAATAGGTGATGCTTGAGAGTTAATGATGTCATGAAGGAAATGAGGGAACTTGGGAAGACAGAAGACATGGAAGCGTATTGCTCTAGAGATGAGGGACATGAGAGAGGGGGTATTATAAAAGATGTTAAAAGGTAGAGAGGACTCTTGAGAGGAATTTAATACTATAATGATTGATTTGGAGTGAATTCCAGGGAATCTGAGGGTGCTACATTTCAACATGCACTGCTGTGAGAAGCCAAACCTCTTGCACTGCTTCTCAGTTTCGATGATAACTTGAAATTTTGTACCTTTTCAAAAGTCCTAATAGAAAATGGATCAGACTGTTCTTCAAGTCTGAGTTGCCTTGAAGACATCATTCTTTCTCTTGAAAAGAGGGAGTAATCAAACGCACTATTCCTGTCCTAAATCCACTTTATTCCAAAGTCCTCTCATATACTGGTCACTAAGGGCCACTATACATCAGCATCTCATGTTCAGAAAAAGAAATCCTATTACTCTGCCACAACATAAAGTACATATCTCTACAGAAAATATTACCAGGCCATTGTATCGAAACCACAAGTTCCAAGAGCAATTTTCCAAGGTTAGCAGGCTTCAGCCTCTCAAATCTGTGAGACTCATAAATTTCCTGCTAAAGACTGTTCAGTAGTGTAACAGATCTTGCTTTCAGGAAGCATTTCTTGACCTTAAACAGCTTGTCCTTTTACATGAGTGAATTGTCCTAACAGTCAGGAGAGAAGGCAGCTGTAAAACATTTGTTGTCATTAATACGTGCTTCATTCCTTTAAGAAATTCCCTACTTAAGAGAATTAGGAAACTTAAAAGATCACCTGATCCACCACCACCTTCACAAATCAAGGCCGTTAAACCAAAATCCTTTGTAAGAAGGAAAGTACAAACCTACAGAGGTGTGCAAGACTAGCTGTAGTGTCTCTTCAGTAAATGGTGAGTTTGCTGTCTCTGGACTGAAGCTAGCAAAACTCGAGAATATTTATCACATGATTGTTTTCAGCTAACTTGCACGCATTCAAAGGTTGGTCCCTTTGAGCTATTATTTTATTCCCCAGACCATGCCCATACTCTTTCCCCTTCCAAAACCATTGGAGGATCCATCAGCCTTAGAGCAACTCAGGACTCTACTGGATTCCATTTCAGGTGCTCCTTCCTGATAACCTCCGAACTGTGACACTTATTTCCACAATAATTCCGTTCACCTCTGGGCTTTGGAGAAGTAATAAAGTTAGAATAAAGGAATAGTTTAGGTTGAAAGGTTCCTCTGGAGGTCACCTGGGTGCAAGGTTTGGAGTGAGAGCAAAACTTAAAGCATAACGGTCTTCTCCCAGTAACCTGTTGTAGGACTGTGTCTCAACTCCAAAATATATATGCCGAAGAGTGAACAATGTGAAACTATCTGGGAAGTTACTTAGCTCTTCAAAATCGATGACAATGTTTCCAAAGTTCTCTCTAACAGAAATGACTACATAGTTTGTCACAAAAGGAGAATTACATGTGTCAAGCAACTAAAGGACTTCCTTATTTTTAGAAATGACTAATATTTTTAGGTATTACTATGGAAGCAGCTTTGAATGTGATCAGAATGGGGTAATATAGGACTTAAAATACAGGACTAACCCGCAGCCCTGGGGATGTAAATCCACAGGCAGAAAGGTGAAAATGGAGAAGTCAGTGTATTGTTTCTTCCTGCCACCCTCTGAAATTTCCTCTTGAGAAAAAGTGAAAAAGTTGCTGAGACATTTATATGTTTGCAAGTCCTTTCACCCTTGCTCCTGTAAGGAAATTTGGAAGGCTGAATATGGAGAAAAGTTTTAACCTCTTATGTAGACTTTTTCAAATTTATTTCACAAGGGCATAATTTGGCCCACAATTGGAAATTGGAAAAGAGCTAAGTATCCTGTGAATTTAACCTTTTGAGCCTATGAAAATCTGTGATAGTTGAATGAAAAGTTGGAGCAAAATACCCCAGTACTGATTAGCATGGGTATAAATGATTCCTGAAGGTAGAAAATAGTGCTGATCTAAAGGATTGCAGTTCCACTAAGAACACACATTAGTGTGATTTTCTACTTCTTGATTGCCCTTGATGCACTACAATCACCTTTACAGTTGACAGCATCAACACTTGAGGGTTGTCAGTCAACCCAGGATCTCAGCCAGAAAAAGAGAAGGGCAAGGGAATTTGTCAGTGTATTCAGGCACAGATGAACTTCCAGTGAGCAGCTGCAGTCTCTAACTTCCAAGAAACATTTATAATTGGGTTATTTCTAGTAAGTATTTCTAGTTCCTCAAGGTTGGCTACAAATTTTGAATGTTTTCTTAGAACAGTGCACTTCTGTTCATGACTGGGAACATAAT
This sequence comes from Haliaeetus leucocephalus, assembly GCF_000737465.1. Lineage (NCBI taxonomy): Eukaryota > Metazoa > Chordata > Aves > Accipitriformes > Accipitridae > Haliaeetus > Haliaeetus leucocephalus. The sequence continues at coordinate 25,984,283 of NW_010972436.1, read as the reverse complement.
AGCAGTGTGTAAAATCAAACAAATTAAAAAAAAAAACAACCACAAACAAACAAACAAACAAAACCAAGAAGAGACTGCCTCTGTAATTTTCCTTAAAGTGTTAAAATACTTTTTTAAGCAGAGAAACAACTGGTAATTCAGGGTAGGATTCCCCCTGAGGGTCAAGATACCTAAATTTAAGACTGCATATTAATTAATTTGAATGTAGATGCCTCTGTGTACATCAAGTGTTTATTCAAAGGAGATTTAATCAACTCAACTAAGCAGACTCTAAAGAGTATAAACTTTCCAGGGCCCAAATCTGTGAATTCAGAACCTTCCTTGAGGTCCTGGGAAAGACAAGTAAACAGCATCACTCCAGATGATCGGATCTAACAGTGAATACAGTAAATCTATTAACAATACCACAGATTTTCAGGACATGAACTGATGCCTATTTTCTGTATGTGTGGGACCTAGTGTTTTGAGATCTTCTTAGCAGGTTTTTAGATCTGATTATAAAGAACCCAAAGATAATGATAGCTCTAATTCATTTATGTCCTTGTCACCAAACACCCTTAAAACACTCCTGAATTATTGCTGTGTCTACATCTCTATCTAAATGTTCTCCAAGCCTGATGGCATGAATGAACCTTCCAAGTATAAAAATGGAAATGATGAAACAATTTTCTCAGGAACAGGCACTATGAATTATATATATTTTTGGTCCTACTACATTGCAAAGATTAAAAGATATAACTATATTTATCATTACCCAGGAAGGATCGGAAGTGTTTCACTGAAGGATATTGACAAAACGTAGAAAATATAGGAAGGACTAGATGAAAGGAAAAAACAAATGAGGTGTAGAAAGGAGTGACTGACAAGGTAAAACATCATGCTTATCTAAACAACAGATGCAAGGGAATGTGAGGAAACAGTCTAATATCTGATGATTTTAGAATTATATGGCAAATTGTGGCTAAGGGAAACAAACACTGTATTATCGGGGATGTGGATACTTATATGCTAATAGACCATTTTGTATCTGAACGCTGTGTTTAGCTGTTGGCCTTCTGTGAACTCTCTCCAGCTTGTCAGCATTTAATGCTTTTCATTCTGCAAGCTTTTAGAAGCAGGATCATACAGACATTCATTTAAGCTTTTGTCAATAGTGATGCAGTAGTTTATTGACAAAGCAGGACTTGGGATTCAGAGCCTGGATCATACAACAGTTTGCAACACTGCAATGAGTTAATCCAGCTAGTGATTTTAGGATTTTAAAATGGTTATGCAAATCTGCCAGGAATGGCTTCAGTAGCTGTTTCTGCCTGATGAGAACAGACAAAGGCAGCAACGTTTTGTGGTCCTCCTAACCTTACTTACTATGTAGAAGGAAAAAATAAAATAACAACAATTTGGGGTTTCTGCAGACAGATGTTTTCCTCTTTCCCATTTTGAAATAGTTTTATCTCCATAAAGGTTGGAGGTTTTTTTTCATTCGAATGCATTAAAAACCAACATGAAATCCACACAAAATCCTCTTGATACATCTACTCCATTTGAAATCACCTTTAAGTAACAAATCCTTGCTGTTAACTTATTCAAAAGTGAAGCCTCTTGTTCAGTGATTTTGAAATTCAGCATATCTTGATTCACTATTGCTTATGTCCCACACACCTAAGAACAACTATTATGTGCTCCCTGTTGGACAAATTGGAGGGAAAAGACCTGAAGAGCCCATACTGGTTCAGTGCTTCTCCTCCTGGCTCCAGTTTGCTTGGGACATGATAGTGATGAATACAAAAAAATTTAGAATATCAACTATTCACTGTGAAAAAAGGAAAAAAAAAAATGCTATCCAATTTCCAGAATCATTCTTTGTACTAGTATTTGACCCTATTTGTGTAAATTCAGTGAAGATTTTTTTTTTTTTTTCCAGCTTGGACATATTGATTGCTTCATTCTTCATTACAATATCTCATTATTCAAGGATTGAAAACAAAACAAGTAGACATATCTATTCTCACTTTATACCTTTTTGTTAATTTGCTCTTTTTCAATTGCATTTGCAATTTAAAGCAGAAAGGGGCAGCAAAAACCTGAAGAGGAAAACAAACATTAATAAGGGTAGTAAACCAAAACAAAACTAAAAACATTTGAATAAGAACCTGATGCAAAACAAGAATAAAGTGAAGTTTTTCTCACCAGCCAAGGAAGAAGCAGATGAGCACTTAAGGGCTCTTGTAGTATTCAACTGACTCCCAAACCTTCCTCTGTCTTCCATCTCCATGCATATTACAGCTCCCTTGCAACTAGGTAAATTCAAGAATAAAAAGCTCAAATCCTATGTTTGCCTCAAATTTGGACATCATTATGGCATATGTTAGTGGCCTGATAGGAGAAAGCTGTCCATGACCACTTCCTCACCTCCCCTTTACTAACACTTGCGTTCCTACAGCCAGAAGAATTGGTTCAGCTGAAAGAAACACACAAAGTTAATCAGTTTCCAGCTGATAAAATCTCTAATCTGTTCCTTTGTGCAACCATGTGAAGCCTAGTGTAGCACAAAAGCTCCATGTAGACCACCAGCTTGTGCTGACTGAAATGGCTGTGTGCCTACAGCTCCAGAATTGCATTTGTTTTGGAGAAATACTGTTACATCTCATGGTTTAATATCTACAAAGAATATTAAATGGTAGGTGTTGCAGAAGAATAAGTCATTTTAAAAATGAATCCTTATTTTTGGCTTCTTTTCCATCTTCTGTTATTCCCTGCAGAGCATATATTACATGACTATCCCGTAAGACATACACACATTATTTCTGACCTGAAATCTTCAAGATAATGGCCTGCCCGGTGCTCGGTGTCTTTCCAGCACCACACACAATGGGGGGTCAGGTGTTTTCATAGGAGATGAAGTCTTCAGTAGCTGTCAATTGCTTAATATAAAGTCTCCTTGATGTCAGTGAATTTGACATTTATGATCTAGAAAATCTCATTCGGTATGACCAGGATCATTACAGAAGTAAGGAACTTATTCCAAGTTAAAAAATAAATAAATAAATAGCAACAAAGAATGAGAAAATGTACAGAAATTTTTGTTTTGTGTTTAATTGATTTCACATAGGTTTTACCTGTGTGCCTCAACCCCTCCTTTTCCCTGTTTTCATATTTTTCTACAGAACAGGTCTTCAATTTTTCACCTCTCACTTTCTATACTTCCTCCCATCAAAACTTTCCTTCTTCTTTCATCATCCAAAACCCCAAATTGGTCATTCATGCTTCTCCTACTAGTCTTCTGTGTTTATTCTATGATCCTAGCTTTGACATTAAGCTGTAGCTGTACTCTTGTTTTCTCCTCAAGAGTGCAAGAATTTTCTCTTTTATTACTTTTTTTTAATTAAAAAGTAATTAAAAAAATAGCCCATAGTATCAATATCATTTCAAGCTACTATTGTGTCTCCCTTTCATTGTCTGCAGCTGCCCCCTGGAGTTTCTCTCCCATAATTCCATTTTAGCCTCTCACCTGCTTTTTCTTCCATGCTCACTTCTTATCACTACTCTCACCACCATCTCTCTTGTCTCCCTGACCAAAAATCAGAATATTCATATTCTCCCCTCTCTCCTGACCTGTTACCCATCTGCTCCAGAGCTTCTCAGGCACTTTTTTTCAAGTTTTCCCTCCTAAGATCCAGGACTTTTTCTTTTCCTGTCCTCCTCTAATTTCTCTAGGCAGTTCTCATATCTTTCAGAGAACATTCACTCTTTCTCTACCCTTTTATGATGGTTATACCTTCATTCTACCACATCACCCAGGGTGACCTGGGTAGGTTCCTGAACTCTACAGTCTAGATACCTGTATCTTAGAAGTCGATGCAGTCAGATTAATCAAATCCTTTCTATGTTCTCTGTTTTCCAAGGAAATCTTGCCTGATGCTTCAAACCCAAAAGGGCTGTAGCAGAGTTCTTAGCCTTTTCACTAATCCATCACACTATTTTCTTTGTCAACCACTAAATAAACATGCCTATCACACTGATCCACCAATCCATTGAACTAGGAGTCTCCACTGACATAAGGATACTTCATATCTAAATCTTTCTGATCATCTTTGAAGGTGGTATCTTCTATGTATACAAGAAATTCTTACTCACATCCTCAATCTCTCACAGCCTGATTTCCACTGTATCTTTTTCTTTGTTGTTGATATTGGTTTAAATCCCAGCAGAAGATGCTTTCTCTCTCATTCTGCTACATCACCCCCCTGCCTCCCATTTCCTTTCACTTGAGGTTTGTTTTTAGTGCTTTTTACCAAGCTCACCCATCCTCTTCTATTTAATAACAAGCTGTTAATTCTAACCTAAACTAGCTAGGTCACCCTCAATGACCCTATTATTTAATTGACAAAGGCTTGTTTACTTGCCTGTTCTGCCTGTCTCAGCTGAGACAGGCTTCCCATTAATAATAACAAAGATATCTTGTTGGCCACCTTTACATTTCTCTTTACATCTTTTCTTTACCACACAGTCAGTCAGTCTGTGGGTTCTGTGCTCATACCACTGCCCATTGTGGTGACCAACGTTACCACGTTGCTTCCTTCTACTCTCTGTTTATCCATCTACATCCAGCTTTATTTTCATGTCTTACATTTCGTTGAAGGTTCCTTCTGTAAGTTATTTTCTCCTATATTTGCCACTTTGAAGTTTCCTGTATTTCTCCAACATGCCACAGGAATCAGCAAAATGACAAAAAACATATGGATAACTGAGCTTTTGCTTCTTATCTAATAACACAGAATCAAATGCAAGTGAGTAAAAACTTTGCCTTTCTTTTTCCACTAATAAAAAGAACAGAAAAAGAGAGTAATTAATTTTGTGCAGATTTTAGAAAATAATGGTGCTTCATCCATACTTCCAGAGTAAGATCAGATTGTACTTTCAATGGACTTCAGAAATGAAGCTTTACCTCTTTCCTTTCATTTCATTTCTCTTCTCAGTCTTACTCTCAGCAATTTCTATAGAAATTCTGGTCACACTACTGTGGAGTGAGGGTATGCCTAGGGACATGAATAGGAGAGGCCATATCAACCCATTTATCACTTCACTGTCAAGATCTATCTTTCAGAGGAAAATCTGTTGCTTAATTTTTCACACGTTAACTGGGTTGCCAAAGAAGAAGGAATAACCTACCCTTGGAGCTGTTCAGTGATTCTGGAGCTTCCAGAACAGAATTAGAAGATGGTACGCCATCTTTTTCTCCTAAAATTCCTATGCAATTTTTAACTTTTTTTTTCCTAGTTTGTCCTGTTAGAAATGTCATGGCTTCTTCCTAGCTACAACATTGTTAATGAGGCTGTTCAGCTACTAAATAGTTGTTCATCCTGTACTGATGTATCAATAATGTTCCTAGATACCTCCTTATTTTCTAAATTATAGCTATTGAAGATTTTATAGCCTGGATCCTTTTTTGGGCTTGGAAAATCCTAGATTGCAGAGCCCCTAGATCGCAGGGATTCACCAAAAGCACTAACATTTGTGACACTTTATTGCAATGACATAAAGTTTTCTTATTGTCAGATATTTTGAAGCCATTGTGTTCAACCGAAATTGTGTGACATCAGTACATAAGTAGCACAGAATTTTACATATAATCTCTGCCATTAGCCACCATTTGAAAATCTAGCTGGATCACTTTGCAAATCTGAAAGACCACTTATGACTCTATGACAAGGATAATTTGAATACTGTGCTTGAAAACATGTCCTGTTTTTATCTTTTATTACTATTTTTAAGAATCCTTTAATGAAAAATGTATTTACCACTCCCCACAAACTCCTCCTCACTCAATACTAGTGAAGTAATTTAATGCATTTGTGAAAATATTGAGCCAAAGCTGGCAGAAATCAACATAATCGACATAATACTGTGGGTTTTGGTTCCAGCCTTTCTTTCCGTATTGGCTAAACTTATTCTATAATCAATGTGCTAAAAACATGAAGGCAAACATGTATAGATGCTGAATAAAACTGGATCTGGTAGCGTGAGTCAGATGATGCAGGAATAGAAACTAATTTTCTTTACTCAGCTGCTTCCAAGTAGCAATAATTATTAGGAATCTACCCAGTTACAGAGTATCAGTGCTGCATGAAAAAACCTTTGGGTCACTATGTCTAATGCGGCTGTTGGCGGCAAGTCATGCTGCATTGCTACTATCTATTTCTCCCTGGTGGCATAAAATGTGGTTTGACATGAGCCTCTTGCTTGTGCAAAGCTGGCTGTTTTATAATTCAATGCAAGTCTGTGCTAGACAAGTCATGCACACCTTGCTAGCAGCAGCAAGGGCCCAGAGGAAGGTCTGTGTCAGTGTATTGCAAACATTAGCTCTGGAACACACAAGTTTCATTTCCCATTAATTTGTGCTCACCAGATGGTGAACCGTCACTTTTGTCAATCTGTACAATGCCAGTGGCATTGCTGTTGACTGCCTATCCTTCAGATATTACTCAGAGACAGTCCTTTAAATGCTGTTCATTTTATCTTTTGTCATATTGAAGTTTTCAGCAGTATGGTTTTACTCTCTGAATTCCATTTGTTTTCTTGAAATTCCTCTGTGCTGCTGTTTAGTTTAATCTTAGCTTTTACGAGCTGCTCATCCTGAATATAATTGCTACGCATGAGTTTAAAGCCAAACAAAAAAAAAAGCAGGTTTGTTTATTGGAACTATTCACATCTGAAAAACAGGAGAACTTTTTGCTTTGTTCCCAGGGACAATATAAGCTTTCAGAGAAGGTAACAATAACAGGAGAAAAGATATAAATTAGCTATGTTTCTAAATGTACGTGGGCAAATAACAAATGTAAAATATATGACCATAACAAAAAGCAGTTTTAATTCCATTCTATCAAAATGTACTTATTTGCAAAACAGTGTCAGTCAATGAGTCTTTTTGTGAAATGTAATGAGTTCTGAGTTACTCCCTACTTTCCATCTGGTAGGAATATCGATCTGAAATCCCTGTTACATTTTCAGCTGACTACCAGACCTGGTCAGAAAATAGAAGGTATTTTACCCTTGAACATGTAAATCTCATAGTGAAAAGGTGGCAAAAATCTTTAAATGGGCCCAGTATCAAAACCTTTCTTTTAGAAGATTCCTCTGTGAGTACTCATGAGTTGTTCATTCATGTCCCAGTAAAAAGGACAAGAATGGTAGCCTCTGAGAAACTCCTAAGAAATCCTTAATCTTAAACCAAATATTTCTCATCCTAAGAATATATCTTCCTCAAACAATATGAAAATTTGGAAGAGGAAATAGATTACTTTTCAGTGAGCTTGCACTCTCCTCCCAAATGGCTTAGTCAGTGCTGATAGTCCCACAATATGATTTTATTCAGCCAATCTAGGTTTTGTGACCTACAAGCCTGTAAGACACAACACACCCTAGTCATGTCTTCTGAGTGCCATTGCTCATGGGTGGCAAAATGGAAAGGTAAGAGGAAGATAACATCTCATTGCACCTTCCAAACTCTTCCTTGATGCCCCCAAACTCGTGGGGCATCACTGTACTTCAATAGCAGGACGTGGCTCTGTCTTGGGTGGAATTAACTTCAACAGAGATTTGGACAAGGAATACTTAAATCTAAAATCATTCAGGCAAACATTTCATAAGAAAAAATAAATTCACACTAGATCTTTAAAGACTGAGAAACCAACAATATCAGCACAACCAACCCTCCCCCCGCCCCTGCTAAGGTTCTGCTTCTTCATCTTTATTCACTAGTACGCAGTAACTGAATATTTGAAATTCTATGCGTTTAGTTCAATGAAGAAATGAGCTCCGACTTCCATTGGATTTTTTCTCATTAATCTTTATGCAAGTATAAAATTATTCTTAAATTTAAGATCTGAAGCTCAAGAACTTGTTTAGATACGGTTGGATAATCTCTTGCTGTGATTTGGCCTTGACATACAAATATCAGTATAGTCTAAAAAGACAGATGTTAATAGGAAAAGAAGGTACTACTTTATTTCTCATATAATGCACAGTTATACACGCATAGCTTATTCACATGGCAGTGAAACAGTCCATGAAATAAATGCAGAAGAATGCAGAAGTCACTTATTTCTAGAGATATAATTCAAAATTAATTTCATTTCAGGTAAAGGTGGATTTTTCACTTTTTTTCCGCTCAGTTCCCCAAAATTCCAGTTTTCATTTGTGTGGTTCTTAAAGATGTTGATGTTTATAAGACAGCTTTGAAATTGAGTGATTCAAGATTGTATCCAAACAGCGACTGCTAGAATTTCACCATGAAGTGGGCACTGCCAGCTCAGGTGGTGGGATGAGGTGGGAAGAGCAGATCAAAGCTAAACTTTAATTATTCTGAGGAATGCTGTTTGTGCATATTTTCCCCTTGCCTTTGAAGAAAAGCAGCAAGAATGATTTTCAGGAGCCTATATTTCTGCTGCTCCTGTTAGTTCAATAAATGGTAGTAGTTCAGTAGAAAAATCAGAACTTGTCATTTACCCTTTCAGCTTCTTCACAAAATGAAGGTTGCCAGAAGTCTAGATGTAATTTAAAGAGTTCTGATTTCAGTAACTTGTCCTGCTACAATAATAATAAGAATCTGGTCTGGGGGTATATATGTACATCAGCCATTGGAAAGGACTGAGGGGACTAACTCCTCCAGCCTGTCTGGATTACTAATGTGCTTCCGAATCTCCAGGAGGAGTCCTGAGACTCCTATGCTGTGGAAAATATCAATGCTTGGTGCATGTTATCTGTTAGACCTCCTGTTAGGCAGAGAGGAAGGTAAAGGAAAAAAGAAGGAAAAGAAGTTTACTGTCTACCTACAGAATTCAAATTCCCATTCCTGTGGAAGACATCTGACAGGCTGGGCTGTGCAGGGAAAGCACAGCACTGCCGGAGATTTCATTCAGCTACAGTCACGGCTATTAGTTGTCCTATTTTCAGAAGCAACAAATTCACTCATGGTTAAAATTTATATATAAAAATACTGGAGTGGTGGCCAACTCTTTTTCTTATCACCACTTGTAAGGGCAGATGGGAAAGATGTGTTAACATCTAGGGGAAAGGAAGCAAATTGGTTTTCATGCATCACATAGAGCATGAAAAAAGACAAGGACATCTTGAAAATAAATATATGCACTTACTGGAGTAATGGATATAGGCTTTGGAGTGTAAGTGCCCTTAAAGGAAAGAGAGAATTAGGCACACAAAGTTGAAAGTAATATGATTTTTTTTTTTTTTTTTTTTTTTTTTAAGTATAAGAGACACTAAGCTGTAAAAACCTGGATTCATAACGAAAAAAGCACTACCCCTTCTCCTGCTTCTTATTCTTCCATGAGACAAATTATATGGGGAAAAATCAAACTCAAAATCTCACTGTATTAATTATGTAGAGAGAGTAGGTTGCATTTTCTTACCTGGAACAGTGGCAGTACTAATAATAGGATGGTTCAAACTGAAGAATACTAAGGCTCAAACTCAGGCAGTTCCATATTACATTCAAGCAGGGTTTCTTTTACTTGGGGGGTGGTGGGGATGGGGGTGCCAGTTTTATTCCTCAGAATCACTGATTTAATCAAAACAATCAAGAAGAGAATAATTCATTATGAGGAGCTTTCATCAGGAAAAATCAGAGATGAAGGTGTATAGCTTGGTCGGAGTTAGCATTAGGACAAAAATTACTACCTCTTAAAGAAGCCCTGAATATTTGTACCACCTTCTAAATGAATTAAGCCTTCTCTGTATATGGTAAAATTCACTTCTGCTAACTTTAGGGATCTGCAACAGAGTCTAGACCATCTTACATAGAAATATGTACCTTAACTTATGATTCATCTAGCATATTTAAATATCTAGCTTCGCATGAGATGAATCAGCCCATAAGTCAGTGACTCTTGATGAGGTCTGCAAGGGGAGCCTGTGTTGAATAACTCAGATGCTGACATACATAGTTAAATCAACCATCCATCCTAAGGGTTTAGAATATGATTGTCAGCTAAGGATTATTTGCTGCATATTCATTCATCCTTGTGCTTTGGAAATTCTCTCCCTAACTCCATAAGGTACCTCTTTCCACTTATTTATGAGTTGACATTGAAAGAACAGACCAGTTGCTGCAATGCCCTGTTCCTTCAGTATGTGAGCAACGAGTTGAACCTGAACACGCAGCAACAAAGGTAGGTGTTATCCTGGGCTGCATTATGGAAAGCATTGCCAGCAGGTCGAGGGACATGTGAGGCCAGTTCTGGAGTCTTATGTTCAGGTCTGGGCTCCTCAGAACAAGAGACCCACGGACATTCTGGAGAGAGTCCAGTGAAGGGTCACGAAGGTGATTAAGGACCTGGAGTATCTCTCCTATGAGGAAAGAATGAGAGCTGGGACTGCTTAGCCAAGAGAAGAGAATGCTCAAGAGGCATTTATTAATGTATATAAATACCTAAAGGGAGGGTACAAAGAGGATGGGACCAGGCTTTTTTCAATGGTGCCCAGTGATAGGACCAGAGGCAGTCAGCACAGAGATGCAGGAGGTTCCAGCTGAACCTCAAGAAACACTTTTTCACAGTGAGGATGACTGAGCACTGGAACAGGTTGCCCAGGGAGGTTGTGAAATTTCACTCAATGTAGTCAAAAGCTATCTGGACATGGTCCTGGGCAACTGGCTCTAGGTGGCCCTGCCTGAGCAGGGTGTTGGACCAGATGACCTCCAGAGATCCCTTCCAACTTCAACCATTCTGTGATTCTGCGATAGAGGAATAATGTGAAATCAGCTAAATCCTACCCTTAATGATCAGATACCAATTTAAAACCGAATGTGTCAAGGAGATGAACAAACTGACCTCACTCATGAACTGGAGGCAGCAGGACTGTACCAAGGTAGCCTGAATTTTGAGCCCCTCCAAAATTTGCAATCAAGGCATCATGGCAAGCAAGGGCTGAAAAAGAAGCTTGGCACTGCAGGTGGACTCGGACTGCATCTGAGCAGATCGCTCTAAGCTTCTACACCAACCATGAGACATAACATGGACGGTGTTGTAAAACCCCCAGGGATCATGGTGGGGATTGCTTAAAGCTATGAGAAGTCATTAGTGGTAGAAAAGGCAGCGAAGCACTTTTGGCCCAAAGGGAAAACAAACATTCTTCAGTTCACAGCCTCAGCTTTGGCAATTTTCTTCTTAACCTTTTCTTATTACTCTGGAATTCTCTTTCCAAGGGAAAAGAAAATGAAGGAATCTCAAGGCTGTACTAAGACAGCTGTTGAAAGCACAGCCGTTCTTTGAGCAAGGTCCCCACCGTTGCCCCTTTTCCAGGAGCCACACACAGCCTGGGCACCATACCCCAACCATTTCTTCGTGCCTGGGACCAGTACACGCATGCCTACTTTCAAAGGCAAATGTCACTACTGACAAAAGTCACTACTGATTAAGAATTATGATATTATTTTTTTTTCCCATAGAAAAATTCTCCCAAGCCAGAATGATTTAATCAGGAAAAACTTTCATTTGGTTGTGTTTTTTTTAAGTGTGTATCCTCTTGTCTTACTGTAAACAGATGTCTTCTACCATTTCTCACTACTTTTTTTCCAAAGTCAAAAAGAAAACAAAGTCACCATAGGTCATTTTGTATTTTTAAAGGTAACCTATATTTCCAGCTCTTGTCCATAAACTGTACACCACCAGATTTTTAAATATCTATTTCCCCAAATGCAGGCTAAATCCTGAGCTGGTAACACACTGTTTGCAAGACTTATTCATATAAGTCTCAGCTAGGCAAGGCTTGATTTACTTTCTGTTTGTTGGTATGTAAATTTAAATACATGGAAAATTAGTTACTGGAAGTACACAATGTCATAGTCTGTTAAATGGAAATATGTCCATTGTTTTGAGGATTTTTATGTTGGTCTGAAGCCTACTGAAATAAATCAAAGGGGTTTAAGCTATGTATTACTTTTGCTTCAGGAAAAAACTGTAAAAAACTTTATAAATAGGCTATTGGTTTTTCCTTCACAAGCAAGCTAACACACATAAAAGGCTGCATTTGTTGTCATCTAATTACAGCACATCAGGGATAATGTAGCATTTTTGAGAACTGTACCATAATTCTGGTCATGTCTCATAAAACTGTCTCATAAAAGCCAGAAATAATCCTCTCAAATAAATAAAAGAGAAATGACAATGTCTGAGGGGCATTAAATGAAAAAAGAAAAAAAAGGTAATAGGGACGGATAATTGATGACATTTGGAAGAATGATGGACAATATTTATAACACACAAAAATAGTTTTATCAGAAATAAATGTTGTTTCAGTTTCTATTAGAATGACAAAAGGGTTTTGTTTTTTTTTTTTCCTCATCTTTACAGGACAGCTGTATATCCGAAGACCTATATCAGTGTTTCTTTTCAGCCTTGTAGCTCTTGATGATGAAGATTTCACCTGCTCCTGGCTTCTCAGCAGGGAATTGACTTGGAGACGCTTCTGTGTTGGGCTGGAACATGAATCAAAGCCCGGCCATAGGATGGGATGTGGGATTGCTGGGGGCACTGGTGTGTTGCCATGAATGTTGGCTTTGTACCTCCTACCCAGGAGGGAGCTGTGCGGAGGGGAAGCAGAATGTGACATGACCAGTGCTGCACCTGCTACAGAGGACACCTTTCAAGTAAAGGAGACCTTCTCCACTTAATTAATCATTGGGTCTAGCCTTACACGCTCTTGCAGTAAAATCAACATAGTCTCGGTATCTCTAGAAAGGAAAATGAAAAGAAAACAAACCAGAAGGGTTGTGCGTGTGTGTTTAACTAGATGCCTTCCCTCTCAGTGAAATGGGTGAACTTGTCTGAAATCTGGTTTAATTCCAAATTTACTCGTATTAAATCACTAAGGAGGCTCAGTCAGATTTTCGCAGTCATGCCAGTGCTTAAGTGAAAAGTGAAAACTGCCAGAATGCTCCTGTGTTGCTGTTTGTTTCTAATAGAGAGTGAGGAAGTACCATCTGCTTTTTACTATTTTCAGGCACTGCTCAATACTGAAAAAGCTTTTTCAGCACACAGATCTTGAAGTATAAGGGACAAGATTACTGGAGCTATGCTGAGGTACTCTGCTTTCTGAAAAATCACAGTCTTCTGCATCAACAAGTTGAGCACATGGAGACATAAAATTGTCTGTCACAGTATTGGACCTGCTTTGAAACACATTCATCTTGGCCACTTGTCTGTGACAACCCAGGGAAAAGCACACTGTTCCTAGGGTAGGGGGGCTGTCACCAAATTATTATATGATGTATGTTTACCGGTAGGACCTTTTTTGTATATTCTGTATTCATATTAACTTAGCCAGTAGTTATCAGCTATGTCTCTACTAATACATTAAACCGTGCCATTAACCATTACCTGACCTCAAGGTAAATGACATGCTCTCACCATGACTATATTATTAAATTCTCTAGGCCTTCAGGTAGGGTGATTATACTCAAACTGTATGTTAGGTAGAGTCCCTGGTCTAGCCTAATGACTGAACTGTGCCAGAGAGTCCCAAATGACCCTGGCCAAAAGGGTACCAAACACAGTTATAGCAATTTACCAGTGTCCATCCTGGGTTCCAGTGCTTGGACCCTTGCCCTGGCATCTCTAATTTGTTAACATAGGTGTACCTGTACTGTTTGTTCTCTGTAATTGTCCTTTGTAGTTTTTCATTTGACCAATTTCCACTTAAAGCAAAATTTTTTTGTGCTAGTCCCCAGGTCCGTGATCTTCATCTCTGGTACCATTCATTGTTATTCCACTATCTATTAACCCTTCTTCAGGGTATGCAAGCCATCTAGACTGTATCTCCAGTTCTACACCATATTGAGCATGCCTCTGAAAAATGCGTCTTCAGTAACAGTCCTTTGTGCACATCTACTTTGTGTGGCAAAACATTTATTGAAAAAGTTAATTACTGATTGCTCCAAGGCTGATCTGCTAGTAATGTGACTCCTTTTGCTAATTCTCCTTCCAGAATAACCAATTTCAATCATGCCTTTACTTTGTTCATCAACTGCCTGTAATTCACCTAAGCAACAGCTGTGCCCGAGCTGTCTCGGCAAGAATCTGCCCATGTCATTTTTCCTAAATGAAGGATCACCCGTGAGTTTTTCTTCACTCCTGTCAGGATGCTTTTGAGCCACACACTGTGCCTTTGCCATTGACAGTTTTCTGCTCTAAGGACCTGTTCTGATGGTGGAATTAATGATTCTTTTTCACAGTAATCCCTCTCTAAACAACATATATGCACATGTTCCCCCCACAGACACCTTTTCCCCCTGCAAATCCCATTTTATGTTCACTTTCAATGCCTGTAGTCTATGATCCTTATGATCTGTGGGCTCCAGATCATTGCCAGCTCCATGATATTGTATGTTGTCTTCTTTGTTCACACGTTTTTTTGTAGAAGATGTAACGGCAGAAAGGCAGTCAACAAAATTAGGAAGAAGACATGGCAAATACAGGTAGAATTAATGTCAATTCCATGATTTAGGAGTATAGTTCAGGTTTTCAAAAAAGTTTCAGAGATACAGTTAGAAATCAAGATGCAAACAAGATGCCTTCCTACGACTTTCAAAACCACTTCAATGTCAGTTAAATCCTTAAGCTCTTTTTCTGAAGCACATGTTATTTTTATTTGAGAAATGTTTTGGAGCTTGGGGTGGGTGGAGTGGATGCTTTGTGAACTCTTCTGTTAGCAGGTCAGAATTTAATTTATCTAACTTCAATCATCTAAAAGTTAGTCATCTAGTCTAACATAGTCATCAAGCTCCTTCATAATCAGTGGAAAGACACAGGCATCTTTAAAAGATGACTCATTGCCCTTTAGACAGTTATTTTATTATGGACTGACTCTGAAGAAATCTGTTTCTCCCTTGGACTTCAAAGGGAATGTACATGACTGGCCTAATTTTCGATGGCTAAAATCAGGTGGGACTGACTTTACAGAATCCTGTTTTCCATACCAGTTCCATGGTGGCTTTTAGCTGTGGGAAACTGATCTTAGAGATCAGCTTATTTCTTCCAGCTCTTATTATCTAATTTGGCTAAGATTTCAGTAAACCCTACAAGTTTGCCATCAAGCATGTATATGCCTAAGCTATGTTTAAAATTTTTGACTCAACACAATGCTGAAGCTAATGCTGGCCATGTTTGAAATGGGAAACAGCAGGAGTTTATATTCCTTAATGTACACATCTTAAAACTTTCTGCTAAAAAAGATGTGACTGATATTTTTGTCCATATAGTGATGTTAACTGATACAATTTTTTACTGCTAATGTACAAAGACGGTAGCTTTGTCACTAAGTGAAAATGTGTTTTTAATGTGAAACTACATTATTGCCTAAGGCTAGTTATGTTCAATTACTGACATAATGGAAGAAGTTCAGGGACACAGTCACTGATTTCACACAGTCCTCATATAACAGCCCATCACAGGAGTAGGAGTTTGGCCATGGACTTTACAGTCCAGTCCAGCAGCTACTGGAAAATTTTTCAGTTCTGGTGAGACTGTGCTTTGACTGAAACTTTCACATTAGTCATCCTTTTAGCATAAAGATGCCTTGACAGGCAGTTAGACTGACAGCATATGTAAAGAAGTAGAGGGGGTAAGGAAAACAATTTTTTTGCCAAAGTATGTCATCAGCAAAGCTCAGAAATTTCTTCAGACTAACAAGAAAGAAAACTTACGAAAGGCTGACAACAGATACTCTCCCTCCAATCACTGGAAAGTAAAAATAAGTGTAACCAAGACAGTACTTTTATGGAAAACAAAAAAAACCCGAACCCACGCACCTGAAATAGAAAAGAAATCTCTCTAAGTAATTGATCTGGACACTTTTACTTCAATTTCTAAGCTCCCTGTAACTGCTAATCTATTTAACCACCACTTTAATAGCATTTTCCCTACTGTAAAGATGGGCAAATAGAAGGCAAAAAAGTGCCATGCCATGACCAAGGTTATACAGGAAGTCTGTGGCAGATTAGAGAATTAACCAAGGTCCCTTGACTTCTAGGCTAACATCATTTTTCAAAATACCAGCCAACTCCCATCAGAGAAGTGAAAAAAACAAAACCCAACCAAAAAAACAAAAACCCAAGATTTTTTTTTTCATATCACAGGGCTTGAGTTGAGAGGAACATTCTTCACCACTAGCTAAAGAAAAAACACCAAGGCCTCATTTTACACAACTTCAAGGCTGAGTATCTTGAAATGAACAGTCATTTTGGAGAGCCGGCAAAACCGATGTAATCACTCATAAGTCGTGTGCCATGTTTTCACTAGCTTTGTACACATGCAGGCACATTTTTTTTGCTGACAGCTTTATGGAACTGACAGCTTCTCTGTCAGCAATATGCTGCTTCGTGCATGCAACTTGGCAAACAGATAGCCCCTTTTACCAGAAACAGTGTATGAGATGATATAATTTCTGTATAAAAATGTCGTCTTCTACAGGAGACTCTGGCAAGTGCAAATACCTTCCCTAATAAATATTTTGGGGCATATTTTTTACCACTGAGTCTGTTCAAATCCATACACACCATAGATAAAGTATTGTAGAACAGCCTTTTGTGTCGTTGCTCTAGCAGGCTGCAGAGGAAAGACAACGTTATGAATCTCCTCCTTGCTTTGACACTCAGTTTTGGATTTAAAGGCAAGATTTCTGCCAGGGGAGATGTATCTGACCAAGGGAGACTACCCAGCTGGAGACTGTGGAAGGGTGCTGTAGGGATGACTCCATAGAGTGCTCCTCAAGGCTTTGAATAAGAACAGCTGGAGGTGTAACAGGCACAATGTTGGCATGGATGGAGAATTTGTTGTAACGTGTATTGGTTTGAGTTAATCCATGGGTCTCTTCAGCTTTGTGGAACAAACCTAGGAAAGGAGCATTGCAAAAGTCATTTAAGCAAATTGAAACTCATTCTGGAATCTGCATTGGCTCTGCTGTGAGAGCCAGAATTGTACTTTTGCTCTAAAACACGGGAAGGGGATCAGAGAGACAGTCAGTTGGTTAATATGAGTGCATTCTCACATTAACGGTTTCAATGTACTGGTCAGGTCATTCTCTGCACCGTAAAAGAAAAATATATGCAGAAACAAACATCTACTTTTCACAAGTGTGATGAATGAAGTGTGTATAAGACAAGCTCAGTATCCCATGCTTCAGGATACAGAAATGATATCTGCTTGGTGTCTTTTGCCTGTGCTTCATTCCTCTGCCACCATATACATCTGAAGCAAGGACTTTTACCGGTGTTTTATAATCAGACACATGTAGAGGTGGAAGGATCATCTAGTCCATCTCCAAATGCTGAATGGGATCAAACACCCCGACTTTATTCTTGAGAGATGCATGTCTGACACATTCTTAAAAGTCTCCATTAATAGGCATTCCTCCGTTGTTCTAGGTAGCTGTCCCAAGTGTCAAGGATCAGACTCATTTCACAGAACTTTATACACGTATACCATAGGCATTGGCAGCTCAGCCAGTCCTTCTGGGCTCTTTTCATAGTCAATGGGAGGAACAGAGGTGTGGGGGGCATGATTCACCCAACCTGCATCAGATCTTTGCTCTGGCGTGAGATTAATCATGTTCTTTATGCATCTCCTATTGAATAGAAGATGTTTCTAGATGACTAGCTAAAATGGAGACAAATGTATGTTAGTTGACTGCCACCTTCATTATCCACATAGCTAAACACCTTTTCTCAGAACCTATTCTACATCTCCCAAAACCAGACACTCTAACCCAAAGCTGTTCATAGTACTGGTAGGCTAATACTTACCTGAAATATATCTCAAACTGAGATTTTATATATTTATTTATTTAAACAGTAGAAGCATCAAGTTTTGAAATCATATGCAGATTGGAATTCACTGTCACCTCCAGGTCCTCTTGTTTTTTACTTGTGATTAATCAGTTACTTGTCATTCAAATTGTGTATTAAATTTTATTCTTAAATTATACCTATTTATTTAATTTTTTTAAATAAAAATTGCTTATTATGTTTTAATTCTGTTTGACATGGTAGTAATTTTTATTTTAATTAGATCTAGACTAATTTATTCTTATTTTTATTCTTATTCTTATTCTTTGTGAGTTTATCCAATTCAAAGCCTGAAAATTAAGTTGGTATAGAAGACATCGAATACAATGAGTTATGCCTAGCAACATGGCAATGTAAATTGTACTGTAAGCCCTGTCTCCTTGCTTACAGCACCAACTTGGAATATACTTTCAGGTTTGATTCAAATGCCTGTTCATTTTGAAAATGACAAATGAGTAGGAAAACATTTGCACTGACATAGGGACATTCAGTTCTTAGAACCCACAGCTATAAAAGCACTGAGTGGTCAAAATTATGAAAAATTGTATTCCATTTTCCCTGGGAGATATGTATCTTAGACTGCCCAATTTCTTTTTATGCACTGCAACATTTATTACTATAGTAACAACATACAGCTCCCTAATTTGCTTGATTGCAGTCTGAGAATCAGAGGAAAAAGCAGATTGGTGAAATTTTCAGCAAGATATGAATCTTTCTACTTAAAAAATTGTCCAAGAAGGAACATTCAGTTCTCTGTTGTTGCTATTACAAAAATGAAGCCATTTCAATTTTCATCCTCTGCAAGACCTGATGAAAGAAAAAACAAACTCTTTCTGCTTTCTTTTAGCTTTTATTCATTCTAGTTTTGCCACTCTGAGTATGGAACTTTCAAAAAAACGTAGTACTTCAGTATTTCCTGATACATCAGGTTTTCAGATGAATCCTTTCCCAGCATGGATGTCTTCGATCCACTGTTCTTTATTTCTTTTTGGCTTATTTTATTTTATCTTATATTTGTTGAAACACCAGTAGCTCTAAAATTCAAGGTGCCATTTAAATTTGTTTTCTCTTCAAACTTTACATATAAGGATCCAGAAATTTTCTCACTGCTGTTACTATGCAATGATCTGGTGCAAACAGAAGTGGACTTACCAAGTTTTTGCCACATCCTTTGCTCTATTTTTAACCTTATGTAGAACAAATGCCATTTGAATATTTATTCTCCTGTGCTTTTGAAAGGGTTAAGAGATCAGGCTCATGCTGGCTAATTTGAACAGCCTGAATGCTTGGCACATAATCTGTGTTTGCCAAGGAGGGCAGCAAGGGCAAGTCTTGTTTCAATCCAAATTTCCGTTGCTGCAATGGAAATTTGGAGTGGAACAAGATTTGCCCTTGCTGCCAGGCTTGACACTGATTTCTCTAGGTCAGCACCTCTGGTCCAAATGCCTCCTGCAGTTACAGACACCCAGAGAAATGCCCAGAGACTAATTCCTCCCCTTTTTTTCTTTATATATATTTCTTTTGAGAGCCAGTAGCAGAACTGCAGAAGACAGAGACAGGTTCTTGACTTAGCTGCTCAAAGGGGCTGGCATGGTGTCACGAAGGGTTTTGGCAATCCGCAGACCCAGTTTAACTCTGCGAGGGGAATCCTAACCGTGCACAAGCTGGTTCTCATTAATGCTGGTGGAAATTGCAGAGAAAGCAATCAAAATATAGCAAGGTAGGTCTTTCCGCTAGTTGCTCTGTGTATCAGGTTGCAGATGCCACATATCTTCAAACTGTCAAGTGAATGCATTTTTTATTATTTCCTGCTTACACCCATTTTTGGGCAAAATTCACTTTTCACATCCACAAAGATCTTGGTCAAAATACAGCCACTTCCACCTTCATTTTAAAGTGCAGAGACCATTTTTGCCTTACTAAAGCTCAAATTTCTTTTGGTGAATCTGTACTATTCAGACTTCTTGAATCAGAAAGCCATTTTATATGTTATTTTTCACTATAATACAATTTAATATCAATATAATGTGAGATACTGTTATTCCAGGAATGTAAAGAAGGAAATGAATTATATTTTACTTGAGAAGAATGTATTTTTGATAGAAAAAAGAACTCACTTGCCTAGAGGTGTTATTATGTCTGCTGAAACCGAAGTGCTATTCAGTTACCCTTAAAGCAGCATAATATGCACACAGCAAAAATTATAAAGCAGAAACTCTGTCACTTACTCTCTAGTGCAATTCATTTGCAGTATCCACCTTCTCCAAAGTCATTATACACTTGATAACAGAATGTTCAAAACCAAACACATGATATTTTTTTTTTTTACAGCCTATTATGGCTGACATCAAAAGAGTCAGGAAAGCAGAAATCACATAAAATTTGAGTAAACCAATTTGAATGCACTCTATCTGTTGAATGATCAAAACAATGTGTGGGATTGATGAGGCTTTTTTCTTTTTGTTTTCTTTTTTAGTTTTCCTTTTCACACTTTCAAGGGTGATTTATGTTATGATTTCCTTACTAATAGCCATGTACTTTTTGAATGAACTCATAAGAGATCGAGTGAAAAACAAGGAGGGAAATAAGAACATCTACATGAAAGTGCAGAGATCATGTAACTTCATGCTGAGCAATGTATAAACTGCTACTCCACCAAACAAATCGTCAGCACCCTCTGGCAAACACCTATAGGTGTAAAGGCGTCATGTTATGGAGAAGGTCAGAGCTGTTAATGTATTGGATCCAGAAAATAGACCTCCTCACCATTTGCTCCAATTTTCAGATTGCCTGGTGCCAATGGATTAGGGAAGTTACTCAAAAACTGAGTTTTAATGACCTCCTGCTGTCTAATCTAGATGCTTGGGTTGCGGTTATAGTAAACGGAGTGAGGTACGTGTCTATAGGCAGCACTTTGGCCCGCTCTGAAACTGATAGACAAGACAGGTATGATCAACCTGTATCTGTTGCCACCCTGTTCTATACCATAAGATTATAATGTACTCTGTGCTATGCTATACTATAGGACTATAGGATTCTACCACTGACATGGATAAGGCCCCAAATACTTAAGGAGGTAAGGAGATGAGGAGAAATCAAGCCTTTGTTTAGCAAGTGGGGAAAATAAGATCTGTATTTTATCCAAGTTTTGGTTTTGTTGGGGGGGTGTATTTGTTGTGTTGTTTTTTTTTTAACACCAAGCATACCCATTAAAAAAAAGGTAAAAGAGCACTGTTTTGCACTTGCAAAGGCACAATGAAAGTGTGCAGCTTAATGGATGTCCTGGGAACAGTTATTCTCCCTTAACCCAGAACACAAGAGAGAAGAGTAGTTCAGGATATGATGCATATGTCCTAATTTAATCCTTTAAAAGGTACGTGTCTAATTTTAAGACAATTGTTGCCTTTGACATCCCTGGAAGGGATGGACTGACTTCCAGGGAACCATACAAAAATTCATCAGACAAGCAAGCTCTGGAGGAAACTGCTTCCAGTGACAGAGGAGAGCAGAGGGTGCCCAGCTATCTCAGAGGCAGACATCTAGTCCTTTTGGATGTCTTTAACAGAGAAAACACTGAGGAAAGAGTTTAAAGTCTGTTCCATACCTCTTAAAAAAAAAAAATTACTTTCTCCAGGATTTCATATACTCTCTTAAATTAATAACAAAATGTCACACAGTTTTGTACATCAAGGCACAACCCAAAGCTAAGTAAAGCTCATGAAAAATGTTCCTTTAGATGAATTTTGGAAGATGTTCTTCCAAAAGCATGGACATACATTTTTCTGTATAATTACATTAAATATGAACTGATTAGGTGCAGATACAAATTCACAAGTGTGAACCACTCAGAAAAGCTGCTCCTTTAATATTAATTAGTTTTACATGGGTGACTGAAAATTCTTTAGTAAAGTGAATAATCTTGTTGGAGAAACAAAAATCGAGAGAGAGAGAGAAAGAGTAAACATCCATACTATATCCTTCAGCTGAGAGGAAAGGAAAAGGACTTTTAGTGTATGCAGTACAGGGAGTTAAAAATAAGCTGTATGCTAGTTATTACCCCTTGATAGTTGCTTTGGATACTGAGGACCATTACTCTGTCTGTTTGTGTGATGTGAGAAATCAAATTAAGATTTCATGAATATAGTTTAATACTCAAGGAAGGCTAATAAATATGCATAAGTAGGGAGCAGTAGTTTTAATAAGGAAGTTAATTAGATTATCTAGAAGCATTTTACTGTCTCTTTTAAAATCCAAATGGTATTCAGTTACCCATAAAGTAGTGTTGGCTGATAAAAACAAAAATATTTAACTATATACTACTTTGTTGTTTAATGCAATGAGAATATACTGCTTCTTCAGTGTTTTACAGAAATGGTGACTATTAATAAATCTGAGTTAGTTTGGCTTTCTTTTCAAGGAGATCTTTAAAATACTTATATATTTATATTTAATTAATTCTGTGGGAGGGACAGACACCTAGCTGGACATCACTACCTTTTTTCTACTGAGGACATAGAGCTAGCTATGCTACTTTACTTTAGGTGAAATTTCTGAATGTTTTAAAATATTTAAGTCTCTGAAGACAAAGCTGTACCTTAAAAAGGGGCAGCATGGCAGGTTTCCTCTGCAGTCTCTAAAGATCCATATTCAAGGAATTATCTATAAGTACAGTCTCTTTTGTAGTTTCCAACATGAATTTAATCTGAAAATTAGAAGACGATTTCTAAAGAACAGAGCAGAGAGTTTCTGGAATACTCAATCTTGTTGTGAGAAATTGAAAATAGAATCTTAGAAAGTGTTAATGAATCTCTCATATAGAAACTCTTTTCTTGATCTCAAAAAAATCTAGGTACCCAAATGCTCTATACATAAATTTTTCAACTTTGCTTCTTTGCAAAGTAGATGTAAACCATCTGAGATATGGGATTATGGAAATTTATTGTGAGATTCATGTTATCTAGTCATAGCATGTATCCAGTCTAAGCTGTAACCTGGAGGGGAGCTCAGGCACCTTACTCATGTATGCAGGTCTAGACTGCGACACCTAAATTTAGGTGCCTGAGGCTAGAGCCTTAAGTTAGAGGACGTAAATTGCATACCTAAAATAGAAACCATAGCTCCTACAATTAGTGATATGTCCCTTTTTTTTCCATTAAGACATTTCTTTTCAGTCTCAGTTAAAGATCTTAAAATTTTAGAGTCCGGACAATCCAATCATAGCTTTTAAAGGCTAAAGGAAGAAAGATAAAATTGTGGATTGGAGGATTTCCTCTAAAGCTTTATTAGATTTGATAACATCTGAGGGATAATAAATTAAAGGAACAGTTGCTGCAAACAAATGGCCAAAGCTACACTGCATATGGTGTTCATTTAATAAAATGCTGTGGCTTTTTTAGCCACACAGCATCTTCCTCTACAGTTTTTGTCTGTGCAGATTGCTTGAAACCAGGCAGCAGCACATTTTAATATTCACTCAGAATCAGAAGAGTAAGGTCTCTCTTTTTAAAAAAGCTAGGCAAGTGGACGTGGAGGAAGATGCTGGTGACAGACTGTGTGAAAAGGAGCAGGAATATATCATGGTCTTTCATTGAGCTCCATCACTCTTAAAATGGAGTAACATGCAATAGCTCTTTGGCAGTAGTAGCTGGGCTATTTTAAAGAGCTGTCTGACAGTAACCAGAAGGCCATATTAATTTTCCTGACACCTGAAAGCATTGGACTGTCGCATGATGGCTTAATACTCATTAGACTCTCTTCTACACAACCACTGATATACTACAGGACTGTATAACAAAGAAGAAATAGACTTAGCTATATTAGTGTTTCTAATTTCTAGGACAGACATGTAAATTCTGTTCCCCTGACCCTTTTTGAAGGCTTTTATTTTTCTCTGACTGCAACATGAAGATGAGTGAGTGTACAATATTGCCTTTTAGCCAAGAAGTGCTGGTTGACCATGCATAAGCTGCTTATCAGTTGTGGTGTGAAGTGAAAGAGATGAGTTAAGAAAGTTTCAGAGTCCCTTGCAGTTTTTCCCTGAGAAGCAGCAGCTCCCTGCCAATCGGTGGTAACTCTTCGTAATATCCAAACTTGTTAGCAGCAACCACCTCCTGATTCTATAATATATTGACAAGTTTGAACCACAATGTTATGCAACTTCTGTGCTGAGATGTGAATGACAGTACCACGTGCCCAAATACAGAGCAGGGCTTGCTGGGAACTGGTGGCCAGAACTCTGGTGAAAAGTGTGTTTTCTTTTTTAAAAAAGCTATTTGGCTTCCTTAATAGTTAATGGAGAGAGAGAGGGGTTTTAGGACATGTTTTATTTAATCTATTATTTTAGATGTTTATTAGGCAAGGAGGGAGTTGGTCATAGAGTCCACTGACTATATTGACTAAATCTCCACTGTACAGAGGAAGCCAAAGATACTCGGTCATATGTAGATACCTACGCTATAAACATCTACACTTTGTCATATAAAACCCACACTTCATATTCAAAATCAGCCAGTCGTCTGGTTTCCAAACAGTCAGGCTTTACAGCAGGCAGAAAGCAGCAGGCAGCGATCAACGGCAGCCTTCACATTAACAGAAACAGTTCCTTAAGTGATTGCACTTCCACCAGTCAACCACCATGAGCAGATAAATGTTTCCTTTGGGGCATGTCCAGAACCATGTACATTTTGATGGCACTGAGCAGCTAAGTGTGTAATTCATATTTCTGCGCTGTCAGGATTTAAACCCCAATCATTTCTCTGTATGCAGTTAAGAGACATACAGAAAGCTTTTGCACCAATTGCAGTCTCAGCAAATGGAAGCATTTTGTTTTTTCCTTTTTATCCAGT
Source organism: Haliaeetus leucocephalus (assembly GCF_000737465.1). Lineage (NCBI taxonomy): Eukaryota > Metazoa > Chordata > Aves > Accipitriformes > Accipitridae > Haliaeetus > Haliaeetus leucocephalus. The sequence continues at coordinate 25,959,584 of NW_010972436.1, read as the reverse complement.
AACTCATGGTCAGAGATTTTAAGTCTGTCTCTCAGCCAAGGAGAGCTAAACCCACATAAACCTGTCTTAAACATTAGGCTGCACATGGGGTTCTATAATCCTCCTGCCAGTTTTTTTTCTGTTATGCATGCTAATTATCAGTTACCTGAGCTTGAGAAAGGAATAGGATTTGTGCTTAGCTGATGTACCCAGGAGACAGGGAGCTGCATTTACACCATGCTCTGATGAATGCATATATTACTTATATTAATTGGAAGTGGGACTGAAGTCTAGCTCCCTTCCATCCAGTAAGTGACTAGCCTCTGGGGTTCAAAATTACATTTACTAATCTCTCTCTCTCTCTCAGTGGTCCAATTCATACTGAATTATTTCATGCAAAATGGAGTAGCTTAAAGAGAGAGTGAAAACATCTGCTTCGCCTGTACTAGACAAGTCCACAGCAGCTGATAGCCCTTTGGCAGGAGGACCCTGTGCACACGCGTAGGTTTAACCTCTGGAAGTACATACACCAAGGTTTGTCACTGCGAGGGGGAGGTTCTGCTCAGCACCCTCCTGGGTAAACGGTGGCAGCACTTCTTCCATGGAAGAAAATATTCTTTTTTTTGGTTTTTTTTTTTATTTTGGGGTTTTTTGTGGTTTTTTTATTATTATTGTTTTTTAATGTAAACAAGAGACTAAGTTATTCAATTCCAGGAGTGTGCATAAAGTTGTGAATTCCCCATGAAGAAAAGGCAGCTCCCCACAGTTCAGAATAAAATACTAAAATCTTCCAGAGTTGCAGAACTCAAGACACAACCCCCTCTTTTTCATTACCTATTGCCCAGCCTGTGCAGTTTCCTATGGACACACCTGGCTGTTCCACCTCTCTTTCTTCTGCAGCTCCAGCTCGGATGCCTGTGAATTCTGCTTAGCACCTTGACACCTGAAGGCACTGTAACAAGTAGCACTGTGACACATTATCCACCTTTACAGATCTGACCTAAAGTGATTTATTAAGTCTCACATAAGAAGTGTGCAGCGGATGACAGGGTTGAACTTGCCTCCCGAATCTTAATGTAATATCTTATCTATGGGATTATCCTTTCTCTGAAGGTTTAACTTCTGAAAATCTTGACAACCAGATGCTCTTCAGTTACATTTTAATGTCTCAGGATTCAGTCATGCACATATTGCCCAGGTCAAATTCTGATTTGTGGGATCAAAGACAATTATTTTTCATTTTATGCTTTGTAGGTAGGCATTTTGTATAGTGAAATGTAACTTAACTGTCCTGTTTGATGTATTGATGGTTTCTTTCCTATTTTAACTTGAAAAGATTATTATTTTCCTAAAAGGTTTTTCATATTCAATAAAATGAAATTATTTCTTTCCTTTTCTTCCCTTACTTTTCTTGGATTTTAAACATAATGTGCAAGGGAAGTGTCATTCTGGTTACTGAGGCTTGAAAGAGAAAAGCGGTACCTCCCACAAGGCTCAAGAGAAAGTAAGTTTGAATAGCAGTAGTGCTTACTGTCCCTCAATGGAAATAAAGGTAGCTGAGCAGGACTATTTGGAATGCCTCAAAAAAATAGTTTATTTGCGTTTTATATTTTATTATTTGTGGGAGAGTTTAGTCCTCAAAATTCAGGGACGCTCTACACTTAACAGAATAATATAATTATGATTGTAGGTCTGAACAAACTAACTACCACTTAGTTGGTCAAACTAACTGAATTACATAGCTTGTAACCTTAAAGTACTAAAACCCTAAATCAGAGGCAGTGGAAAGGGAGATACTGTTCTAAGGTACATAGGCTGGTGTATTTCTGAAAGCAGCCAAGATGATAGAGAGGCAGATGATGGCAATGGGGAGTTACTGAGAAAGCTTAGAAAGAGGAACGGCTGGCTGCGGTGGGTTAGCAGGCAGCCCTACCTACCGGGTCAGACGCAGCTCAATACCGTCCTGCTCATCTGCAGATCAGTGAGAGACCTCCAGAATTTGGCACAAAAGCCTGCAAAAGGTGTTACAGAGCAGGTGGAGGTTAGTCAGTTCTTTTAGTCACCTCATCAGAAAATTAGAGTTTTAAATTATTGCTTGTGTGTTCTGGGAAAGGGGTAGTTCCTTCCTGTATGCTCTTTTTTCTCCCTTCTCCTTCTTCTGTCCTATCTGCCTCAAAGAGGTCTTGTTTTGTCAAGACAGTTGATTCATAATTTGGGAACGGAGCTCTTTAAGTACTCAGGGAGTTGGATTTAGCTTCCAGATTTCTGGAGAGAAGCTCAAGCTGGTATTTACAGAAAGCTCCTGGAAAATTAACTCAGTCATGCTGCTGCCAATGAAAAATGAAAGACTTACAAAAGGAGAGTCTGTTTACACCTAAATCCCAAGCCATGATTTACAAAGGCTTAAGGATAGAAAAGATCATAAGTTGGTCTTATTTGTCCACTTCCACTTAGCTCCATAATTTCATTCAATCACTTTTCCAAGGGGCCAAAGAGCTCTTTCTGTCTTGGAATGGACTCTGCTTTGAAGAGTCTCTTTTCAAAACCTGGAGAAATTGCTGCCATGTTCAGAGGGAAGCTGGGGTGAGGGAAGAGAATAGCTAACTCACAGATTATTTTCCTTCATGATTAAAACTTAACTTTATTGGAATTTATCTTTGTCTTCCTACTGTTGGCCAATGCTGGGCTTTCCTTCACTAATACCTCGTTAGGACCACACATAGTCACTTTCATAAATCCTAATAGGTGTTATTTCTAACTCAACAAATCTAAACACCAGTACAAACCTGACTCAACAGAAATATCTGCAAGAAAGTATAAACATTTATTTTAGAATAAAAAACAGCCTAGGGATAAATTTGAAGTGGTTTAATTGAGCTGTCCTCTCTTCCTGTCACTGATGGAGTGATGCATTTCATTCATAAAAGAGAAGTAGCAATATGTTTATTGATATAAAACAGTGATTTAACAAAGTTTGACAGTAAATGCAACAGTGGTTTAACAAGACTCGATGGCAAGGTACACTTGATTATTTACTGTATAGAGGACAGGGTCAGACAAAACTGTCAGGGAGACCCTCCCGTTGAGTCAGGAGGTTCAGAAAGGACCCTCTTGCTTTCTGAACTCCTTCTCGGAGGGTTGTCTAGGTGCAGCTGGATCCACTCGAGTCCCAGGCTTGGTCAACAGTTTATGCCTAAAGGATTATATACGCACAATCAATCCTTTATATCACTTAGCTAAGATTTCAAAGTTTAGCATGCTATTAATCACTTACCGAGAATCTGTTGCAGCAAGCAATCTCTCAGCCTCGAGGAGTAACCTCGAGAGACGTCCCTACTCAAGGGGAGACCCTGGCGTGCAGCCCGCTGCCGTGCAGTGGAGCTCGATGGGCCCTGGGCTGTCCGCTATTTATGGAGCAAGAGAATTGACTCCTAGTCATATTTGCATACCGACTACAGGTGTTCACTTCTTCCAAACCTGGCTTGAGTTGGGCATTGACCATCACCATGGTTAGGTGAGTGCATTGCTCAAATTAGCCCTTGGCTGTTGAGTTGTTATCTGTCTCCCCAAAATCCACTTTGAGCCGAATGCAGCCGTCACGACCAGACACATCCATTACAACCACCGCTGGGGGTTATCGCCTGAGCAGGGTTACGGGAAATACAGGTCAGGATGGGGTGGGGGGAGCACACCGACACACTTCATTACTCAATATGCAAAAAGCAGCAGCTAAATTCCTAATGTGCCCTAATTCTTCAGAAAATGAAATTGGTCTTTGCTGTTCTCAGAGCAAGCTAAATCCTTCCTTTGTCTCCATTATTGCTCCTGTACCTACCAGATTGTCAGCAGATGTTTATGACATTCTCTGTGTAAACTGGGATCTTTCTCTCTTATGTACTGCTCAAGAACTGCCAACACCAAGAGAATATGACAGCCCTGTAGCTACTGCACAAAAAAAAGGGATGCCAATGACTGATTCAATGTCTATTTTAAGAACAGCAGACAAGATCTCAGTTTCCTTTATGCAGTCCTCACAATAATAATAAGTCTATAGGTCTTTACCTGTGGAAAGGCAGAAAGAAATCTACCAATGTGAATATATTAAAAAAAAAAAAAAGAGTCAACTTTTTAGGGTCTGCTAAGGCAGAAATACGTGTTGCAGTGATGCCATTGGGTACAGCGACCCATCCCAAAGAGCCATCCCACATGAGAGCTCCTTGTTATCCTCGCTCCTCCGGGACTGTGGTATGGTCATGAGTCACAAATCTGAAACTCTTGCTGAGGTTCTAGTTTTATGCGTATGGACACCACTCATCAATTTATATATTAAATGAAACAATGAATATCATTACCAAATCATCTTAAGTAATTTCGTGATCATATTTCCTTGAATTTGGTTTGTATGTAGAAATTAAAAAAATATTAATTGAAATTAGAGTAAGCCTTGGCTAATTCAAAGTAAAAGCTGCCTGTGATGGAAGTCTAAGTTACTTATAGTTACATATGTATTTAGCTTAAGAACTCCAGCTCTCAAAGAATCATTAACTAGTGGGAGGAAACTTGCCAGAATTCTCTCTATCCACAGGTTTAAATCCCCAAATAATTTCAGGAAATACCCCTGTTCTTCTACAAATTAAAATATTAGATCCTGGCATGTTGACTTAGAAACAGACAAAAAGCAAATGGATCCATTGCCAGAAGGAGCAGGAAAGAAATTTTAAGAAGTAAAATTTATGTATGCCTTTCCTTATATCCCTTTTTCTACCAAAGTGGGGAACTATTGGTGGAAAATTAGTGTGGATTATCACAGCAAACTCTTAGATATTTGATAAACTGCTTCATAGAAGAATGATCTGAGTCTAGGTGGCAGTTAAATTATCTGGTCAGTGATTGACTGCAATACAGCTGCCACGTGATTATGTGAATGCGATTCACAGTGAACCTTGTTTTAAAAAACTTTTCTTGGGCAAGTAGAGATCTGTCCCTTTCTTTCAAGCAATTGGGATCATTCTTGTTAATAACATATATGTTTGTTCATCCTCTGTATGCTAGGCATCCTAGGCACTTTCTGTATACTTATGAGTTGAGTTATTCCTCCTTAGAGATGGATCTCATTTTGTAGACTAAACCACATCAATTTAATTGTCTAAATATAGATATCTACATGTGTGCAAAGTATCTAAGTGTTCATTATGGCCAGCGAAGGTCTGATCAATACTGTGGAGCTTGAAGAGCTGTCCCACTCACCAGATGGAGGACGGTACATTAGGACGTAGCTTCTAGCACCTATCACAGCAGGTTGGTTTGGGTTTTCTGTTGGTCGCTTGGGGCTACCAGTGAGTCACAGCGTGGATGACTCGGACATCCTAGGGCATCTCCAGTATCACTTGACACTTATCACAACTGAATCAAGCTCTCCACTGACAGTGATAGAGGCCCGGACACAGAGTACACGTGTAGACAAGATGCTGTTTATACAGAGAGAGTCCAGAAGTACAGCCTGTCTGCTTTCAGTTGGGAAAATATTTGCAGACCATTAGCCTCTTTGGAGTTGAAATGAACAATTTCCTTCTCCAACACAACACAAAGAAAAGGTCACTCTGATTTTGAGGTAATGGCTGCTGTTACCTACAAGAGGGACGTGATGTGAACATTGAAGGTCTTGCTTTGGGTATTCCAGACCATACCCTTCAGATGGTACATTATTCTGAGAATCTATTACAGTGAGGGCTACAAGATTTCTCTTCTCTCATGAGTAGTGAAGGAAGGCAGGCAATGTAATAGATGAAAAAATATTTGAGACAAATAAGATGCTTAGAGAACATTTGTCCTACTCTCCCAGTCACTTTCTGTTTTCCACTTTCTGGTTTTGGTGGTTTTCTTTTTGGCAACTCTTCCTAAAATCTTATACTTAACACTAGCATCTAATTCTCATCTCACTTCATCCTGCCTCACTTTTTCACTCTGGAGAAACAACTAATCATACTGCCAGGGATTTACAATTCATTATGTCTCTGTATTACAACAGGATGACTCTCTGGACAACTGGGTTTGATTCTTGCCTCTGACATTGAACTGTGGCATGTTTTGGGGTAAACCCCCTTTTGATTACACCTTGGTTGTTTGAAAAGTCTCGTTAAATTTAATTTATTTTGTGCCCATATTTCTCTTTCCACTCTTAGGTGAGATTTATTTATGTAAGGCAGGTTACCTGTCAAAGCCTGAACTACTCATCCTTATCTTCACTGGAGAGAAATAAAAACTGCAATAGGATGATTTGTCTAAATCTAAGATAAAAATTAGCTCCTTAGATGCCTAGTTCTCTCCAGTGACTATAAAAAATGGGAGACTACCATGAACTGAGAGATGTAACTCTTAAATATTTATAATTAGGTGAGGTGAAATGCATGTTTTATAAGTAGCACCTCAGGCAAAAATAGTTTAAGTATGTTGTTTATTTAAGTGGCCTGAATGGAGAGCTCTCATGGCAAAATTAATTGTGATCAATTAACTTATCAACCTAAATCATTCTCTAAAGCTTGAGGATGCATAATAAATTGTAGTTTGTATTTAGCAGCAAATCTGAGGAGAAACAGAAAAAAATACAAATGTGAAACTCTTATTTTTTGTCAGCTTTATTTTTCATCATTTATGCAGTCAATTAAAAAAAGAACAGCATAACACAGAAGTATTTTTATTTGGCGCCTTTTTTTTTTTTCTTTTTTTGTGCCTCAGCTGTGCTGCTCTCTCTAGTGTTTAGAATTTTAATCTGTAGGATTTTCCAAATCTGTCTGTTACGTTCAAAGTAGGAAGCCTGTATAAAACAAAAGAAAGAATACTTCCTCCCTTGCAATTACAATCCTCATACAACACTCTTTTAAAGATATAAAATGTGTCTGTCAAAAAGAAAGTTGTATGTTCATGTTTGCATCTACTGTGGCTGAAAGAAACAAAAAAAAAGACTTAAATCTCAGCAAGAGGTGTTTCAGGTAATTATAAAGGCATTAGTTATAACGCAAGAAGTATCTCCAGACAGATTGCAATATTCTCCTTTCTGGATTTCATTAAGAGCAGACTGTATAAATACCTAAAATAATTCTTTAAGTAAGCAGGGCCTCCCTTGGAGAAAGAATATAGGCTAGGCAACACCTTGAGGCCTTTCCAGCTGTATTTTTAATGATCTTCTGGTTTTGTGCTTAGCTGCAATGAAAAACTAGAGAGCATGTCTATCAGGACATGGATTTCATTGAGAGAAAATTGAAGAAAATCAGGACACAGGCTGCACAGAGAGCTTCAAAACAGAGCCAGCTGAATTACTTGTTATTGATACATGACTCAAAATGCACAATAATAACTTTGGAGGATTATTGCAGCTTGAAATTTCATGTTCATATGAGCTACCAAACTCACGTTAATATTCCTCCGCTAGTCTCTTCAATTACTTAACAGCACAGAACAAATAAATTGGCTCTTTGTAGACTGCTTGGAAGATGCTTGAGAGAAATGCTTGATTTACAGGAGCAGTACGTGCTATAGATAAACATGCATGTAAATGGCTCCTTTCTCTCATGAATTAATAGCAGAGGGAAAAGCTTCACTGGCATTCCAGAATATGAACAATCATTGAGTTTTTCCTTCTGCTCTTTGGCCACCCTTACACTGAGAACTGTCTTCTTCCACAAAAGGCATTCTTGAAGACAATCGGTCTAATAGGACTGGCAGAAGTAAGGTGATAGAAAGGGTCCCTTCTGAGCAGAACTCCATCCACTTAATTAATGGGTGGAGAGATGATTTATGCAATATACTAACAGAAACAGCTGTTGGCAATGATATTTATTAGTGACTGCATCTGTAATTAAGTCCTGATCCCAATGAAGAATAAGATGCTTATCTTTAACATGTAAAACCTTCTGGAGATGGGAAGACAGAGAGCATCTCTCCTATGCTTGGTTTCTGTTGTACTTCTTTGATTCAACTGTCCCTGATTCAGCTCATCTGAATGCTAATTACTTTCATTTTCATGCAACTTTCACTCTACAGAGAGGAAATAATACTGGGATCACCCATCAGGAAAAGGAAACTGCTGATGCTCAGCTGGTTTGAATATTTCTACATTTCTACTAGCCGAGAACGTGTCTTACAAAGTAGTGACTATTAGACGATAAGTAGATAGATATTGCTATCTAGAAGATATTAATAGCTAGAAAAATAGACAGACAGGCAGGCAGATGAATAGATCTGCTGCTCCTTGATTGTTTCAGATGCCAAGATTGCAAGTCTAACAGACAGACTGATTGATTATCTTCTTCCTAGATACTTAATGGTTATAATAATAGCTGGGGTCAATCTGCCAGTGGTTGCTCATGAAAAGTAATTAATCTGGTTCATACCCTTACCCAGAGGAAAATAAATTATGTATATATCTTCCTTTGGTTGTCCTTTGCAGGCAGAAATTCCCAGCTTCTAAAGCACTCTCAATCTAGATACAGAGGAAGGGTTTCTTTATTAAGAGAAATAGAAATTTAAGGCCTGTGAAGACTCAGAAGAAAAATGTCAATCAACTGAAGGTGAAAGCTACTCATAAACTTAAAGTCATCTGTTCATCTCTGCATTCATCTTCCCTGGTACATAGAAGGAATCAGATTCTCTCTGTGTGCCACTCTCATGCACTACGAACTGCACATGTGGATGAACAATAAGTTTTGGAAAAAACACCTTCTTGTTCTGGGCAGGCAGATGGAGCTGGATTCATCTTATCTAAAAGCAAAGTGTCTTTTGTCTTGAAGCGGTCAGGCAGCAGGACTAGATAATTGTTGTAGGTCCCTTCCAATGGAAAATATTCTGTTCTATTCCATTTTTCAAGCTAAATTTGTAGTCAGTCAATGGAGACACACAGACACTTCCAAATGTCAATTCGGTCTTCCTTAAAGTGTGAGTAACAGAGGTTAGATGAATTAGAGGTGGGAAATTCTGGACTTCCTTTCACTGGATTTCATTTTATTGACTATAGAGATGGTCTACACAACCAGCTTAGATTTGATTTCTAACTTCTGAATAGCTAATAGAAGGTAAAAGAACTTCACCTGTTTGCTTGTTTTGTTTGGACTAATTTATTTTCATCACTCACTAAGTCTTTAATCTCTGTGAAGGCTTCCTGCACGTGCTCCTCCTGTCCCATTTCCCACAGCCTCCCGTGAGGCAATGTCTAGAAGGTACAATGCAATCTAAATTGAGGATTTTAAGCTTGCCCACAGCAATTAGCCATGTAGGTTTAATTGCCGTGTAGTCAGATTTATGCATCAAAATCTGTTACACACCTTTGAAAAATCTCTCCCTCCACCTATGCAGTAATACACACAAAGACTATCTTTTGCTTTCAGGCCTTTTATCATCTAAGAGGACTAAACACTATAGTGATGCTCTATGGGGCCATGAATTTTGATTAATTCTTCTGCAATTTGCATGCCTAATTAAACAACTTGCCTTCATGTCTGAGCACTGCCATCAGCATTTGGGATTATGTTCTGTTCTCTTTACAAAGCTGCATTTTCTTTGCATAAATTTTAAAAGAAATATTTCACAAAAGAAGATGCTGTTTCTTCAACTTGCCTTATCATATAGCATGGTTGGAGGTCAAAAACATCTACTTTGTCATAGAGCAAGGGTCAGTAGTCCCAGTCAGTGATCTCAGCCTCTCTTAGGGTACTGTTTTCAAAAAGAACCCGGACACCAAGTAAAACCTAATGCCTAAATTAGCAGACAATAATGATAATTATACCGAAGTTTCAAGATGAAGTCAGTATGATCCACAGAATAAGTTATCAAACAATCTCATGGCTCAAGAAACTTGTGCATTCGTCCTTCATCTTCCATCAAATTCTTACCGCGCTAGGCCTCTAGCAGATGGTTCAGAAGGACAGAGGTCTTCTTTAGGACCTCAACCGTATCTGCCACATTGAGTAATCCAAGGCATCTCAAACAACACAAGAGTCCTGAGAATGGACAACTGGATCAAGCCCTTAATATTAATATTCCCACTTTTAGCATGGAATTTAGCTTTAAATACAGGCACTTAAATATAAGTGTCTATGGTATATGTTAGTTATAATGCATGAGTCAGCTGTCTGTGCAAGTGAAGAATTTTTTAGATCTGTTTTAAGATGTCAGTTGTCTGACCTGGATCCCATCTGTCAGTCCCATATAACTGTCCTGGAAACCCTAAAGTAACTCAGATGATGAGCGTTTCATATAAAGTTCATCGTAATAGATGACTGTGGGCAACTGAACAACATCTTACCACTACCTACTTAGCTCCTCCTATGAGATATACCTCCACTTGCCCTTCTTGTCACAAGGACACAGGTTTCATGCAGCTGCTACGTTATATTTGTCAGCATCATGTAGGTGTATAAGATATTTCAGGACATCTCAAACAGCAGTAGGCATTTGTGAGCAATTGAATCTAGCTGGTTTTTACAAAGTTAGTTTTAGCTGGTACCAGTCCCATCTCTCAATAATATCCAACACCTACACTCTTTTGTGAAGCTAGGTATAAGTGCTAATAACAACATAGTATTATTAATTAATTAGTAAGAAGAAAATTATCTGCAGCTCTAGAATGCAGGACAGAATTTGTCTCCTTTAACATAATATTGAATGGCTGCTGTCTCAGGCTGACACAGGTGTCCTCTTGGCTGCCTTCATGGATTTAGAGAGAGAAAGGCATCACTAAAGGACAATTTATTTCATTTCAGGATACTGCGCCTAAGGTCATGAGCACTGCTCTCTGAAAGATGCCTACTTCCCTCCATCACATATCCAGGGAGCCTTGTTTCACTAGTAGAGATTTAGAATTCTGGTGTTAAGCTAAGTAAGTCCTACCCAAAGTATCTGAATTGCATATGGAAATTACCTGACTACAGGTCAATATAGTTCATGCTTGAAACATATAGGAAAACTAGTATGAAAAAAGCTTGCCCTAAGGCAAGTTCAGTGTAGAGCATAACAGAAACCACAGAGCTGCAAACCTGACCCTTTTTCATGTCTTATTTCAAAACTGATCTCCGTAAGAAATAATAAAGCAGATTATAAGGTTTTTGTTAGATTGTTTGTTTGGGTTTTTTTTATGTAAAACTTCATTTCATGAACACTGACCAAGCAGAGTTGTATAGAAAAGCAGATAGGAAAAATCAATTCTAAGGACCATATTTCAGATCTATTTGATATTTTTAGGTTGCTTTCTGGAAAAAATCAGAACATGAAGCAGCGGGGTTCTCTTCTTCAAAGCCCTAACATCTGAGAAGTGAAGAATAAATTAAACATTTTACCTGTTGAAAGTATCCAGGGCTGTCTCCTGAGTTTCCTGCAGAGGACTGTGAAATAGAGAGGGGCAATTAAACAAGCCTTGACACTTCTCAGCAAGTTCACTTTGTTTCACCTGCTACGGAGCAATTACCCTGACTTTCTGTCTAATGGATAGGAACTGTCCCTTCTGGTTTTCTTTTGTGAGCAGCTCCACTTACTTACCATCTTTTTCCACCTTCCTTGTCTCACAGAGCACCTCTGTTCTTCATTCTGCTTCTCCTTTAACTTTCCTTCTCAGTCTTAGTAACCTTCAAGCCTTTAGAAAGCGATGTGATATTAAAAAAAATACAACCCACTTTCAGCTGAAATTCAGTTAAAAAAGAGCGTGCTTACAAATACATGCAGTAGAGGTAGAATTCAAATTTGATTCTTGAATTGGGGTTCATATGCTGTAATTTAGACACTTAAAGTTAGATATGTGAAAATTAAAATTCTAAATTAGACATAGAACCCTTTTAAAGCCACTGGTGAGTGATATCATGTCTGCAGTGTGGTTCATCTCATTGTCTTACCTGTTTTGCCTAGGAAAAAATAGCCACCTGCTGGAGGTGCCTGTAGGGCCTGATGACTGCATAGGAAGCCTGTGACACACACCTTGGTTTGCATCAGATGAAATCCAGCCATATGAAACAGTATTTCTGATCCAAGATAATTTTTTTTTAAAGAATTATTATTAAAGGTTAACATAGTTTAGCCATTTTAGTTTAGTTTTACCAAAACATTTTCAAGAGAATCAGAAAAGGGACCGCATGAATCAGGAGACCTTAGATGATAACTTTTAAACTTTACGCCCCTACAAAAGGAAGAATAGCAAGTATTTTTCAGCTACCTTATCAGGCTGACTTTTACCAGAAAGAGGTCAAGTTGCACTCTGCTTCTTAGGCTCGATCTCATTTATATTTCATCCATCGGCTCAAAGCTCAAACCTGAACCTTAGAGTTTAATTCGTGTGATTTCTGATGCACCTGTACTGAAAACGTGAAGGCAGTTTTCTTCAGACTTGGATTTCTTCCCAGAGGTTTTGCTGACAGACCTCAGACAGAATTTAACTTGATACAAGCCCACCTTGCAGAAAGGGAGCTCCTCACCACCACTAACCAGTTCCCTTTGGCCAAATCCAGCCCACGTGCCTCCTCTGCCCAAATCCCTCTTGCTCCACTGCTGCAGTGGATCCCATACCTGCCCTCCAGCTGCGCATTCACAGCAAAACCATTCGTGACTACTCGCCGTGGTTGGTGATTTGGGCTGCCCTGTCGCACGCACCCCTAGCAATAGGCTCTCACATTTTGTTTTTGCCCGGCACGTGTCAATTCCTGCTACTCCTTTACTTACAGGGTAAACACAGACCAGCCACGGAGGCCAGGTACCCCCCTGCTGCCTTTTCCTCTGCACATTTACCAGACGTGAAATCAGCTACTTGGTGTTTGTCCAATTTTGCTGCTAAAAGCCTTTTTTTTCTCATAAAAAAAAAAAAAAAAGCTTTTTAGCACTCTGAATCTCAAAAGCCTGTTAGAAGGGACATGTTTTTCATGAGAATCTTTTATCAGACTATATTCCGGTGTTGCTTGTATCCCCTCTTGCTGATGCCACACACTGGCACAGACTCTGGTTACAATCTCTTTATTGAGATATTTCCAGTGGTTTCACTTCCTGGAGCTATTTTATAAGCGCCCAGGTAAACAGACACGCAGGGGAACAGTCATTTAGAAGAGGTGGAGCTGTATGAATACACAGGAAAAAACCATCTTTATATAGGGAAAACCAGCATAGGTACTGAGCAAGGCAATTCTGGAAAAGTGTGTATGTGTCTGTGTGTTTGTGTGTCTGTGTGTGTTCTGGAATACTTTTGTATATTGCTAAAAAAAAAAACAAAAAACAAAACCCACCATTTTTTTCCCTTGAGGAAAAGGAAATTAAGAGTTTAACATTTTTCCAAAAGTCTTCTCCCTGTAATTACGCTGTAGATCAATGTTTTCAAATAGTTTCAATAGGTTAAGAATAGTCTGTCTTTGTGAATTGTCATTGTCAGAAGCAAAAGCAATATTAAGCAAATGCCTATTCCAAGAGCTCATAGGAGCCCTAAGGAAAATGCAAAAGTAAAACATTCTAAGTTATTTCATGGAATTAAATTTATTGAAAAAGTCAGGTCTGCCTTTACATTTTTCAGATAGATCAGACGTTTCAGTGTGAATTTGATAATCCTTTTCAAAATCAATAATCTATGCACAACATCTTGTTTTCATTGAGGAAGGATTTTTGACACACATACTAGCCTCCAAAACCAACCAAGAAATCATTAAAAGAATGTTCCAGCCAGCTGTAATGGAAACATTCTTCATTTTTCTTTCTGTGACTTTAATATATGATTGCTCAAATATGTGGCTATAAAGAAAGACAAGTGGAGTACTAATAGAAATATAGTATATGACCAAATGCTGAGCAGTCACCTGTGAAGCGAAAGAACAGAAAAATTAGAGGAATTTAGCTTCCTTTTGTCTCAATGTGTCATTATATGACTCACCAAATGTTCTTCTCTATCACATATCAGAAGTCAAAGTACCAATGTTCTGGCAGTTTTCTTGCTGGGTACAGAGGTAACCACTTCCTGCTAAAAATTATTTTCAAATAGCTTATAAATGCAAGTGCCAAAAGGAAAGTAGGGGGAAAAGAAAAAGGGGAAAAAAATAATAATAAATGGAGAGAGAAACAAAAAAGAACCCAGCATTTTAAATGTGAGCTGTGAATTAATCAAATTAAATTATATTCTCCACTGTGTCTCTGGGAGGGAAGAAAATTACTGGTGTTCCAATAGTTGCTACTTTATTAAAAGCCACTCTGTTTTTTTCCCAAAGCTCTTAAAGCAGAGGCAGACCGACATTAAAATCCAACCGGTAGTTAAAAGCTACTTTCCTTTTGTTACTGAGCTTCTGAGAGGGCACTCAGGAAAACAGATGCATTAAATGCTGAAGGATGAAGACAGATAACGCTTGCACCTTGTTGCTTCAATGTATTTTGTCCTATGCCCATGCAAATGCCAGAAATAGCAAAGCAAATGCCACATGCCGGCAAATTAGGTAAGCACCTGCTTAACTTAAGTACTGGAAAAAACTTTGGGATTTTCTCCATAGTTTAGTGAGAGAAATCAGGATATGAAAAGGCATTGGGTGTATTTATTCTGCTAATAAGCCTACAATTGCACTGGGGACCAAGGCTGGGCTATAATTTCATTTTTAACATGGCCAGGAAACCTTCTCCAACACCAGGAGCAGACACGAGAGAGAGCTGGGCTATCTCTTTGCTGATCCGTGACAAAATTGCCTGGCACAAGCGATGGTTCTTGAGCAGTCATGGAGAGCTAGCAAGGGGCGTCTGCAGCGCAATTCATCTCGTCTTAAAACAGAATATCTAAACCAGATCAGGTAAATCACATCTCAAAATGATCTATTCCTCTCTTTTGACTATAAAGAGAGCCAGAGCTGCCCAGCCCGAATTAAGGCACCTACCTCTTGGACAACAAAATAATGTCAGATGAATGCCATCTCTTTGCACCTGACCAGATGATCCCCCTGGGACTGCATCCCTAATGGTAAAAGCTTTCTTTCTTTGTAACGGTCTCCCATTATGAAGACCGTAAGACACGCAGTTCCTATGGCAGACTCCTCTTCAGCAGGAAAAAAAAAACCTAGTCCACAAAAGGGAACCCCATGATACATTTCTTAGGTTGATAAGTAAGGTATTTTAATTTTTAATGGTGGTAATTATCTGCGTTTCCTGCTCAAAGATCCTAGAGAAAATTTTACAACAACAAAGATTAAAAAACCCCCATGCTTTGGATTAATACAACCCCTGTTCCAGGAAGAGACTTAAGTATGTGTGCAGCATTAACCATGTGAGCAGGTCGAGCTGGTTTCCACAGCGGGTGTGGACTTCTATCCAAGGATGCAACAACTCTTCAGAAACATTACAGAGGTTGTAAAATCAGTATAAAAATTATTATTTGTCAATAAAACATTTCAGTTTCCAAAATATTCCATCTAGCCCTGGTTATGAAATGAATAGTAAGTTAATGTTTCAGATCTCTTCATTGTTGCAGCCTTTTCTTTCTCAGAAGGAAAGTGAAAAAGCTATTTTCAGCCAGAACCAGAATGGTATTTTTTAATCCCCTGCATAAAATATGTCAGCTCTGTAATCTGTGATGTTGACATGTGGAAAAGAATTCTATTAAAGTTCATCTATCCATAAAATTTTCTTTTTATTCATTCTTTCTCTTTTACCTATCCACAAACACTCAAAAAACATTTTATTTTTTATTTTTTTTTTTAATGAACCCTACAGCTATACAACCACTGATCAGAATCAGAATCCATCTGCGTTTCAGGTCTAGCCCTTTTACCAAAATTGATCCTCACAGAGGTCACTACAAGCCTACAGGGTTTTCACTCTAAAATCCATTAAAAAGTATTAAACCACCATAAATGCACTAGTAAAAATAAAGACAGGGAACTACTGAGGCTTTGTCACAGTACTAGAAAAAGGGACCTGACGTGATTTTTAGAGCTGATTTCGCAAACACATCCATAAGTGACACAACCAAGTGACCAAGCCACCATGGGGACACCCATGAATGAGTTTCCTACAACTGTGAACAGCCAAGCAGCATGGCACTAAGCCCACATCAGCTGATAATTTTTTTTTTTTTTCTTGGCATCTCAGGTGGATTTTAAAGCTTGAATTGAGCTCTGCACAACCACAGCAGTCCTGCTGCCCGTGCTCCAGGTGTGGGTTTTTGCACCGAATCCATGTTTGCTTCTTGATGGGGTATAGCCTAAGAGAACGCTGCTTCTGGCAGGAGTTGTTTTCACTCAAACACTAGTTCCGAGGCACTGATTAATACATCAAAATGAGTCAGCCTTTGCTTTGTCAACTTTGCCATCTGCCTGCTTCTCCATCATCTGTCCAAATGGGAGGGGAGAGCCCTACAGAAGTCCATCTCCTCCCAGACGCTCCCACCAGTGCGGCTGTAAAAATGAAGTGATACATATTCCACTTAGCTGTCAGTCAACAGTGGCCTTGCAAAGAGCTTGCAGGCTGCTCTCCAGTCGTGGTCGGTGCTCCGGGAAGCCTGTAGACCATGTTCAGGGATGAGTATGAGCTTCATCCATGCCTGAATCCACATTTATAGTCTCACAACCTAGACAAAGCTTAACAGGCTGGTCTCAAGGGCACCTTGGGCTTGGTCTAAGGGACGTCCAGTGTAAACGCACGGCACTACCCTGCCGAGAGACCTCCACATCCCTTTATGATTGTTTCAGCAATCCAGGGCAAGCAGAAAGGAAAAGATGTAACGTCCTGGCTGTAGAATGGCTAGTGGAGTCCATTGGTGCTGTACTGAATGCTGAGAGTCTCACTGGAAAGATGGTGAAATAATTCATCCATCCAATAGAACATCTTCATTGCTATGTGTCAAGGGAATCCGTCAAAAATATAATCCAGTTTCAGTGGGATGAGATCTCTGAAGATCCCGGCTGCCATCTAGTGGAGTAATGATATGTCTTTAGATTAAAATAAATATATAAATAGTACATATGGGAATAACACACAACTAACCTGTAATCTGTAGGTTAAATAGCCTCATTACTTGAGAAAAAGTCATATAAAAGTAGAGTAGCCTAGACACCAATGCAACTGAGGACAGAACCACATCATAGTCACTGAAAATAGGGGATAAAGGAACGCTAAAGTTGTCTCACCCACTATTTCTGAAACAGTTTGTATCTTCTCTCTCATCTCAATGGAAAACCACACAAGGGTTTTCGTTCCCAACTAAAGAAATGTTGGGCTGTTTTCAGAGTAATTATATGGTATTTTAATTCCCCCCACCCCAGCTTGTTTTCTAGCATGTGCACTTTGCAACACAACCATACTGTTTTTGCTAGAAAAGGCACCAGATATAGATATTTTCACTAAAGGTTCACTTTACAACTTTATGACCAGCACTGTTTGTTCATCCTCCTAGCAGATCAGAACATACATCAGGTCTAGCCTGTACCTCGTCACTGATGGTGGCCAAAACTCACATCTAGGGACAGGGCAGGCAAATACTCTGCTTCCCTGAGAACCTCTTAGACTCCAACCCGCTTGTGGCTCTGGCATTTTTCAAATTTTCCATTCATATCTCCAACCTTGTCTTGAACCCACGCAAACTTTGCATGCCTGGCAAGGCTTTCAGTGTTGTGCAGGGGATGAGGGAACTTTTCAAGGGAAAAACCTTTCACCTCCACACTGACGCTGCTCATTTTCCTTTAACATGCTTTCATGGTCCCTTATGAAATTCTACCTTCCTTCTGTACACTCCACCAGATACAAAGGCACAGTTAACACAATATAAACAGGATAGCACGTGGTTTTTTCCCATCAAGCTGATTTGGACTCAGTGTTCGGTTTTACACATTGTTATTATCTGTTCAGTAAGGAGTCGGAGAAAATCCTTAACCTGTTAATGCATTCCGTGTGGATTAGGTGTGGATATTTCTCTAGTTTCTAAAATCAGAAATCAATACTAGTATCAAAAAAGGTGTTTCTACAATTTCTTGTGTGCTGGTAGCACTCTTGTAGACATAGTCCATTGGATCAAGGAACTTCGTCTGGCTGGAAACCAATCTGAGTTATTAAAATAAAGCTAGTACGTGGGCAGAGCGGGGGAGGCACTACCTCACCCTCTCATCATTTCCTAACCTTGGCTTAGCTACAACAGCTAGAGGTGAATCCTAGTCCTAATTTAATGATGTGGTCTTGGCTGTTTTTCCTGATTGTGGGGAATCCAGCTTAGTCATTTTGGCTTCATCTGTTGTTACTGGAGAAAGGGAAAATGTTCATTTCAGGGTGCTTCTTCCCACCTGCCTAACACCCCTCTACCAAGTTTCAAGGTGAAATTTGGCTCAGTGAATATTTTCCATCTGTGGCATAACAGGTAGCTGTTATAAGAAGGAAATAAGTTTTCTAGTATTTTAAACATGCAAAACCTGATAAGAGATCAGTCTGATTTGTGTCAAATTAGGGAAAAGGAAATGGATAGCTATAGCCCTTCAATTTGGAAGTGGATTGACCAGAAGAAAGGGTTATATAAATAAGCTTGGAGCAAGGAATGTCATCTTCATCATCTAGACAGCTCTGCACATGACCAACTATGGTACAGATAAAATGGTCTGTCAAGACAAGTGAGCATGATAGGGGAAATAAAGGAACACAGATTTATTGCAGACATTTGTGTGTAACTGCAATGCTAAGGATTTATTGTATTTGCTCCTGTTCCTTTAAGAAAGGTATTTATTTGTCCACTTTGATACAACAGTTTTGTTCAATCACATACAAAATGAGAGGAAAATGCTATTGCTACATAAAATTACAAATAATCTTTTCACTTTCTTTCCTCCTATCCTAAAATATTAATGTATGTTAAAAATTGATAACATTTGAACCAAAATATAGTAGAAATAAACATTTACAGTCATTGAATATTATGACATGAAATATGAACACGATTTATTTTTATTTGCAGCTAAACAACATTGATGTTCTGCAAGCATAAAAATCATGAAATATTCATACAAACTGCAATTCTCTTCTTAAGCTCTTTAGGTATAAGATTTTCATAGTATGTTATAAACTCATTTTCACTAACCAAAAACCTCACCGTCATTCTGACATATTTTACAGTAGGCAAGATCTGATTAAAAGCTTTATTCTTTGTGGATCATTGCAAGACATTCACCTTAAGGATACCGTATTAATATCTTAATTTGATAACACGAGAGCACAATTCTAGCTAGACAGTGATTGTGTAGATGTAATTGTGTCTCTTGCTGATGTGGATTACGCGTGCCTGATCTCAGTTTCAATTTCCAGACCTCTCCCTGATCATCAGGGAACAGTATCATTATAATTAAAAGATGTTTCATGCTTGTTCCCAATCTATTATAGATAGACAGGGATATCTCCCTTTTCCTACAGATACATACAGGCAACACAGAAGATCTTGGATCTTAATATATGGAAGGATTTCAGGTACAAATTGGTTTAGATATCAAATTTTGCCAGTAGAGTTTTTATTAGAATAATCAATCTAAAGCTTACTAAACACTTCGGGCAACTTCTAATATTTTTGTGTTTTCTCTACAGTGTCCCACAATAAGGTCAATGTCATTATCACTGTAGGACATCCCCTGATAGAGGTACCTAGTGTTTACTGTGTTACAGGTTGAATCATAATTCAAATAAAGCAAAACACTGAAAAGCTGCCCTTGCTTCACTCAAATCTGAAATTATTTCATGGTGTAAAAACAATAATAGTAACCTCGTCTTCATGTTAGATAAAGACAGAAGAACCGCAAGTGTTCACTGTTAATCATTATATGATGCACCATTTCATTTTGTTAATATAAAATAGATACTGTTAGTAGGAGAGACTTTGCCATTGCTATTGATTGCCATTGAAGTTATTAATAGTTATTACGTGTGGGGAAGCAATGTAAGGCTCTAAGCTAGACAGAAAAAAAAAAAAAGCAACCCAAAAAAACAACAACATAAAAGTGTGATTGCCTGACAGACAAATGATAAAAAATTGAGGACAAAACCAGTGGACAAGAACCTAACAGAAAACGCTACCTGAATGTGTAATGTAGAAAAAACTAATCAAATACTCTACAGTGAGATATTTCCATTGAAAAAAATAAATGGAAGATGGGGTCTTTAGTGATGCCATGTTGTCAAAAACATTATTTATTTTGGGGAATCTGGCAGGTGTCTTTGAGGGTAGAAGGAGAAAAGTTAATCAAAGTCATACAGTTGTTCATGATGCAACATAAAAGCCAAGTCCAAGTGACTTAAGTTGCACCTAAGCTTGCAGAAACCTGTGCCTAAAACTGCTGGTCTTTTTTTTATTTCTGCAGCCTGCAGTGAGATCAGATCAGCCATCACGCCTGGAAGCTTTGTTTAACTTCTGTCTTTATTCATTGCAATGTAAACCCTGTAGCAATTTTTGTCTATCTTCAGGTCAATTCTCCATTGCTCTGGGCCTACTCCAAGCGAAAGTAAATCATACTTCGCAAAATTCATTCTACAAAGGTTAAGGAGTTTCTGCTACTTACACTTTTCATACTTGTTTTATCAAACTTTGCATGTGACAGTCAAAAACTTGCAGAAACATAATCTTATGCGATAAGTGTGCATGTGCTTCTAAGCTAGTGTTAAGCTTGGTAAAAATTATCTAATTTCAATGCAATCCCCTTCCTGAAAAACTGAATTGCTTAAGGTTTAAAATTCTGCTTAACGATTTATATTCAAGATTGAATTTGCTAAAAATGCAATATAACCTTAATATCCATGCCATGCCTAGTCATAATTGATATTAATATTCTAATTAAATAGTTAGAGTCAAGTCTTCTGATTTTAGCCACTTCGGTTTCCAGTTTCAGCTATCCCACAGGAAAGTATTCCCCCTATAGTAGCTATTTCTTTCAGGAAGGAATGAAGTGCTCTCTGAAGATTCCTGCCTCTGTTCATGTTAGAAAAAGCTGAGATGCCTAGAAAAGGACAAGGACCTAGTGTTTGATAGCCCTATTTAGGTGAGAATGCATGCTGCAGATACTTTAATGCAGCCAAATAATTGTCCCTATTATATATGATACAAAGCCAATGAAAATTATTTGGACAGACTGCCAGTATTCTCGTTTCAGAGGGATTTGGTGCCAAGCCCTTCATGCAGGCTTCTGTAAAAGCAGCGAACAAGAGCCCTGAGAAGTCCATGTATTCATGTGCCTTCATAACTGTTACTAACTTGTCCATTTAATGTCAGAGTCATCATGGTAACACCATTTCAGAATTGAAGGACTTAATTACAAGCCAGAAAATCCATCTGATACAGTCAAGACTTACAAGAGTCTTAATATGAGACGTTATATCACTGCTTGAGACATGGAGATAAGAAAACGCCATCATACATTCAGAAACCAGCTGAGCCAGACAATGGTTGATCTGTTCAGCAGAAGAAAGAATAATATTTATTTTTTTATCACCTCTTCTTTTATCTTCCAGTTATGGAGCATGATGGCCTTCAGAGTAAATTTGCCACTTCACATTTAATTATACAACAGAAATGCAGCAGCTGTAGGAAAATTTCTATCTAAGCATGTTTGGGTAGAGATGGGTAAAATTTAGATGTCTTAGTTGAGCTAATACTCTGGGCTCCATCCTAGCTGATAGAGACCATGATCTTCTGGAGCCTGAAAAACATCTAACTCCAGGAAAATAGACTCATTCAACTGCCTCAACACTCATGCTTACAGGTTATGCCACTTTTTCGCATTAGCTGGATGCTGTATGACACTGAAAGCCATGCAAACTCATCTCTCTCTTAGTCTCTTACTTTCAACAGATCGACATTCAACACATGCTTCCATCCAGCTGACCTTGAATCCTTCTGGATAAAGGAAAGAAACCAATAGAACAATATCTTGGGCCCCACATTGTAACTTGTGTTCCAAGGAGTCCCTGCAGAAATGGAAATAAACACCTTCCTCCCACTGCTCCCTCAGACTCTTCTCACACCCTCAGATCTAAACTCAGCCACTGCTGTATTTTTCACAGACAGAAGAAAAACAAGGAGAAAAACATTTTTTTTTAATTGAAAGAGGAAGACACCGCCTTTATGTAAAAGCAGTCAGCTTTTCCATAAAAACTAGATGACATAACGTTCTACTTCTTCACTTGTAATTACCTGGATACAGCAAAGGAAAAAGGAAGACAAGTCCACTTTTCTCTGTTATCACTTCTGTTGTTTAATCAGACTTGGCAGCTCACTGAAACATCCAGAAGAGCAGGGTAAAAGTGTATCAGAGTAATAGTCCTCACTGTTTGGTACAGTTTAGCTTTCTTCATTGCTTTCCAAGCCCTGATGTTCCCATCAAAGAGGTTTATCAATCCATTAATCTACAAGTTACAACAACCATTGGGAAAAAAACCCAACCCAAACCAAACCAAACCAAATCAAACCAAACAAACCCCCTCAAGTACAAACACTGGGTATGTGAGTTTATTTTCAAGCTTCTGAATGTTTTACAACACTGGGGAGCAAAACCAGTTACACATAAGAAAATACTTAGCAGTATTCCTAGCAGTCTCCTAGTCTGTCTCCCGTGGGTGTCATTCCCATTCTGTGCAAAAGTTTGCTTTTCTTTTTAACTTACTTGCAAAGAGCAGTTATTCCTTAATGATTATCTTATGGAGCTTTATCCTTTCCAACACCTTGGCTTTTTGCTACTTGGCTATCTGAAATTTTCTAACCTGTAGCTACTGAAATAACATAAGAACATGAGGGTGTATTGGGTTTTATTGTGAACTTTGAAACTTTTTGCTTCTAAAGAGACAATATAAAAAGACAATATAAGAGGACTTTTTAGCCATTGTGTTGCAGTTTAACAAGACATTTAGCTTCTTATTTGCATGTCTACTTAATGAAAACAAGGAACAAGGCTTGAACAAGCTGGATAAACTCCAGCTCCCATTGCATGAGGATTGAATTCCAGTTTCCAGAGCTGGTCATCTATGGTGTCACTGAAGGGTACTGCTGGTGTCCACTCCCTAGACACTTTATGTATATGGTTCTTCAGTGAAAATGTACAGGAAGTGAACCAAGAAAAGGTGATTTTTCTGTTTGCTGTGATGCATAGCATATCAATGAGAGGCTTGTTTTGTGTTTAGAAGACCATCCAGTGTTTAATCTGTCACTACAATGCTTGTCCTGCAAAA
This sequence comes from Haliaeetus leucocephalus, assembly GCF_000737465.1. NCBI lineage: Eukaryota > Metazoa > Chordata > Aves > Accipitriformes > Accipitridae > Haliaeetus > Haliaeetus leucocephalus. The sequence continues at coordinate 25,936,436 of NW_010972436.1, read as the reverse complement.
GACATCCAGTGGGCAGAACTGCTGTAGAAGTGGATCCTCCTCCAATTTGTTTAGTATAAACTGCAATCGTTACGTTTGGTGGGTTTTTTGGTTTCTTTGTTGTTTGGATTTTTTCCTAATCAGGCTTTTATATGTGATTACTCCAGATCCTGAGGCCATCTTTAGCACACAGATGTGGTCATTTTTACTCCAGAACTAGACGGCACAGTCCATCTCGTCCTCCTCCACACTCGCATAAGTCCATATCTCTTACCGTGCCACCTCCGGCCAATTTCCGTTTGCACCTCAAAAGGAAAGGAGAATGCTATTTTGTGGTCAAATACTGCTTGGGAGTAGACCAGTGGGAAACAGGAAAGACAGAAATAGTGGCTAGAGAAGGGTAAAATTTAGACATCTCTGTCCAAGTTAGTTCCTCTGGACTCCCTTTCTAGCTGAAACAGAAAAGTAGGATATTCCAGAGAATATTTCATCTGGCCTGTCTCAGCATGCCCATCCCTCTGCACTGATGAAAACATCTAGTGTGGCTAGCTCGGAGCTGGCCTCCCATGTTGAGAAGACTAAATGAACCCCACTCTTCCTTTCAAGAAGTATGGACGTACTTTATGTGAGTCTTCTCTTCCTACTTAATGACTATGGGCCCAACAATCAAAGTTTAGTATTAGAGCTGTCACAGCTAAGTGAACAAAAAAGTCCCACTTTCATTTTCAACTTACCTGGTTTCAATTTCTACCTGGTGGTCCTCTGTCCACCTTCCTCTGCTGAACTGAAAAGTCTCAGCATTAAGTAACTTTCTCCCATCAAAGTAGTTACACTTTAATATCTTTATGCATAGCCAAGTCACCTCAGTCTTCTGAGAAATGAAAGAGCTTGAGGTCTCAAACTTTAGCACTTTTTGTAAAACATTTTCTCCACCACTACAATATTTTATCAGCTTTTTTTTATATCTTCTCCCATTTTTTTTAAGTATTCCAGTAAAGATCTCGCCAACGTTGCCTACACAATTAAACACATTGACTCCCCATCGCTTGCTCTTCCTCAGTTGCTAAGGGATGTTGTCTTGTTTCCATCTGCTTCTAGAAAAGTATAATCTGCAGCAAGTTGCTTAATCAACATTCACCAGTTTGTGGCTAAGAAATAATAATACTTTGCTATTTAAGATGGTGAGGGGAAAGCCATCAGCAATCAGGAGACATTTGCTTTCTGTTGTTGACAGCTATGTATACCTTGCATTGGCATATTCACAGAAACACACGGTGGGTCCAGACCAGCCACTAAAGCCTGTTTTCACATCTGATTCTTATTAGAAATATGCCTTCCCAGATGTTTAATAGGAAGGAAATTTCTAAATTGATGTCCTGTATGTCTGGGACGTCAAGCTGAATGTAAAGCTATGGTCTACCATCAGAAGAGATTAGGATTATTAATAGACTAGTGAAGAGGAGTGTTAACTAAATGCAAGCATCATTAGAGCAGTCAACAATTCGTAGCCATAAGCTCAACCAAAAGATTAAGAAGTGTTAATATATTTGAAGATATTTGTTTTACTATTTCAGAAATTTCTGACAAAATTAAGGAAGTGTGGACTGTGGCACATGTAGACAATTAAATACTGTTTGAAAGCTTAATTAGCCCTAGACTTTAATCTTGGAAAATGGAGATTTGGTCACTACAGCCCATGGAGTCTAGAGAGGGTCAGCTAACTCTAACAGACAACTGTACTTGGTCCTTTGAATATTTCACTGACTGTGGTGATTAGGGACAGGATTCATCTCCTAAACACACCTTTGACACTCTAGGGGATGCCCGGTGGGGTGGTATATATGAATCAGGACTCTTTCTTTTTAGGAGCTGCAGGTAGAAACCAGCAGACTCTTAGTTTAGTCTGACACTGAATCCCAGTCATACTCTAAAGTAGCTATCATCTCAGCTACCCTGCAGTCAGAAAAGAGGGGGAAATTCCAGGGTTTGAACCCATTCTAAAATATGGAGGATAAACTGTTATGTTTCCTATATAATTTATTTAAGATGCATTCTTATCACAACAACTAGACTGTATAAATTGACCTGGATACTAAGCTAAATGGAATGATTCCTGTCCTATCAACAGTAAAATTCTGACTTATATATTCTAAATGGAAAAACATACTTATGAACATGAAGATATACTGGAAAGCTTCATAAGCATATTAAAAGTACTATAAAATAATATTTCAGTACTGGGTAATCAGCATAAATTTAAATTCTTTCCAATTTAATCATAGACCTTTAGTAAATGAGATCTCTTTGCAACACTGCAGCAGCTTGTACTTTCAGGTCGGGACCTAGCATGGGTTTTCTGAGCCCCCCTATAGTACAAAAATGAGCAGGAAGGATAAAAAATGCTTGATGGAATAGCAAAGTAGTAAAAGTTCATTTCTCCACTAGATGGCTTCATTCCCACGAAGATAATTGAAATGAAATTCAGCTTCGTTGATTCCCATGTTAACAGATAATCCTAAGAAACTAAAAGATTTGATTATCTGCTTGTGTGAAACTGATTATTAACTCTATATATCTGCCAGTGAAAGCAATATTGTAAAGGATGTAGTTTCCTTACCTCTTGGTTCAGGAAACAGTAGAGAACTGCTACAATAAACCCCTAAAAAAGACCAAAAAAAAAAAAAGTGTTGAGTGTTAGTACAGTTTGAAAAAGCCACTATCTGACTTCATGATGGCACTGTGTATGTGAATTAATGAGTATCACTATAGGTTGGAGGATTGTTATAAATTGGAAAATTCTTTATATATCTCCAATAAAGCTGATCAGCCAGATAATCAACTAGTTAGTGGCATTTCACCAAAGTCAGTAACACGACATGAATTCACAGGAACAGATGATATGGCAGCTGAAGTTCTCCCATATTATGCTTACCAAGGTATGGTCCATTCTACAGCCGAACACACTGTGAGCTAATGCTTTACACAGTGTAAATCAGTAAGGAATCATAGACTTTGTAAGGAGATCCATGTTTGGAGCTCATACAGCCTTCCTGTCTACTTCTGTGTCTTTGCAGTGTATCAGATGAGATCAAATTCTGGCCTATTGAACACTTCTGTTAAGATTCTCAATTGAGATAAACCCAGGAAAATCCTAGAGGGGTCAATGGACCTATGTGATCAGATACCATATAAACACCTCATCCTTTTATTCAGTTAACTTATTCCTTACTTTGTTAATTAACTCAATGAAGACCAGCTCCAAGCAGCGCCAGGATTAAGATGTGCAGGGTTTATTGGACAGGACTGACACAATGGATTAAATCCTCAAGAGGACTAAACCAGCACAACTGCTGGATTTTTGGTGAGGTTCACTGACTAATGATGCCATGCAACCATTCAGAGGGGAGGATGCTCTCCTGGGAAGTTTGGTAGGATTGCCCACAGCTGCTTCTTGTCGTCTCTGAGGTGCAGCACAGGGAAAGGGAGGAAAGCAAAGGGCACCTGGGTGCTGCCTTGCACATAACCCAGGTAGCATAACCTCCACCTGGAGGGTATGTCAGAGCAGCCCCAGTAGCTGTTCTAGCTGGCACCAAGCTCCTCAAGCTGTCCGTGCCCTATGTCCCAATTCAGAGCAGCTGGGGACATCCATAGTACACCAAATATTTTGCTTACCCAGGAGGGAAACGCATGTAGAATTCCTCAGGGCAGTGGTCTGTTTGGGGCTGATATGCGCATCAGGCAGTATTCAATGTTTATACGTTTGCCTATCAATTTATTCTTTGCCAAAGAATCAGCAAGGGGGCTGGACCTATAGCTCTCAGTGCCCCTGGATAACTTAATGTCAGCCCAAATCACCCTGATCTTGAAGTCAGGGAAGGTATGTGGATTACGACTGGTAGCAAAGAAGGTTTTCCATACTTGACTTTGACCCACCATCCAATTACACATGCATCTGAAAGCCTTGGCCTTGTATTTGCAAAATCTGCAAATATACAGACTAGCCTACAGCCAAGTGGGATGTAGGTCACGTCTTCAGATGTTGTAACTCGGCAAAGAACCATGAACTCTGTGAGGAGCCACTAGCTTCAGGATCCAATGATTTTTTGTGCAATACTAGTCGTCATGTGGACACTAGATTAAATTAGAAAATCTACTAAGAAACTGAAGCCTCTGCAGTCATTTTACCTGAAAAGATCCAAAGCAAAGCTCTAAGTAAAGCCGGACCCCCAGGCTGGTATATTCCGGAAGAAAGTTGAAGACAATATAATGGGTTCCAAATAACGGAATTAGAAGCAAAGTTGACCTTGAGAGACGTCTAGGACATGAGAAGAAGTACGGTAATATTATTTCCCTGAGTAAAGACTAATGCATGCAGTATGCCACAGTAATGAACAGAAGTTAAAAAGAGGATCTAAATATCTATATGTGAAATTCATTTCTTGGGACAAAGTGGTGCGAAGAAAGCATGACGACAAACTAGCTGGAGGTTTCTGATGCTTATTGCCTTATTGGCAATACCACGTTCATGGCTTTTCTTACGGTATTTTGGCGTTCTGTCTTTCTGAATGAGATTACAGTTCAGGAAAACACAGAAGAGTAGAACGTATTTTGCCCGATCAGAGCCCTTGAAAATTTGACATTTATTTGTAACTAAATACAGAGAAAGTAATATGCAGTCTCCCTTTATAGTCCACGTACAGGAAAAGGCATCTATAAAGGGTAATTTATCCTGCCCTAAATCAGACATCTAATGTGAATTCAATGGATGGTTTCCTAGTCTCCCCATTGATTGTAAGTGGAAGGTAGACATCCAAACTAATCTGAATACGTCATGTTTAGATGGCCAATATTAGGTGAGATGAGTCTCATCTTTTTAATAGTTTTCTTGGGAAAGGGATAAAGTTGGGAATTTCTAAAATTTAATGCCAGCCAAACTGAGCGTCTCTGTGGCACAGGACAAGTGCTTCCCTGTTTAGAAAAGATGATGTAAGTTTTTGTTATTAAAATAATTTAATTTTTTAATTATTATTCTATACACTACCTGTACTGAGAAGAGTTATTGAAGTTGATTTGTCTAGGGTCTAGTTTTTTCAGCAAAATTCTGATGATGTTGATAAATAGGACAAAATTGACCTGTTGACAATATTTGGGGAAAAAAAAAAAGAAAAAAGGTTACTTTCTAAAGTAAAACTTTGCAATGAAAATCTGGTTTTTTTTACTTCAGTTATTAAGTAATTTGTGCAGTTGCAATGAGACCAGTGTAAGATTATTAATGTCACTCCTGTCGGCAGCATTCAAGCATCTAAACAGGTTGCATTCCCTCTTAAAGAAATAGCTGAAGATGAAAACTTGAGAATTTGACTTTGTTAAGGACACTATTTATGTCAATAGCTTGTCTGATTCTTTTAATTTTTGTTGCTCATACCATTTTGAATCTCTTTTGAGAAGGCTATTGCATTAATTTCTGCCTAATATCTTTAGACATCATTAGTAGAATTCATCTGACTAAATATAGGTATCTACAAGAGATGCCTCCATCTGAGCTAATCACCCTGTTCTCCTTTCGTAGTCAATGGAGAGCCAGCCAGGACAGTCAACAGAGCCTCAGGTGGAGTTGGGGACGAGTCATCTCCTCCAAAAGTAAACATCTATTATAAGTAAGTCAGATGAATCACATACCAAAAGTGCATATTCCTCTTTGTTGACTCCAAAGAGAGTTGAGCTCAGCTCCAAAGCTAGCTAGGGTCAGTCCTAACTTGCAAATCGAATTTTTTATAATTGCAATTTGGCACAACTTTACCAAAGACTGTGAAGCTGCTCAGTTTTCCACAATCAGAGAGTTTCTCCCTACGCATTTTTGTGTGTCCGTACACACCAGCTCTTCTTTAGGTGAGGTTGAATGCTTAATTTTGCCTAAGAAGGTCCACATTTTGCCGGACAGTCCAATCTCATTTTATCCATCAGTGGCGCCTTAAGTATGCTGCAGCAGAAAAATCATCACTGCAATCCCCTGAATTTCTTGACTTCACATGTGGATTTCAGATGAGCAGTAGTAGAGAGGAAAATAATGGAGATAGAAGGAAATGTAATATTTTATTGAAACATGGCAAACTATGACCAGAATTCAACTTGAGATTCTTCATTCACGTTGTTTGCATATATATGCCTTATTTGTATGTATCTGTCCTCCAGTTAAATTAAGCTTTTAATAGATGGCCTTAAGGTCATTTGTTAGCTACTTGCTCAAACACTGCTTGGGTTTAATGACATGTGGGAGTAATCATACATGATAATAATTTCAAGCCCATCAGTTTATTGAATAAATGTCAGGCTCAAGAGCTAGTATCACCTATGAACAGAAACCTATTGTCCTTGAAAGTTTGCATTAAAATTTATGGCTGATTCTGGACTCTTAGGTTAAAACTTTGTTTTCAAATATTATAAGGATGATTTAGCCACTCACCTGCTATTAATTTCAACCAAACTGACAATTCTATGAAAGATTTAATTTGTTTCAAGTATGTTTGCTTTGGCAGGGTGGCAGTTCTCTGCTTCTTTTTAGTTTGCATTGGATGTAGGCAAGTTTACAGTAGAAATTCTACCATTCCTCTTCCTTACTTCAAACAACATTTCAGTAACCAGATTTTAATTTAAAAGTCTTTTTTCTTGTAATAAATATTGGCGAACTCAGAAGTACCTACCCCAACAGAAATTATAATAGGTCCTTTGATTAGCCACCAGTAAGGAGAGCCTTGATTAATATCCCAGCATCTGAGAAAATAGCAGTAAGTTTAGAAAACAACGTGTATGTAATCACTTCAATCAATTAAAAATACAACCCAAGAATATAGAATAACGTAGGAAACAATTACTTACGCCGTGTCTTCAAAGTAGAATTTTGCTAATATCCACATAAGGGTGAAAAATGTTGGGAAACCTGCCAGACAGTTAAACAAAAACTGTGGTTGTCTAGTTTCATCAATTAATCCAAATCTTGTCACTGAAACTCTGCTGTGATGGTACAGATCACTCATATTCAGAACTGGAATTACCCTTTGTGGTATTGGTGTGTGGAATTGGAGTTGTGGCCTGTTCATGTAGCAGGAATTGCTTTAAACTCACAGTATAAACGTAAAAAGAAATTTCCTAATACCCCTGCTGGAACGAAACAAGTTATGGCACTGACTGGTGATCACGCACCACTGTGAAGATATAAAGGGACACAGAAGCTACTTTGCACATGATATAGTTCTGCCACAGAGGCCTGAACTTGTGACTTCTTACTAACATGAACACAATTTACCGGTGTGATCTCACCTTGCTTGCACTTCAAGTCTCCCTAAAACACAAAAAGCGATTCAGTTTGCTTAATTGTCAGGCCTGCCTTAACCTTTGGTGGCAACATGCATGGATTGCCTCCCTGAACTGACCAAAAATTCCCCTGGGCAAGTGCGTTCACCTGCCATATAGGAGTTCTCTGCTTTTTCCTTTACACAGCAACTTTATGGGGCAGTCACTTAGTTTCTGATTTCTAAGTCACCGCAAAAGTCTGAACAATTAGATTTATTATAGACTATGACAAAAAGGAGTGGGGATGTTGCTGTCTCATGCGTGCACTGCTATTTAGTGGATAGAGCTCCTTTATTTTAACAATTGCCCAATGCAAAAGCTGGGCTATAACTATATCAGGACTACAAAAATGCCTGCTAAGACTTCAGATGGACCCATTCTCGGAGGAAGACTGTGTAACTATATTCTGCATGAACAGGACCAAACACCTAACTTTGGTGTTTGTGATAACTCCTTTGAGATGTCTGTGTTTTCAATGGGGAGAAAAGGGTTAAGTGGACTAGATCTCTCTTTGGGGGTTCCCAAATGTACTAATTTTCCACTTATTTCATAGAGACTCTAATGCTGTACTTTTAAAAACTTGATTGCTCCTCACTAGTATGCATGTGAAAAATAAAATCACAGCAATGCCCAAGTTAGGCACTTCAGTTAGGCAGATTAGATTCCACGTCCAGTACTTTTAATGGGATGCATAAAGCCTTGCTTAACATCTTGCTTTTTATTCATTTTATGTAAAAGCTTTACTTACCCCAGCCAAAAAGAACAAGCCACCAAAAATATCTTCTCCCGTGAGAAAGGGATGAGAGTAGTAGACAGTTTAGGTAAAGAGCCTCTACTAGCAGCCACATGAAATTGGTCATCATGAAGTAGTGACAGAAAACAACTGAGATCTTGCATTCGGTCTAGAGAACAAGAAAGTCTAGTTTAGGCATTACTTGTGGATACATGTGTGAGATTTGCAGATGTAGTACGCATCTGTAATTCTGGCTGAGATCCACAAAGAACAAGGTCTCACAATTACATGTATGCTTAAAGGGAAAGCTTCAAATGTAATATGGCTTTCTGAATAGTAAGGCTTTAATCACCATAATACCTTGGAATCTCCACTGTATTTTGCTTTATATCTCTATGTTAGAAATATAGTTTGGTCTCCCAAGCATGTGATTTCTCCCACAAAAGCACTGCCTTCATGTACCTTATATGAGTAGAGTTAAATGTCCTTGGACAAATGTTCAAGGACCCACTTTCCTACTTATGCTCAGTTTTAAATTTTTGTGTGGCCATAAGCAATGCAGAAGAATCATCCCATAAATCTCTGTTTGAAAACCATTGCTGTGTTGCCAATATTTGTGGCTTGATCAAATCTAAGTTGATTGCGTAGGACCTTGCGTGTCTTACAACCCAGAGCTTCCAGTCAGAACATGAAATCCAACATTTCCAGAAGAAACATCTTTTAAAAGTTGTTTTATGAGGTACTCGGAGATCTTCAATTTTAGGCTTCAGAATATAGAAGCATAACGGTGTAATGACGCTACTTTTTTCTACGGTAAAGTCTGTATCTGATTTAGAGTAATACAGGATCACAAACTGATGCATTCAGAACATAGAAGGGTGTCAGGTACACGCTTATGGAGGTAAAGCATACTGAATAAAAGAATTATATAATTTTCATTCCAAGATTAGAAGGAAAAAAGAAGTAAGTAGTAAAAGAAATAGCCATGAAAAGTGAAACCATATGCAGATGGTGTGCAAAAAACATCAAGTAGGACAGTATCCCGCTTTTCATGTGCTTACTGTAGAGAAGCTGCAATGATCAATGTCTTCCTCTTGGAAAAGGACGGCATCCTTAATGAAAATGGCAATAGCTTTTAAGATAAAAGTAAAAAAGAGTTGTACATGGATATAATTTCTGGGACAGCGAAGCCTCCTGGAAGAAAAGAAGAGAGGTCCTTCTGAGGTAACTAACTGACTTGTGCTGGCAGTAATTAAAATATGCAGTAAGCCCTTGTTTCATCTCAGGTACTTCCAGGCATGTATAGGAAGAACACTTTCACCCAGCGAGCTCTCTCTGCAGGCAGGCAGAGGTAGAGACCTTCCTGAGATAAAGCAATTCACCCCCAGTCTACATCTTAATCTCCTTCCTTGCTAGGTGGTGCCCTGGTGATGTTTCTGGTCTGCCAAATTTCAGAAGTCTCGGGTTTAGTTTGTGTTCAGTATACCTGAGCCAGGCTTTTGGTTGGCATTATTTCCGGGCCAAGAGAAACCTGCATTTGAGGAATGATCTTTACTGATACAATTCTGACTATGGCTGAACCACTCTCAAGAGCAAGCATGCAGAGATATCCCGGCATAACTATACAGTTTTCTTAATGAACTGGGTAATGATTACTTAGAAAGACCTTTTATACCTTATGCCATGGGTGAGTTAAATTGCATTAAACCCCTGTGTAGACAGTCTTATCCAGAATTAAAGAATCCTTCCTTAGTTTACCAAAATTACTCTTATGGATTAAACGAATGCAGATAAGAGCTTTAAAACAATTTGGCACATCTACTGTAGATTCTCAGAAAATTCAGAATAATTTTTTATTGTTATTGAATACAGGCTATTGGAGGAGTTATACAGCTTCAACTTTTTTCAACTTTTAAACCCTGAATTCCATCCAGATCCAGTAATCTCAGGGTCACCTAATCTTAAAGCTCACTTGGAGTGTGCAGAATATTATTACTGAACTCAAGTGCTAACACCATTGTTAACTATAACTTTTTCCTCCCTATTGCTAAGTCTCTTTATGTCCATTGTTTCTTTCTTTCCCCTCATTTGGGCTGGTTTGTTTTCCTGAGGTCAGAGTGGATGTCAATAAACATATCTGTTGACTTCCAGACATGAGCTAGGAACCAACAGAGGTCAAGAAACTTTCCCCAGAGAAACCTGATTCTCACAGTATAATAATAAAACTCTATTCTTTTTTGTCTTGCAGGAATACAAGAAATAAACAAAGATTAAAAAAATAAACCGTACATGGCAGCAACCATCAAATCTACATTCAATGAGAAACTAAATCATCCGTTTTACTCTAGATACTCTAAATTATACCTGAAAATGCCTAACAGCAGGATAGTTCAGTAGGAAAGAAATCTTACCAAACATAGCCAAATTCAGAGCCTAACTTTCAAAACATGTCTTTAGCTGTAAATGTTTCAATAGTTATATATACATTGCCATAGTAACAACAATGATTCAGAATCCAGTTCTTTGTGTGTATTCTTCTTATTAATATAAAATTCACTGAAGCCGTAAAAGGCAAGCACACATAGTTTATAAAAACTTTTCTTCATTCCAGCTAACGGAAGTAAATTTATCTATTGGTTATTTAGGATCAAAGTGAGTTGCTGAGTTTTGCCAACAGACAGCCAGGATTTATTTCCTAGTTCTGATTCTTCTCATGCCTGGCTCGCTCTGATCACTTTTCATCTCTAGCCTTAATTTAATATTATTAAACCAATATGGCTGGAAATTTTTATTTTTATTCTTCAGAATTTCTATCTATATTACTTTGTTATGCCTAATGTTGTCTTATACAGTCTGAGACACTAAGAACTGTTAAAAGAATCGAGGTTAGAGGATGACTTCACGTACCTGAATGCAATAAGAACTGTCACAGCGATGATGAGTGAGGTGATCGATACACTGTATCCTACAGTGTAGATGATCTTTATAGTAGAGAAGTAGGATTGCTATAAAAGAAGAGAATTATTTGTCACATAACTTGCAGCCAAATGACAGCTGTTTTATTGATTCTGGCAGTTTTGCTTTGTTTGTTTTCCAATCTGTTCACATCCCTGACTGCCTTTTTTTCCCCCCTTTTAATCCCACAGCAAAATTCAACTGAAATCACTCATTATGGGTTTTTTTTGTGAAGACCAGTTCCATAGCTACAGGGATACAGCCCAGTCTGGTAAAGAAACATGTATTGATCAGAATGGTTTCAAGGTCATTCATAGCACCATAAAAAAAACAAGCCAGTCTTCCATGAAGGCATTGTAAAAACTCTAATGTATTTTTATAAGCACTGCCTTTTATACCGTGTTTTCTCCACAGCAGGAGCAGGACAATCCTGCCAGCAGCTGGCTGCATGATGAATTCAGAATTCTGTCAGTCTTTCCTTATGTTTCTCCACTTTCCTTCGCCCTGCTTCCTTACTTACAATTTTGCCGTCTATTCTTCCTTTTCATTTTTATTGTGTTGTGGTTTTTTGTTGGTTTTTTTTTTTTTTTTCCCCCCTGGAGTTGTTTTTTTTCTCTTTTTTTCTTCCTGCCAAACTCAACTGTTACTCAGTCAGAATGTCAATCAAAATTCATTTCAATTTAAATGGCATCTCTGTCAGACATGATCTCTGAGTGAAGATAAGCTGACTTCAACTATCACACATGGAAGCAGAAAACAGAATGAAAAAGCTCTAGGCTGCAAATCTTTCCTTTCAATCTAATGTGATCTGTCTCTTGGGTCCCATTTCAATGTTTTTATATCCTAAAATCTACACAGCTATGCAGTGCGTTGCTACAGTTCACTGTGGGGAAGGGCAGATGCTTGTTTCGAGCCTGAAGTATAATTTAAGGCATTATAGGGCTGACATTGGGTAGGATTTATTTCATTTATTTAAGAATTATTTAAAATTATTTTTAAATTTAGCTGCCTAACTACAAGCAGCTGAGTCTGTAGTAAAACAAGCAGTGCGAGAGCACGGCCACGGGACTGTACTGTTTAATTGTTAACACAATCCTGTTTCTCCTCATTCTGTTTCTTTTCTAGTTAATGAAGGGAAACCAGAAGACAATTCAACTCATTGTGAGATGAGACCTTATCACTTTCTGTTAGCAAGAAAAAGGATCTATCACTTACACCTGCCTTAACTAGTGTAGGTCGATAGATCTGGTTTAGTAGAGAAAATAAAATTGGTGCTGAGGACCCTACATCCATGTTGTGTGTATTTCTGACTAGCCATAGTCTAATCCCATGGGCTGAAGTTTTATTATTGGTCAGAGCACACTAGGTGCACCCTACGTTTGCCTTCCAGGATAGTTTCATCCGTAGGAAGCCAGATTATCCTTTCTGAGAGCACCCCTCCGTGTAAATGCAGTAAGTGGGAATAACCAAGAGATTTCCTTGAAAAGCTCACGCCTGATCCCGATCAAAGCACTAATATAGACCCACTGTGCAGTGATTAGCTTAGACTTACACAATAATTTTTTGAGACCGATGAAGTTAAATGTTGTAGAAACCACACATAGTGGCCTTTTCCGTCTGATGGCTGAACTGCGAACTGTGTACGATTACCCACGTACCTGACAATGCGCAATTCCAGCCAGAGCTCAGAGAAGTCCCTCAGAGCTACAAAGCCACCCATAAGTCTGGAAGGGACCACTCCATAAGAAACGTCTCAAAGCTGGGCTAGGCTGACCTTCGTTGACAGCCTCCACTTACAAATCAGAGATGAAAGACACAGAAAACAGTCAAGTCCTTAAGTGGATAAAACTACAACTGAGGACTTTATCTTGTGGTAAAATGTGGGCTACTACTAAAAAAAAAATAAATCCATAGACTCATTTAAGACTGGTTTTACACCAGAAATGCAAGGGAGTGGTAAAAGAAGGAAAGAAAGAGAAGAGCTGCAATTCAGTGTGTTTATTTATGCAGAGCAGCAGGTACTGTGGCTTAGAGGCTGGAAAGGAAGTTTGGGATAAACACATGATAGTAGTCAGTACAAAAAGTAATGGGAAGACAAGAGAAATCTCCCCAGGATGATATAAACTAAATTCTCTCCAGCAAGTTGAATGGACTTCACCAACTTCAGTATAAATGTTATTTTCATTCTCTCTATAGAGGACAAAAGTGTATAGTATTCCCCTAACTTGAACAACTAAAGACAAAAGTGCAGTGTTTAGCCTGTACAAAGGAAGGCCAGAGTTAGACTAGAAAACTAATTTTTAATCACTTAAAGTGATTTCTACCTCCTTTCTATTAGTTTTATCTTAGTGGAGGTTTCTTTAGATTCCACAGAGTTACTCCTCATTTTCTCCACACTAGCTAATAAGACAGCAAAACCTGATCACAAAAGAGGCTTTATGTAACCACAATAATTTTCAGGATTGTGATATTTTTCATTAAAATATGATATAGTATTTTGGCTTGCCTCTTTTCTCTGGAAAAGGAGTTATGGGAAGCTAAGCACATCTGTACAAGAGGTTTGTATCCTTATTATTTAGAGATCAAGCACTATATTTTCCCTGTATGTATAACCTCTAAATATCAGCAATTGTGCAAATCTAGCCAAAGAAATATGTCAAATTCTCATCTGTATTACAGAGATGTAGATTTTGAAACTTTTTTTTTTTTCCTTATTAGATATTTTATGCTAGGCATAATGAGAAACCAGAAACCCCTCTTGTCCTTAGTTACTACTGAGTTTGGAATAGTGGTTTTATAACAGCATGTTTGCTGTACTGATGCTGTGATGCCACAAAATCATCTTGCTGACTGATATTACTGAAATGAACATGTCATGATATTTCTCTAGCTGTTATATCTGCGAGCAAGTTCAACAGAACTGCATGATTGTATGGAATTTGCAGCTCGCTTTATTTTTATTGCACTCTTACACCTGGAAAATAAAACATCCTTAGTAATTCTCCAAAATAAGTGACAAGTAAAATTTGAATTGCATTCCATACTTGGTAAGAAATTTCAGCTTCAGCTGAGTTTTCCTCCCCAGTGGTCTTCAGGAATAGAAAGGAATCCTGTAACGTCAGCACACCACTCACATACTTATTTAATTAAACTTACTTCTTCAAGCGGAATCTCATCTTCTACCGGACAAGCAATATGGTAGGGAGGGAATGGGTCAGACCAGCCTTTCTTTGTGCAGTTCCTTTTTACTATTCCAGCTGAAACAGAAGCACTTATTTTTTTCTGACTAAGAGCCGCATAACACAGAAAATAAAAACCACAAGACCTCTTGCTGATACAAAGGTTATACCAGGAGAAGAGGATCATCTCCATTAGAATCTCACAGAGTTGCTAGGGCATTTTGCATGTGTACATTCAGGTAGCCAGATACAAAACTTTTTACTTTATCTGGAGACAAACAATGGGAAGAAGGGAGAGTACCAAGGTGACAGAGGTAGAGGTGGGAAGGAGTAAAGAAGAAATCATATCAGGGACAAGGAAGTCCACTAAAGAAGATTGGGAAGCACTGCCTCGTTCAGCACTCACTCCTCTAATGTATCCCTTCCCACTCCTACCTTCCTTGGGTCTTACTCTTTCTTTACAGATCAGAGGCTGGAATAAGCAGTTTGTTCTATGCGGATTGCACATTTCCGTAAAAAGATTTGAGTCAGATGAAGGATAAGTAAGAGAATCCCAGGGCAGGAAATGAATCTGCACAGATGAAAGGGATTTTCCTTATCCCTCATTTATAACTAGCATGTGTTGGGTGAGGCAGAGGTTGGGCTTTACAGTTTCTTTTTCTTGTGGAACTGCCAGATCTAGGTCTTTTCTGGAAGGTCATTTCCTCCTTATGGGCTTTCAGTTTTTTCCCAGCCATATTCACCCAGAGAGTAAGCAGTCACAAAGGCATCAGTTTGCACAGTCTTTGACCCAACACATGTGCTACTTCAATGACAAAATTCTGGTTTGTATCTCCAACCTTGGTCTCAATGAACAATCACATTATTCATTCCTCTGTCTTTCATTTCATCCCACACTAATCAGCATAAATCTTATAAAGCCCCATGCTTAAGTTCTGACCTAGACAACCCCCATACGAGCTCTGTAGGAAACTCAACAAGCCTATCCCAAAGCCTGTGGAAACCAATGGAAATCACTCTACTGATTTTGTGTTCTTTGGCTCAGGGCCTCATCACAGACTATGGGATTATATCCAGTTATGGATAACACTTAAAATATGAGAAGAACTGCTAAGCTCCCTCGAATCCTACTGAAATCTTTGCAGTAATACTCTGATCCAGCTAGAAAGCAGGAACTTTCAATGTTCTGTCTTCACCCCCATTTTAAAAATGTTCTTGCCAGACATGCAACACAATTGGAGTACAACCATGATAGTACGTCACCTGGCTCCTTCATGAAGTGAAAAAGGATGTTTGGACATGGTAAGGCAAGAGTGTCTCCAGCATCTGCCTCTGGCCAGCACAGTAATTTGTCCCAAGTTCTCTTGCAATCTCAGAGAGAAAGTGAAATATATTTTTAAGCATAATTGTATTTCAGCAAAATAAAAAACCAAACCTTTTTAAACTTTGCCACTCTACCCCTTACATATCTTATAAAAATAGTTTAGTCACAATTTTTATTCTATAGTGAGAAATAAACACCTCCAGAGGACTATTTAATCTGCTTTAGTTAGACCCCTTGTGTTAGACTGGGGTGGGGTTTCAGACACAATGCAATAAATGAAAATGTATTGTGGAAATGGGAGGGAGAGTGATGCTGGAAGAAAGACCAGACTACAGTACTTGTTAAGGGGTTACCCTGTTTTTAAAGATCAACACACCCTCACATAACAAGCATGATGCCATGATAGCATGCACTTGGGGGAGGAATAGGACAAGGACACAAGGATTCACTCAGATATATTGACTATCCATATCTGAATGTGTAAAAAATATTGGAGAAAATAATTAAAAGGAATGGGAGTAGATGGAAGAAGAGCTGACCAGAGAACAGGGGTATGGGACAATAAGACAGACACTCAAACATGCACATTGGCAGCATGGCTGTGTCCTGACTCTGGTAGGGTGTCAATTCTGTCTCACTCTTTTCATTCCTCACACAAGGATACCTGCTGGTGTTGCATTTCCACGCCCTTCTGCGTCCTCCAGACATTCAGCCTCCTTTTTCTTCAGCTCTGTCATAAAATCACATTCTGGGTGGACATTCCCAGCAACCTGCAGGGAGAGGAGTTTCAGCTAATTAGTAAGAAGGGGCTGCGTATGATCTTACGAGCCATTAAGTCCAGACCCACTTTTGCAACCAACAAGGCTGTGTTAAGGACATAGAACACTAGCTTAGGGTTTAGCAGTTGCACCATTTTGGGCAGATGAACCCAGCTGAGCTCTGCCAAAGGCAGTTGAACTGTGCTACCTTACATCAGAGCAAGTCACTAGGCAGTGAAGATGGTAGCGACAGCTCCGTACTGGAAAGTTTATAAGAATTCTCTGGCTGTGTTCATAATGAAAGACCTCTTTGCTAGGGCCTGGGTTTGAGTGTAGGACCCATTTGCACCTTAACTTTAGCCCCTGCTAAATCTGGGTCCAGGGACACACAGTGCACTTGGGCAGGCTCCTTTTCTTAACAGTGAAGGGCCCAGCACTGCAGGGCATGCTGCAGAGCCCACCTGCTCCTCAGCATAGACATGCCCCTGTCAACCTCCGAACGAAGAAATGTCTTGAAACCACAGACAATTACTGCAAAACTGTCTTCTGAATGAGCTCTTCACTCCAAAAGGAATGGATCTGTTCTCTCCCTTCTGCCATCTGCCTTTCTTTACACGGGGTGGGAGGCAAAACTCCTTTCTTTGGAAAAAAACTCTGCACCAAAGCATTTGTTGTTGGTATGCTGGTGTAAAAAAAAAATAAAATAAAATAATTGGCACCCAGTGTTTTAACAGCAGGAACTTTTTAGTTGCTTTAGCCCTTATTTAGACTTGTGCTTACATGGATGCCACAAGAGAATTAGAAGGCATCCAGAGTACCTCGGCCACCAAAGGACAAATTCTGCAGCAGGCTGTTCCACACCACAACTGCTGTGGGTGTACCCACTGTGCAGAAGTACCCACATCTATATTTCACGAAGAAAACAATATGTGCCTTGTCCAACCATAGGCATTGTCTCTCAGCTCTATGCCCTGGCAACCGGTGCCAGTGTGCTCTGTATGTGTGAATACACATATAAAGACACAGATACACATAACAGAAAATAAACTCAGGATGAGATTTGCATGGTGAACAGGTGGCTGGCGTATGGCTCAGTTTTGTTCCACCCAGGGAAGATTAATATTCAGGGAATTTGGAAAATAAATAGCTGGCTTTCAGTTCGTTCAGAGGGCAGATCGTATCTGTTCCAATAAGCTGGTGTTTCCCCTCCATGTTAATGTCCATATCTCATGTTGGTCTGCAGAGCATTTGAACTGCATATTGGCTAACAACCTGAGACTCTCAGGCTTCTGGAGAATACCAGATTAATTGCACAGCCTTTGCTCTTCTGTGGTTTGGAGCCTGGCAGTTGAAAATGGCATGTATCCACATGTATGCCCTTCAAGGAGATAGTCTGCTTCCCATTTACTGCACTTTTAGGAGGATGTGGTTTTCCTGTCAAACTGACAGACAACACTGCCATGGATCAGTTTAAGGCAGCAATGAAAAGTAGGGGCCCATACTCGAGGCTGAATGAAGTTTGGTGTACGTGAGAGGAAGGAAACTATGAATGGATGGTGCAGAGGCCAGCCGTTGCCTTAGCCCCAGGAGGTGGAGATCTGATATTCAGGATGCCTCAATGATGTCAGCCCTGATCAGTAAAAACAGGTAGTCTAGGGAGCCCCTCAGCTCCACTAAGATATGCAATGGTAGGCAGGATGACAGAAAATTAATGTCTGTCTTGAACATCTTTCCTCACTTGATACCTATTCTCATGTCAACATATATTCTTCCCCCTTAATACTCACCCTGGATGATGAAAGTAATCTATGCTGAAAAACTCCCTACCCATCATGTACAGCAGCTATTGCAAAAAAGTAGCTTTATTAGTCAGTAGAAGAAACAGTCAACCCATTTACTGAAAAGATATTTTACAACATTATCTTGGTTCGGTGAACTGTGCTCAGAAAAATCTCAGTAGACAGGAAATGTACCCATTTGCACAGTCCTAAATTACTTCTCCTGGCAAAAAAATGACTAGATTTTGCCTGTGAAAACTGTCTTTGCTGACTTAAATGGTCATGGAAAGAACAAAGCTTGTTTGGTTTATTCACCAGTCCAGGAAACCTTTTTTTTTTCTTTTTCTTTCTGTCTCCAGACTCCTGAGAACTCTTTGCTACATGCATCTCAAATAAAAAGGTGAGGCTGATCAGGTGCCAGGTATTTAAATTATTACCTTTTCCTTCAAGAATACCTGACCTTAAGAGATGATCTCACAGTTTATATTCAAGACAGTGCTAACCACTGCTTGAATAAACACTGAGTGCAAGATCTGCTATGACAGACACCCAGGTAAAATAAACTAAAAAATTTATTCTACTCCCAGGCTGTGTTCTAGATATATTCATCCCCCTAGCGCATTTGACTACATCTAGCAGACCCTTATGCTTTCCGAAAGTCTCTGAATACTATTCCCAAACAAGGTGTAGAATTAGGTTCCAAACTACTTTGAAAACTTCTATAGACTTACTTGTTTAATCTCATTTTCTACCTCCTTCCCTTCTGCCCACCTCTGGAAGCATCAGATAATAGGATAGAGGTATGAGCCATTCTTTAAGACAAGAATGAATGTCTGTGTATGTGATTCAGCTCCCTTTGGTGTCTACATCTACAGAGCCATCATTTACCTGCTCTAGTCATCTTAGGTTCCTTTCATGAGGATAACAGAGAGAAGTTAGCACTTTTGTGCAGAGATCAGTTGCATTATTTTATACATTTACTTTTGGATGGAATGAGCTATGGTTTAGGCTCAATTCACTAGGATTCCCCTGACTTTTAAATCCATGGTTACTTTCTAAATTTGAGCTTCAGCACTGAGTTAGATGAATATTACTTACAGCTACTGACACTACACAGGCTTGTGCACAGATCATTACAGCAGAGCTATTTTGCCTGCCAGCTCGGCTGATAATAATGGTTTGTAGGATCCCTAAAGAAATGAAGCTCCATAAAATCTTTTAGTTTGCTACTTTGGCAATTCACTTGTCTTAGGATCCTCCCTAGAGAAACTCCCTCTGTAGTTCACAGATCACAGAATCACAGTGGTTGGGTCTAGCAGGAACCTCTGGGGATGATCTAATACAACTTCCCTGCTCAGCACAGGTTCAAGTAGAGAAGGTTGCTCAGGGCTGAGTCCAATCAGGTGTTGGATATCAACAAGGATGGGGACTCCACAACCCTTCTGGGCAGCTTCTGTTTCTTGTGTTTAAATGGAATTTTCTGTATTTCAGTTTGTACCCATTGCCTCTTGTCTTTTCATTGCATACCACTGCCAGAGGACCATTCAGGTTCCCTAGCAATTGAGATGTCCTCAGGAGAGATGCCTTTCTCAATGGACTAGAGGGAAAGTCCTGGATAACTGCCATCTTACTTTGGGGTCTTCAACAAAATGTTTAATATTATGGTGGATGAATGTGGGCCCTTCCACCACAGGCAGCCTCTTGTGTTGGGTACATGAGGCAAAACAGGAATCCAAACTCGGCTTGTTTCTTTTTCTGAATTCTGGTAATTAGTAGAGGAAACATGAAGCAGAGGTTCTAGCACTTTTCATGGTCATTTACATCCATGAAGATGGACAGATGTAAAGTACCACTTCCCTGATAGCCACTTACCATAGAGCAGGTGAGATCTGCAGGCACGCCTGTTCCATAGACCTTCCTGAGTAGCTACAATGATTTCACAAAGCTGAGCAGCATTTTTAAAATGTGCTGTCATCAGTTGAGTTGCTCACATTTTTAAGAGTCAATTGTTTAAAAATTTCACGTGGAGTGCAGCAAACCTAGATTCAATTCCCTGCCAAACCTGAGAAGTTTCAAGTTTTTGTTTCCCGTTTTTTGAGGGAAGCAGCATCCCAATAAGGCTTGTTTACGGAGAATGTTCCTAATCAGGCAGCATAAAACCGTTCTGCATCTGCACATGCAACTTTCAAGTAAAAAAACGGGATGTGCTTTATGAATTTTTGGTAACTGTTAGCAGAACTTGAAAGAAGAGGAAATGGAAGAAGAAAAGAACAGATGAATGGCAATTTTGGAATGCATCTTCCTAAGTCCATGCCAATCGGAATATATCAATTTTGGACCAATCTTTTAACTGATTCCGTGATAAATACTCTTTGGTGTTACTGACGGGCCCCTCTTAGTGGGCCCTGATTTTCCAACAGCTTCACATTCCCAGAACATCCATCACAATTCACTAAGGCAGAGCAAATAGGACAGCAAACTCACTGGGTACTAGATACCTTTAAAGGACTTCGACCTGTGGAATTCAGCTACACCTTTGTGATGCTTCCACTACCATGAGAAAAAACACATGAATAATGGCTTAACTCCAAACTGAGTTGCTGTCAGGGTCCTGAGGGACCTTAGTGGCCATGGTCAGCCTGTCCTGGGGTCTCCCACTACTCTGCCATTGCCCCAGGACCCCTTTTCAGCTCAGTCTCTGCCCCCACGGTGCTGTAGGATGGTGGTTGCAAGCTCCACCACAGCCCTGCTCTGCCCAGCCATGGGTCTCGTTGATGTCTCAGCTTGGCCTCAGCCCATCCTTGTCCCCATGGCCGTGTCCAATCAACCTGGGCTATGTCTGACCCTGAGTCTCCTCACCAGGCCTGATCCTGACCCTGATCCTGACCAGCTGGTACGCAACCCAGTCTGCCCTGCCCCTTCACTGGAGATGGTGGGATGGGGTCTGGCTGGCAAGGTTCTGCCCTGATGGTCAGGTTATCACTTATAGAATAAATATAGCTTAGAAAAAGTATAAGTGCTTTCCTTGTGGTCATATTTGTACCCCATTTGGAGTTAAGATAAGGAAACAGGTATTTCCCCAATGTTCTTTTTAGAAGGGCAAAACTGATAGGAATTGTGCAACAGGAGCCAAAATAGAATATTTTTTTGAGAGGACCATAGCTAATATTTAAGGTTGTCCTCCTGAATAACTTTCGTACAAAAATCTTCTTGCAGATGAGGAAAACTAAACTAAAAATGAAATAAACACTGATATGTTCCAAATAGAATACAAATTTGCAGTTACTATCCATCAGTTAATATATTAAATGGAAACTGTGAGTTATAATAACCACCGAAAATCAAGCAAATCTTTACCCTTGTCAGAAAGCCCCTGCTGAAAATCTTGTTAATGTGATAAAAATAAAAAAAAAAACAACAACAAAAGAAAACCATCTTCCAGATCAGGCTCTAAAGAGGGCCATGACATGCAAACCTAAGAAAGTAAACTTCTCTTTTTTTTAATTATTCTCAGTGTTTTCATAATGTTATGCAAAATTTGCTACTTGAATGATGCTTTTCCTCTATTTTCTCTCATATACATCAGAATGGATCAATATTTGCATTATTTTCGCATTACAGTAGACACCATACAAGCAATGATAGCAAAAAAATATCAGTTTATGGAAGCTGAAAGTCAGCCTTTTAAGCATTTAAAACATCTCCAAAAGTTGAGTTCAGCTTTTCCAGGGAAAGCATTCTAGCAAGTTACACCAACAATGAAAACAGATAGCTGTTTTTCCATCATTTTCTACTCAAATAAGTGTTGTTTACCCATCCTCCAATATAATAAAATATGCAACACACGCTAGTAGATTTTTATTATACACTTACACATAACCTTGGTTTTGATCAGTGCATAATTGTATTATAACCAATCCAACTTTATAGAAGAAAGTGCTATTTCTCTTGGGTAAATGGGACATGTTCTTACAGAGACCTTCAGAGATATTTTTAACTATTACTATTGGATCCTGATATTCTACTCATGAGCATTCATACTTACCTGCTCCCACTACAGGGAAGCAGAGTTTGTCACACAGATGATACAAAAGAAACCATAGCTTCACATCAGTAAAAAGTCCTTCAGAGAAGAGATTCACGGAGAAGAGGAAAGGATATAGCAGAAGGATCACAAAAGGAAGATGCTGAAATTGCTCTCAAAGGCAAAGAAAATATCCTTCCCCCTCTTTTCACAACCCTTTCCTCACATCTATGTGATCCTGAATGCTGGTTTACCAGTCATTGTCCAAAGCAAAATATCAGCAAGACCTCTAGGCTTTTTAATGCATTTGGATATTTCTAATTCTGGCGTAAGCATCCCTGCTGGTTCGACTCATTTGTTACCTGTAGCATCTCAGCTGCTCCCATATTAAATAATATTAATGTTACCAACAAGGCAGATGAAATTGTAACTAATAAGACTGCGTAATCTGAAATTTAAGAAAACAGTCAAAACTCAGCTGCTCTGAAGTAACAGCTCTCATCGAGTTTCTTCTTCTTTGTCACTGTCTTTTAAAGCCTACACACAAAAAACAGGGGGTTCTGCCAATTATATTGTTTCTCCTTAGTGAATATGTGGTAAGAAAGCAGCGAAATGCATTGAGATATAAATCCTACATGTGTCCCTTCTGCCACTGTTCACACTTTTCATAGCGTCTTGCCTTGTTTAGCTGAAATCCAAAGCAAATAAAGAGAAGAGAGGCTCACGCAAAAGTAAAACTGTATCTGACCATCTGCTCCAAGAAGAAAATGAACAATTATTGAAAAACAATGAAGTAAAAGCTTTTTTTCATGCAATTACTTACAAGCACTGCCAGACTCAGGGCGTACAAAGCAGAGTGGTATAAAGTACTACAGTTCATGTTCCAAAGCAAGAGTCAGACTTCACTTCTTTAGCCTCTCTTAGCATCTTTCACCTGCTTTTCGACTTCTCTTTCTCCTGGAAGCTGCTGATTTGAAGCATTTATCTTTTTGCACAGAAGTGACGTAACAGTACAGTGAAGTGGGAAATAAATATTAACAACTCTCTAAGCTGTATTTACCAGCTTTCCACCTTTTTGACTTTGCTGCATGCTCAAAGACTGGACTGGATGGATTGAGTGATAGAACCAAAGATTAAGGGAATTCTGTACCCCCTGGCAAGACCCCTGTTTCTTTCTTTATAACACAAAATGATTTTAGGAGGGATGGACAGCTCTAAATGTTGCTAATCTGTATTAAAACAACATGGCTGGCATAAGAGAAACTGTCTCCTAATAGCTAATCTTAATGTCAATTTATTCTAATAAAACACATTTCATAGTATGGCTTCAGAGTATCTTTGTGGGGGTGTGTTTGTATGGAGTATAATGACCATGGTACTATATATTAAAATACAGGATCAACTACAGCTATGAGGAACTAAAGATGTACTTATGGAGGGCTCAACTACATTTGGAAACTTCTGTGGGGATGAAGTCTTCAGGGTTTTGTTGTAGGTTGGATCTGCGAGGGAACTGAGTATGTGCAATGCAAGAAGGTGTCTTTGGAGAGCTGAAGTTGACAAGCTTTCCTTTCAGTGTGTGCATAAGGATTTCTTTCATTTTTCCCCAAAGCCTTATACCTTGCCTAAATTAGGCAAGTTTTCACAGGGCTGTTTAAAACAAAATTAGAGCTGTGTTCCTGCCAATTTTCATCATCTAGTTCCAGAGGATGAAGTTCTAGACCTTGTAAATGAACACTTATAAGTGTATTTATCATGGGCAAATTCTCGTATTTTTCCTAACATCATTTCAGAAGCTACAGAATCTCGAGAACTGAAACAATTCCCTGCAGAGAGATATAGCATGGAAAAATTTCAGCTCATAGTGTTAAATTTACTTTTTCAGCTGGTAAAGTTATGAAAAAGGCTGGTAAGAGAACTTAAACCTGCAGAGTCTTAATTCACTATGCCACCTGCCTTCAAAATAATGTCTGAAAACAGTATTCAATTCTTACCAGTCAGTGTTTTGCTGATTACCTCATATTACCGTTTGAGGTAGACAGCCTGAATATCTACCCTACTCAAATTTCTTTCAGTAGTAGGACTACAACAGGGAGTTTTAGCTGTCTTACAAATATTTAATATTGTTATATTCCTTGAAAATCTTATAAAACCATAGTGACTGGTGCTGTCATCACAAGCTCATGCTAGAAGAGGCTGTGTTACAGTGCTCGAACACATTCCCTCTCCTTTCCTTCCCAAAGAGATTCCAGATTAAAGAAAAATCTTTGGCTGAGCTTCCATCAGGTTTCCTGTAATGTATCAGTGCTATTGGGGTTAATAGTCTTTAGGCTACCCCACAAATATACTGTGATTCTATGATTCTATAAATGATCTAACAAATCATGCACCCTGCAGTCATTTCTACTAAAGTTTGAAAAAGAATCATAAACAGTCCTGTTTCGAATGAGTAACACCTCACATTTCATGGGGATGCACTTATTTGGTCCATGTATTAGAAAAATATGTTGCCTATGAGTAAGCTTTTGGTGTACATATTAGAATTTTCCATTTCAGCCACCACATCTGAACCATTATATGTGTTTATTCAGTGCTGTTGAAGTCATGCCTGTAAAAACTGCAGAAGGCATTGCTTACCACTTTTCAATGTACCGGAGCACAGAGAGCCCATGTAAGACATTTGAAAAGGCTTTCATCTTTCAGGGAGAGTGAGCATTGGTATAGAGGGGTCTCATGCTGAAATCCACCACGTAAGAATTTTGAAGACCATAGGTCATTTTGGAAAACCTGGCTTTTTTGTATTTTCAGCCTTATTCTGCCAATCTGCAGCACAGACATTCCATTAAAATGAATTCCTTCCTACTGTCGCTGTTCTGTGCAAATTTCCAGCTGTTTGTGGTTAAGGAGAAGGACATGTCTAAAAGAAAGTAATGGGCTTATGGGTCTTTTTTTTTCCTGAAAAATAACTATTTTTTCATTTAAACAAAAAAGTTTTCTCATAAATTTACAGAACTTTGAGCTTCTTAGTTTCACCATAAAAGCACTTCTGAAGGACCAGTATTCCACAGGCACAAATTTATCACTTCCTACCAGTTCTATCCAAGTTTTTCAGTCCTGAATACCACCACCCCTGCATGTCCGCTCCCACACTTCTCCTGAGCAGAGGCAAGCATTTGATAGATCACTAATTACTACATCTTCCCTCCACTCATCTCCTCCATGATCAACACACTCCCTGTTGCACGCAGCTCCTTTGCCAAGTTGTTTCTAGTGGTGGCAGCTTGCCTTCAGGATGGCAGAGCTGCAGAGGAGACATTGAATATGCAGCGGAGGAGATGTGCTTCTCCCCATGGGCTCTCCAAAGGTCAAAGTCTGACATCTTGACAGCTTTCTCAAGGATTCTGCTCTTTGCAGAATGATTTTAACTTGTGCCACCAACTGGTGTAGTTTGTAAGATACTGGCTGATTTCACAGCCTGTTGCCTCCTCCCAGCCCTGCCACCCCTGCTTCTGTACTCTTCTCCCTACACATAGAAAAGCATCCCCAAACTTATCTAAAACTTGGGTATTTTCTGCCATTTTTTCTCTCTCTGTAAGATCCCCTCCATTACTGTAGCTACAACGATGTTTACATGCAGATTAATCTTACGCAGTTGAAATGTGGCTATTTATTTTATTTTATCTAAACACTTTGTGAAAATGTCTATGGAAATCTGCATTGTTTGGACCCAGTTAATCTGATTGTGTTGCTGGAGGTTATGATTCAGTGAAAAAGCACAAAAAGAATAAAAGCAAAGTACCAAAGCTAGATGGCCTCACTGAAGAGAGGAGTTAGATTTCTCCAGGCAACAAGAGCAAGAGTGTATTTATTTTAGACTGCCCTTGTCCTCTCTTCGTAATCTTGAGAACTCAGTGCTCATGTACACCTGATTTGCCTTAAGCAAGACTCAGGGTTTGGTTTTTTTTTTTACATTAACCACCATGTTACTGCCATTACATGTAAACAGATGAGAGTAAATTGTCTCTTCCTCCAACACGCACGGCTGGACACTGCCTGGCTCCTACAGCACAAGGTGTTGGGTGGTGGTTGGACTAAATTTCACCCATAGTATGAAACATTAACCAGCACAACATAGTTCAAAATTGATGAAGAACATTGCCGCAGCAATTAGTAATATCCAGTCATCTTATGGTGATGGAAAGCTGGAGGAAACCTGTATTGGGTTTGTGTAGCAAGGTTTTGGTAGTGGGGGGGAGGGGGTTACAGGGGTGGCTTCTGTAAGAAGCTGCTGGAAGCTTCCCCTGTGTTTGAGAGAGAGCCCATACCAGCTGGCTCTAAGAGACACCCGCCGCCGGCCAAGGCCGAGCCAATCGGCAATAGTGGTAACGCCTCTGTGATAACATTTTTAAGAAGGAAAAAAAAGTTGCTGGGATGGAAATGGGAGCCGGAGAGAGGAGTGAGAAGATGCGAGAGAACCAACCCTGCAGCCCCCCAGGTCAGTGCAGAAGGAGGGGAGGAGATGCTCCAGGCGCTGGAGCAGAGATTCCCCTGCAGCCCGTGATGAAGACCACGGTGAGGCAGGCTGTCCTCCTGCAGCCCAGGGAGGTCCACGGTGGGGCAGATATCCACCTGCAGCCCAGGGAGGACCCCACGCCAGAGCAGGTGGGTTCCCGAAGGAGGCTGTGACCCCGTGGAAACCCCGCGCTGGAGCAGGCTCCTGGCAGGACCTGTGGATCTGTGGAGAGAGAAGCCCATGCTGGAGCAGGTTTTCTGGCAGGACTTGTGACCCCACGGGGGACCCACGCTGGAGCAGTCTGTGCCTGAAGTACTGCAGCCCTGGGGAGGGACCCACGCTGGAGCAGTTTGTGAAGAACTGCAGCCGTGGGAACGACCCACGTTGGAGAAGTTCGTGGAGGACTGTCTCCCGTGGGTGGGACCCCACGCTGGAGCAGGGGAAGAGTGTGATGAGTCCTCTCCCTGAGGATGATAAAGCGGCAGAAAATAACATGTGTTGAACTGACCGTAAACCCCATTCCCCGTCCCCCTGTGCCACTGGGGGGGCTGGTAGAGAATCTGGGAGTGAAGTTGTGCCCAGGAAGAAGGGAGGGGTGGAGGGAAGGTGTTCTGAGATTTGGTTTTATTTCTCATTACCCTACTCTGGTTGATTTGTAATAAATTGAGTTAATTTTCTCCAAGCTGAGTCTGTTTTGCCCGTGACAGTAATTAGTGAGTTAATCTCTCCTGTCCTTATCTCAACCCACAAGCTCTTTGTTATATTTTCTCTCCCCTGTCCAGCTGAGGAGGGGGAGTGATAGAACGGCTTTGGTGGGCACCTGGCATCCAGCCAGGGGTAACCCTCCACAAAACCTTAATACTATAAACGAATATTTCACAATCCTACCATTTACCTAAAAAAGGCAGTAACAACAACCTATTTTATTGACATAAAAAAACCCAGGGAAATTCCAAAGTTAAAAGTAAGCAATTTGACTTAAATAGTCAAGGCATCTGAGATAACATTGCTACAGCTTCATGTTTCCTAAGGATCATGCTCAGAACAAGGTATTAGAATTCAGCATTGAGAAAAGGGCTACAGTTAGCATTTTGTCTTGGACTTGTTAATCCATTCAGCAGGGTCAAAAGGGAAAATGGAGTCAGGACTGCTTCTGTAGTCTACCAAGGTCAGACCCACGGGCAGACACTGTCATGATGAAGTTTGAAATACTGAAGGCAAATCTACTGTGGAATAAAGGGAAATTTCAGTCTCTACCATTGTCTCTCAGAGCTCTTATTGCCATGACAATTCTTTAAAACTATTGAAATTTAGAGGAAAGGTGTGGGAGGGGAGGGGGGAGGAAGGCTGGGTCTAAGTCGTTTAACCACAGCTCCAAGAATAGGCAATTCTGTTGTGCAGACGTGACAGATAAATGTTTAGTTTCTGAGGAAAAAGGGAATGTTTGAAACAGGGCAACTTTAGACACTCCAGAGCTTCAAAAAGTTTTATAAATGGGGCCTTGAATTATCATTTAAATACTGAAGATCAAAAATATGCAGTCATAATTATACAGTGGAATTAATTTTTTTTTTGCACGCAGACTAAATGGGTGATCATTTTGCTCGCACCATGTATGAAATGAGCAGATGGATTTTAATTAAAGCTGTTTAAAAAGAGCGCAAAATGTAGAGCATTAACTCTTGATCACATTAAATTAAGTTAAATCTGTTTGAGCACTCGTCTACTAGGGGTTTGCACCAGTGTGCTTGACTCATTTTGTTTCCACTGGGATGAATTTTCTAGCTTGGCAGTAAGGCTATGGCACAGTTACTTGACCACAGTGCTAGCTTCAGCACTTCTTTCCTTTCCCCCTACAACTTTCTTTGGGCTGCTTACTCCCTGCCAGAGCTATTTGTGGGCATAGCAGGGAACTGGAGCAGGGAGCTGACCCAGACTAGAAATAAACATTTTTTTTCCCCCAGGAGAATCGGTTCCCCTGTCCACCTCCCCATGTCCCGTAAATGCTGCCAGTGTAATGGAGAAGGCAGCCCCTGGTAGAAGAGCCGGGGCCAGTTTTAGGAGAGAGCAGGCGCCACCGAAACAAACCTGAAACCATGTCTTGCGGCTACCTAGGGAACATCAGGTGATGTTTTCAGACACGTGTCTTGTCATTTGAGTGCTGTATTTAAAACTTCTCTTAAGGGGGAAAAAAATGAAACGCTTTCACATGCAGAAATAGGAAAACATAAACTCATGCACATGATCTGTACGAATGATCGAAATAGGCTGCTTAGCTTGCTTTTTTCAATGGCAGCCTGTTACTGAAAAGCTATAGATTGGAGTGGATTCTCATGCACGTTTACTGCCTTCATCTTTAGTATGGTCAAAGGGTTAATCGGTGATATTTGGCTTGATTTCCTTATTTACAGGTAAAAACATTTCCTTTCCATCTGCTTGTTACGAATAGTTAAGGCTGCAATTCAATGGTAGGGCTGTTAGTCTACATGCAGTTACGTAACAAGAACTTTTTTATTCTGTCAGGTAGTCCACAAAAGTCCTCATTTATACAAGCACATTTCATAAAATTTATGTATCGGATATTTCTACAATCACCCAGAGCTATATTTTTTAATAGGGCCAATAGAAATATTGGAGGATGGTAGCTTTCTATTTCAGAGAAAAAGCAAAAGGGAAAGAAAAAAACCCAAAGCAAACAAAGAAAAACCTAAACCAAACTGAAAAAAAAAACCAAAAACAAACAAACAAAAACCAAGTTGAACATAAAATGAAGATTTTTTTTTAAATAGTAAAATCCCCAAACATAAACATAACCCAAAAACTTCAGGTTTTCTTCTAATAGTAAGTAAGAAAAATTACCATATTGTTCAGCTTTAATAGGCTTATTTTGGATTTTGAGGTGGGAACACCATTCTCCTCTAAAACAGTTTTGAATAATCATTTGATTGACTTGTCCATTGATTAACTATTGTCTAATGTTCACCATTGCTTGCCCATCATACCATAAAAATTGCCAAAAAGTTTAATTTAAATTTTAATAAAAAATAATTTTTATTGAAAAAAGTCAATAAAAATGTTCTTGGAAGCATCTCCATGTACCTTATGAGTTCTACAGAAGATAATTTTCCAATTTCTGGTATATTCCATGAGATATCTTATGTCTTGAATTGTTTTCTGGTTTCTCTTGATTTCTGTTATTTGGGCTTGACATGAATAGATGAATGCAATAAACACTCATTTCCAAAGCTAGTTGTCATCTGGAATCAGTATAAAAGGCTCTGAAATTTTTCAGTTGAGGAAATTTTATTTCCTTTTTAAGTGAAATGTTGTCTCAGCCAAACAGAATGTTTCTTTCTAACACAAAGTAGATAGATTACTTTTTCCAGAAACATGATTACTGTGTGGTCCAAAATGGCTCTTTCTTGGTTCTCATTTAATCAGTTGCTCATTAACTCCTTGCAAGATCTAAAAATGGTCGTTACATTCATCACCCATCATTATCTGCTCGTCGCAGTCCACCAGTGCCTTATATCAGAGAAAGAAAGTAATCCACTTTTTACATTAAGAATTCCAGGATATAGTATAACAGAAACAGCTGCAAAAAGGAATCCTGGGCTGGAAAAAGTCAAGCACACAAACACAATCCATGAAGCTGCTGTTTACAGAGTAGGCCTCCAGAAAAGCATCTGAGGATCAAGGTGGCTAAATGAGGTGAGTAAATGATGTCAGTGATGTTACAGTACTGGAGAAAGACAAAATTATTGGGTGTATAAACGAGGGTATTACTTATTTCCTACATGAAGCAATACTTCGTGATGGTAAGCAGTCAAATTGCCAGAGCAATTTGCCCAGTCTATGATGAGGACTATTTTTGAAGTGTTTTTCAAGAAAGCTTTGGATCTGCTGGAAATAATTGAGAGGCAAGCAGAGGGTTTAAGGAGAAGCCAGGAAACTGCAGCGTAAGGGGAAGAGTCAGAAGGAAAGCAATGGTTTTTCCAGAAGAGAAGATGAAGGGGATACATGATATGTCTTGTGTTATAAAAAGACCTTTGGAAAGGAGACTGGAATAATTTTGCCCATGTCGGATAGGACAAAAAGACACTGGTTAAGTAGCTAGAGGAAGATTGTGGATGGGATGTCAGGAGAAACCTTTCTGGCAGTAAAATTGGTAAAGCCTTTGATAAACAAAATGAAGAAAATGTGGAGTCTCCATCTTTGGAGGGTTTTTGAAAAAGATCAGACAAACATCCATGGGAGTGATGACTGAGACTGCCTTGGGGCTGGACAGTGGATTGGTTGGTGTCTTGAAGTCTCTTCAAGTCCTGTTCCCCTGTACTTTGATGGACTTCCAGCACTCACAGAAGATTGATCCCTGAAGCGCACTGCCAACAGGGTTGTCTTCAGGGGTGGGCAAAGTAAATGGCCTTTGAAACAAATGATGATTTGATGGGAGAAAACAGACTGTTTAAGTGTAATATTTTCTTTTCCATACCAGTAATTCATTTCCTGGTCAAACTGGCAAGAACAATGGATTTAATTCTTCTACTTTCTTCTTTCTTGTTGGTTTGTTTGTTTTGGTTTGGTTTTTTGGGGTATTTTTTAGAAGTTCAGAAGCTAATGGGAGAAAAGAGCAAATTTTCTTCCTTTTTTTTTTTTCTAGAAAACAGATTAAAAGCTGCCACTACCTCAATGCGTCTGAGATGAACTTTATTGTGAAGATGATTCTTATTTACAAGAATAAAGTATAAACGTGATACTTTTCTAAAGTAATGGAACAGTTCCTGGCAAAAAAAGTGCTGGTCGGGGGAACAGGAATGTCAGTCATGCTTTTAGTAAGGAGCAAACCCACGTGTGCTTAATACACAATTAATGTGAAGAGCAGCATCCTATCCTTAGCTATTCCCTCTCCCAGAGTTGTTCTCCTCTTATATGGATTCATCTAATCTCTTTGGTGTAGTGAATGTGTATAAGGGGACCTTGGCTGGAAAGGTTCAGTGGGACAATATTGCTAATGGACACAGAAGACAGGGATGTTCTTGGGGGAATTCAGCTTTTTGGCCGTGATAACATGACTTTTCTGCATTGTAAGAGATCTTGTGGAAGCTCAGGTCAATATACTGACTGAGCTTGCTCCTAAACACTTACACAGTGGACTCAGGCAGCTATCACAAATATCTGGGCCTCTGTTCTCCCTTTTAATGGTGAGAATAACAGTGAACATGAAAAGTGTAGAGGAGGTACGATGTCACATTATGATGAAGAAATGTCTGTGTTAATACAAGCGGCTTATTGATTCTTTACATACATTACTAATAGAAAATGTGGAAAATAATAAGGCAATTTTCCATAGATTTAAGACAGATTCAGGAAAAATATAATTACATTAGGCTTTTTGGACTAATGTTAATACCAAATAATAGCAGAAGAGCATGCAACAAAATATGTTCTATGTATTGAATGCTAAATAGGACAATTTATTAGTACAGTCACATACGATACAGAGAATCACATATAGCAGTAGGATATTCATAATACACAAAACAGCCCCACAGAAACAGCTACTAGCTGCCTTTATACTTCATTGAATAGGCTAGTAGTGAAGTATTATTTTCCTAACTATGCTCTAATACACTGCTGCTGTCCTGACCAGACACTAAGCAAAAATCACTGATGAAGGAACATTTGCTTTTAATTAAGCAGGTGGATAGTTATTTCATTACCAGACTCTAATCGCTACTAAATATTATTATTACTTTTGTCCAGGAAGAAGTTTTGGCCATTAAAGCTACACTGAAGAGTATAACCTAAAGTATAACCCATTGTTTTACAAAATTACGTTTATTTCTTTCGAGTCACTGCACAGTCTATTTTTACCTTGAGAAGGTCATTGACTGTTCTTTTGATTGTATCATTGGCCAAAGATTAAGATAATAAGTAAATCCTTGATCATCCTAATCATGGGAGAAGTTGAGAAAAAGTGGACCCATGACCAACACCTGGGAGGCTCTTTTTTTGCCTTTTTTTTTTTTTCCACGATAAATGGCAGAACCTGAGTACTATACATGCAAAAAAGGGATTTAGTTAACCATGGCTGCTAGGAAAGGCAGGACTTGGTGGTTCTCCTCCCTCTGCCCATTAATAAATCTTATTCTTTTTATTGCGAGCACACAGAGTACTGCTGTCTCATGATCTGGAGTGAACAGCAGTGTGATCGGACTCTGCCTATTAGGGATGGATGAATATCTTTCTCTTGGCAGTGACTTTTTTTTTCCCTTCCTGATGGAAAATTGCCTCCTGACACATTGAAAAGGTCTCCATGGACTTTAATGAGTTCAGACATCTGGAACGGGATTCAGTTACCTGAACATATGTGGCTATTGATAGCTGAGATGTTTTGGTTCATCCTATTTAACTTCCACCTGGTCAGGAATAGTATAGGTGTTCCCTAGATCCATCAATATGGGTGTCTTCAGTACCTGAGGTTTCTCAAATGTCAATAGACATCATGTTAGGACAAGTAAATTAAGCACCTAGGCCACAAATTTCTTCCCCTGCATCCATATATTTAGATACTGAAAGTAAGGCGTCCAAATTTCAGTCTGGATCTTGTCCCTAACTCTATAGGGTCTGGCTGAGATGGAGTTAATTTTCCCCATGGCAGCCCTCCTAGTGCTGTGCTCCATATCGGTAGCTAAAAAGATGTTGATAACACACCAGTGGTTTGGCCAACGCTGAGCAGTGCTCGCACAGCACCAAGGCTGTTTCTCCAACAGTTCCCACCAGGAGCCTGGTGGGTGGACAAGATCTTGGGAGGGGACATAGGCAGGACAGCTGACCCAAACTCACCAAAGGAATATTCCACACCATATGACATCTGCTCAGCAATAAAAGCTAAAGGAAGAGAAGGGGGAGGGGGGGCATTTGTTATTACATTTGTGTTCCAGAGCAATCACTGCACATACTGAAGCCCTACTTCCCGGGAAGTGTCTGGACATAGCCAGCTGATGCAAATCTTTTGTTTTCCTTTACTTCTGCATGCAGCCTTTGCTTTTGCTTTTGCTTTTGCTTTTGCTTCATTAATCTCTATCTTAACTCACGAGTTTTTTCCCTCTTACTTTCTCTCTGCTCTGTCCTGCTGAGGAGGGGAGTGATAGAGCGGCTTGCTGGGCACCTGGAGTCCAGCCAAGGTCAACTCACCACAGTCCTTTTTGGCACCCAACATGGGGCATGAGGAATTCAAGATAAGGATAGTAATTGGGAGAGGTGACAGGCAAAACATGGACTGAACAGAGCTAGAGAGTGAAAAGTGGAATGATCACAGGGAATTTCTGCTGTAATTCTGAAGGGACAAGGTGTGTAAATTGTTCACTTTCATTCGGTGTTGTGATGACGTTATTTTGATTTTGGGGGGGGGAATTCTTTTTTGTTAGTGTGAGTGAAGTTTGTGAAGATTGTGTGATGAATGTGGATTTTAATGATAATTCTTAAATATATGATTCACAGAGGCGAGGGATGGAATGTATTGGGTTTGCGTGGCAAGGTTTTGGTAGTGGGGGGCTACAGGGGTGGCTTCTGTGAGAAGCTGCTAGAAGCTTCTCCCGTGTCCCACAGAGCCGATGCCAGCCAGCTCTGAGACGGACCCGCTGCTGGCCAAAGCTGGGCTCATCAGCGACGGTGGTGGTGCCTCTTGGAGAACAGATTTAAGAAGGGGGGAAAAAGTTGCTGCATGACAGAAACAGCAGCTGGAGAGAGGAGTGAGAAGATGTGAGAGAACCAGCCCTGCAGCCCCCCAGGTCAGTGCAGAAGGAGGGGAGGAGATGCTCCAGGCGCTGGAGCAGAGATTCTCCTGCAGCCCGTGGGGAAGACCACGGTGAGGCAGGCTGTCCCCCTGCAGCCCAGGGAGGTTCACGGGGGAGCAGATCTCCACCTGCAGCCCGGGGAGAGAGGAGCCCACGCCGGAGCAGGGGGATGCCCGAAGGAGGCTGTGACCCCTTGAGAACCCCCACTGGAGCAGGCTCCTGGCAGGACCTGTGGCCCCATGGAGAGAGGAGCCCACGCTGGAGCAGGTTTTCTGGCAGGACTTGTGACCCCATGGGGGACCCACGCTGGAGCAGTCTGTGCCTGAAGGACTGCAGCCCTGGGGAGGGACCCACGCTGGAGCAGTTCATGAAGAACTGCAGCCCGTGGGAAGGACCCATGTTGGAGAAGTTGGTGAAGGACTGTCTCCTGTGGGAGGGACCCCACGCTGGAGCAGGGGACGAGTGAGGAGTCCTGCCCCTGAGGAGGAAGGAGCGGCAGAGGCAACGTGTGATGAACTGACCCCAACCCCCATTCCCCATCCCCCTGTGCTGCTGGTGGGGAGGAGGTGGAGAAAATCAGGAGTGGATTTGAGCTGGGAAGGAGGGAGGAGTGGGGGGAAGGTGTTTTTAACATTTGGTTTTATTTCTCATTATCCTACTCTGATTTGTTTGGCAATAAATTAAGTTAGTTTTCCCCAAGTTGAGTCTGATTTGCCTGTGATGTTAATTGGCGAGTGATCTCTCCCAGTCCTTATCTCAACCAGTGAGCCTTTGATTATATTTTCTCTCCCCTGTCCAGCTGAGGAGAAGGAGTGATAGAGTGGCTTTAGTGGGCACCTGGCATCCAGCCAGGGTCAACCCACCGCACGAACTTAAAAGTCTACTTATGATATGCTGCTTCTAGAATAAATGGAAAGCAATTCACCTCCAGAAGAAAGGTCAAATTTGGGGTGAGTTCAATGACCTGTTCTGCTTACTTTGAGATCTGAATCTCTAGAGGCTTAGAAATTATTAGTCATATTTATACAGTGCCTAGCAGAATGGAAGCTCAAACTGGAAGAAGAGTTATCCCTGAGCACAGACAAATAGTTGAGTCAGTGATACCCAAGTGGTGGTCATGGCGTTGACTGTGCCACGTTAGCAGTAGCACAAGCTGAGTTAAAAGTCAAGTGTTCACCCTTGGTGGCCCACGGACCATAGATAAGCCTGTGCCTGTGGTTATTCTGCAGATGGTTTAACACTGTAAAATGCTGGGCCAAAAAATAGTGGTTCTGGTTGCATTGGTTACAGTAGTAATGAGAAAATTAAGAAACATATTATTATTTTGATTACACAGTAGTAACTGAGTAATTACACAACATAGTAATTCAGGAATGACTAAAGAGAAAGGGGAACCATAATTAACTACTCGATCTTGCAACATAGACCCTTATTTGAGGAAATGACATAATAACATGGAAGTAATCTCTCCTTACAAACCTAAGTACTATAGAAATAGTTCTCAGCTCAGAGAGTTTGTTCAACTTAGGGAAGTACTGGCATAATAACTTTTGAAGGAAAACAACAAGAAATATATACATATGAAAGT
The DNA here is from genome assembly GCF_000737465.1 of Haliaeetus leucocephalus. Taxonomy (NCBI): domain Eukaryota; kingdom Metazoa; phylum Chordata; class Aves; order Accipitriformes; family Accipitridae; genus Haliaeetus; species Haliaeetus leucocephalus. The sequence goes on along the minus strand of NW_010972436.1, from coordinate 25,900,456 downwards.
ATACAGGAGAGTGTAAATGGGCTAAACTATGATGATTATGATACATTTTCAAGTTTTTTGGGAGAATAAATTCTGACTGACTGTTTTCCAACTAGCCATCAGATTCAATGTCTTTTCATGTACAGGTTTGAACTGCCTTTCTAGAAAGCTCAGAATTTTATTTTTATTTTGAAGACTACATATTTAGAGTCCTGGAACCATATTCAGAGCTCAGTAAAAAGATCAGAGATGAGATTAACCCAACAAACAAAACCTCTGGTTTAGCCATTCCAGCCTCTTCAGAGAGTTCAGGGTATCTATGATCCAATTGTTATACTGAGTCTGACCCCTGACTACCTCCATCATTTAACCAGGACTCTACACAGACTCAAGGGTTTTCTCTGTAAGAAATTATTTTTTTCTACAAATTCTCTATTTTCCCACTCTCTAGCACTATCTTTAAAAATCAGGATTGGTCAACATTGTTTTTTTGCTTACTCCACAAAGCTTCTGGTACCTTCCAGAAATACGTACCTTCCTGGACTAAAGCCCTGACTAAGGAAAAAAACATCCCTACTTGCAACAGAGAAGAAAGGAAGAGGCATCTGTCAAAATAGTGATACTTGTGAAACTAGCTCAAGAAATTTACCCATGGACAAGTTTTGAGCCTTGTGTTTTTCCCACAAAATTGAACCTTCACATCTAAGAGAATCTCCTCAAAAAGAAGTTGTCCCACACCTGATGAATCTCTTTGAAGCAGCTCTTAGCTCGTTGCTATATCAGCCTTACAGATCCTAATTTTTTATCATCTCACACATATATCTCGTCTCTTAAAATAGTGCCAAACTGTGACCATTTGGACAATACTGGATGATAACCACTGATAAACAGAGAAGGGACACCTCACCATGACATTTCTTTCCACTGTCATTTAGACTGACAAGGCATATCTGCACCTCTTTTCCTTACAAGGGAGTATCAGCTTACTTAGCTTACCGGCGTACAAACAGATTTTGGAGCTTTACTGAAATTACCACGAGATATATTCTCAGCCTATCCCATTATATTTTCCATATTTTAATGGCTTTCAATGATGGATAAATAGGAGGCAAAATAAAAAGTACCAGTAGTTTTGTTACACAGTCCCTCATAGAAACAGGGCATAACAAAAAAAAAACCAAAAAAACAAAAAACCAAAACCCAACTAAAATCCCAAACAAACAAAAAAAAGCAGGTTTCTCTTGGATTATCCATAACTACGAATACCAGTTATGCAAGACTCACTCTAGCTACAACAACTGAGGTATTTTAACCCTAATCTAACACTACAGCAATGAGGATTTAATTCTATGACAGATGGCTGTTTAACCACAAAGATCTGCACTGATAGTGATTCACATTCTCCCTTGGCAACCAACTCCACAGCCTAGTTTTTCTTGTAGTTGTGAAGTTTTTCCTAATATTTGATCTAATTCCTCCCTGCTGTCTTGTAAACCCAATTCTTCTGCCCATAATGATGAGAAGGAATAACTGATGCTTGACTCTTATGTAACATCTTTTTTAGCCATCCTCAGTTAATCACCGATCTCCCTTTCTCTCTGGAATCACACACCCAGTTCTTTATGGTTTCTCTCTAAGACCATACTTCCCCAGTTTATTCATTCTAGCAGCTTTCTCTGAGCTCCTTCTGGTCCCTCTGTCTCATTTAATAGCAAACTTGCAGTGTTTATAAGCATATTGTGACAAAAAGAAAACATAACAGAATTTTTAAAATTCTTTTGAATGCCACGTAAAAGCCAGTGCTATGTCAAAGTCTTCTCTTCCATTAAGACCTAAATGTGACCAAAAGGGCCATGATACTTCATCCAAAGAGGGCCTAAAGAGAGTAAGAAACAACTTGGAGAATTTTACACATTTTTTCAGAATGCAAACTGCAGGTACAGCTCTGCCCAGCAGACACAGAGCAGTTCATGCAAGGATTCAGGGTGTGCTGTACATCAGTGCCTTCACTCATGCAGAGTCCCTCAACTTGAATCTGCAGTAGCTGAGGTGTCTCAAAACCTGACAGAGAAACATATGCTCGGAAAAGAGATCCAGCCTGTATTTATATTTCTTTTAATGTCGTGTTCTCTGCAGTAGCTATGCCGGCAGGGACTTGGGATGTAGTTTAACTCCTCCAGGCAAGAAGTGGATGAAGAGACCCTGCCTGGGAAGAATCGATCAGCTTCTATCCTCCACCTACAAGGATTTCTCTTATTTCATTCCCTAACACATCTGGGCTTTACAGCCAACAGATCTGCAGGTCAGTTGGCCATACCCGTAGCATCATGGCCATCAGCTGACTTGAGCCTGCTGTTTTTCTGCAGCTCCCTGGGCCCTCCTGCTGACTGCAACGACCAGTTTTTGTAGAACTACAGGATTTCCAGATCAATGAGTTGTCTAGAAAGATTTGACATTTTTGTTGTAAAGAAAATGACTCTACCATTATTTTCTCCTATCTGATCAAAAGCCTGCAGGAAGTTAAACTGCGGGCATTATCTTGATTTTGCGGTTTTCCGAGCTTTGTTTCTCAAGAGGACAAAAGAAGAGGGTAGAGAATGACTGACCCATAGCACTGGGAATGGACAGTGTGACCAATTGACCTCTGAAATAGCAGAAGTCATCAAACTTCCCGTTTGTTCTCTGATCGGAAAGGGGGAAGTGTAGTAATTTCCCTCTCTCATTCCCTTCTTGCTATGTCAGGATACCCACATTCTGACAAAACACCCCTTCCATACCAGGGTGAGGGCAGAGGCTTGTACAGGAAGAAATCAACTGCAAACAAAGCAGAGTTGTAAACTTATCAAAGAAGTCTTGTCAGAAGCAGGAAACCATTTATTAATCTAGTCCACTTCTGGGAAGTTGGTGGTGTAGGATATAGAGATGGCAGAACTTGTGGCAGCAGCTATTCTCCTCTGGCATGTTCTTGGAGGATGAGCAAGGAGACTCAAAAATTTCCTTATTTATCTGTGTCTTGCACGACACATAGCAATGAGGTGTAGTAATCAGCATGAACACACAGTAATTTAAAATTCAGCATTCATTGTGTAATAAAAATAAACAAAATTTTGAATGGCTGGCAGTTACAGTGAGAGGTATTACTTTGCCCTGATGAGTGCAGAGAAACACACATTTCCCCCTTATGTGAACAGTAAGAAAAAGCAGAAATCTGCCCTCCAGACTGATTCACCATTTCTGTTAATGACACCGCCTATCTCATTTCCTGGGAAGTTCCAAGTAGCGAAATCGTTCTTGACACCTTGCCCCTACACAAGAACTATGTCTCATTTTCACACCAAAGTGACTACTTGATCTGAAGTTTGGATGAGGGTAGGAGGGCAGAGTGTCAGGGACAGCTTGATTTGTGTGACACAGGGTGCTTGAATGTCTCAACTGGAACGAGTGTCTCCAGAACTGTAGACTTCGGTGTTGACAGCAGGCATCTCACCGTGGTTATTAGATTGCTGCTTGCCTCTGATCACACACGTTCACATGGTGTTACTGAAATTCTGAGCGAGTATCAGCAGAGAAAGCAGTTGTCTCTAGACAGTAAAATGGGCAATATACATTTTGAGAACCTTCTAGATGAAGGATTTGGGTTTTGATTTTGGTGTTGGGTTGCTTCCCCATCACGATACACATATAATCAGTTTTAACTTTGGTGGGGTGGTGTTTTTTGGTTTTGTGGGTTTTTTAAGGAAATATTTTTTTTTCCCCTTGGGTGTTACCATAATACACATTGGCCATACACCTTTATAAACCTTTTTTCCAAAGACTGTGTGACTAATATTGATTTTTTTCAAGTCTATATTCCACTTGCTACAGAATGAGCAGCTTTTTTTTTTTTTTTTGCTTTTTTTTTTCTCTTTTGGAATATCATTTGCCCAAAAAAGGAAGCAAGGGTCGAACTTTCAGCTGCTGCCCTGATAAACTACACTTCTTGTTTTCACATCACTTCATTGATAGAAAAGGGTGGGAATTTACTCTTAGGCCATATCACTGACCCTCAGCTCTATCTTAAGGCATTTCTTACCCTTTGAGTGAGAATACCTCAGAATACCCCAGTCATAGTGTTTTGTGATTACTCACTAATCAGCTGGAGTCCAGTGGTTTTCAAGCAGAAAAGGTTCTCAAACTTCTGTTGTCATACCAAGGGGTGAAAAGTTCTTGTGTTCACTGACTTTTGTGCAAGATCCGGTCTGGTAGATGTGTTGTCCCCAGCTGTGAGTGCGAGGTAACTCACCCCTCGATGTGTTCATCTTATTCAGATACATACATGGGCAATTACTAATGGTTGGGTCACAAATCTGCAGCCCTGCCACTTTCCAAAGAAGATGTCTGATTCTGCATAAGTCCCTTACTACCGGATCTATCTTCTTGAGAAGGTGAGAAGTTCATTACTCTTGACTCAGGCAAAAAGGCAGACTTCTGACAGAAGACGGGAGTCTGAGCAATAATTCTCAAAAGGGTGAAGAGGAACAGCTGTGGAGGAAGAGAGCGAGCTGTTTATACAGCGTGGTTTATTGTAAACCATTGGTGAGATCAGAGCTGTGCCAGCATGGTTGTAAAAGGGCACAAGTGAGTTGAAAACTGTGTTTAAAAAGAAAAAAACAACATAAGTAGTATCTTCATCTGCTCTGAAGCACTTGTATCATTACGAAAGTGAGAGAGTTATTAATAAAATATTCAAAAGGTTCAAAGAAGGCTGAAGTACCTGATCACAGTGCTCTCAGAGGAAGTCAGGCATCTTAAATACTCAAATATATGACGTTTATTGGTGTTTATTTCTTTTCTGTCCTTCCAACTTGGACAAGGGAATTAGAGTAAAGCAGCTACATACTTCTTCAAAGCAACTTTTTATTGTTTCTTCTTTTTTCTTCCTTGATAATAGCTCTCAAGAGAAGAGTTGATACATTATTCAGCAAGTAACATGTTGTGGTCTTTGTCTACAGCCATTACACAGAACACTTTTTGAGTAATGAAAAAGAAAAAAATTATAGATGGGATATCTGATTTTTTTTTAAAAATGAGTTCTGCACAATGTGAAGAAGAAAGAAGAAATCTCAGATCAAGCGGGACACCAGAGCACCCCTTTAATGAGTTACACACCATATTGCATGATGTAGATCTTGCTAAGGTATTGCCCTGATCTTTGCCATACCTTTTTATAATATAAAAAAACCCCTCAGAACTACAGTGCAAGAAGGACGATATTTAAACTCTCAAAACCAAAGAGATTAATATTAAGCTAGAAATACTGGCTATAATTTCATCCTGTGTAAATATGTCAATAAAATAATGATGATAAACATGATCTGAAAACTATACCTGAGTATTTGCAAGTCAGTAATTAAACTTCACAACACCTTTGTGAGGTAATAAAAAGTTACTTTTGCAGGTTTAATATTAAAATATTCAGAGAGGGGTTGCTGCTAGTGTCATAATTGCTGTATAAATATAGACAATCAATTTCCACACACATCCCTCTGTTTTGGCGTAGAAGTTCTGTCCAAGTCAGAGGGAGGGAAACTGAGGCAATGACATATCACAGGCAAGGTTTTCAGAAACATGACTGAATTAAGAGCAGAAGTCTCCAGAAAATAATGCTGAGATTTGAGTTGCTAATTCAGTCCAATGTCTTTGAAAATCTCACCTCAGGGGAAGAAAAATCAAACTTGGGTGTTGGTCTTCTACATCATGTTTAGGTGCATGTTACAGTGTGACACTAGAGTACTCCAAAGTTCTGCAAACATCCTCTGGGTTTTTTTGTACCCGCTCTAACTTGGACATTGCTTCTTTTTTCTTCAGGATAGCAAATATTGCCTAACATGATTTGTCTGAGACCAGAAATGGAATTGGTGGCTGGGCCAGAAGCAAAATCCAGGGCTCTTCCTCTGCCCCCATTTTCTAGACATTAGCTCATGTTCTTTGAAAACTACATGCTGCAACTTCGCCGCTATCACAGTCTGCATTAAGCTTTAATTTAGGGTGACTTGGCTTCTGTTGTGATTAAATTGAACTCTTATCATAACCCAAATACAAGTTCTCGTTGTGTGTTTTCCCAGAACACAACAATATTGGCTTAACACCAAGCTGGCACTCTGCACCCTAGACCTTGGCTAGGAAATTATATCTGTAGATACGTACACATGCAAACACTCCTATACACACATGCACACACATCCTTACATCCACACACTATTTCCAGCACTAAGATATGACGGTGACAGAGGACACTAGAAAATCTCCAGAAGACATATAGAAGCCGCAAATTTATTTGAGATGTAAAAACCACCTTGATCCAGTTCGAAACACCAGTCCCCACTCTGGGTGGCTGTGAGGCAACTGAAGCCTTTCAGAGACCAGCATTAAGTGAGTTCATATTAGAGAGTCGCTCCAAATCTTTACATAAAATTTAAAAAAAATCATTATTTTCCTTTCTATTTGACCACAACCCTGGTGATACCCCTTCTTTCCCCAGCTCCTTTCTTTGCTGGCTAAATTTATTAAAGGCAGACAGCCCCACTTCCCAGCTCTTTGCGAGTAGGCATGGAGAAAACACGTTGAGCATCCCACCCATCTGAATATCCTGGCAAGTCACTTGGGTCTCACTGGCTCCTTATTCTGCTTGTTTGCTGGACCTTTTTTTTTTTTTTTAAAGAACAGAGCCCTTCAAACTGGTTGGTAACAAGCTGTGTCTCCGGATGCCAAAGGGACAACACAGAGCCGCTTTGTAAAGAAGGAGATTGGCTGTCCTCCCTGCTCAGAGGGAGAAGGGCCTAATGGAGAAATGCACTTGGATGGCGCTGAAAGCGATTTGTCAAGTCGTCAAAGGGTCTCTGCACCTCGTCGGAGCCAGCCTCGGGAGAGGGAGGAGGGAAATCTCCATCCCAAGACTGTCTCTGTCACACTGGGAGATTAAAAATTAGCCTTTGCCCTTGGTAAAAGTCAGGGAGGGGAGGGACGACTCCTGGGAGAAACCTCACTGTGTCCAACACGCTTAGGCCAACATCATGGCAATTTACCTTGGCAAGCCCTACTGATCTTATCCCCTCCCCGTATCTTCAGGCTGCTCTTTGGTTGTCTTCAAAGGGCATTTCTCCTCTGCTGAATCACAGTATGTTTTGTTCATCCCTCTTTCCCAGACAGTAAAAAGGGTGCTTTGCAAGAAGCACCCAAAGGAACGAAATGTAATAAATCCCAATGATGCCGGAGAGCAATTGTCCCACAGGGCTCTGACACACAGCACCTGCAAAGTCTGAATACAAAGCACTTCCCACTACAGTAAGCTTTTGCTTGGCAAAGCTTTTCCATCGAATGACTTATCTGCGTGGGCAGCAATATTTCCCTGCTGGTCTCATTCTTCCAGCCTCCCTCTCCCACGTCAACCACTTTCAGACCCAACTGCAACCCAGTCTAGCAGCTGTCATTTCTTTTGGCCCTTTTTCAAAGACTGGTTTTAAGCTATCTGACAAAGCTGTACCAGGTTCAAAAGGCCTTGAAAGGACTTAATTCAAGGAGAAAATGTGTGCAGATTACATTTGCTGGAGTAAATACTAGGTGTAGATTTCCAGCCCCTCTTTTAGCTCAGATGTGGAGGTGTGTTCCCCACCGACATAATTCCAGCAAGCAGCAGACTGAGTAATGTACCCACCGTACGGTGTGCCTTTCTGCTGCTCACACATTGCATCGGTAACAGTCTGCAAAAGGCTCACAGGCTTCGAGTCCTGCCCTGACAGATCGGGGATGTGGTTTTTTTTTTTCTCTTTGCGCCTGTTGAACACACATGTTCTGCAGAACTCCATCATCAAAAGGATCACTTGCATATCCTTCACCACGGCAATTTTACTGAATGTTTGTCACACACTGAGCTTTGCCTTCAGGTCGTTAAACTTGTGCTATGTCTTCATTTGTTTATCAGCCTAATTTTCATAGGCACTTCAATTTCTAATGACATGGCTGGGTAAAAGCAAGAAATGAAGCAGGATATCCACATATTTTCAGTCAGCTGTGAGGCAGCTAGTAACTTCTACAGTGTGCTAGGGAAAAGCCCTAGATAAAAATTAAGAAGGAAAAACAGGTATATAAATGCTTTAGGGCATCTTTTTCAAAACTGATATGTTCAAGGAAAATTGCTTTCTTCTGTGGCAAAAGAAAATATAAAGAAAAACAAGATGAAGAGCATAATAGAAACAAAAAAACCCTCCATCATTTATGGTCCCAAATAAAGTTGTTACATCTGGGAATGCTACTGGATTTTTTTAGGAGCGAAAATGAGAGAGGAGGCTGATCCAGAATAAATAAATGTATAGCACCATCAAAAAATGCCTACAACAAAACAGAACCCAGACAGCAGTTACTTGTATTCACATGTATTGTGTGTTCTCTGGAACACTTAGGAACCAACAGATGAACATCATAAATTTAAGCTTTCAGTTACTTGCCTCCTGTCTCCAAAGTGGGTTGTCTGTCTACTTTCCTCCTCTTAGTCATATCTTCCCCCGTCTCCCCTGCATCTTGTATGTTTAGTAATTAGATAGCAATCATAAGACTTTTTTTTTTTTTTTTTTTCCAGGAGGCAGGGAGTGGGGGGAATTTATAGCACACAGTTATACCATGGTCCTAATAAATCAGCAAGGGAAAATATAGGGTGAAAGCATCTGCAATTTATATGGTAATAACTGGTGTTCCTCAAAGGACAGCATATGTTATTTGTATCAAAGCATAAATTAGCCTAACGGGACCAGACTGGATTCAAGACAACTATTTGCAGCCTTACACCCCAGTTAGTCCCAGATGCTGCTCTTTCACACCTCAACAGAATCCAAATCTAGACTCTGCCTTTTCCGTCTGCTGCTTGTCTCCCCTGATGAGTCCAACCTTTCATCCCCCATGACTCCTCAGGCCCTGATATTATTTCTTGTATTGCCTGTGGAGGTGATTAGTGAGAACTTGGAGTTGGGAACCTGGAAGTGCATTATATCCAGCAAATGACAAAACATTAGAAGAATGAGCTTGGGAAAAGGGCAAAAAACCTGTATGTGTCTCTCAAAGTCAGGTTGTTCACCAACTGCCTAGAAATCATTATGTTAACCAGGCTGCCCCATGGAGGCTGGCTGTATTTCAGGCCAAGTCTCTTGAAGTGTTCATCATCCTTATCCTTCGTTTTGGTTTCTACCCCAATGTTTGACTCCTAATTTTCCCTACTCCCAAATGTCTCCTTTCAGCAGTCCAGGTTTAAATCCAACTCTATGCTCAAGTCCTTTGCTAAGTAGGAGTATGCTGGAATTACCAGTCTCAGTGATGATCTGAGATTTGATTTTCTATCTTGATTGGGGTCAAAAAAGCGGAGCAAGAGGGAGAAGATGCTTCCATTTCAGAAAGGTGTTTGATGCAGGATGCAGTAAGTCCAGAGCGTACAGAGTGTGCAAGGGAGATACTATGTCCTGAAATGCAGGAGGTGCCAGAAGCCCTGTGAGAAGGGTGGGAAGCTGATGGCTTGGCTTGTGAGTTCCTCTTTGTATGGTGTGCTGATGGATGAAGAACATCTGCTCTGAAAGTCAATGAGAAAAGATGCTGCAGAGCTGGGAAAACAAAATCCTAAGGCAGTGATAAAGGTGTGAAATACGTCATCATCAGGGCCAGGTACTAAGCAAAAAGGGACTGGTCCAATGACATATTCCAGTATGAAGCAGAGGAGAGGCAAATCATATTGGGGTAAATGTTAACAAAGAAGATCTGAAATGGAAAAGGATGGAAATATTATGAGGTGTGGGAAAAAGAAGAGATGCAAAAGGGTTGCAGCATTTTGACAAGGGGTGTTCTTTGTAATGCAGCAAACTCAGTGCCATCTCCAGTCTGCTTGGCTGAAAGGAAAAAAAGCAGAACAACCTTTCTGAAAGTGTCTGAAAAGAATCAGAGAACAGTTCCCGCTGTGGCTCATTTTTCAGTCTCCAGTTCAAACACACCACGGCCTGTTTGTTCCCACAGTGCAGGGCTGACCTTCAAATCTTTCACAAGCTTTTGCTAACTGCAGCCCAGCTGGTTGCAGCGTTCCAGCCATCTGCTTCTATGTTTAAAACCCCAGGTTGCAGACAGTTTTCTTTAGCTACCGCTCCTCTGGGGATTGCCTTAAACAGAACTGCGGAAAGCAGCAGGACCCCCTGTTAGCATCCCTGGGATCCTGAGGGTTTGAAATGCAGCAGAAAAGGAGGCATTCCTATGAAATCTAGACTCCAGAGGGGCTGGAACGCTTCACGCTTCAATATGTAGCCACCAGGCAGCAGTTAGGCCAACTGAGTGAACTACCAGCTGAATTTGGGTAAGGAAGATTTGGGAAAAATGAAACTTTTGTGTCACCTTCAGAGAAAGATTTCTTGGCTTTAGCTGGGTGTTGAAGTTAGACATGGACAAAGTTGTTTATTCAGAAAGTTCACTTGCCCTCCTGTTAGAAATATGACTTTATTTACCCCAGTTCAAGGTTTCTCTTATAGCCTAGCAGCCTACAGGCTGCCCTCCCTACTTACAACTCCATTAAAGCAGGTTTTGGCTCCAAGCATTCCCAGGGAACGCCTCAAGTTTGCCTTGGCTGTCCTGTCCCATGTCTCATAACAGCCTGAGATCTTGAAAATCGTTACAGAACAGTCAAGCTTCTTCCACCAGCCTAAGGGACAGATTCATCAGACAACTATGTACTAAAGTGTTAGTGTTCTTCTGGATTTCTATTACAGTATAGGCAAAAAATTTCTGTCTAAATCTAGATGTGATTGGGAGGCAGTTGACACATTTGAATATAAAATCCTTCTTACTCACCAGACAGACGCTCTTGACAAGACTACATCAAATGTCTTCTCTGGTGCTTCGCATTCATGCTGGCAAGGAATTATATTTTATTTTTGATAATTTATGTATTTGCCCTCTAGATGCCAAACTGAGCTATGAGTTCAAAACTGGAGTGTAAAGATCAACGTCAAGTATTGCAAATGCTTTTATTCTTGATGAAAATTTTATGGGTTTTTTTATATTTTATTTAAAACTACAGGTCCTGTCTTGGTGTTCTGTTTGTATATGTATGTACAAGTACATACAAGGGAGACAGGTCTCTATTAGAGTCTATCAAGGCCTCAGCAATAGTCAGGGAAGTTTCCAGTTATTCAGCTAACCTTAATTTTATCATCTGAATAGCTCTTCATGTTTCACTAACTGAATTCAGTAGAGTTGCAGTGACTTTAATGGGCACTTACAAAATTACCTCACATGTGGACTCCTACCTTGCCAACACCTAAATTTAGGTGGCTTGGCTTGTGAGTCCAAACACACCTTCTCTGGAATAACAGCATTACACTGCTTCTCAATACTATTAAAAATAATAATCTGACCCAAAACATTTGCAGAATACAGTATGAAAAGGTAATGTTTCCCTCCCCTAGCACAAGAATGAAAAAAACAAAACCAAACCCAAAACAAAACATTAAAACAGATCCATCCAAGTCATGCCTATGAGTACAATATCAACTGCAATCTGAGTCTTCATCAAAACTCACCCAAGAACTGTGTTACATCTTCGCTGGATTAACAGGAGTTGGAAAAGTGCATTCCACACAGACTCATTAGTAATTTTATATAACTCTGGCCCACATACATGCTTTTCCATATGTAAGACCACATGCATAAAAGTTTATACACCTACACATACACACTTTTTACTGAGTCACATGGAAGTTGTACACTAGTCTGAGAATCTAGCTTGGCACAGTGCACCTACCACAACAGGGTGTGTGATCCCACTGTTTTCCATACCTCAGCTATCCCTGTATCCCATACATTGCCAATTAATTATATCTGCAGCCCTTGCAGCTCTTCCATTTCTATTCCATTTTCTTTACGCATGCCAAACATTCAAGTGGATGTACTAAGCTAAGCTCATAGGACTGGGCACAATTTAAAGTATTTATGCTGATTTATATTTGGAATAAATGTGTACTGGTGAAACCCTAAAGTTTTTCTGAGGCCATTATTAAAATTTAACAAAGATTTCAATGTTTGAATGGGCTCGGGAAACACCTATTATTTATCAAGAAACCAAAGTCAAGGCTTCTTAACAATATTGGACAAAACTGACTAATTGGACAAACAATCCTTTAAGGAAAGAAAGACGTTATTGTTCATACAGTGAAAATCGTAGCATAATAATTAACCACACTGAATGTTTTGACAAAAGGTCAGATGCAATAGAAGCACAAAGTGCTTGAAAAGTCATGTGAAAAGTCCTCACGTGACAAGCCAAAGTACTTGAAAGAGGACATAAACAGAACTCAAATATATAAATCTGAAGTGCCTAAATCACTTAAATGTCTACACAGAGCCTAGGTTGTCTTCAAGTTCCCTCAAAACCTAAAGTTCAAGTTCTGAACAGATGCACAGCTTTACTCCTGCCAAAGCTCAGCCAGGAGTCAGAAATCAGTAATTTCTCTAAGGTTTCCGAAAATAGGCGTTCCCAGATAGCACTTGATCCATAACAAGAGGACCAAGACTCTTACCAAAGGTGTCATTCACCTTGTTTGATTTTAGTTTTCTAAAATCTTATTTCTGTGTATCCACTGGACAAAGATAGGTGACAACTGGGAGTAAGTAATTCTATCCTAAAAATGTCACCAAGACATATTCAGTTATTTCAGGATATGTTTGCATTAGTAAATAAAATTGTCCAGTACCTGTCTCCTAGGCCCAAAAGCAAGTAGTATGATATGATTTGCAACAATACACCTAAACTCTCCTCCTCCCAGTGCAAGGTGGCTTCGTCCAAATTGCACATTTGGGACAACCCAGGCACATCCTACCCGCTGACCTGCACTGTACGGAACAGAGCCAAGTTGTACCTGCTAGCAATTAAGAGTCTGGGCAGTAGCAGAAAAATGCTAGGAAGCATGCATTGGTCTTTGTTAGCGTAGATGTAGTCTAAAAGAAGAGATGTAGACCTCCAGGAGGAAGGGAGCATCTGGGGCCGTCCCAAGTTGGGTAAGAATGAGCTGGTGATGGGCAGCATCTCCATCCAGAAAGCTGCTTGCGATGCAGATGGTTCCAGCCTGAGTTCTGGCACATCCCCTCAGGGTGGTGAAGGAGAAGAGAAGGATCTAATTCAGGGCTCTGAGTGCCACATCTGGAGCAGTATGATTTGGGTTTTTTGGTTTTGGTTTGGTTTAAGGAACAGCTTAGATGATAAAAAGCTTTTCTTCCAAGTACAATGCACTGTGGTCGTCTTTGGCTAACACCCCCAGCAGCGTATGGTAAGATTTTTCTTGACAATCACAAGAGCAGGTGTTTTCTTAATTTTTTTTCAGTAGTGAAGTACAACTTTCACATTCCTTTCAGTGTTTTACCTACAAGCCATGTAAATGGAAATGTGAACCTAGATTCATAAAGCATTTTCTCTGCATTCATCAGGCAAAGGCTAATGCAAGAAGATGTAAATCTGTCAGCCTCAGCAATGACAAGAATGAAAACAAAATTTACCCTAGAGCCAAAATACCCACCGGTGGCAAATAAATCTCAGTCAGTCAGTTCCTGTCTCCTTCATCAAGAACCTACACAGAGAAGACTCATTGAAGTACACTTTGAAGATTAACAGAAATGGACTAACATGGATCAGCAAGGAATAAGGTGTACAAAACCCAATCTCACAGCATAATGCACACTTCTAGCAGGACTTTCCAGGCTTCTCCACCATCAGCAGGCAGGTTAGTGCTGCTTGGACACAAAGGTAGTGTGTCAAATTGGCACATCTTAGATCTTTCTGGCTCTCAGAGATTGAAATAAGTGTTTGAGATTCACTCCCATGCCTGGCTAATGACCAACCAGGGTTGAAATCGGATCTCTTACAGCAGACATCAAAGCGCTAGTGTCCACTCCCCAGTATCACAAAAAACATTTTATACTACCATGACAACACAAAACACTGTAAAGCCAGATAGGAATAAAACGTAGCTCTTCTCTCACTCCTTGAACAATGCTAAAACATTTTTGAGTAAATCAGATCTGGCTCCAAGACAGAAAATACAGTCACAGTACAAGTGACCTCTCTTCCTACACAGCACTGATAGGATGTAAAATTGGGCAGGCCCATCATTTCCCCCTCTCCCCTTTAATTCATGCCAGGTTCTTCTTGATTAAGTAATTATGTGAAATGGTGAAACAAGAAGTTGGAGAACCCCAAGGGAAACCAAGTGTATGCTGCAGCTTGTCGTTTTTATAGTCACATCTGTCTTCTGGATAGATTACTACCTGCAAGTGTTCCATTTACTTTTCAGGAAAAAAAAAGAAAAAAAAAAAAAAAAGTATGACTGTTTCCAGCAATTGCATTTCACAGCCACTTTTTGCCAAGAGTTGCTGTTTGGCTCCCATGCTTCCAGGGAACATTGTTTTGTTTGTTTTCAATGGCAAAAAAAAAAAAAAAATAGAATTAATAGAGTAAGGATACACCCTTTACTAAAAGGAACTGACCACAAGCTAAAGGGAGAAAAGATTAAAAGGAGGGATCACCTTTAACTGTTAGTAGTCCTTCTCAGGAACTTGAACATGAAGTGTAAAGGAAAAAAGGGAAAGGGGAAAGAAATCTCTAGAAATGCTACAAAAATGAGCAAATAGCATCACTATGTTGATCATTTTCCACAAGCTGCTTAATTCCTGCTCTAAGACAAGAATAGAAACAAAACAGAGGAAATGGCACAATGTGGGCAATTCATGGCAAATTTTAGAGTATAACAGATCAGGAAGTTCAGGAGATCATGAAAAGGGGAGTGTATTGAGTTTCTGGGGTTCTTTTTTATCAACATCTATAAATCTTAAAATGATTGAAAAAGTTGAAGACCTTTCGTTCAAATAGGTATGACTCAAGGACAGCAGGGTATATAGTTCAACCAAGGTGAAAGGAGAATGAATCCTTCTGAATGTTAATAAAATCCACAAATCAGTTGCTTTTTATGCAGTGTGTCACTTCCCTCCATCCATTCTTCGTTTCTGTGGTCATTTTGTGCTCAGCCTCTTTACCAAATTCTGAAGTATACAGTAATTTATCACAGTATTACAGGCAATAGGGCTGACATCCACATCTGAAGACCATTACAGCTAAGCTAGTTCACTGGTTCTCCCAATCATTATTACCTGCGCATCTCTCCCTGCAGGATTAGACAGGGTGTAGAAGAACAGGAATGGCCATGGGCAGGCATCCATGGTTACATGGAAGTGGTCAGGAGCACAGGTCCCTAGAAAGTTTTACTCAGAAGCAAAGACACTCAGCAACAGATAACTGATCTGGTGGTAAATTGGGTTTTTACCTGGTGGTAAATAGTTGGGGTCAAGTTTTGTTTTCCCAAATGACAATGACTGTGGCCTCAGCAAGAATAGGATTTCACTGAGAGGGTTTAAGTGAAGTCCCACTCCTGTCAAATCAGAATTTAGTGTGTTAACTCCCTTTGTAGATCTGAACATATTAGATTTGTCCAACAGCACAAAGGAATCTCGAAGTCAACAGGAATTGTGCCTTCTCAGGAAAATGAGGCATATGATTTCAAGCACCTAAAGTGATGTGATCTCATAGACGGCTAATGTCTAATTATCAATGAACCTATTTAAACAGAGGCTTGATTTCACAGTTTGGCTTTGGGAAGTCTATAAAATGATGATTTGTCCCCAGAAGGAATTCTGGGCTAAGTAATTTCTGTAATATCTGACAACTTCTACACAAAAAATATGGTCCTTTTAAGGACATCAGGCTTCAGTAAAATGAAACCCAGAACCATTCTTGACACAGATGTTTACTAGAGCCCAGGCTTCAACTGAATCATAACAGCCATATTCTTAATATAATTTTATTGTGTGACTCCTGGCACGTCCAAGCTTCAGCTGGGCAAAAGGAGGGAAAACATTGAAATACTATGAGAAACTCTTTATTAGTATTATTGTGTTATTTTAATTTTTAAAAACATTAAGCTGTGAATTGTGACTGGTGCAGCTGGTGGATATGGGAAGACAATGGAAGTTTCCTGGCTTATTGGCTGTCATTATGTTATGTTTCAATCGCCTTTCTTTCCTTGCACGTGTTGAAAGTCTATGTAGAGTTGAGCAACATGAAATCTAAAATTAAATTGCCACAGTTACAATGGGGAGGCAGAGCATGTATTTACTTCTAAAGATAGATGACTAAAGTTAGGACCCATATCTGCTTAGATTGTGTATAGAATCAATGGAGCAGCAGTTTCTCCAGGGATGAATTCAAAGCACCTTGCTCAGGCTTCTTCTAAGCTGTCTTGTGCTGGTGCTTGCGAAAAACACTTGGTACTTTGTCAGCTGCCTAAACCACCGAGTGAGGACATCTGCATGCTGGTGTCTATCCCTGGGATGAGAACTGACCCTCAGACAAAACAAAGTGGATCTTCTTGGCATTGCTCAACTTTGCCTTGGAAAAATTTGGGAGAATATTAGTTGGGATGGCGCAGGCACTGACAGCTGTGTTCCTGTGCTTGGGAATATTCCCTTGTGCTTTTTCATTTACTAGGATTTGTAGAGCCACTCTCTGTGGTTATCTGGTATGTTGTGGGCTACAAGACAGGGTGGCTACTGAGACCATGGCAGGTGGTCCCTAGCCAATCTACCCTTTATCAGCTTTTCCTGTTAGAATGTGTGATAAATACAGAGGTTTGTCCCCAGGAATTACCAGGGCACAGACATGGTCTGTCTGTCCATAGGTCAGCAACTATTAGCGCATACATCATGGGAGCTCTTTTATACAACTGTGTTCCAGGCTTCCTTTTGATGTCAGGGAGATTTTTGTTGAGTTTCTGGTTGATCACATGTAAATACATTTGCCCACTTGACATTTGTTAGTGGGTTTCAATACTTGCTGCTTCATGCTTTTAATTCCTTTGTTGGGTATTTTCCAAATATTTTAATGAGATGATGACAACTTTTAAGTCTGCTTGTCTAGTGCAAAGCAAAACCATTTGTGCCAGGAGTGGAGAGACCACTCGCAGCTATGGCCTTGCATTGTTTAGAGACTGCTGTTTTCAGTTCAGGATCTAAGCACTACAAAAGCACTTTAAATGTACTATTAAGCTTTTCCTCCTTTAAGATGAAGGGAGGGGTTTAAGCCTGGAATTCTGTTGAAACACGTTTTCACTTAATTTCCTAGAGCTTTACTGTAAATTGTTTAAACATTACCACTGTGAATAAATACACCAACAAATCACACTTCATTTACTTTGACCTGTTTTTTGTTTTTTCACTAGTGAAACAGTTATTGTACATCTTTCATCTATTTTATTTATTATTGTGGTGATCATAAGCAGCAGCTAGAGCAGCTAACATGACGTAGTCCTACTACACACCAAACAGAAAGGCAGTTTTGCTTGTCTTCAAAGTTTTGGACTTTGAAACATAGAAAATAGGCCAAGATATTGCTCTTCTCAAGGTGTAGGCTGAGGAACAAAATGTGAAGCTCACATTTTCTCCATCACTATATGTGTTAAGCTACCTCAAGCTTGTCAAAACGACCTATTTACTGTGGGTGACTTCTGCAACTGTTCTGGCTCATAGGCAAAAAAGAGTTAATTTGAGGTCAACGGATGCACTAGGATACCAGCAAATAAAGATTCTGGAAAAGTAGAGCTTACTTCCAGGTAAGGGCCTGCTTTGCCTGCCGTACAAAGACAGAAGCTTCCTTTTCCCAAAAGCTAGCACCAAATCAAAGGAACAGTCAAAAGTAGAAAAGCAGAAACTGTCTCAGTCTTACAGGTTGGCACCTGAAGAATAGTATAGAGAATGAAATTGCATTGTGTTGCAAGGCAAATTAAAAATCAAGAATCATGAACATTTTGTGTGTTAGCACAATTGATTTTGTTTATTTTTAAACCACCCCAAAATCCAATCATGCTGTATGTACATAGACAATACACGAGATAACACACCAACTGTAGACAAGAAAGATAAAATGTATTGTTTTAATTTGCTGGTGATTTTCTTTTTTTTTTTTTTTTCATTGTACATCTGCTCACTTGATGAAATGATCCAAGCTGTATGGATTCCCATGTGAACCCTCTCTCAATTCCCATGTCCACACTGCCTCTCTAACAGGAGACATCCATCATACTACCTCTGGGGTGTTTGTCTGAATGGTAAAGTGTGCAGCTTTTTATGTAGGTTCCTCTGGGCCTCATTTCTTAGGTAAAACTGTTTAGTGCAGAACAAGTATATCAGCATGTATCTGCTTTAACTATATCCTATGGTTAGTAGGTAAGACCAGCAAATGCTTTGGGTTACTCAGGAAAACATAAGTAGCACACACACAAAAACGAAAACAGAAAATAGTCTTCCACATCGTTTAGAGTGTTAATTTTCTTTACGTTTCCAGTGTCATTTATTTTGCTAAGCACTGCTGCAATTCTTTCCACTTGTCTTATGCTCTTATTTTCTTACAAAACAGTATACTAGGCTTTCTGTATAAAACATATATATAAACATTTATATATATATATATATATATATAAAAAAACAAAGCAACGACCCCCAAAATGGACTTACACACAGGTATGTATTTGTCCCTCATTAGAAAATATACTGTGTGTATATCTGTTCATTGTCCCTGAATGTCACAGCACTGGCTATTAGAATAGTGTCAAGAAGAAAGGGGCTTTTTTTTTTTCCTGGTTTGTTTTATAACATACAGTTAAATTACCTAAGATGAACAAAAGCAGAGTAGTCACCGGCACAATACAATCCTGTTTACATATTGGCACCATGTTGTTCTTGTTGTCGTTGTTATTACTACTCTCTAATTTGACTTCTAGTTATTACTTCCCAGGAATTAATATATCTGTACATTTTTTGTCATATATTCTCTTCCCTCACAGTGAGCTGGATGCAGGTTCAGGGAGAATGAAACACTTAGAAAATCTAAATGGATCCTGGGACTCTGGAGATTCTTGTCCTGCTTAACTTTTCTGGCCCTCTTTCTCAGAGATTATAAATCATTTAGAAAATCATGGTTAATTCTACATAACAAGTAATTTTCTGTGGCCTTTCCTTCCAAAAGGTGCTTTTGGGCAATGATTTGAGATAGTTTTTCAGATGTGTTGCTGGCATTAGATACCAGCCTTGCATATTTGTATAAATACTTTTTCCCATATAAGTCCCCTGTTATTGGTACAGATGGTTCTCTGTCCTCGGTATCTATTCTTTCAGCAAACAGACTGGTCATTTGAATTACTTATCATTACTGAGAGATGTGCTGGGAGAACCACCCACGCCGAATACATCAGAAAATTTGGTGGTGGTGAGGGAGGGGTTAAATTTCAGCCCAATTTATTTAGCTCACATAAAAGTGTCTAATGACTTCTTGGCCTGAAGACTTTGTAATTGAAAACCCCAGATATAAAAATGCTATTACGATTGGTGGTAAAAAAATGGAAACCCATATTGAATTAAAAAACAAAGTACTGCTTGCTGGTTTACAAAGAGTCTATAACACTGATAAAATCTTCGGAAACCAATGTACTTTTTTTTTTTTCTCCTTGTCCTTCTTTATTTTGGCTTCATTTCAACCCGGGAGTTCATATCATCTCCTTCCAGATCATACTCTTCTACTTGGCCGCTGGTCCACACCTTCATGCGGTCAGTCAGGTCGCTGCTTCGGGGAGCCAGGACGAAGTCGTAAATCAGGGCAGCACTTGCTCCTCCAATGATTGGGCCAACCCAGAAGATCTGAAACACAGTTCCAAATCCAGTTAATACATCAGATATCACCGCATTTGAAGCTGTTCTGAAAATCTCCTCTGAGGATTTTCACTACAAAATTTACAGTGAAAACATTAACATTACAGTCTATCACCTGAATATTAACTGCATGGCAAGAAATTTCTCACCATGAATTGGCAATAATAGACCCAGAGATTAATAACTGTTACTATGTTGTCGAGTTCTGATATTTAAAATCAGGTATCTACTGGTAAAACCTCTCAGTTAGTCCACAGAAATTTGGCAGGGGGGGCACAATTTCTAAAAGCAACAAGGACTTTAGTCCATTCTTCCACTAACTTTCAGTGATAGGTGAATTAGAAAGTAATAGTGAGGACCTAATTAGGGGCTTAATTTGCTACTAGCTGCTATTTAGCTAGTGATATTGCTGTAATGGTACTGGTCTAATCACTTAAGGCAAGTAAAGTTTGGAGGGAGAGGTAGTAAAAGTATTTTAGTAGACAGGTTGATTTTATTACAATTAACAGATGATTTTGAGGGATTTACACGGCCAAAGAATTCCTGAGTCTGAAAACATGTTTTCTTTTATTCAGCAATATTAGTGGCTTAATATGAATTATTATCTCTATCTCCTTCTCTCTGTACAAATGAAAATAATTTTTCTATGAAACCTGAAAATATTAGCTACTAGCTCAGTTACATTACATTACTATCCCAATAGAAGTGTTTAAGTGGGAAATAATGGCAAAACTTCCCCAGTGTCCTCCTTTTGTGTTTTACTCTTTAGATTAAAATGGCATCATATCCAAAATTTTCACAATCCATTGTACTACCACTAAATTTCCATGGTTGCTTATGCAACTGGCTGCCACAATCATCAGTAGGAGAGTTGGAACAAGCTGCATTTTAAATATTCAAGAACACATGCTCATTTAGGGCTTTCATATCAGCCTTCTTTATTGAGCTTTAGTGAAAGAAGTAAATTTTTGTGAAGTTCCTTATTTTAACCACATTTAACCACAGGGAATAATCTAAAATTTATAGTGTTTCCAGAGCACTTTTCCATGAAAGCACATAAGCAGACACTTAAATGTAAGAAGATGAACACTTTATTAGCTTCCATATATGGATGGATCATTGGATGATTCATTTCAGTTTATAAACCTGCTTAAGAACCTTCCTAAATTAGGTTTTACCAGATTAAGAAGTAGCACTTCACAAACTCAGTTTAAACAATAAATACTCAATACAGAATTCTGTGTAATGAGGCTTTAATGTTTAAAATATTTGAAATAAATAAACTTAAAGAAAATTTACTGTAAGACTTTGAACATACACACTCAGCTTGAGGACTTTGTGATCTCCTGAGGCTGGTCAGGAGCAAAAGGAGATTATTCTTTGTTAAATGAAATAGAAACGGCAACTCACCGACTTGGTGCTAACGATACGTGTTTAAATGTTTCTGATCTTGTAGATTATGCATATGCAGAGCCTCTTGTAAACTAAACAAATTTATTCAACTTACCCAGTGATTTTCAAAGTTGTTGGCAATCAGCGCTGAGCCAAAAGATCTGGCTGGGTTAATTCCACAACCGGTGTAATCAATCTAGGAGGTGGAAAGAGAACCAGTGGTGAGGCACGGATGCACATGTGGCATCTTCATTACACAGGAGGCCAAGTGGCAGCCTGCAGCATGGTTCGGATGCTTACAACAGCTTCACTCATCCCACCTGCTCTTCCTCAGAAAAAGAGGGGAAAAACTGTTTGCCATGTGCTTGTGCTGTCCCACCAGGCAAACGGGTCCTACTGCAGTGACTCCTCCCAGATGTGCAACCTCATCACTTATTGCCACGGCCACATGGCCCAAGAAAGAAGGGCCATGCATGCTGCAGAAACTAGGTCAGTCTCTGAAGTGGAAGGAGAAGGAAGAAACTATCATCTGCCCATCATCTTCCTGCCTTCAGTGGCCCATCCTGAGGTGGGACATTGCACATATCAACTGCGAGAGCTAAAACTTACAGCAAGAAGATGTCCCAAGGCAACGGAGAGACCAATGGCCAAAGGTGCTGATCCTGAGACATCATTCCTTCTCCGGTCTGTGGTGGCGAGGACACACAACACCAGCTGGAAGGTAGCGATGATTTCGATACCTAGTCCTTGGCCCGCATTGATTCCCTCTGAAAGCTGCATGGAGACAAGGAAAATGTCACTTGACATTCCTACCTGACTTCAACCAGTATGACAAAGTTTTGCAGGATCTACTTTCTCAATAGGAAAATGCAGACCTGCACAGCCATTTCTCTGCTTGGGTTGCTTTTGCTTAACAGGAAAAAAAAAAAAAAAAAAAAACAAAAAAGTGAACAGAAATTAGTTTTGAAACGTTCGCTGCTGTACTCAAGTCTAGGTGTAACCAGCTTTTGTTGGTGATTCAACATGATTGTATGGTTGCTGCATCCAGCCAAAGTGAATGCTCAACCACTAGACACAATGAGAACATAACTGATCTATGCATGAGAAAAAAATGAGCCAGAGATTCACCTTCAGTAGAGTTTACCCATAGAAGTGAATTGTGGTGCCTTGAGACATTTATTCATTGCTTCTGAGAATGAGGAGCCTGTGGTCATGTTAAACATTGCTCAGCTTGCCTACAGCAACAATTGCTAAGCAAACAGGGGCAGGACAAGGAAGGGACAAATAGTAAGAAAAGTCCATAACTCTGGGTAGCTTGAAAGTACCTATCTCTGTTATTAACAGGTCACTTTAATCGTCTCTTCTCCTACCACTACTTATTTTCTGTAATTTAGTATGAACTCTTCAAAACAAGGACTTCATGTGGACAATATCCTGCAAAAAACTGGCTCCATGGGCAGATTTCCACATCAATATTAAGGCACCTATACTGTGATTCAATTGCCTGAAAATACGCCTCTAATGCCACCTGAGATATCTGCAGTGTTCAGGTAAGACTGGTAGATGTGACACAAGTCCTACACAAGACCAAAGGTATCTAAAATGTCTCTGGATGTCAGTGTTTAGGCAATGTATCTCTAACTTGGATAGGCAATGAACATAGTCAATGGAGATGAGGTCCATTCAGCTGATGAAATGTAGGTGAGCATTTGAGAGTCAACTGAATAGCTCTTCTTTATTTTGTATTCACCAGATCTCGTTTGACTACAAGAGCTTAGGCACTTAACTCACATGTAGATGAATTTTGTCTTAGACTCAGACTGAATCTCACTCAACTTCTTTGGGAGCCATAAAAAACCATCCACACTTCAGGAATCCTAAGGGGGTGATGGGGGAAGTATTTCAATTTCCTACTGAAGTAAAGCAGATTCTCTAGAAAAACTCACACTGGCAGATGTAGGTATTCCAACTGTATTATTAATCATGAAATCAGTAGAGTTTCTTATTAATATAAATGCTGTAGAACATATTGAAACCACAGTAATTCACATAAATGAACATTATACAGTAGAAATGCTGTCGTATTTTAGGAGTACTGTTAGAAACTTGTGCTTACCAAGAAAACATGGAGCTAAACCATTCAATGTTATAATAAGTTTTGAATTCTGCTTCTAATTCCTATATTCAGTAGTATCTTAGTTAAGACAAGACAAGCCTGTATCTGAGCTGAATAACTTAGTGTTAAGCAGAAATAACTACATTGCATGGATAGGATGAAACATGAGCTTGGATGGAAGCCAGAGAAAATGAGAATGTGAGTGACTCAGAGTAGGAAGCAAACTCTGCAAAACTTATGCTCAAGAGTAGTGCTATCAGTAGGTTATCCCATCTGTCATAGCCTCTGCATTAAAAATTGCTAGGTCATACATTGCAAAAACATAATTAAATGTTATTGTGACCTGTACAGAACAATGGAACTATGGGAAATCATGCTTTAATTTTTTTTTTGTGGTTTTACGCCCTAATTTCCCCCAAACTAATATTTGAATAACCTTAAAACTTAAAGATGTTTAGCTGAACTCTTTCATTTTCCACCTTTGCTATTCACTTTTCTTATTTCTGCTCTGTAAGAAAGCAGCATAATATCAAATTCCTAACCACTGATAAAAAATCATCTGTCTTCAGCCAGTATAAATCTGATTAGCTACTTTAAAAACAAAACTGTGAAAATATATTGATTTCTAAGACCTGTCAATCTGAAGCATTAATAATATATTATTATATCATTCTTTAATATGCAGGACAGATATCCTTTGAGTTAGAAGCAGTTTATCCACAGATTGAAGGGAATTCTGGTTGAAATGGTGTGCATTTTGATTCCTTCGGCACCCACACAGTAGAAACTGAAATGAGTTAATGAAACCTCCAGCATTAATAGGACTTACATGTGAGAAATACAAGTCTGACATAAATATACCCAGATAAGCAAGCAGTGAAAATGACATGATGCAGAAATTCATGCTGAATACCTGATATACCACTAAATTAATATTCTATTACTTTTGTGATCCCCTTTTAATTTTATTTTTTTTTTTAATGCAGAGACAGTGGAATTTGTGACTCTCAAAAAATTAGGCTTCAAATGCATCCCATTGATATCAAAAGTAATAGCATCACTTTAAGAACCTGGACTACAGACTCTCTGGAAAACTCTGTCTCACATTTGGAAGGCCAAATGATCAAACTTAAAAGGCAGGTGTATTGACAAATAAGTGAGTGACCTGCAGATGCCCAGAAGTGGATAAAAAACCTGAATTCCTTTCTATCATAATGCAACTGTTAAACCCCAGAGAATCTAGATCTGAGGTGTGACACATCGATGTTACTATTTGACAAAGCCTTGGCATTTCAAACCATTAAACACTGACCTAACATTAGTCTTCCCTTCGTTTGAAGAGCTTTTATAAAAGAAAAGAGACAATAAGAGCAAAATCGTGCTTTTAAAACCGGTGATAATCCTTATCTTTGAGAGGCGGAAATCATATTCTTCCTTTCCCTCCAGGAAAACACATCCTATAGCTGACGTGAATTGAGGTCATTCTCCCTGCTAATCAACACTTATTGATGGGCTGTGTGGAAATAAAGAAAACCTGGAAATATCATAGGAAACCTTTTGCTTTCCTCTAGCATGTAATTTCACGCAGCCTGCCAGGGATGTAAGGTCGTACTGTGAGAGCAAGGACTCTGGGCCATGTTCCAAAATGAGGCAGGCTGAGGCAAACCTTGGATGTTCTGCTTTGCTGTGGTCTGTGGATCTGCAGTATGTAAGAGTAGTATCACAGACATTCATTATTTGCTTACTTGTCAGAGTTATAACGTCACAGCAGTTATAACGTTCAGCAGCCTGAACCATCCAGGGTACAGCAACACATGGAACAGCAAGAGTCTTCACCACCCTAACCACATCCCAGCCAAAGCACAACATGGGGAGTAGGAAGGTGAATTTCCTAATATCAAGTTAAAATTGTGTGTGTGTGTGTGTGTGTGTATTTATATTTATATAATCCTTGGTCACAGTGGATTTGCAAATGTTAGCCAGCTAACAATGTGATATGAAACATTTTGCACCTTTTGAATCTGATGTTTTAAGCTCTTGACAGAAGCAGGTAGGCATAACCAACGTAAGTTGGTTACCCTTTCATTGTATTTTCCATATGTTATTCAGGTTTTTTTAAGGAAAGCTTGAATTTTTGTAGAATACCTGACTCCAGAAGCTTCAGGGTTGTCTAAAGCTTAATCTGCATCTAGCAGGGAGTAGTACTGTACTTTACAGAGACCTGACTACCTGAGGCTGTCAACAAAAGAGAAGCAAAAATCAACCGCTGGTCTTAACATCTAGCATTCTGCTGCTGAGAACATCCAGAATGTAAGGGGACCATATGTCTGGTTCTTAAATAGATAGAATAATGTCTTGAAACATAATACATAGTCACCTCTACTGTAGTGTTGGGGTGAAAGGGTCCCTTTCCAGTGACCTGTACCCACACTGCAATGATTTTCTTCCCTGCGTTGGTAGGTTGTTTACCAGTAGTCACAACAAGGTGCGTGGGCAGACATTGCATTTGCCCTTGATCTATCTGCTGGGGAATCTCTGACCTCTTCTCATCTCAGTCCAATAACTCTCCCATGCTCTGCATTTTAGGTGATGCTCATTAAGTCAACAGAAGAAATGTCAGAAAGCAGGGAACAGCACAGTAACTCCTTGAGCTTTTCATGCCTCAGACTTGTGAGGCTTGAAGAGTGGATTCAGTGCTTTAAGGAATCAAATATGCTCTAAGGGATTAAAATGAAACACACAAGCCCACATTCATCTCCAACAGTTTCCTACATCACAGCAGTCAATCCAGACTTCTCCTTTTCTGTTCACATGAATTGTTCCACTGAACTTCATTTCTAAGTCACTATTTTGACAGAAGAAGCACCAGAAACACACCCGAGAAATGGATTACATCATTGGCAAGCTCTGATAGTTTATATGTAGACACATATATCTGATGAGCTGAATCAATCTTGGTTGCATTAACTTGCACTGAATAATTCTCCCTTGACTGTAATAGCACCCAGATGATAAGCAGAAGCCTACATGTAGACACCCTAAGTGAGGTATATCCTTCTGTGAGCTGAATTCCACCATTAATATTTTCACTTCAGTTCACTGTGAATCTGAACAAGTTCATGGAAGAAAAATCCAGTGGAATTCAGTAAATTTATAGAAATCACATCTCATTCAGAAAGCTCCTGAGCTGCAGCTGGTCAGAACGTAAGGAAGCACTCTAGGCATGCTGAAGCCCTCTTCTTTGCATAACTGGACATGGGATGAGGTACAATACTGGTTCCCCATTGAAAGATTAGCTTTATCTGGTAATGCTACTGCTGCTCCTTAGCAACCCGGTTTGAAGCTGACTCTGCTTTGAGCAAGAGATTGGACTAGCGACCTCCTGAGGTCCTTTCCAAGCTGAATTATGATATAAGAGACCTTGGTTCTTTGGAAAAGTTCTTTCTGTGGGAAGGTTGGGGACAGAATTGCCTCAGTGTTGCTCTGGCTCAGCTGAGTTAATGCCTAGAAACAGCTGGTGACTTATGCAGATAGTGGAGCCACACTTGGTGGATCAGTCACTGTGAAGGCTCTGCATAGATGTAATCCATATTGGCAACTACATCAAAAGACATGTAATGTAATCAAATGAGCACCATTAACCTGAGGGCAAAATTAATGGAAAATCATTATCTAGTCATGACCGTGAGAGTAACTAGTTGAGACAAACACCTGCTTTTTGGTCTTAGGAAATGGGTAGCATTCACATTGCTTCCATTTCTCCACATCAGACAGGAGACGAGAACTACAGAAGCTTGTTTCTCAGAAGTGCCCCTAGCTGCCACGTTTAGCTGCCTGATTTCCACAGCTTCAAGCAATAATTTGGGCAAATTAATGGTATGTTTTCTTTCCTTTTGGTTTTTTTTTTTTTAGACCAGGATATTTATTACTTGTCTGCCTTCAGAAGAGGAATGGGGACAGGAAATTAAACTGGCCCAAGGTAAACCCAATTGTGTACTTCTCTAGAGGTTTCATATTTTTCTCATTAAGAGTAAAAGTATGTCAAGTTCAAACCTGTTTCCTGTTATATGGATAAGACAATTTGTTATGCAAGGTGGTTTCATCATGTGGTGCTATGCTGCATCTCATCCAACAAACCTTTAGCCATGGATTGTATCTTCTAGGGTCCAGCTTACTTTCATATAACAGAGATTAGTTTCTCATTGTTCCTGAAAAATGATAGGCCTCTGGAAATGTAGCAGTCTATTTTCAGTAGGGGAATGTCAACTTTCTCCATTCTTATGAAACACTTCACTGCAAGCCATGCTGGCTGATGCTTTTTAGAGAGAGAAAAGTTAAACCACAGCAATTTAGTGACATGTATAATATCACTGTGCTGGGGCTTCTCTTCTTTGCAGATCCCAGCCATCCCCTAGCTAAGGCAGCTTTTGCAGAACCCCAGCAGTAGCATGGCTGGCACATAAGAAGCAGCGTGTTGTGGACTGACTAAAAACATATTACCTTTTGTTAAAGTGTTTTTAATATTCATGTTGGGAGAAGAACTATGTTCTCCTGTCCAGACAAAATTGAGAATTTTAAGGAGCTGTGCTGCAATAAATAAATCTTTATATCAGACGGACCTCTTTACTTGTGTGTTGAATTCAAATAAACATCTAACAACTTGCACCAGGCCTGCTGTTTTCAGCATTCCAAATTATTAGCTTATCTCTGCCATGGCAGACTGTTTTCTTAAAGGAAGACTTTTAGCATTTTATTCAAGCAAATTCTCACTGTTTTACCATAATTTCATCCTGTAGGTTAAACTTTCCCTTCTTTGATTTTCCTTATTTTTCTTAATAAGGAAAACTCTTCACATTAGTTTAAATGGTTCGTACTCTCTTCTTCATCCCCACGCTGGAAGTACTAATTATGCTGCTTTATACCAACTATCATTTAAGTGTTTAGATGGGCAGAGTTCTTTAATGCAATGTTCTTCAAATGTAATCTCAGAAATTAATCTCCCTACTTCCCTCAAAACCATCTTCCCCTATCTGGCCTGTCATTTTGTCTTACTCTTCTCATTCTTTCAGCTCCAACTCTGTCATGAAAATAGCTTGATAACTTCTGTCTTAATAACATACATTTCTTCTGCTGAAAGTCTGTCCCAGATCTCCATAGCTCTAAACCTTCCTTTAACCTACAGTCAAAATGTATTCAGAGACTTTATCCCCAGCTATTTAACTACAGTTATTCTCTTCTCTCCTTGCTATTTAACAGTATTACTCTGAAATGGACACTTCTATGCACATTATTTGAGTGTTAAGGATTCAGAGAGTACAGAAGTCTCATTTCTTTAGTAAGTAGAGACAAGGAAAGATCTAAAGAGTTTCACTTAAAATTATACGACAGGAGCACTCAGAAGAAGCTGCTTATGAAGCAAAGAATTAGCTTTGGATCGTTTCCTAGATCAACAATAGAAGCAGAACCTAGGGACAAAACATATTGTCCTCTGCTAGATTATCCTTCCTATAAATACAGCCTTAAGAGCTCCAAAGGGGACTCATTCAATTCCCAAAGCAGAAATCATATTTTCCATTCTTTGGACAGCAGACACCATCCAGGAACAAGACTAACCTCCCTCCTCCCACCCTGTCTTCAAGCTGATGAGAAACTAGCCAGGGCTGTGTGTTGCAGCAGCTTGGTGTGCCTTAAAGAGAAGAGTGATGATTTCATTTATGTTAAACCAGAGTACGAAAAGTTTACATGTAAGGCCAGTGACGGTCAGTAAAAGTTAATTCCTCTAGAGGACTTCATTTAGCACAGCTAGTTAGAGATGGACCGTTTGTCTCATTGACACTTCTACTTTTTGATGTGCCTCTGGGAAAGTTGCTTTGGGGAAATTTTTTTTTTTTTAAATCTTGCTGCTGAGAAATAAACAACTTCTATTCAGAGGATGAGGAATGGTGAGTTGATTTTTTTGTTACCAAGCAAAAACCAAGCAAATAGTTCACTTTCCATAACACTTTTGAAGCACTCATTTATACCATGGAGCTATTTATGATCTCCTGTATTGTCAGCCCAGAAGAGGATGGTCTTTCAGTGTGGAATTTTGGGCATATCTGAATTTTGAGCCTAATAGAATCTTCCTTTCTATGTTGTTACTGGAATAACTAGCTGGATTTGCACAAACCTCACAGTATGGTTGTTGGCAATTGCACCAATGCAATATTCGTTTTATACTTCTAGACAAACAGTCCAGCAAACCTGTGAAGTTTTCAAACTTTCCAAGACTGAGGTAGTTCATACAATCAGTCTTGTGCAGAGTACTGAAGATTTGGCATTTCCATGGAGTTAAAACCAGCTCTGAATATGTGCAATGGATTTCAGGAATTAGGGGAACAATTCCAGCTCCTTCATTTCTCCACCTTGTTCCTCAAGCAAGAAATCTTATCAAGGGAAAGCAAAGGGGCCAAACCTGACTTTATTCATTCCTCAGTCCAAACACAGTCATCATTGACTCCAGGAGAAGTTGCGTGTATATGTGTAAGGAAACATGTGCCACAGTTTTTCTTTGAAAGAGTTCATTGACTTCACTTGGCACAGAACTAGTGTCAAAAGCCTGGAAAAGTTTGGTTTTCTGTGATACCTTTTAGCGGTTCAAGGAGAGGGGATGCATGGGGCTCTACGAAGAAAGTGCACAGATTTTTTTGCTCCTTTCTCGTCCACAAATGCCAAAAGAGAAACCCCTTGCAGAGATTTCAGCACACATTTTTTTCCCTCCTGCTGTTTATAGTTTCCTCCAGGATGCCTGTCAGGCCCTGTATATTTGATTTAACAGGTTAATGTTGTGCCTTAGCCTCAGATCTCATTGATTTCAGTGAAGCAGAGTTAAACACCAGCACTGGCTTTGGCTCTGGATGCCAGAAAGATCAGTACCTTCCCATCAGGTTGCACACTAATAAAACACGGGACCACATACCACTCCCAGCCAGGCCAGAAAAACCTCCCGAGACATTTACTTGCTCCATGACATTAGTATTAATATTATTCTGGAGGTACTGAGGAGCACAGCCATAGACCATGATGTCTCATTGTGCCAGGTGCCACATCAGCCCACAATGAAATGTGCCTCTGCATATTTATAATAAAGAGACAACAGTTTAACGACAGGAAAATACAGACACTGCAAAATGCAGACACCCAACATACAGATAGTTTGCTATCTATGAAGTTGAGCACAAGCACAATACTTTGGACTGCTTTCCCTAACTCCGGCATGGAGATTTTTCTAAGGATGAAGACTTCTTTGACATTTTCGGTTGTGATACCAGGTAAAGATCTGTCTGTTATTGAATTCTCTCAATTAAGCTAGAGAATGGACAAATAAGCAAAAATGTACTACTGCTGTAAAGAAAACAGGCAATTTCCTTTTGAGACAAACAGGAAATTTTTCGAGGGGTATTTTTTCTTCCTTTAGTACTTGTGATGTGGTTTAGTATCCTTGCTTTAAAAATGCTTCTCTTACAGATAGCTATATACAGCCCAGATAGTGACATTTTTTAGGTTTCTCTGATTATAGAAATGCTATTCTCGACTCACCTGAAGGTTCACATTATCTGCTGAAGTACATGAGCCCTGCTACAATGACTTATATGTTGGTTTTACCATTGCATCAATTTAATCAGAAGGGATCCACAATATTTATTCTCATGTTTGCTGTGGAAATTTCCATTTGTTCTCAGGCTGTAGTTCTTGCCATGTCAGATCGTGATTTAGAATTGACATCCAGTAATAGATATTTTTTCAAAAATTCTAGTTAATTTAAATTAGGAAATGAATTTGGGTTTACCTCATCTGAAGAATCTTTCTATCCATTGATTTTTCTGCCTCTGGTGTGTCAGTACGTGTGAAGGTGTGTATACACATACCCACAAAATATAAAAATACATATGGCATAATACATAGAATGCTAAGGAAAGGAAAACAATTTTAACTGTTTATTCACCAGTCAGGAAGGGTGGTGGCAAAATGAATTTCCTTATATTGCTTACTCAATCCTACTTAGCTTGACAGCTGGTCAAAAAAAAATTGTTCTCCAAAAATCCCACCATGACTCTGTTTGAATTATAATATCAATCAACCTACCAAATTCATAATGTTTTTAGGTCTATTGCAACTCATTATTTTACAACCCTCTGTGCACCCCTTTCATCAATTTCAATTATTTCTAAGTAGAAATAAATAAAGAGGACCTTTAATCTGAGACTTGCAGAGCATTTTCTCAAACAATGCATCAGACATCCTTGGATCCTCTGGATGTGGACCCTGTTCATGGTACAAACCTCACTTGGAACCGCTGTGTTTTAGCACAAAAAAGACTGGCCTGCAGGTGGGTGATGATCATTAAGGGCCTCACCTTGTGCCAGAAATGGCCGTGCTGCTGCATCCCTGCACGCTTTCTGCCAAAACCTCAGGGTATGGCTATAATCATTATAGAAGCCCTAAGCAAACCTTCGTAGAAACGGAAACAAGAAATAGCTTCTGAGATCTGAGATAAGATTAGAGCTATAACCCCTGTTATCCCCAAATGCTCCAGAGGACGAGTGATAACCATCAGGTTTACATCTCAGAGCAGATGCTTCTGCTGTCACTGCGTGAACACATTCGACAGTGGCCAAGGCTGTGGCCAGTTTTGAGCAGGTGCCTTTCCTGTGTTCCACCTCCACGGCCTGTTGCGATTCAATACAATGCTGGCATGCCATAAAAGACTGCTGCTGCAAGTTTGAAACTGAATAATTAGCTATTGTTGTGGTGCTCTTTGTTAAGAAATAAAAATCCTGGCCTAATCTCATGTACAGGAACCATTTTGCTCACTCTACAAACGCAGTGACTTCTGACCCCTTGTAGAAGCTGAAGTGCTTAAGCGCGCACGTCAGGCAAGGTTGGCAGGAGAAGCCTATGCTAGATTGAAAATAAGGAGGGCAGAGGGCAGTGGCAAGGAGAATGAAGCTCACTGTACCGAAACTTGGGAAAGGTATATGATCTGCACTGAGAAAACCCATCCAAGGATTTTTAATAAGCGCTAGAGGTCAGGAACTCAGCTGCATGTCTCGTCCATCCAGTGGCACCTCTGGAGCTGCTGTTTTCCATACTGACTCAGAGGAAAAGCAGCATCACTTACTCAGTTGTCCACTCACGCTGTCAAGCTCTCAGTTTATTTTGGAAGTTCTTCCAACTCAACCCGACTTTGTTTAATGTGAGGTTAGAGGAGAACAGACTCATAGGGCGCGGGCACAAAGAGAGAGGGAAATCACAAGGTAAACACTGAGTCATCAAGGCCAACCATGCAAGTCCCGTGGTCAGAGGGCCACTACTGGTGCACTGGTTTGGACCAAACGGGGGGAGTCCGGTGATTCCTGTCCGTGATCCCCTCTGAGGCAACTTTCTAAAGGATGGGTAAGATTCAGTGAGGAGTATCAGGATAAAAACATTAGTACTGACCCACACACAACATTAAAAGGTGCAGCAGGTCTCGACGTTATGAAAGGGAACTCCCAGTGCAGTGGCAATTTTATGTTTGCACTAGAGGAAATTTATTGGGGGAAAAATCACCAGCATTGATGTCCTAGAGATAAGACGATACATCTGCAGAAGGTAAGGATCCACATATTGTATGTCCCATCCTATGCTCCAATATCCTGGAGACAAGAGATTGCCCAGCCTTCAGCTTTCCTAAGTAGCAGAATAAGGCTGGAGCTGGAGGACACACAGACAGCAGAGAAAAAAAAGCCATCTCCAGCACAGGGGTTCAGAACTGCTCTGCTGCTCCTGGACCACAATCCAGCTAAGTGGGGCTACTGATGGAAAGAGGACCCCGTAGTGTGACTTTGGTGAGGGTGGAAGGTGTCTCTGAGCAGCAGATACTGCCCTGGTAGGAAGAATCGAGGACAGCAAAGGGCTCCTTTCTCCCTGTCTTTGAGAAAGGACTTGGAGCTGGCCACTGTGGGTTTATCACCAACGGGCATTGCGTCCTCATGTGCACCGACTCTTCTGCCACAGCTGATCCAACTTTGGGGACACTCTGCTGAGCAGTAGTGGCAGAGACACAGCCAGTCACACTGGAAATCCAAAGGCTGTTCCAGCAACAAGTGACCTTCCACACTCTGGGAGTGGTATCTATATTATAGACTATTCACCTGTCTTAAGAAAACACTCCAGACCTCTGAAAACACCGACCACAGATCTGTCCTGGCTTTTCCATAAAGTTCTTCAGTTACACAAACAAGATTTATCAGTCCACTAAGTGTTTTTTAAAACGAAGCCCTTCTATTTGTTATTCGTTGCTGTTTTTCTTTTCTCTTTATCTACCCTGAGCAATGCTACCTTCAGGTCTGTTTTCCTTGCCTACAAATTTTGATCCACTTACAACATTTAAAATAATATCTTTCATCATAAACTTCAAGGCAGAGTTTTCAAATGGTTTCCAAATTGTAGCCCCAAAACTTCGGAGGCATGTTTCCTGACCCTCTAATCAGTATACCAAAATAGAGAAATTATGAAATTTTAAAGCAGTGTCTGCATTTTTCACAAACTCTGATCATTTTCACAAAAAAAAAAAAAAAAGAGCTAAAGAAATTTTCTCAGTGTGTTTTTAAAAGCTTGATAATAGTTCTCAAGATAATCATTGCTGAACCGCAAATATTGTGTTACCTTACAGCACAGAAGTCTCCTCTCACCCGCCTTTCCTGCTTGAGCTCTTTGCTGGACATTAGCTGCCCGTGATGAATAGTTTCTTCCATTATCCAAACTACAGATCTCTCCTCTCTAGACAATAGTCGGCTATGCTGGCAGATGAGTGCATTTGGGATTAGGTATTCTCTATTCTTACAGTTTTACCTAATGGAAATTTGTAATGTGTAGTAACACAATTGCCAAAAAAAGATACCAGATGGTGTAAGGAAAAATGTTTAAATTTTTAGAACAACAAACACACTGCGTACTCCTCTTCCAACTTTTTCAATTCTCAAAGTTTTACTTTGGCACCCACACCACTACTAAAATATATGGGAAGTTAAGTATCTTAAAAGGATTCAGTACTCTAAATACCTCTCTGAATATTGTCCAGAATGTCTTTTTCGGAACCAGCCAAAGTAACTAAAAATATATCCATTGACTTCAAGTAAAGTTTGGATCAAACTTTTCATATGCGACTGTTTTGCTTGTCTTAGTATAAAGACCTTAATATTGAACATGTTAAAGGAGCATCCTGCTTTTTCATCCTCCATTCCTTCTCTCCAGCCTTGCACTTTCCATGGCTGGTTTTTTTGTGCTTCATTTTCTCGTCTTTCCCTTTTTCCCTTTGGGCCATGAGAAAGGCACAGATTCATCCAACTTCATTTTGGGTACTTCACAGAGGCTCCCAAGCCTGAAGCCTCATCATGCCAAAGAAGAATTGGCTGTCTCTGGAGGATGACTCGCTGGATCTAAATGCTGAAGTACTTCTCTTTGTCTCTCCTTCCCTGTGAACTAGAGAGGAACCTGTGGAAATGGGTTCCTCACTTGGCCCCTCAGTGCAAAACCCACAGCTGGGTAGGATAAATCTTAGGTCAGGCATGCAATCCCACCCAGTATCCACTGAGGACACTGGATAGCCACTGACTCCATTAAACTACTCCCACCACATTTTTCCTGTAAAACCAGCACTAGAGGGACAGAACAGAGGACACAGTCATGCACGTCCAAGCCCTCTTCCCAACCTTGTCAAACAAACAGCTCTCCTTTTCTTTCTATTCTTTTTCCCAACAGTGAATCTACACCTCGTTTCCACAGGAAGGGCAGGAAGACAAAGCAGCCGGCAGGGATGCTGCCAGCTCTGTCCCTCCCCTCCTTGTCCTCAGATTAAAAAGCATGACATAAAAGAAAAATCTCTGTGGTTTCTCCATATCGTCTACTTGCTGAAGGAGGCAGCATGCTCTTGGTGCTGGATTGTGGTTTCGGGAGATGCCCCGATGTGATCGGCTCTGCCCAAGGACAGCCGTCCCGTTGTTCTCCCCGGCGTTGGGCTCAGACCCAACTCACCCCTCAACAGTCACCTCCCCTCCCCAGACAGTCCAAGCTTGTCAGTGGGAAATGAATGGGTTTGCTTTCGTCTCTAGTTCTTTCCTGCAAGGCAGAAGAACAGCTGCTGCCCTCTCCATCCCCTGGGAACTCTCCCCACTGCTGCTCTAGCCAGAACATTTATAACTGGATGTGAAAGAAAAAATTAAAAAATCAAAAATCTGAGTATCTGACAATGACAAGCACTGGGACTAGGGCTTTTCACAGTGTTTAGGCACCATTTCATACATTAATTCTTGCACAGAAAGTGTTGCCAGATTTGTAAAATTGGCATGATGGAGACTGACACTACCTAGTTTTACCTACAGTGTATTTGGTGGCCTTGAAAATGATGCATTTGATTGTATTCCAGAGGTGTTCCTGGTGGGGGGAGGGAACAAGGCTTCCATCCTCATATGCAATTTTTGAGATTCATGAAGTAGTCTCCTAAACTTACTAAAATCAGTGACTGCACTGATCTTTCCATCTGTCCCCATAGGTCCTTCTCTTCTGAGATACCCTTGTGCAGAGCTCTGATTTATATCTTTATAGCTTGGAAAGCTACTGACTGAGGAGCAAGAAGAGTTTGGAGTATTCATCTACACCCCCCTTTACAAATGGACAGTTTGGGGGCTTTTGGATAGAGGAAGGAGCCAGCCATCAGCATTTTGTGGCAACCATAAGGGGAAGACCAAACACGAATGCTACTGAAACCAGACCTCCCGTGTTTAATGGCAGTTGGACCTCTCG
This sequence comes from Haliaeetus leucocephalus, assembly GCF_000737465.1. Taxonomy (NCBI): domain Eukaryota; kingdom Metazoa; phylum Chordata; class Aves; order Accipitriformes; family Accipitridae; genus Haliaeetus; species Haliaeetus leucocephalus. The sequence continues at coordinate 25,864,341 of NW_010972436.1, read as the reverse complement.
AGGAAACCACTTGGGCGGATACCCTGTCCCATGCGGTTGAGCAATTCCCTCTGCCAGTGGTTTCAGAGGAAAAGATCACATAACACGCACACAGCCAGAGCCTTCTGGAGTTAATAATACGATTCGCTCTGCTTCCCCAAAATGTTTTGGATTAACCCATCAAAATTTCCAAAACAGTGGCACAGTGGAATACCTGCAGGCACCAGGCTCGAGGGAGGTGAGCAGCCAACCCCCAGAGTAACATGAGGGTGGATAATACTAAGCTATTCAGGAATTACATTCTCAATATCAGATTTTATTATGTTTTCAAAACCTGCCTCATTTTCTGAATTAACTGTAATGCCACAGCGTGCAAAAACATATTACTCTATTTGTTAATCTATTTATTGGATCCTTTCTTCCTCTTTTACCTAAATGATTTCTGAAGAGCTATTGTATTTGCAGCTTTATGTCTCAAATATCCCTGTGAGTTCAAATGGGCATAAGATTTCAAATTAGCTCAAGTTTCAAACTGCAGTCAGGAATATTCTGCAAGAAAGGGGACATAGAAAAGATGTGAAATACTTGTTCTTATCAGAATCAGTGAGCAGAAGTGAGTAGAAAGCAATTTCCATTTATAGTACTCTGTGTAGTGCAGTGGCTGTAGCACTGCCTCTGACAGTGGGACGACTTCAAGTTTAAAAGTGTATCTATCCTTTTTTTCTCTTGTTAAGGTACAGTGACAACAGGAACATGAGAACATTTTGAGGAGGAGGAGTTGTGGTCAAGCAGTTTTTATGCAGCATGATGTGAGCACCTGGCTGGGAGAGGGTTGAAACCTGCACCGCTGTTAAATGTAGCTGCTTCACGTCTTTCTCCAGTCTCCACCTGAGAATTCAGGGGGTTTTCCCATTTTTGCACAGCAAAAGGAGAAACACACAGAAAGTGCAGCTGGAATCCTGTGTCAGGCAGAAGCTGAGCACTCTGCCTAATGCAACAGGTAATGCTCACACTTTTGGGGGTAGGGTTTCTCTTGCTACACATCTCCCTTGCTGTTCCCATAGGTTTTCATTGCAGTCATCATCAGGTTACACAAATCATTAATCAGGTATTGAAAAAGAATCACATTTACAGAAGTGAAAACAACCTCGATACATGCACATTAACCAGCATGTTACCTGAGACCTTCAGAACTGCAAAAGCGACTCGATCACGCAACAACTGCCAGTGATTTTGGTGTTAAATCAGTGTCAAAAGGCACCTTTCAGCAACTCGGATGTACGAAATTGAACATAAGCAAAACTGATCACGACCATGATGTCCCAAAGCTCCGAAATGAGGGTGGGGAGGAAGGACCGTCCCTATGACATAGATCCGTCCTGGTATCAGCCAGGACTGGATCCCCTGCTACAATAAGCAATTGGCTGCCTGAGGTCACCATCACTACCACCATCACCACCACAACCCCTCCCTCCCCCCCATCTTCAATAGATTACAGGTGTTATGTTTCTACTTGGGGAAAAAAAAAAAAAAGAAAAAAAAGGAGGAATTAAAAGTTTCTACTTACCGAGTTGAGCCCCAAGAGGTTGTTTGGGAGAGAGGAGGTGACTCCCGACAGAATAGCTGTGGCCACCACTGCCCCCAGGCACTGGGCAATGATGTACATGAGCGCCTTGAAGATGCTGATCTGGCAGCTCAGCAGGAGACCCAGGGTCACGGCTGGGTTCAGGTGGGCACCGCTGATGTGGCCCACGCTTTGTGCCATGGTAGCGATGGATAACCCAAAAGCGAGCGAAACCTTCACGTTGTCCTGAGACCTTGTTGACGTTTTGTTGCCCACCACTGGGAAGCTAAAACCCAGAGCCGAGCCAATGCTGATAAAAATAAAAAGGCTCATGGCAAGGAACTCGGCCACCACTGCCCTCCAGAACATTTTCTTTTTGAATTCACTAGCCATCTTTCCTCTCTTTCTCTCTCCCCTCCTCACTTTCCCTTCTCCCTCTCTCCCTTCCTTTGCCTGATATTTTTCCTTTGAGGTCTGAAGAGAAATCTGGAGAAAAATACGGTCCTTGGATTATTTATAGGGCTTTGGGTGGTCTGTAGGAGGGAAGGGGTGTTGCACAAAAGGAGGAAAGAACGTCTACATAGATGCTGACTGCTAGATTGATGTAAGACACTGTATGCCTGCCAAAGTTTTTTCTTCCTTTTTTTTTTTTTCCCCCTCTCCCTTAACAGCGTTCGATCTCTGCTGCCGTTTTTAAGAGGCTTTGTAAAATTCTTGGAAAAGTCTAGGAGTGCCTCAGGAATTTTACCCTCACTTCTTTAATTCCTGTATCATCATCATTCAGCACACGGACTGGAATGAAAGCTTTTACAGGATTTCTGTCTCAAGCTGGACTGAAACAAAAAGCAAAGTTATCTGTGCAGACTGGTAAGTTATTCATGCCTAGCTTCACCGGCGGCAGATAACATCCGAAAGTAGTAAATAAAATTGACAACTAAATCCACACTCTAGGGACTTCAGGACCTCTGTTTCATTTGAAAACAGGTAGAAATGTCTCTTCTGCTGGCTTTGTGGCGACGTGGACTTGTTTCTGATGCCAAGCCCGACGGCTGTACGGACAAACACATGTATTTACCCAGGCTCACACAAGCTGGTGTTAACTGGTGAATGGTAGGGATCACTTTTAATCTCTGTGAACACCGTGTAAATCTGACACAGCACTGCAAGTAAGCTGGAAGCTTTCTATGGATGATCTGGATGCTGAGGGGCAGATGATTTGGGGGGGGTTGGGGGGTTTTTTAATTTTTTTTTACTTCACATAATTTTTTCAGTTTTTTCTTTCAAGCACAGAGGTGTCTCAGGCTTGCTCTCCCCCACTACTTCCGACCAGCAGGAAAAAAGCCAATTTGGGGGCTTCTTAGCCCGTGTCCCGCAGTGAAAGCGTATCTTAGAGCACCCTGCTGAAGGTCGGCTGTCCTGGTTGTCACCAGGGAGACTGGCTGCTGCTGCTGCTGCTGAGCCACAGGACTGGCCGGACACACGGACAGAAGGGGAGAGCAAGGGAGAAGGGAAATTACATGCTTGATTTTGCAGACAAAATGAATCCCCCAGCAGTGCCAGAGTGTCTTTTGGAGCAAAAGGTCTAACCTCCTCTGGTTTTATCAGAGGCGCAGATTAACCCCTGTGTTATCAGATCGCTGCCTGCTCTAACAGTGGGTGGTACGTTCATCTGTAAATCAGGAAGTTTGCTCTGACTTTAAATTACGCAAAATCTGATCCCGAGTCAGAAACTAACTCCCCAGGCACAAGTCTTGAAAGACGGGTATTTAAAATCTGCCGACTTCTCTGCCTCCTCTTTTTTCTCCCTCTTCTTACTTTAATGCACTGGTGTCAACTTCTAAATTGTCCTTAAATTAATTCAAGGCTTTTTCACTTGGACAATATGTCAGTATGAAGATGAAATCAAATACACACCTGGATGTTATTAGACAGTCAATAAGGGTTTTTAAAATATATTCGGCTTTCAAAAAATGATTCGGATACAAAGCTGAAGACTGTTTAAATAAAAATCCAGATGTCTGCAGCCTGTCATCCCCAAGTTCTTATTCTTTCTAGGCATCAGATGTTCTTGATTTTCCATATAACAAATTTTATTTCTTTCTGTTTTATAATATACTTACACAACAGAACTGTACCAGTGAAAAAAAGGAAAAAGCAAAGAAATGGGAACAAATTAATTATTGGTTTTACCTTTCTAATTACAGTGGGACTTCAGTGAGGAACCATGTGACAGACAAATCAAACCCCAAATTTAGCCAAACATGGTACTTGGTGGTGGAATTTTAATATAATACAATTGATGCTAGTTGTATTCTAATCAGTGAAACTTTATTTACTGCAAATAGTCTCTGAGACTTGAAGATCTTAAGTGACCAGCTTCTCTGCTCCTACCAAGCAGATGCCCAAGACACAGGGCATATATTACACACCTCAGGGGACTAGGGAAAGCAGAGCTCTAGGAATAGTTTACAAGAGTTTCCATGTGTCCCAGATTAGCACCTGTGGGATGGAGCTGCCTAGATATTGAGCCGTGTCCACAGGAAATTCCCACTTTACTCACTTCCTACAATTAGGATCTGGATGACCAAACAACCTTTGTACCGGTACTGATAAAGTGAGAAGGAATCCCTCAAAGGAAAATTTCTAGAAGCCAGGAAAATAGGCTTGGGAAGTATTGCAAAATGCTTCCCTGACTTCTACAATCTTCTCTAGGTATCTCTGACTGGCCTGTGCCAGAGACAGGGTACCAGGCAAGCAAGACCTTTACTCTGACCAGTGGCATATGTGAACAACACGAATTAAATGTGCCTTTAGAGCAGCAGGTTGGTCACCCCCCTTGGGAGTTAGTTAATATGCTTATATTTTCATCCTGGGACTCTCCATTGGTCTCTTCATAACTACTACCCACTCCTTATTTCATATTTTGGAACTCAATGCCACAATAACTCAATAAAATTGTCATTCAGGCAGAAAAGAAAAAGAAAATCTGAGATAAATTAAAAACATAAACTATTACATATAAATAGGGAAAATACACATCTGAGAGAGGTGTGTGGAGCTATTAGCCAATCTTACCTGTCTATGTTCTGAGGGGAACAAAATCATGATTATGACTGCTGTGTTGTTACTAATTGCTTGCATGGTGATGATACCGAGGCCCCTATGCCTTCAGTGCTGTGCAAAGAGACACAGCAGAGACAGCCTTGTCCTGTCTGTAGAAGAACCACCAAGTGGGGAAACAAAAGGAGACAGCAACAAAAGAACAAATATTCTGCACAAGAAGTAGAGGGAATTGGCAGAGTGGACAAATTAAATCAACAGTATAAGCGTAATGAGGAAAGAGGAGCGAGAAGACGTGAGTCGGGCAGCAATACGTCAGTTGGACCCCTTCAGAAATGTCCACCACAATGCAGATCTAATTGGTGCCCAACTCATTATGCTACTTTTCCACAAAATGAGCTCCATCCCATCTTACTCAGGCTGATGGCAAAGACCCCAGCACTTGGCCAAGTAATGAGAGGCCCGTATACCCAGTCCCCATAAACCACGAGGAAGCAAAAAAGGGCAAAATCCAGTGTCCTGCATATCAGCTGAGCTGGGGTTTGTGCAGACAGCTTTTCTAGGCATGGTTTTAGCTTATGTGCCAAATCACACTTGAAGGTGGGGTTTGTTTTTTTCTGGAATTATGTATCTAGAAATAGAGATGACTGCCAACCTTATGTAAGTGTTTAGGACATGCAGTGAAGAACATATCTGATGGGAACAAGAGGGAGAAAGTAGCCTTTTAGATGAGGGGTGATTTTTCACAGATTATTTAAACCAGTGTACTCTCAACAGCTCTCTAATTTAGTTACACTAGAGACAGCTGAGTAAAAAATCAAGCTCACAGTACTGGATATTTAATTGCCAAGATTGCAGGACCAACTCATTTTTTGTCTGAAACAAATCAGGTTCTGAAGGACTGTAGTACAATCCTCACTTAATATTTCAGTCAGAAAACAAATGTACTTGTTTAAGTGGTAGGCTTTGTTCTGTGCTCCCTCATGTCAAATTGCTTAGCATCTTTCTACTATTTGAAGAAGAAACAAATGTCAGCGACTGCAAATTTGGTCTTGGCTGACATGACTTCTCTGGGAATTTTCCACTTAGGTGAAGGAACAGTCAAAGTCGAAGGGCAGAGGGAATGTGTGTCAGTTCAGTGGCCAAATAATTGGAAGAACTAGAGGAACTTCAGCAAACTACAATTACTCTTCTCTCAAGAAGAATTAGTTATCCTGTGACCCAGCCAGCCAAGTCTTTTAGCAGGCAAGTGGCAATTGCTAGGAAAACTATTTTACTCACAGTTTCAGAGGAAATAGCAATTCCTACTTTCTTCCCATAGCCTTTCACCCCTCTGAGGCATCACTGACTCTCACCACCGTGGAGAAGAGCAAAGCCATGAAGCAGGGAAGAGCTAGAGGATCCATGTATTCTTGCCCCAACATCTCAGAAATGGAAAGGAGTCCAGCACTGCAGGCTGGAATGAAAATGTTTCCCCATGTATTCTGTTCAGTGCTGTCCGTATAGAAAGCTGGAGTTCAGAGGTGGAGTTTCCTATAAGAATAACGCCACTGACTTAAACAGATTTACACCAATATTCAGCAGCTGCTTCCTGGGCTCAATTGACTTTCTGGCTAGAAGGATAACCTGTCCCATTTTGCTAACGTAAAAAGTGTGAGGTGGCAGTTGAGTCAATGCAAAGACAGTTGGGGATTTCTCTGCAGGAGAGGTGCCTGAGCACAACTGACACCTGACAGCATGAGTAAGGTGTCCAAGAATTGGGAGGCGTTTTAGACTGAATCCCTGACTTAACGCTCCTAAATCCAGGAAAGATGGAAGATTTCAGACACATGTCCTTCTTTAGCATTTGCTATCAGCCAGTCTAAGCACCCACTTGCTCCATATGCCGACTGCTGAAAATTCCCTCTATAGCGACTCGGCTGACTTTGTTCCCTGTATGGTAAACTCAGAGCCTGTAATATTTTCTTACAGAGCTGGACCCTTAAATCATTTTGTGAAGCTGGACCTGAATCCTCAGAAACTCATCTGGGAGGATCAGCAGTTATTTATCAACCACATGAATCACCTGCTGTGCCGGGAGCCAAGATGGCATGTCACCCTCTAATGAGCAAGATTCAAAGGCATAAAGTTCACATGATTAATTTTCATTTGGGTATTTCACGATTCAGTGAAATCAAAGCAGGTTCTAAAGAATGATCAAGTTTTTCCTTTTCTTAGGAACAAAAAATACCCGTACGTTCCTCCATGTTCACCTAGTTATCATAAATCTCTTTTGAGGGATTTTCTTTTTTTTTTTTTTTTTTTTTAATTTTCACTACATATGGGTGTGTGAGCCTCCTTACTACAGCACTTCCATGTTTCTTCTCTCCATTTTCCTTTTTCTTTTACTTTTTCCCTTCAGGTCATAGTAAGACAGAAGAAGATAAAAGTTTATCAACTAATATATGACGGGACAAAATCTGTGATTGTACAATTAAATGAATGAAATTCAGTATCAGCAGAGGCAAACCTATTTATATCGATTTAGTTCAGATAGACAGAGAGGATGATTAAAAAATTTTTTCTCTTGAAAGAGGTATTGAAGGCATAACTGAGGAGAAAAAAATCACTCATGAATGTCCTTGGAGAGTTTTCTTCAAATTTCATTTCAAGTTGTTCTCTCCTCTGAGAGAAAAAGACCCTACTGCACGTCCTGAAATCACATATAATGCAGTGATAAATGTGTTAGTACAGCACGATTTTTCATCACAAGTCCAACAAAGCTATGCAGGTGGCATTTGTCTCCCCTAACTGTAGGAATCTACCATGGAAATGGCTCCAACTGAGATGATGTCCTTTGCCTGCCTCTTAGTGAATGCATAGTGTGTGCATTTTCAGAAAGTGATCACAGCCCTCGATTTTAGACACCTACACTCCATTGGCTCCATTTACACAAATATTTAGGCTGCCTAGGCTGCCTAGCTCCAGAGTCAGCACTTACCTTTCTCTGGAAATCCCAATTCTATGCCCATGAGAGCTGTACAGCTGTCAACCATGTCAGTGAAAGGACTGTTATTACCCTTTTTTTTTTTTTTTTGACACTTCTGGGACATGAAATAATAAAGATGACTGACACAAACGGGAATTTCCCAGACAGTTGCTAAATCAGCCTGCATCACAAACCAGATTTTTCTCTCACCCTGATTCTCTTGTGCCACCAAGTAGACAGCAGCATCTCTCCTAAGGAGGTAGCATTACGGACCATGAAGTCTTTACCACTGCCTGCTCTCCTGACACACAGCATGTAGTGCTAGAGAAAGGGTACAGAAAAGTTGGCTTTCATCAGGATCATCTTTTGTCTGAAGGCATCATCCAAAATAGGCAATTCTTCTCTCCAAGCTTATGCTGGAGAGAGAAACCCCCACGCTCTGCTGCTTAGCAGCAGGCAACTTTCAGCAGCATTAATATACCAAATAATGTCCCTCTTATAGGAGCAATGGATGTTAACCAAACAAATGTCAGTGCACTTTAGGAGCAAGCCATTTTTGTGAGAAAGGGAGTATGAATCCCTTACCATAAAATGGGAGAAAATCTTACATCTTTCTCCCAACAAAACTTCTCATATATGTGTTATTTAAGCACAGCCGTCTTGTGAAATGGTTGGTTTCTCTGGCAATCCTAGAAAATGCCACCACATTGAGGGTTAAATTCCAATCATTATTTTTTTTCTAAGTGAACATATTTAGCAACAATTGTCCTTTTGAGTTTCCTGTGCCCAGTGCATCACTGGGAGGTTGACCAATTTTTTTCTTCTTTTTTTTTTGCCCTGGACATTGTGTTACATAAAATAACAAGTCTGCCAGGAATACTGGGCATGACACATCAGTGACTGTGCTAATGAAAGCCTTGGTAGTTCATTACAAACACAGGAGGTGAATAAACCATTGTTATTGCTATAGGAAAGTTTTCAGTATGGATGACAGTTGGCTTGGATTTTTAATGTGCAGGAGGAATCCAGTCTAATCTTCTACTGCCATAAGCTGCAAAGCTCCACTGGAGCAATGCTGATTATTTGCTTGTTTTGAGGGAGGCTTTTTAATGCAATTTTCATGAGTTTTTTTACCCAGATTTCATCATTGCCGTACGCTCTATGTTCTGTTTCACCATGGCTCAACTGCTCAGGCTCCCAGCTTGTCTTTGGCACAGTCCGAGGTGCTGATTCAACATCAGAGACTTCTTTATAATAGTGAATTTCTTTTAACTGCCAAGTGTTATAGGGCACTGGATGTTGAGCTGATAGGAAAATAAAAGGGAGACCTTGAGGTGAAACTTGTGATCTATTTCCCAAGCAGGAAAAGCCTTGAGGTGAACTTTGTCAGGTTTATCGCGCAGCCACAGTCTGTGAAGTGTCAGCTGGACTTGTCAAATCTATGAGATCATATTGCAGCAGCAGAATAACTCACCATCTTAATACTGGCTGCAGAAATAAAACAATAAAACAAAGTAACCATAGGCAGAGCACTTGTATGCCTTACAGAATGCTGTGCCAGAACTTCATAGTAAATGGATCATCTTGGGAGGTTACTTAGTCTTTCCTGAGTCTCCAGGTACACTTACAATCCTCCTGACGGCAGTTTATCTAGGCTGTCTTAAAGACCTTCCTGAAGGATGGTTATTCTTGTACCCATTTAGATGATCAATTCCAGTGCTTACCGTTAGAAAGGTTTCCTAACGTCCAAACTTCCCAAATCTCCCTTGTGGCAAATAAAGCCCAACAACATGCATCTTGGAAAGCAATTTTCCCCTTCCTTTCAAAAATGAGTGAGATTTTTAAAGATTATTAGTCTTACTTTTTCTAGACTAATAACTCATTTTCTTACAAACTTTCTTCCTCTGGTCTTCTTGACTTCTGTACATGTAGTTCTTTATCTGGTGTTTGTATGATTATAACATTGTGAGTTTTCTCTATAGGACAGCCTCCTTTGTACTTCAGACCAGTTTACAATTCACAAGGTTCATCTTAAATTCTAATCTTGCACGTCCAGAGTACTGCTGCCCCTTCTAACTCAATAACGTTTGCAACTTTAACACCTGTTTACTACTCCATCACTCAAGACATAAAACAATTGAAAATAACACACCAGAACAAGGTCCTAGCAGAGCCACTATCTCAATAACATCCTCAATTTTGACAATGACCCACTGCTAACTATCTCTCAGGTGTAGTTGTCCAACAGTTGTGCACTTACTGTAGTTTCATAATCCTGGCTGGTATTGTCCTCCCTTGTTTACAGGAACAGAAAACTCAAAGTTTGACTAAGGTCTAGAGATAACGTATCTATTGCAACTCACCTATGCATAACCCCTAAAACAAAAGAAAATCCTTAGCAGTGCATGACACCAGAGACACCATTAACCATGTTGACCAGATCTTTACTTCAAAGTAAACTTTGATACATAAAACTACTATCCTTGTTTGCGACACAAACCATTAGCAAGACCTACCATATTTCTCCAGGAACAAGCATAGTGCAAGTTGGTGCTGGGGAAGCAGTAAGAAGATCTGTCAACACTGTCTGCTCTGGTAACAAAAACATAAGTTACAACCGGGAATGGATAATAGTCTTGTGGATGTGAACTCTTGCAAACTGAATCAGCTTCCTGGTGGTTGTATTTATTTCAGCAGGAAACACTGTATTCAGCCACATGACTAACCAGCACACACACCAGTAAATCTACTGAACCTCAGGAACCTCATTCTGCAGTTACTTTACAGGCTGAACACCTACATGGCCCAGGTATACAGGCACATGCAGGCAAATTATCTGCAATCTTTAGCTAAGATTTGTTGTTTTTCACACTGAGTCTCATACTGATTGTGTTCAGTAGCATTTGGGCTTGCACAGCCATGGCAGGGGAGGGCACAGCCATTTGCCACATATCTGGCACCCTGCAAATCCCCTTGTGATCTGCATATGAAAGGACTGAAGACTCTAAAAGCTACTTTTCATTAGGAGGACGGATTTAAAGGAAATGCAATGACCTCCACCATGAAGAAGATCTACCTCTCCTTTGCCATACATCCAGATGATGCGACTCACTTTCAGAAAGTGTCTGTCTTCCTCCAATGGCTGTAGAGAGACCTCAGATGATCAGCTTAAACTCAGTGCTTAACTTCCAGATGGCTTAAGCTAGGTGAAATTAATCTCATGCTCACTGAAGATCTCAGACAGATAAACTTCCTCCGAGCCTCGAGTCGTCCATATTCTTAAGGTCACATATTTCATTATACTCAAGTGAGTGGAGATGGGGTTGTCTCTAGCATAGCCAACACACAGCACTGCACACACTACTCCTTCTCTCTGTTCACTCACACGGTCTCCTAAAGCACCTTTGGTCATAAAGCTCTCCTATCAACTGTCTTCTCTCTCCTTTTATTAAAGCTACCACCTGTCTTTCCATTTCGGAATACTCAGGAATAATGACCATGGGCATTTGTACACCTTTGAAGGTACAGTTCCATCCCTGTACCTCTATGGATACTGTAACTTGCTGTAAACCCAGTTCAGCCTTTTTCTAAGCACTTTACTTTGTCTTCCTTGGGATCACCAACACCTTGCAATGTGTGTCCATATGTGGCCATTTCACTGGTCGAACACATCTCCCTTTCACTTTTCGTTCTTTTCTTTTTTCTTCCTCATTTTTATCAAACAGATCCTCTCTTTCTTTCCAGGTTTGAAAATCCTGTTCCTTAGAAGCCAGCATCACATACAAGATTTGCCCTTCATTACAGCTTGTTTTATCTCTAAACAAGAACATGAGGACACCAGCGAAGACATCAGCATTGAAGTCAATTAATTAAAAGTGAAGTAAATATTGTAAGTAACCTTCAACTATCTCCCTACATGATAACGATCATTGCAAACATCTTACCATCATTACAACTTGGGATCCCATCTGAATATAAGAAATAAAATTAAATAAAAACAGATTGGGAGAGAGATTAATTATTCCTTGCAGCAGTAATCCTAAATAAGTTCACACTTGTGATATGAGTATTTATAGGGACTACCATTTTCCTTCCTTGCAGAAAAACATCAGTGTGCAGAACGATGGAGTCTATGTAGCAAGTTTGCCAAAACTCAGATGAGTTAAGTTGCTGCAGCAGCAGTCTGAGATGCTCAACTGGAAAAAAAAAAAAGTCCATAAATAATATTAGGTCCCAGCTTTACTTCAGAGGAGCAAAGCTGAGATCTAGGAAGCATTAAAAGTTTGGTCCTTTCCCAAAGTCATCTTTCAGTTTTGTGTTTGTGTGAATCTGTTCCCATCTCACCAGTAACGAATGGTTCCTATCATATTACCTCCTATTTTTCCATCTCTTCCTGATGTTATAAGAAAATAAGACTCAAGTGTTAAGAGCGTGCAGATTTGTACTACTCTGTAAAGGCATGCTAACACCTCACTGTTTGACACTGTGCATTCACGCTGATTCATTGGTGCTGCATCAGGACATAAAACAGTGATCCTGGCATAAAATGAGCTTTTCTAGAGCTTGCTGTAGTGGTTTAAGACATGGCTGCGTCTAGTGCCATCCCTGCACCGTATAGTCTCCATCCCACAGGTAAATTGGGGTCTGGGTCTGTGTTCAGAGGACACTCAAACGTGTTCACAAAGCAGTGACTTGAAATAAACCCTTTGGCTTGGACAGAAATAGATTACGAATGTGCACATCGTGTGGTGGTGTGTCTCAGCTAGCTGGGTAGAAACTTTCCTTTAACGGATGGTAAAAGACAGCCGGAGAGGAACCCACTATGGCTAATGTGGCATAAAGAGAGCTGGGTCACACCCTTAATTTGTGCATTCATTCCCTTCATTCAATGAAGGCTGGGATAATTATACCCCCCACTAGGGTTTGCAGAGCTCTCAGTAATTCCAGACTAAGTATTTATATTCTGCTGTGAAAGTGTGTGTGTGGTTTTAGATCACATAGTTTTCCAAGCTTTTTCTTCCAGTGGGACTATCAGAATACCTGCAAGTGGTTCAAACAGTATCTCTGTATGTGCTCATTACTGTTTAGCCAATTACAGCATGTAGCCACGTAAGTATTGCATTGATCTGTTAAATTCCCAGAAAGTGAATTAAAAAGAAAAACAAAAACATTGCCATATGCCGCAAGATTGCTTTAAAGGAGAGATTCCAAGAAATAAGGCATGTAAGGCAAAACCTAAGTAAAATAAAGTCAGCAGTAGGCATGTAAATTTATAATCTGAATACCTGTTAATAGGGAGAGTGGCTTAAATGAGGTGCTTTTGAGTGAATTGCAGGAGTTTGTAGAGATGCACCCTGTGCTGCATTCCCACTTTGTTACATGGATTACATGGCAGGAAGACTTGTGTGTCTTCAGGGAGGGTGGAAAAATGGAAGGATGACACTCAATGGCTAAGACTTTCTGAACAAGGAAGAAACAGGAAAAATCAGACAACTGCCTGGTTCATTTCAAATAGCAGATTTCTGCCATAATGTGGGATAGTGTATCCACTAGCTCCAGGACAAGAAGAAAAGGGAGAAGTCTGTGTCAACATTCATCTCCCAACGATGTAAGAGAGGAACAGTTGACTTGCATGAGAGTTGGATCAGACCATCATGGAATTGGATGGAGGTTGACTTTCTTTGCATGTAGCGGCTCTGCATCTCCTTTTTGCCTTTGCTGGACAGGAGAGGAGATGGGAATATCCTACCAAGTCCCTTCGGTTGGCCTGAAAGAACGGGGAGAATTCCCATAGTCTGGTGGCATCCAGCAGAACTACTCAGGTTTTGACCCTCAGCTCCCAAGGGATTTCCAAGGCAAACATTTAGCCCCCTGCCCCCTAGTCTGCTCCAACCTGTAGAAGAAGGAGCCACCTGGTATGGAAATAAGTATAATGACCAGGGATTTCAGAATTTGCACTGAGAAAGATGTGTGTCCTGGAAGGATGTGTCTCTGCTCAGCTGGTCATTTACAACACAGGCGAGCAACAGAGGCTAAACAGTGTTCCATAAATTGTCTGCCCCAGTAATTAATTCACTTTCTCATAATGACTGGATCAATGGTGGGAGGAAAAGAAGAGTGAGACTGGGTAATTTTCTGTGTTCTGAAAGATAGTACAAATAATAGAATTTGGCAGGTTTGAGTAAGCACGTAGCTTGGACTAGTGGGTCAACAGCACGAAAGTAAATAGTAGCTATGGGGGCTTCTTATATCAACTGTTCTGGAATTCAAAGCCTCCCAAGCTTCTTAAGGCACAGCTGGACTCCTTAAAAGTCAGGGACATTTTCTATTAGCATTTTTATTAGCAAAGCAGCTGCAGATCTGGATTAGGGTGTGAACCTGTTTTCTTTTGGTTATCCACAACCATAGATCCAGACAAGTGGAGAGCTAGGAAGGGAAAGCTAATAATCAAGCAAATGATCATTGCACAGTTTGGCTCAACTGTGTATGATGTATATTAGAATTATGCTAGGATTGAATATGGTGGAAGGAAAAATGTCAGTTTATCTGAGAGAGGGAACCTCAAGGGAAATAAAAAAGGAACAGCTGGGCTTTGTTGCTTGCATATGCAGGTGGGTTTGGCCGGTAATGTTACACAAATTGTCTGAGATGCAAACATTAGCCGAAGATCAGCAGGTCTTGCTAAATAGCTGCTCCCAAAATCAGAGTACACTGGCCCTCTGGGAATACCCAGCACGCCTTCCAGATTACAGTCCTTTTAGTGCTGTACAGATATAAGGCCAACCATGGCTGTAACCATGTAGAGGTCATCAAATTGTTATAATCATTTTGGCTTTTATGAAAAAGGAATTGCAATAGCTGAAAAGAGCAGTTTCCCCTTGCCCAGCTGACACATGATGACAGGGACTGGGACTGACACAGACTGTGATTCAAGTTATTTAAAATAATAGTTATACCAAATGTAGCCCTTACTCTTTCTTCCTCTCTCTCTGTGCAGTGTGAGGAGCCCGAAATGGGACTGAGATGGGCAGTAAATATGCAAATTGAACAATTTCACACCAATTAAATGGACGTTCTTCAATAATATTTCAGATGCTAAGTTTTCCAAAGGATTGGCAGTTTGCATTATTTTGTTCACATTTGATGTCTTCTACTCCTAAAAAACAAGTGATAGTAGGGATGTATGGTGGACACAGAAAGTAATAAAGTAGATGGTTATCTCTAGAATATCTCCTGCCATCTGGACAGCCTGAACATATCCAATAAGATGTAAGATTTGGATAGAAATTTCTGGTGCGTCATCCCATCCCAAAACAGAGTTGGACTCAAATACTTCAAGGTGTCAGCATGCTAGTGTTTCTTTTCATCTTCCACATATGAAGCCTGTTACAGGTTTTCTCCAGCCTTCTCAAAGAGATGGGGATGATAGTTCCAGGTGGAGCCTTTGGGACAGCTAGAGGTTGTGAACCAGGAGTTGTTTTCATCAGATGGCATCGTGCCTTAGCCTTCCCTGCAACAAGCTGAATAAATTAAACTTCTTAGGCTACATGGTGAAAGATTTATTTTCCTGCCTTGGATTGTATTTGCAATTCTCCTTTGAACTCTCTCCATTGTTTAGATGTCTTTTCAAAAATGTGTACTCCAGAGCTGGATACATCATTTAACAAAATGGTGTACTTCATAGAGGCAAGGTCACTTCCCGCCTTCTACTGAATCTTCTCCACATACATCCAAAAGTTGCACTGGTCTTTTTTTTTGGTAATAGTTCACATTGAGACAGTTATCGATGCTTCATTTGCCATTTGCCAGATAAATTTCTCCCCTCTCACACATAGAATCTGCAGTCTTGTCTCCCCAACATTTTACCCTCAGTTTGACTTTATTAAAACAGATTTGATTGGACTGTGAATATTTAGTCATTCCTGTCCTATTGATTATTTACTAATCTACCTTTGCTGTGATACCAGAAAACTGAACACACAAAGATATAATTTTCTCATGGGGTGTTTCCTAAGGATTAGATAGTATTGGACCAAGATTATCTTTAGCTTTTTCTCTCTTAGGTGCTTTCCTGAAGCCCTGAGAACTTGAAAGATCTCTGGAAAACTGGATCATGTAAAGTCATGGGGTGACATCATAAATCACTTCCAAAAAGGTCTCTTCTGCTGACCACATGATCTTGTTTATTCTTGATGCAGGATCCTTCATTTTCTTAGCAGAGGAACAGCTAACTGTACTGCTGTTGGCTCATTGAACAACATTCTGCCTAGTCTTTCCATCTTTTAATATATAACCTTTATTATTTTAGTGCAAAGATAGTCTGTCTTTCCTACCCAGTTCTGGAGGCCTCTTTAGTTCTGTCTGATGTCTACTGAGTTTAAGCTAAACAATTTCTTAGTTGTCTCCTTTATATCCATATCTGTGACTTTTCCTGTGGCAGGTTCTTGCAGACTGTTCTCTTCAAATATTTTATTTATTGGTTCAGGTTTTGAAGATACACTTTTTTTTCCCCAACTCTCAAGTTCCTAATGTTTGTATGCTCCATAGTCTCTCCTTATCCCTTGACTCTTTTGCACTCATATGCAATCTGCAGCAGTATTGGGAAAAATCAAAAAAACTCCCCATCAAAAATTTCTTTATGAATCTTTATGCCAAAAGCTATCATTACAAATCAGACTTGCAAAACAAGCAACTGGTGAAATTACTTCTCTGGCTCACTGCACTGTGTCCACACGGTCTGGAGAGTGGGTGAGGAATGGCTGGGGTTCAGGGCTCACACTCCCATCCTTCTGTGTGCTCAGCAATACTCCAAAATTCTCCATTAATTGCAGTTTTATGGGTTTCACTTATGGTGGGGGCAGGAATCGGGGCGCTTGAGACGTGCGGGCTCGGGGTCTTACAATGTAGTTGAGGCCCAGCTGAAACTGTTGATCTTCTAAACATTCATTCACATTGACTTTTCCAGGACAAATGCTGAGAGTGGCTCACTCTAACCACAAAATCTGTGAAAGAAGGGGAGAGTAACGCATGACGCAGAGTCCTAAATGATAAAGATCTTTCATACTTGTAGGAATTTTTGCTTGCACAGTGGTGGGTACTGAATTGCCCAGAGAGCACATACACTGGCAATTACCAAAAGTCTTGATATCTTTGGCAGGATCACATCAATAATGTTTCTCCTAGAATAACATGTTCTTGAACTGTTTCTCCAGTGTATTTTCTGCACATATGTTTCCCATCAGTAGCAGACAGGGAAGTCTTACCCAAAAGCACTTGTATATCCAGTTTACAGAGGTGAAAAGGAGAAAACCAAAAGATTTCTAACACTGACTTTGATTCTGGTTTGAAAACTTTCTGATCTGCATCATGCTTCTTTACAGTTGTGTATGTGTTAAAAGACATGAAGCCCGTGCAAGACTTTTGATGCTTTAGGACCATTTCCGACACTTGTGATCTCTGATAATTAGATAATTCTGTAGGTTAGGAGTGAAGCAAAATGTTAAACACAATTATCATTGCAATATTATTATAAACTAAAACAAAGAACCCCTCTACATTAGTCACTGTGAAGTAATCCCGGCTTAAGTGGACGTGGGGGTAGAAAAATGCTGGTGGATTAGCAGGTTTATATCAGGAACACACTGCATGGTAACTTCATATTGTCCAATGAATTTAGACAGCACAGTCAGTGGACTCAGGGGAGTCAGTCAGCAGGGCAGTACATGGTGCAATTCTTCTGCCTAAAAATAAGTATCTGGCACCATTTTATGCACTGCAGTCTCTTGCCTGGCCTCCAGCAGCCGTGCCAGAAACATGGGGTCTCCTTGTGCTCTCTCTCTGTCATATCTGCCAGCCTTAAGTGGATATCTCAGCTACCCAATGGTAAAGAGTTCCCTGGCTTAAATGGCTAACTAATGATGTGGGGGAATTTAAAAAGCAATGCCCAGGTGTACAAAAGTTGTGTGGGCCACTTTACTGACAATAAATAAAGATGGACACAGTCAGATGCTAATGCACCCTGTCCCAGTACAGTGTCCAAAACAGGTGATGCAAACCATTCCCTGGAAGTACCAGCTTCCCACTGGAGAGGAACCTGCTCCTTCATTTTCAGATGGCTGAAGATGAGGTGGATCCCAAGCTTCACATCACACTCAGTGAACATTTGTCCAATACTGTTTCTCTTACCGGCAGAGGATGAAATGTAACTCAGCCATAAGGAATTACTTCAGCCTCACCTAATTCCCTTTGGAAACCTCTCTGACATACACACAGGCTTGTGCTAGCACTTTCCACCTTGACAAACATACAGGACTGAGACAATCTCATTCCAGGGTTGGAAACATAATTAATGGTGTGTCAGAATGACTCACATCACTGCTTACCTCATGTTTCCCCTTCTACATCTTAATTCTGCATCGTCTCATTTTCCAGCTGCCACCCCTGTGCAGGTGGCATGCAGACCTGTCCGCTCTGAATTCTCCTCCTGCTCAGCGTGGCTTCTTCTCTTCACCTCCCTTTGAGGAACTAGAGATAAGCTGCAAAGTTTCATAGTTTTCAAAGTTTCCATGTTATTGGGAAAGACTATGTTGTCATTAACCATCCCACCTTACTCCAGGTGATATATTATTGGAAATGACTTTTTCTGTCCGTCCACAGAAGGGCAGATCTCACTTGGATTCTTGTCACCTTGTATCTTTTGTCTCAGATCTTATCCTATGTAACCTTACCTTGCTACTGCACATCCTGAATTTTCCTCCACCTATCCTTAACCGGGAGTTACTGATGTGTCATCTTTCTCCTCTGATCCCTCGCCTTACTCCTTTTCTATCACATAAAAGAAACTGCTTGTTTTCAGTCTCAGAGCCTTTGGTCGAGGTTATTTATCTTCTTTTCTTTCAGTATTAACGAGCTGATACAAACCTCTAAGCAAGCAGTGAGGACTATTTATCTCTTTCTTTCATTTTCACATAATCTCATTTTAGACTTTTTTCCAGGTTACGTTTTACACACCAAAAAATTATTTGTATGCGTGTTCAAAACATTTCTATTGTTCTTTACTCCCCTCTCCACAGAATCTCAGAATGGCTGAGGTTGGAAGGAACCTCTGGAGGTATCTGGTCCAACCCTCCTGCTCAAGCAGGGCCACCTAAAGCCGGTTGCCCAAGACCATGTCTAGATAGTTTTTTAATATCTCTAAGGAGGTAGACTCCACAACTTCTCTCTTTGAAACCAGCTTTCACTGTGAAGCCTGCAAAGCGCATGAGAACAGACAGCTTGTGCTGAGTTGTGAGAGAGAAACCATCTTGTCCTTTTCACAGCTATAGCCTGCTCCATGAGAAATGATGGTTCAAATCTCTGTAGTAGTAACATAACAACATATGTCTCGGTATTTTATTTGGCTACACATTTCAAAGGGTCAGCAACTGCCAGAAGCCCAGGTAATAGGATCTCTCACAATCTCATTTCATGTGATATACCCTTCAGATACCACACAAGCTAGGATTTGGGGGAAAGACCTAACAGTCCAGTATTGTGATTGAAATATGTCTCCATGGATTCTTTTTTTTTCCTCTAGGAATACATTGTTCTGTTATTGGTAGCACTATAATCTCTTCCAAGACCAGCTAAGAAATCATGAGATATTCACATCTTAAACTGAACATCCCAAAATGTCTGCCAAAAGAAACAAACCTATATGTTGAAAAACAGATTACCTATGTCAAAATCAATGCTCTTGTTAGGAACACCATGATTTTTACCTTTATTTTTTTATTTAATGGTGGTTTCTGGTGGCATTCAGCTAAAAAAAATCAGAAATCTCAGTGTTCATTTCTACATGTAAACTAGCTGCCTATGATCCCCTTATATTTAGCTGAGATCTGGAATTTAGTTCAGTTGCCTTAATATAGGCATCAAAGTGGCATATTTTTGTGTCAAGGGCATTTGAGATTCCTTTTCCCATCTGCTAACCAGCTGCTAGTCCATAAATTTGTAGACCCTCAGTAATGGCCACCATTTCCATGTAGATTCATCCCAAATGGCACTAGACCCTATCTTTAGACAACTGAATCAATTAGCAAAACCAATAGAGCCTAGGGACTTTTGAAGCTTATGTTGTAGAAAATGCATACATTTGACCAGTTGAATTATTCTCTAGATTCCACTAATTATATTGACTGGAAATCCACAGATTGCAATGGGACACAGTTCCATGTAGACATCTAGATGTAAACATCTAATCTCTGAGGTGAAACCCAGTCCATATTCCTAGACAACCTGCTTGATAGCATGCTCTCTGCATCCCAGCGTCCCATTATATTTCTTGAGAAGACACAGTTTCAAGTAACAGCTGGAAAAAACACATGGAGAAAAAAAAATACCAAATATTTGTCACATATTCTTTTGGAGAGCTTTTTTTTTTTTTGGAAGCAGAAGGTTTGGAGACCTTCCAAGGAAAGTGTAATCAGTATATATTAGGTTTTGTACAACAGCCAAATGTTACGGACAATTCCAATTATATATGAAACTGAAAGAGTCATATTGAAAGGGTCAGTTTATTTCTTGTTCCAAGAAATTTCTCAAAAATAATACCAGGATGCAAACATTGAGAAAGTAAATGCATTCACTTCAGACCATTATGAGCCTTTTTTAATTGTGATATTTATGTATCAACTGTACACTTGCTTGCTACAGTATTTTTATACTCCTTTATCCAACCTGAACTTAGATCTTTTAATTGTGAAAAGTTATTTACTACCCTTGGAAAACTCTTCCAGGACCTGACAGATCTCACTATTATAAAGCTGTTTATTGCATTACATTTAAATTACTTTTTGTCTTCCATTTTGTTCCATCTTCCTGGTTGTATTTCACTGCATTAGTAGCACTGAGTCCCTTTTTCTCTGTTGCACTTATCCTTCTCATTACTTTAAAATTGCTCTTAAGCCTGTCAACCATTGTTGGATTAAGTTATTTATAAAACTTCTTTTTTTTTGTTTCATAAATCTTAGCCTTTTCATAGCCTTTGCTGTTTCTCTGAATTCATTCCACTGCATCCCCATCTAGATGTTTTACATTTAGAATAATGTAGTTCACAACAGTTTTTCCAGCCACAATATGTCATATGTAAGTATTAAGTATTAAAAAAAAAATCTTTCTGTGGATTTTCTGTCTGTATTTTAGGATTATGATGTTGCTATTTCCTGCACACTTAGCATCTTTCATTGTTTGACAAATGTGATAAGTCTAAGTGCCTAAGTTCTGTGTTGCATCAGTTTTGAATCAAGTGTTCTCTTCTGTAAAGAGCTGTATCTATTCTGAAGAGAAATGAGAGGTTCTGCATAACGTTTTCCATCATGGATTTGCAGTGCCATTTGGCAAAGTAATATGCCAGTTATTCGTAAGAACAAAAACAAAGTGAACCCAAAATATCCAGTCTTTTTTTTTTTTTTCTTACCGCAGGTTAAAATTAGAATAAAATAATCGGCTAGATATAAACTCGGTGAACTTACAGTTTCCAGCTGCATTTTTCCTTTACCACCTGAAACTGCGAAGCTAACTGCCCTGGATCCAATTTTGAACCTGTTTACCCAAATGTAAATAAGCAGTAACTTTGTTGAAACTGAGAACATATAGAATGCAAGAATAGTAAGTTGGGAGCCCTAGGTGATATTATTTGCCAGCACAGATTTTCCCAGTACAATAAATGGAAATGATCCAAGAGAAGAAAACAATGAAGCTATCTATGGTGGTGTACTGTGAAAGAATAACAGAGAAAAAGCATTGTTGTTGGAGAAAGCAGCTGGAGTTGTAAGGTTCCCCTTCTTGCAATGTATTTCTGACGCTGTAATCAATTCCCTAAAAACCAGAGCATTAATGAATGGGCTATTATACAGCAAGTTACTCCAAGGCCTGGTTCTTTTCCAAGTGATTGTCAGCTTCACCCTGCCTGCAGTGTGAATGTGTTGGCCCTGGGCCTTTAATTCAAACCTACAAGTACTATTCAAAGATGCTCCTTCCCAGTGCAATTCTCCCATACACTACAAATTGCAGATTCACGGTTAATTAGTCTGCCACTGACCGCAGCAGGCCATGGTCTACAGCAAAGCCTGTATTCAGAGAGATTAAATAACGTACAAGCTTTCTTTAGGGCAACACCACACCATGCAAATAGTATACTAAGGCTTTCCTTGCTATGTGGCAAGCCCACCCTCTGCTTTATGTCTGCTAGCAGAGCAGAACTGCTCTTGTGTAGGGTCACAAGAAAACGGGTGTAGGAAGACAACCTTTGATATTCAGGGGTCGCACCATTTTTTTTTTTTTAAAGTATTACTATAGCAACCGACACAGGTTGAAAAACACTCTTTGATTTTGCTGCACTTCTTACGAAGTACCTGTAAAAAGTTAAGTTACAGCAAAATAGTCTCAATAGCAATATCTATGATGACAATGCATGGAAATAGAATATGAGAAAAGAGGCAAAAAAGAGGCCTAGAAAATGAGAAACAGAAATTAATCAGTGATGCATGGCCTTGTTGAGGACAGAGTGAAAGCAGATTTCTTGCATTGTTTTGAAGGTTTCAAAGAAGGAAAAAATAGTATATTTCAGGCTGGGGTTTAACTGGTATTTGGAGGACTTCCAGTGGTCACTGACTGGTTGAGCCTTGTGCTTTAAAATAAAATACAAATGGCTTGACAAACCACTGGGAATTTGCGTAGCCAAGGAAAAGAAGGGCGGCGGGGGGGCAGGCAGAGGCACATTCCTAACTCTCATCTGGATGGGATGTTAGAGTGCACCAGTCCTTGCCTTGCGTCAAGGATTTCTTGTAAAAGCAAGTCTGGGGTTGTAAAGGACGTAGGGGCCGCAGAGCTCTCAGAGTGTTTCCTGCTGATCCAATAGCCAGCACCTCAGTGTTCGCTGCTCTGCACACCCACTTTTTTCTGTAAAAGCATTCAGAAATTGTGTTTACATGTTGAGCATGCTAAGTAATAAATGCACAAGACAGGTGTGCTCAAATGAATAAGAATTCAAATGCTGTTTTCTAGGATTTATAAATACATTTATTCAGTATAGAGAATTAAAGCCTGAAAATTGTTCTTAAGAAAATAATCACTCAAAGTAATTTAAAAAAAACAAAAGGACATGAAGGTAGATGATGCAGATATTGCTCTTAGTTGAGTTATCAGTGCCAAGGGACAGATGGCATGCACTGACGCATGCTAATAATCATACAGATCAGCTTTTAATACACTAATTGTCAACATGAAAAGAAAAACATGATAGATAATCTATTGTTATTTTCTATTATTTTCAATCGGTGCTGCTGGGAAACTTGTATTACTGGGGCTGTACCATACATCAGTAATAGTGAGTGTTCAGCTGAGCATGACTCCACATGATGACAGAAAGTTTATTTTTAACTTTCTGCTCCATACTTTTCCGCATTCTACTCCATATTCAAAAGCAACTTTGAGACTAAAGGGCCACACTCAAATCAAGTGCCTATACAAGTGCCTACAACACTCGAACAGCACGTGCTGTTCAAGAGAATAATACATGAACCACAACCACGTAGGCTCAACTTCTCTATACATTCAGTGGGGAAACCAAGACCAAGATATCATTAGAAATTTAGTTAGATGCCTTCCACCAACACAGGTGAGAACCAGTGAACTCCAGCATCCCATTCTCACAACTATGGACAGGGACTGCAACAATGAGGTTCTCTGCTTCAGTGTTTCAGCCAAGAATTTGGGTGGGTTCAGGTATTTCTGAAGAGTTGTTAGCCTACCTCTCCCAGCGGAATGTCCGGGGAGCCAGCCACACCATGCTAGAGATGTTGGTAGCAACATAATGATATAAACGGTTGTCTGCTGGAGACGCACCCCAGGCCTTGGTCCCATTCGGTTTTCTAGTACAAACACAGGCAGTTTCAGTCACCTGGATCCACAAGGTACAGTTACAGGAGATGACAGGCTCTGATCCGTGGCTGGAACTCCTCTGGGGACTTTCAGCAGGACTGCTTTTAGTTCACCTGCGCAGGCATTAAGATGACCTGAAATATTCCCCATTCTAGCATTTGTGCCACAGCGAGAAAACCGAGATGACATCAGCAGCAAAAGGATGGATGAACCTCTTCAGACATTTGATTTGGAGGATTCTTGTTACTTCTGCAGTTGAGGGTAGATTACATGGTTCCTGCCCCAAAGGCTTGCTCCTAACTACTCTAAGGAAGAAGCTACACTATACTACACTATAATAATGTCTCATCCTTCCTAGTAGGCTGCCGTGTTTTTCCATTTCCATTAGCTGGCTTGGCCACAGGGCTTCTGAATTTTTTAGTTTATTTTTATGTAACAAGAATACAAGGTAGTAAGATCAAGTGGCTTGATGCCTGGCTGATTCATCGCTTTTAGGTTTATTAACTACACCAGTGTGGAGCATTAGAGGGAGGTGGGTAGAGAGAGGGTGGGGTGGGCATGAGATATTATTTGCAGATTCTTTAGCTCCCTATTGTGTTCAGTGTTTAAAAGTGACAAACACCGGTCTCCCCACACTGTAAAATGCAGACAAAATTTCCCTACTTTTGACTTTTCTCAAATACTGGATTAATAAAGTAGTAGTACCATATTAGCAGTATACTAGTAGTAGCCTACTAGTAAACAGTAGAAATATAATCAGCAAGCACTAGAAAAATTCCCATGATGACAACAAAGGGTTTGTACAGTACAGGAGGTAGGAATAAAGGATCTAGTCTAAGATCCTTTTTTGGTCTTTTCTGGCCATGAAAGCCAATGAAGTCTAATGCAGCTTGAAATCCCTCAGGCACACCAAACAAAGTCCCTAAGAGGAACAGCTGTATTGAATTGGACTTAAAAGCCACCGTCCTTGGCACTGGCCAGTAGTGTCTAGTACAGAGATGAGTGGTGTGATTTTCCAATGCGATAAATTATAACCTGCTTCCAGTTTTGACTCCACTATTTCAAATTTATGAGCTGATTGAAAAAAGGGTTCTGATATTGCTGAAATGCAATAAATTGGGCCATGAAGGAATAGGCTTAGCTATGCATCCCCATAAATTAAACTGAGATAACTACATAATTTTTTCAAACATAAAACAGCCTCTTCACTTTCTGAGAACTACAGTCTGATTTCAAAAGCTCTCCTCTGCTGAAGTCTTCCATATCCTGTCCCTAATCTCCTAAGCCATCTCAGCCCCGGAGCACAAATATTAGAGAAAAACAGGGAGATACATTTTCATTCCATGTGCTTCCTCCGCTTGGATGTGAATGGCGTTCACAACATTTCAGCTAGCCCATGTGCAAAGGGCATTGTCCTTGGATGCTAACCAAGACTGTCAAGCCATTTGCTGCTCTCAGAGACTTTTAGCTGTTCACTTGGAGCGTTTTCCACTGAGCAGAGAAGCAGGATATTGGAGTCAAGATTAAGTCCCCCCATCTCCCAGCACTGTATCAAATAAAACCTTCTCCCACCCACACATTGCTATCTCAGCATAACAACAAAAACAACCTGCCAATCTCTCCCCACACAGAAACCTTCAGAGTTTTCATCAAAAGTAAAGGAAAGGTACCGCAAAATTTCTCAAGCACACGAGGCAGAAATTGCCACCATTCCTTTCAAACCATCTGCTGTTATTTTCTTTGAAACCACTGGATGAATCAGATCGGGAACAAGGGAGTGGTTTTTTTCCTGTACCAAAACCACTCTACAAATAAAGACAAATTTTCTCCTCTCTAGAGGACCACTTGTTGGCCAGAACTCTCCATGTTTGCTGAGCAAAAACTTCAGTCCGGAAAGTCAGAGGCAAAACCAAATGGGAGCCTTTAAATGCAGTTGTAGGTATGGGGGAGACTAATCTGGGAAAGGCTATGAACACAAAAAAAAGTAAATTCAAGAAGGGCCTACTCTAAACAGGGACAACAAACCAGACAGGACAATAACTGTGAGATTCAATCTTGATAAAGCTGAGACAGCTAGGGAAAAGAAAAGCATCCAAAACATTTGCACTGACAAGGAACGAAGAGAACTAAAGATGAATATTCAGAGGCTGATGGAAAGAATATGGCAGAACAAGAAACTGAATTTAGGTCTTCCCAGTCCTGGTTATTACTGTAGCCATGGAGCTGTGGTGACTTACTAGAAGCAAGCTGGAGAAATTAATGAATTTTAATAAGGGATTTATAAGGGTCAATTTTTTATCCAAGCTGTAGGGTATGCAGAGTTTTGGGGTATCATATCACTTAATGATGTGTTAAAAAAACACAATATGGAACTTATTTGAACCATTCACATTATTTTAAAACTTTCTCTGTATGCCCCTCTCTAATCTGCAAACATGGACTCAGCCCATGAATTTAGCTGGATCACATTATCCTGCAAGTCTTCATTGGCCACATCCACACTCATGAATAATGAAGAGGTTACAGACCATTCTCAGGACAAGATGTGGCCACACTTTTAAGCCACCCAGCTAAAACCCTCATTGCCCTTCTGCTCCTCAGGTGGCCTTATCCATAACACACATTGTGAACCTGTGGTACCCACCCAAAGCATAGCTAGGCCCTTTCGGGGAAGGTACTGCTCATCCCAGACCAAAAAACCATTAGGGATTTTGCGGGCAAATTACACAGTCTGGACAACTGTGAGCAGGCTACTGAGTCCCTCTCCTGGCCCTCTGCACTTTAATGGTGTAGGTGTAGTTTTTGGGGTACACATCCAGCTGTGCCAAACTGAAGGGCACCAGCATACACATGGATAAAGGTGACACTTAAGTAAGTCATCATAAGCAGCAATAGTCCTTATGGGCATGTTTTTTGCTGAACAGACAAGGTATGAGGACCACGCTCAGTAGATAGAGGATGTTGGAAGATGCACAAGCTTGAACATAACTTTTCTCTTACTTGTGAGTCAGTTAACAAGTTGGGTTTTTTTTTTTTCACAGCCTTCTCTGCTATGAGACAAGATTAATTACAAGCTGTATAGGATTATTCTTTGAAACCACTTTGTCAGTTAATCTTGTTTTTCAGCTAATCTTGTTTTTCAGCCTCTGTGCACTATGCTGTGCTGCAAGATGGACAAAACAGAGCCTTTAAGCCCACTGCACTCATTTCTTCTTTGGGTGGTTTTGATGTCATATGAGAGCGTGTATAAATTTCATGTGGTTTTGTTCATGTAAACAGACCTTGGCTGATTTCAACCAAATTTAAAAGGGTGGAAAACTCAGAGATGGTAAATTTCTAAAACGCTTATTAAAATAGGCAGCTGAGTAGAAAGTCCTCTTAGTGAACTTTAACTACCTTTCTAGACATCACAAAACCTACTCATTGGGGAAAATAAAGAAGAGAGGGAAAATATACACAAACATGACCAGTGCAAACCAGTCTTCATTTATTCTATTGCTCATAGAACAAGTACTTTTTACTTTAAATTTAAGTTTCATTGCATCTTTAGCCTTCTGGTATTTCATGCAAATTGTCACACAGGAAAGTACATTAATCTAAGATTTCCAGCCATGACACAGTTCCTGACATTTATATTGAAGTGAAATCTGTGAGGAATATGAAGCCAATTACTAACTGCTATATACATGAGAAATAAACCATGTCATTGTCATTCAGGGTGTTTTAGACCTCCTTTTTTGCTATCACCATAATTTTATAGAATTTATTTGTAATTTGCTGACAGCTTTCTACTATTCAAACTTAGAAACTGCAAAACAGTATTTAATTTATCCAGCTTGGGCATTTTCTATTAATAGTATCTCTGAAATGTAGCCCTCCACTCAAAAACCGCCAACAAATGCAGCAAAAGAACTAGCAAAATGTATATATACACATGTATATAAATATATATGTATATATGTCCTTAGGAAGAGAAAATCTAGGATAAATTATTGAGGTGGAGAGGAAACTTTCCCAACAAGACCTATTATACAATAGCTCCCCTGGGGAAGTGATGAGCACATAATTTCTTGAAATACTGAACATGAGCTTTTTCAAAACCAACAAGTGTGCACTGGAGAGAAAACCTCTAGCAGCAAGGAATTGGACCATTTAATAGTCCTTTCCTGTCTCTACAGTTTGTGAGTCTGTGAAGATCCCTAGGGGCTAAACGAGCCACAGATTTTGACAATGCTTTCCAGTAGTCTGTTATCAGTCACAAGTTACGAAACAGCTGGGGAGTTACTAGAGCAGTTCATGCAATTTCCCAAATCAAGTCAGACCAAGCAACCTGTCACCTCGGTACATCATAGATCCAAGAGTGGAAGTGATTAATACCATGTAATATCTGACTATGCTACCCACACTGGTCTGCTGTAAACACCTGTGCCCTGCTATTAACAAAGACATTGTTCATTAATTCCTTATTAATTTCATGAAGAAAAATCAGAAAAACAAGGATGAAGACAGTCAAAAGTGAGGAGACAGGGGAAAGATATTTTTTCCCCAAGCTTTCTGTTCAGTCCACCCCTGTTGACCCCCCTTTTTCCAGGCCCTGGTCTGCAACCAGGTAGACAAGGGCAGCAGCTTGCTCAACAAACAAGCTTGTGTACCCACTGCATGTGGGTTTTGCCTATGAATCACCTTCTGATGTTGTTCCAGTTCTTTTCTGTGCATTTATTAAAAACCATTCCAAGAGTGGGATGGACATCAGACAAAGGATGGCTCAGTAGAAGAAGCTGTAATTTCACATGGAATTGCTTCAGGACTTATCAGTCTGAGGAAACTGCACAGATGTTGTATTTCTAAGCATTAACTTATCACTGAATAGGCACTATTTCAACATAATTTATATTTCAGTCTTGGGATTTCTCTGACAACCTCCTCCAAATCATTTCTAGCTGTTAATGTCCTGTCAGATTTAATGATTCTGGCTTCTCTGACAGTTTTACCCTTAATGTGAAATAAATGCCTTCCTGATGCTTCACTCAGTGTTGCTAATGGGGTGGTAGCTTAAACATTTTTCTTCATGTTTGTCTTTTGGTCTTCAGAGGCTAATCAAACTTGGCCACTGAAGGCCACTAAATGGATCCTGCTGGTAGCACTGAAAGTTAGAGAAGTCTCCTGGCCAGGTGGGACTGCAACAGTCACCGAGGCAGATGTGGAGGGGGATAAATCTCAAAGGAAGCCACTCTTACTGGATAACTAAAGACAGATGAGTTACTTGAGAGACAAAATATTTTTGCCAGAGGAAGTAGAAAGAAGGGAAAGTATTGGGGCTCTTAGGACATCATCACAGGCACAGGATCAGCTGCATTAAGCATAGGCCAGAGGAAGGAAAGTTTTTGCCCGCTAAAACTTCTTTCACTCTATACAACCAAATATCCAGGTTTCACAGTGCACACAATCTAGTCACAGCGCCGCAACCTGAATAAACAGCCCTCACGCACCAACCACAAGGATTAACTATACACACAGAGAGGTTTGGCATTTCTTTACTCAGGCCTTGTAAGAAGTAACATCCTTGACTTAGGTCAGAAATCTTCCATAAGACTGTCCTGATTCCCTCTGCTCCTGTAATGTAGTAGAAAATCTGTTCAAAAGCATCTTTGAGCTACAATTCCCTGATCTATCAAATGCTTGATTTATCGAGACTGAGCCCAATCCAATGCCAGCAGGATAAATTATTGTCTCTGGGAAGTTACCATCTTTGCAAAGACTAAATCTGTTCCTCAGGATTTGTCTTTGCTGGGCTGCAAGTCCCTAGGGACTGATTATTATGGGAAGAGAATAATAGTTAGGCGATTTATCTCCTAGATGTCGATGTAAAGGGAAGCTCCTCCAGAGGCTGTCACCAAACACTCATACCTCTTCTTTGAACAGTACATGGAGCCTAAAGTGCTGACTTCTGTGTCAAATTTTGATGCTTAAAATTAAGTGACATGAATATCTCCCTCCCCACAGTGTCCCTGCTACAGTCAACTTTCATAAGGATCCAGGAAATTTGAGGTCCTTAACCACAGAGGTGGAAGATTGTGTTTCCATCAAGAAAATGGTGATCCAGGTGACACATCTGTATAGAATACTTGAAACATTAGCAGCATCTTCTAATACTGACAGAAGGTAGACATTTCCAAGCCAGACTTCAAGGAGTACAAATTCTCTTCCCCTGTATTATGCAGATTACTGAGGGACGGACATTGTTCTACAAACATGATGACAGAAAAGCAAGACGCTCAAAGAAGCATTTTCCCCATGGCAAGACTTGATTCCTCCTTATTTGGGCAATTTTTCTGTGCCTACTTAATATGACCGAAACTTCTTTAGAACAAGACAATGCAAGAAAACAAGCTGGCCCAGAGTCACAACATGTGAGGTGGA
This sequence comes from Haliaeetus leucocephalus, assembly GCF_000737465.1. Taxonomy (NCBI): domain Eukaryota; kingdom Metazoa; phylum Chordata; class Aves; order Accipitriformes; family Accipitridae; genus Haliaeetus; species Haliaeetus leucocephalus. The sequence continues at coordinate 25,834,429 of NW_010972436.1, read as the reverse complement.
GAAGGGACTTTTGTCTCTAACACAGCAAATATTTTAGACAACCTCATTTTTCATACTCACTGTTTACTTCTCTGATTTTTTAATCTTTTTTTTTTCCACAGAATAAAATAAGCCAGACCAAAAAATCTCCCCAAAAACAAAACCTTCTCAAAAGGTCAGAATGAAGAATGATATTTCATACTGCAGGTTGTGGAGCCATAGCATTCCTTTTCAGCAACACCAGAACCACATGAGAAAGTTTGCAAATACCATTTAAGATAGCAGGGAATGAGTCACCTTACATAGGACCTCACTGTCTTATTTAGGTAATACTCGGCTTAGCTAAAATTCTAATAACTGGTACCTGCTACCACTATTAGTAACAAATACTCCATAAGTAAGTTATCCCTTAATCTGCTGGTACCACTGTCAACATTTAATTAATCTGCCTAAAGGCCTGGTGCTGCCTCAGTGAGGTAAAGGAATGTTTTGCCATTTATTTAGAGCTAAAATATAACCCAATTGCCATTTTTAGGCACTTGAACATTGATTTTCCAGATGGGCAACACCATTTGTTTCAACAGCACAGCCAGCTAGCTTGTTTCTAAACAGATTTAGAAGCCTAATTTCTGAGCTGACAACATTTTTTTGTAATGTCTGCAATGTTTAAATACCTGTCACTCCAATGATCCTTGGTCATCATTATTTTTCTTCATTCTGTAAATGCATATTCATGAAATAATTAATTCCCAGGGCACAATGGAGGGATAAACTACTTGTGCTTCACATGCAGTTTATGTATGTGAGAAACTCCAGCTTTACAACTTTTCCTTCCACTTCTTTTCCAATTCAGTCAACCTACTACAAGGGGGATTTGTTACAGAAACCGGTCTGGTACGAAACCTATTCAACCCATAGGCTGTGAATGGAAAATGCTGGTATCTATATGAAGGGCTCACATGGTGTGTCCTTATGTGTTGGCCCATTTTAATCTTCAAATATAAAAGACACCACTATGTGTGTAGTTACTGTTTTGTGATAGAAATAGTCTTTTTTGTGTGTGTGTGTGTGTGTGTCTGTGGTATCAGCAGGAATTTTAGCAATCACTGTAACAGAGTGAAGTAATTTATGTCCACTAGGTCTTGATTTCATACAAATCCTTTCTCAAACTAATTTCTGATTTTGAATCATTTCTTTCAAGAGCAAGAAAAACAAAAAAGTAAAGTTGTTATATTCTTGTGATTCTCCAACAATCAGTAATGCAGAAACATGGGAAATAATAAAAAAAAATTACTTTAAAAAAACCCACATACATTCGCAAACTCCCCCCGTTTGGCCAATGACCACACCCCTCACAACCTGGAGTTCATCCTGTATCCATTTGTTTAAACAACTAAAGAACAATGAAACATTTCTGGACATTCCTGCAATCGCCTTCTATCCATCAGCTCTGGCAGCTGCTTGGCAACTCTTGATTTGGCCTCCAAAGTAAACCCACCCTCTGAAGAAAACACTGCAAACCTCTACAGCCAGCCTGTTTGCCTGCAAAGTGATTAATTTTGAGCGCCTTGAAACCAAAGCCAGTGTGCTGATAACATGAAGCAAACAGAGGGAGCAGCGTGTTGAACAGCTTGGAACGAACTGTTCCTGCTTTGCAAGCCAGGCTGATATTCTCACCACGCATTAGTTTTTCCAAGGAATGGAAAATGAGCACCCTGGGCAAGTTTGAAAGGCTTGAGAGGAGCTCTACCTCGTTATCCACCTCCTCATCTCTGTGATTGTGGAGACACCCTTTTGATAAACGTACATTAAAGCTCTTCATGTTGCTCAAGTCTGAGATCAGTGTCTCTGCTGAAATTCAGGGGTTTCCCTCTCTGAGACTTCCCTGAACATTCCTTCCACTATTCTATTGATAAAACAGGAATATTTCATATAATAACATATACTGATAAGACATGAAGGCTGAGATGAAGAGGTCTCTTATGAAACCCAGTTAAGAAACACTTGGGTTATCGCAACCAGATGTTATTAAACTCACCACAGGAATTACTGGCTTAGGTATGCTGGCCTGTGTTAGGAAGCATTCAAGCCACATAATTAAAACAGTCTCTTTTAGCTTTAAAATCCACAAATCCTTGCAGCTGTTGCACTTGCTAACTCCTTCTCTGGAATTCATATGACAATAACAGTTTATACCATCTTTCCAGAAAAGCGTTTGCAAAGAAAAGCTTAAAAACATCAAGAGAACAAAAGATTCCCTTTTCCTTTAATAATTTTCAAGTCACTATTACAATCTGGAGGTATCTGCCTCAGGATTTATGAGCTATATGAAAAGTTAGCCTACTTACCTACCATGTACGCTTTTATCTCATGCTCATCCCATAGTTTCTGGACATGCCCAGTTGTAGCCAAGGAAAACTTAATTAATCTTGACTTAAGTCAAGGTAAACAATTTAAAGCATTTTAAAATGCTCTCTGGGGCTCAAAAAAAAGCAAACAAGCTTCACTAACGGAATACATGCTTTCATTCCCCAAGCTATTGCTGAGGTTTCTTCAATTTGGTTGAACATCTGTAATGATTTTCCAAAAAGAAAGCAATAACTATTGTTTGTAGCTAGAGGGCTTGATTTCATGTCCCATCCATTTTTCCTGACAGTCCTCAAGATGCTCCTAGGAATGTCCTGGTCTTTTTTCCTTTTTTTTTTTTTCCTTTTTTTTTTTTTTTATTTTCTCCCCACCCCTTCCTTCACGTATAGCAAAGCACTCTGAGGAATCATGACAGACAGGGAATGGAGGTGTCGCCTGCTTGTTCACTTTTACAAAGCCAGTGTGCCCACAGCATGTTATACACAATATCAGAGGCACACATGGGGATGGTATATCTAGGGTCCCTTTATAATGCTGAGTTCCTCTTGCCTAAGTGTTTTTGGAAGGAGACCAAGATGATGTGTCATTGCAACCAGCTTCTAGCATGCACCTGTGTTTACTTAACGTCAAAACGAAGTCTGGGCTGGACATTGCTGGATAAGGTGTTATCCTCTACAAGCTGGTTAAACTCTTTATTTTCCTTAGAAAAACACTGAAATTAAGTTGTTAAATACAAGTCCTGAATACATTTCAGAGCATACCAAAGGTAATCTAAGTGGGTGGCTTACAGTTCATTGAACTATCACACATTCACTGCTCCCATAGCCTGGAAAGTTTTCCAAGAAATACAAACCAGTGAGGCAGGACCCAGCAAGAAGGTGTCGGAGAGCTGAACGGGACTGTTTACATTGCTGTCAAGACCCAGGCATGACCAAGGGCAAGAGAGGTACCTGAGAAAGGTGCTCACATTGAGGTCGATGAGCTAGGGCCGGAGACCAGCTACAAACAGCAACTTTAAAAGCCTCCAAGGACTTTTGCCAACATTTGGTGATGCCATTGGGAACCCAGTCATGGCTCACAACTTCATCTTTCCTACGTAGATAACAACAGCAACCTGTCTGTGTTTTGTCCTGAACATCAAAAGCACAACGTTCATCACATTAAATTAGCCAATACAGGGTCGTGACTCTCAGAGACACCAGAATACAGCTTCTAAGGGACTCTAAGGAAAAAGTATTATCTGCTGCTCTGTCTTGGGCTTTGGCATCCCGAAAAGAAAAGGTTATGGAAACTGTACCCTAAGCAAAATGCAAAAGGGGTGAAAAGTTGGGTTTTGTTTGTTTGTTTCCAAATACAAAATGAAGGGAATTCCCTGTTGCCTTATACAAGGCTGTGCAGTTCTGGGCAACAAAAGCTAGTGACACTAAATTTCAGTGCTTAGAAAACCATATCTTTAGAAAGCTGAGAAAATTTCACTTTAAAATTCCTAAACAGTCTTAACATTTCCCATGTACAATATCGAGATCATGAGAATAATAGCTGCAAACTGCTTTTCCATGTAAAATCTTTCGAGTGAAAAGAAACACCGAGGTATTACTTGTCCTCTTTCCACTAGATATGGGAAGGAGAAGGAGAATGATTTTAAGGTAGAATTAGATTTTTCTTTCAGATAAAATTCCACGTTCTGTTAGTCATCACAAAGGAAATATGGTGTAAATCAGCCATAGTCGGTTGAGTTCTGCATTCCTTAACTCTGCCTGAATTTGAGTCCTTTGTTATTCACACAAATATAGAAGCCTATAAAGGTCACTCAAAACCAAGCAAGAATGATACATTAGTATATCCTCATCACTGCAAGGTCTCAGCCTATGAAGCCTTTTGGTTTTCTTCTTTATGTTCATTCCCATGCCTGGTTACTTCATAACAATGATTCACTGTCCTTTATTTCTTCACTATTCTTTTATTTCAGAAATGGTTTTATATTAATTTCTCTTCTTCATATTTGATTGATGTTCTCAAATGTTAAAGTTGCAAAAATTATTTTTTAATGAAATATTCTTTAAAAATGAAGGAATTAAAATAATCAGAAAATATCATCCTGGTGGCGTACATATGCTCAATTTCTGAGCACTGTTATTTATTCATTTTGATAAAATCTTTGATTTGAAAAGACTGTTTATCATTATAGTTCTGGCAGGTGACATCTGCCTTTTTTTTTTTGTTTGGGGGTATTTTTTTGAAAATTAACTTACGGGTGCTTTAAAAATGTAAATGTAAAAGATCTCTATGAAAACATAAGATGAAAATATAACATGAAATGTCCTGGTTCTGTGCCATTGCCCTATTCTGGATTAAATATCATTGATTTTGTGGTTTTTTTACTTCATGGTAACTGTGTCCAGGCCATAAAAAACACACACTTCTAAAATATCAAGAAAATTTCCAACATTAGCTGAAGAAAAATTTTCTGTTTGGTGGGGTAGGGTGGGAGCAGAAAACATGTATCTATTATTTCCACCATGAGCTGTAAACTTCAAGTGTCACAGTAACGGGCACTTGCTCAGAAACAGTCCACACATTTATTACAGCCTATAAAAGCAATGTCCTGTTCCCATCCCTTGTTTGCTGTGAGCAGTGAGTGCCAGCACAGTAGCGTTGGTGTCTGATGTACCAGACCAAAACATCCCTTGGCAGAATAATTACCCTGTGCTGAGATCTCTGCTGCCGTGGCTGTTTCACCTCCAGAATGAGAGCTGGCTTGGTCGAAGGTGCGAGCTACACTGGGTGTACAGTGTGAAATACGTGCTGTGACACCAGTCGTATCTCATTTACTGTGCACATCAAGACTTTAGAGTTAAATTTCCGTTTTCTTATTGCAAACAGGGGTTTACTAATGCAAGGAAGCTGTTTGTTTGGAAGAAGATTTAAGCAATCAGCATTTCACAGCAAGCACTGAAGATCTACGCGACTGCAGCATTAGAAAGGTGAGGTTTGGGATTCCTAAAATCTGAAGTTTGATCTATCTGTTCTGGAAAGTGGGAAAGGAAAGAGAATGGGAAAGAAGTTTATCTTCCAAGCTGCCCTGACTTAAATATGTTTGTCCTCCCTGTTCATGGGTGCATAGTCTCTCCCCTCTGCCCACAGAGATGTCAGAAGCTCCTATAAACCTTCCACCTAGCAAAACCCCCGAAAGAGGCTGCTATCATTTGTCATCCTCCTCCTCCTGCAAAACTAACCCTCCGTCCACGTGTTCCACTGTACATCACCAAAACAGATAATAAAGACACCAAGAAAGGTTATTTTCTGTATTCTTTTTTCTTCCTGTTTCACACAGCTTCTGTGAAAAAACATGACAGGTTGTTTGAATAAAACATCCTACGTGCTTTCTTTGTTTCATCAAAAGGCTGACAAAGAATGGCTTGTCTGTCGCATCCCTCTTGCAATGTCTCTACTAGGACAGGCTGAGACAGAGGCGTTTTTGGGAGCAACAGTGCTCCCAAGCATTTCTGTATGGCTGGCCGGAACAGCATGTGTGTGCAGATAGATATTTCAGACTGTTTTGATGCACTGCGGGCCAATAACTTCTCTATGAGCCAACCAGGGGTACCAGGGATTTATTACAATTGAGGCTTGGCCAGTGGGTGTCACTAAAAATTAGCTGTAAGGGAAATAAAACAAATAAAAAAAAAAAAAAAAAGAAAAAAACATGGGGGCAAGAGAACCTGAATATTGAAAAAGCATTTCAGAACTTATTTTTGGCCCCAAGCCTTGTTTTGAATCCTTCCTTTGGTCAAACAATGGCAATGAGATCAGAGCCAGGCATCCAGTGCCCACTAATTACTATCTGGACTGACGCTTGCAGTGAATAGCTGGTAGGAGGCCCGGATTGGATGGGAAATGATTTTGCTGAAGTATCCCGCGTGGATTCCCCGGTGGTGGTGGCATGTTTCTTTATGGGCTTCCTACACTGCTCTCCCTCACGCAGTGGGGGAACGCAAGCCAGGTGACTCACTGAGATTCTGCCCCATGTTTACTGTGACGGCAACAGTCCCCTCTCCACAGGGACTTGCTCACCGTGTGGAGCCTGATTTTCCCAAGAGCGTCTCAAAGGGCTAATTTTAAATTAACAAAAGCTTTGGAAGGCAGGGAGAAGGGAAGGGGGAGGGGGATTTCTTGCAGGAGGAAAGAGATGGCAGAAATAGACTCCTTCCTTTTTCCTTTCTCTTGTCCAAGATAAGGAAACATCACATGCTAAAGGCAATTTAAAAACAACTTAAAAGGCAGATAAATTTAGTTGCAAGTATTCCTCTGGGTGGACAATCGAGATATAGTACGAGTCTTGAGCCAGAAGGTTTTTAGGAAAAACTACCAGTGGTCAAGGCAAAGGGGCAAAAATCAAGGAAATACTGTTCATATTAAAACTACCATAGGCCCAGGTCATAAACCCCTTTAGGGGAAAGATGGTCCAGTAGTTAACACAATGGACTTTAATTTATGCATTCGACCCAGGTCTCCTGCTCCAGTCTAGGCTTCCTCTCTAACTGTGACAAAGTCACTGCAACTTTTCTGTGTTTCGTTTCTCCACTCGTAACCTAATGATATTAACAGGAAGATGGCTAGGACCAACATACGAACAGCTACGCGCTTTGCTGAAATTATCATTGCATCAGTAAGAAGTTGCACCCAGATCTAAAGAGGCCTATTGTACCCTGCAAAAAACAAGGTTGGAGGATTTCATTGGGGAGCTCAGATAGTCCTGTTACTTTCCAATTCATGGTCCAAGTTTCTAACTAATTGATAAAGACTAAAACATGTAAGCCCTGCAAACTGGTCCTGTAGATGATGAGATTTGCTTCCTGAGCACATGAAGCCAGTGGCATGCTTTCATTGTGTGTGTCCTGGAAAGCTGGAAGTCAACTCATTTGCCCATGGAAAGGGGAAGCTGAATTGGGATGCCTTGATATATTTTGCTTGGAGGTGTCCTTCTGCAAGAAGGTGTGGACTGGCACATGATGAGCAGCAATGCGTAATCTTCAGAAAGCCTAAGAGATGTCCTCTATCATATTAAAGAGTTCACATTCCAATTCTATCAAGACTCAAACTCTTTCAAATCTTTAAAAGAGTGAAGAAATTTGTTACTTGAAGAGATAAAACCTGAAGATGATGAACGAGTTTCACATCAGGCTACAGGCTGATGGTTCTTCTGTAAAAACTTGAAGGGACTTGTAGCTCTGAGGCAGAGGGATGCCATCAGAAAATGACACTGGCAACGATTCAGTAGAAGTAGAGGTTTTGCATACAAGGATTATAGCAAAGCCCCCTCTTTTTATGTCTCTTGCCAACTGTCTTGCTACATTTATCGAGTGTTTTCTCAGTGGTCTTTGGGTTATTTGGAATCTGAGCCAACTTCTAAAGTTTGATGGGCCAACAAAGATACTCTATCCATTATTGTGGTGAACATGTATCAACCACAGGTCAGCACTAGCTTGAGGAAGTCTGTATAATGCTCCATCGCACTAAGTAAACATGTCTTTAATCTCTCTGTACCATCTGGAAAATAATAATATTTCTTTGATTTTTCCCTTTTGATTTTCTTTTCTGTTGAGATTACAAGTATTAAAAGGCAAGCGCTTTCTGTTATTACACAAGGATACATGAACGCGAGTATGACAAACAGGCCAAGACCTGTTCCTTGGCCCTGAAGGCAAGTGGCGTAATTAATCTCATGGCCATATGGCTAAACTTTCCTCCATGTGAAAAAAAGCATAGCCTCACCCATACTGCCTACTGGGAACAGTCTCTGATTTGTGATATTACTTGAACCATCTCTGAGCATTGTCTGGGAAAAATTACATGGAGCAGAACTATTTCAGGGATGGTGCTAACAGTTGATCACTATGGAAGATTGCAGGTTGTCATGGTTTAACCCCAGATGGTAACTAAGCACCACGCAGCTGCTCACTCACTCCCACCCACCCAGTGGGATGAAGGAGAGAATCAGGGAAAAAAAGTAAAACTCGTGGGCTGAGACAAGAACAGTTTAATAGAACAGAAAGAAAGAAACTAATGATGATAATAACAACAATAATAAAATAAAAATAATAATAAAAGGATCAAAATATACAAAACAAGTGATGCGCAATGCAATTGCTCACCGCTCACCAACAAATGCCCAGTTAGTTCCCGAACAGCGATCCCCCCCCAGGCCAACTCCCCCCAGTTTATATACTGGGCATGACATCACATGGTCTGGAATACCCCTTTGGCCAGTTTGGGTCAGCTGCCCTGGCTGTGTCCCCTCCCAAATCCTTGTGCCCCTCCAGCCTTCTTGCTGGCTGGGCATCAGAAGCTGAACAATCCTTGACTTAGGCTAAACACTACTTAGCAACAACTGAAAACATCAGTGTGTTATCAACATTCTTCTCACACTGAACCCAAAACACAGCACTGTACCAGCTACTGGAAACAAAATTAACTCTATCCCAGCCAAAACCAGGACACAGGCCATCCCTGGTCTTCTTTACTTTAACAGCATAGACCAAATCCAAGCGTACAATGACCAAGACAAAGGGCCACAAGGTTGATTAGGGCCTGTAGGTATTACCATAAAAGAAAAAAAAAAAGCATGTATTTTTCCAATTGACTTTTTGATTTGGCTTCCAGTAATTCAAATCACTAGTCACGAACACCTCCCTGAAGGAAAATACCAACTCGAAGGCAGTCTCTACACAATCACTCCTTCAGCGGATGTTCTAGTGCATTCCCAGCCATTCCCTGCAGGTTTTCCAGCTCTGGAAAATTAGCACAATATGTTACACCAGCGCATGAGAGGAAAATGCCGTTGAAGAACATGACTCTCTTGACCGAACAGCGGAGGTGTGTATTGCTTGGCTTGTCTATCGTGCACTCCATTGGCGTCTTTGAAGCACACGACTGTGAAAGCAACATTGCTCAGATAATCCTTCCCAAGTGTAGTGAGAAGGAACTGCTGGTGCCACAGAGCAAAAAAGATTTCCAAAGATTGATTCTAATTTCCTGATTTTTTAAAAAGAAATTGCTCATCTGTGGCTATTCATGTTTGCACCCTTTGCTGTCTCCAAGAGCAATATTTTCTGAGGTACTTTTAATGAACTGAACAGCCTCTCAAAGGCTCATGAGAGACAGAGAGACTATTAGAGACAAATCATTTCACTTGATTATGCGTCACAAGATTTTGGTACATTCTTAACAGAAAAGAACACAGCAAAGATTGATCCTCCTCCCACTTAAATCAGTTGGACTTTTTCTCTAAGGTGGTATCAAATCCAGAACATATTAATTAGAAATGTGTTTTGATGAAATGTTGTTATGTAGTGCGAGGCGTGTGACCAGAAAAGCAGATTAGGTTACAGGAGAGACATAGCTGGAGGTGACTTCCAAAGGGAAAAAGGCCAGGAGAGGTCAAGGTGGTAGATTTGAAAATGGAGAGCTCACCAAGGAACAAGAAGGGGAATCCACACAACCTCAGCCTCACTTCTCGTGGGGGCTTGGACCCTTCTGACTTGCAGGACATAGTGCCATAACCCCACCTACATTCTCAATAGCTTTGCCAATAGATAAAGTCATTTATTTATAATGAACTATATTTCATGTGCCTTGGCAGAAAAGCACATAGTTGCTGAACAGTTGGGAAAGTGTTTTGTCAGAGACAGTCTGGTTGAAGACTTGCTTATAACACTGTTTTCTAGAGCTCTGTTAGGCTACTTTTCTCATTTACCATCTGCTCTGGTTTTGCTGTTTTGTTTTCTTTAATTATTATTTCTAATCTGTCTAAAAGAGCACTCTTCCCCAAACCCAAATAAAATTTTCAAAATTCTTAATTTAGTCATTCAGCAGCAAATTCGTGCAATTACCAACAGGTAACATGGTCTTGATAACAGGAAATTTCATAAACTCCTTTGACAGAAATCACAAGAAATCGTCTGCACTTCTAGGTACAGTCTGTGGTTTGTCTTCCAGTGGATCTCCCACTTCCACTCTCTCTCTCTTTCTGAAAGCCAAATATTGCATAGAATTTGAATCACTAACATAAAGTGCAATGTTGTCAAGGGTTTATTCACAAGGTATAGATTCAGTCCAGAGAAAAACAGACTTTCCTTTCTGCTCTATCCTTTTGATGATAAACTACTTTTGAACAAGTTAAAACCCATTTAAGTTTTCATCTGTACCTTTACTGATAAGTGAAAAATTGACTAACTCATGAAATAATGTTTTTTCTTACATGTTTTCTTTCTTTGGTACAACTGAGATTTGGCTAGGACAGAATGTCAATCTGCCAGAATTAGGCGGAAGGCGTAGGATTCGTGGTATTTCAGACCCAGTCAACACAATTAAGCAAGCTTTGTTCTATTTTAAATTCACAGAACACATCGATCACCTTAGAAGTAACTTCCAGAAAGTTTTGTTTTGTTTTGTTTTGCTCTTAAACCATGCTAGTTCCAGGCTGATTTCCAGAACATTTAAGTTTCAAACCTGAATAAGAACTGAGGAATCATCTGAGCTGAACTTCCAGGTCCTTGACAAGACGTACCTGTTGAGAATAATAGACAGATGTTCTCCACACACAGAGTTCTGTTTAGCTTGAGGCCTCCCTGTAATATCTTCTTCTGTCACTGCAAAATTAATATTTTCAGCAGTTACTAGCCTCTTTAGGAGAAAAGTAGAGCAAAAATCTTCAACAACTGTGACCAAGCTTGTTAGGCAAATGAAAAATAAAATACTCTAAAAAGCCCTCCGATGTTCCAACAGTGCTTATCTATGCTCATGTAAAAAAATCTCAGATGCCTACATCAAAAATATGAACCATTACTCTATCTGTGTTTTGCTATTCGATTGTAAACTCATTCAAACAATATCAGGTTAAATCTAACTAAGCCTTTTCAGAGCTATAATAACCCCAAAGAAAATTACATCCTCAGCTTGCTGACAGGAGTCTTAAGGGTCAGAACTCTAAATTCCATCACTTTGGTGTAGTGCCAGGGATTTGGGAAAGAAAAAAAAATAAAAAATCAAGTAAGCTTCATATGAGTCTTAACAGATGCAAATAATTTTACTAAAACTAAACTGTTGCCTGGGACTATGTGTACCCTAGAGTCTCATCCATGTTCTATTCTGACATGTAACATGCTTTATTCTGGCATGTAAAATAAAACCTAATGAGAAGTTACCATAGATTTATGAGAAGAGAAAGGAGAATATTATTTTTATTTCATTTCTGTACTGTTGTGGAGCCAGTAAGGGATAACAATGATATGTGCCAGATACTATGATGTACAGCTTAGACTGTGGTTACTGAGCATTGATTATTATATCATATCAGCAGAAAGACATGGAAAAAGAATAATTACAAGGCATCTTCTGGGTTGCTGTACCCTGAGTTTCAGAAGATTTTTTGTATCCATTATGAATTTAACTGTTTATTTACCTACTAACTCTTAATGCTTCAAAATTACAAAGCAGGCTTCCATAGTACAATATATATCAAGTGAGATGCTTATACCTGTGGGAAAGTAAATGTTCAGGAAGAAAATCAGGTCATTTTTCTTGAGATGTTTGTGTTTGGAATAAAGCATCAAACTCAGGAAGCCCAATTTTGGTGGTGTTTTTTTTCCTGCTGGTGATCTAACACTGGCACGGACTCTTTTCTGATATTTCTCATGCAGCAGAAATATGTTTTCCCTTACAGTTTGCAACTGAATATTTACAATTTAGCTTGAGGAATTTCCTCAGGTATTATTGTGCTTTAAGAAAATTGTTCAGACAGCACTGGCACAATTTGCTGAAGGTGGCAGAAATAAGCAGATCCTGCGAAATGTTTTGCTCACCTAGGTTGTTAGTAGAGGAAAACCTGGGACATTGGGATTCAAAGCATGGAAGTCAATCACTCAGACTCCATTATCTGGCAACAAGCTCTTATTGCTTTCATGACCCAATTCTTAGAGGAGAATGTGAAATCGGAATAATTTTTTTGAAATAATCTCTCTCTGTATATTATTGGAAGCATAAGGCAACTATACCATAACCTAGACACCTCAATCAGATTTTTAAATAGAAATGGGATCAATCTGGTCCATTGTTTTTAAGCACAAAGGTAGAAAGTGAGGGAGTCCTGTCATTATAAAGCCAGTCCCTATAGCTCTCATTATCTTGACAGTTGTAAAATTGTGAAAACCATTAAAAAATGTCATTAGTTTTCCAGAAATGTCTTTTAAAAGGGGGGAGCTGGGATGTCTTGGGGATTCTCATATTAAAGTGAACTGTGCGTGACAGGTTTTTGTTCTCTTCTCAGTTCTTATCTTACAGAATAAGCCTAGGGAAAGGTTGATTAAATGCCGCAGATACAGAGTAATGATTCTTTTTGCTCCTTGGCATGAGAAGGCTCCGGGATTATCCACTCCACACGGCTTCCCTAAAAGGAGAGGAGAGCATGTGGTGCTCTCTATAAATTGCTTCCCAGGGAATGTTAAGTGAGCATTTAGGCAGTAATGATTCTCTTGTGCCTCCTTGGGCAGGGAAAGGTCCCGTTTGCTCTGGCCCAGAATAATTTTTCAGCACGTTTGCCTTGGTAGCAGCAGTGCTTTTTTCACATGCCTATTTTCTGGTGAATCAGTGATTTGGTTGTTTTAGTTCCAAGTTTTCTTAATGTTTTCTTTTCTTTTTTTTTTTCCTATGAACCTTGGTAAACAGTTCTTCATTTGTTAGGTCCTGACTGATTGTTTTCACCTGGCTGATGACTCTACATTTTTCCTTCTTTGGTAAACACTGCATGGATGTAGCAATTTATTCGCTGTTGCAACACTTTTCACTCTAATTAACTGATAAAAAGAATATCTTGGTGTAGCTTATTCTTTAGTCAAATGGCCACAGTTTTTTATATCAAATGAACAGAATTTTTCTGTTTAAATCAAGGCTGTATTTTGTCTAGGAATCTGTAACTGCTCACCTAATTAATCCATCTGGAAGTGGCCATATGATCATTTGTGTGGGGGAACCACCCATCATTGACCATGATCCTCAACTAAGCACTGACAGTGCATCGTGGCTATAAAACTAAGTGCAGCTAAACTAGGCTAGCCCAATGGACTAACACACAGATCTTTGACTTCCATTGGCTTACACGCTATTTTGTTTATTTTATGCTTTGGGAGCTACCAAATTAAGAACATATTCTCAATTATGGAGTTTTATTTGATTGCACATACCTCAAAGCTGATTTTTTTTTTTTAAGTGAAATCCTATTCATTATGAACTCAAATCATATTGATTTCAACAGGAATGGAATTTTACCTGTAAAGCCTTTTAATGGGGTACGGAAATTCTAAATGGAGTTAGTTTCTTTCGTTCCTTGTCAAAACCCTTTTTTTTCCTCAAAGAAGCAGATGGGTAGAAATGCAGTCAGCCTCATCAGTTGGTCATTAGAAATGTGTAGGCCTGTAAGGCTCTACTATGAATTACTCTACACATCTTATGCCAATATTGGCAAGAGGTATTTAAGACATCATGATACTGATGAATACTGAGAAGTATTTAAAGGCAAATCAGAAGTTCTCTGATTAATTCTCATAGAAATGTTCCATTTCTAACTTGACAATATCCACTCAAACTCACAAGGGAAATTTTTTTGATTTTGCAATGAGACCCTTCATATTAGAGAAGGAAGGTGTCAGTTTTATTCTCAAACTCCATGTTGTTAAGAAATAGGAAAGGAAAAATAAAACTCAGTCAACAAGGATTTTTCCCCAAATCCTTAAGCATATCAGGACAGAAAGAAACATAAGACAATTAGATGGTGATACTTTATATGTCCTTGATTTGAAGTTATGTTCTTTCTTCCTTGCATTTCACTTCACCTTGCTGCAATCATGTGTATTGCTGTTGTCATTATATTTTTTCTTTCATTTTCAAATTACAGAAGTGCAACCAGGATGTTTTGGTTATTTACTTTCCTTTTTTTTTTTTTTTTTTTTTTTTTTACATATATCAGTATTTTCCTAAATATTCAACACGGACTTGGCTCTCCTTTTGCATATTTACTGTGAGTTTCAGAGTGAAAGCAATTAGAACATCACAGTTTGTTCATCTGTTTATTTTAAATGGGATTCTGAATCAGTAGTATGGAACAGCTGAAAAATTTCTGAGATTTATTCTTTTTCTCCCCATCAGCTTAGAGCTCCACTGCTCTAAGCAAATGAAGTTTGCTTGGAGCTGTTCTGTTTTGTAACTTGCTGTGCTCAGGGATCATTTAAAGAGTTTGCCCTCCCTGAACTTCACAGGTACAGGGGTTTGATGAAGAAAATGATTAATTTTGTGTGCTGTGACTATCCTAGCACAACTCCCTGCTGTTGTCTACTTACATCTTTATATTGGGACTCCATTAATTTCAGGTGTCTTTTCTCTTGCTTGCTTCCCCAAGCTTAATAAACTGCACCGTTCCATCAAATATTAACAAGTTAATAATAAATTGTAGTGTCATTTACAACATGGGTGCATTCAGAAAGAACTGCACAATCTTAAGTGGGGCTGCCACATGCTGTTAATTTTGCATAAAGCAGCAGTTTTGTACTTCAACTCTGGAGAATGTTAGGGGCATTCACAGTTCTCACTCCTAATTTACACAAAGGGCAACTGCAGCATGGCTTAGTTTATTTGTTATAGTAGCAATCATTTTGGCACATGCTGGCACTGCCACTGAAAGCAGAATAATGTCACCAGAGGCCGTTTCCTACACACTACACTGGAATTGCTCAAAAATCTCAGCTGGAAAACAGCCTGCTGAGGCCTGAGATCATAAAGGGCTTCTCGTGCGTAAATGACACTGATCCTGGTACTGGAACGAGTAGTTAAACCCTCCGCAAGCTCAGAAAGAGCATGGAGAAAAAGCCCAGAAAATTACACTTGATTTTGTAATTTTCTTCTATTTTTTTCCACCAGCCTATGCTCTGCACACAGATGACACTGGCTATGATCCATGCGTAGAAAGGGGAGGGATTAAAAAAAAAATCTATACTGTTACAGTTGCAAGCAGAGAGTTCCTTGAAGCATTCTCTGAAGTCACAATTCATCTTGTATGCTGTGCTCCACTTTCAGAAGTGTATTTGTATTTTCCTAAAGTAGCTGTAAAAGGCAGGTCAGGAGGAGGCATCTGTTCATCTGACCCTAAAAGTTGTGTAGAGTGATGAGTTCAGACATAACGTTTCAAGAATAAAATTAAAAGTGACAGCTTCCACCACAAGAGGAAAACAGCATTTAACAAAATTATGTTATTCAGGTATCAATCTGTGTTATGGGTGCTCAAGATCAGACCATCACTTCACACACACGCTCACAGCCTGAGACAACCATATGTCTTTCATGAGGGGATGAAAAAGCAAAGCTCTCTCCTTCATTTTGCTCCATTTTTGGTATACAGTGGAAAACAGACTAGTGTGGCAGTAAATAAAATGCAATTTTACTTTAATCTGAAGGGACACTTGTTTTTAAACATAGCAGTGATTACAAGAAACATGACAGCTGTGGTTTTGGCACAGAAAATGATAAGATCTTCTGGATAACTATCACTTTCCCTATCTGCATGGTTTGTTTCTCCAGTTGTTCTCTGTTTTCACACTTAAATTTTTTATCTGATTTGCAGACTTATATAGCACAGCAACTGGACATGAGTATAAGAGCCTTCCTAGGAAACCACGATGGAGATGTGTTTATTAGCTTGTTCATTCAAAAAAAGTCCTTTATTTTCAAATCCTGAGCAATAAACTGAAAAGCACAAACCACAGATGAAAATAAAGGTAATGCACTGGTAAACAGCAGGTAAGCACATCTAAATATAAAATATTCCTGAACATGAAGAACAGAAGAAGAGAGTAGATGTACATTCACTGTAAGATCATAGGCAGTGGCTTCACTTCAGATTTTGGTCACAGACTAAAGTTATCCATGATATAAATTCTCTTTGCTTGAATCTGCCTAGATGATGAATGTTTTCTGGTAAGGTGAATCTTTTTATATCACATGCCATTAAAAAGCACAGCAAAGCAGAACCTGGTATTAGTCAGAGTTTTACTGGGATGCCATGGAGTTAAGAATCAATAATAAAATTGCCTAGTTCAGGTACCTGACATTTAATTTTGGATTTGTGATTAATATTGGATGTGAGGCACAACATACTGGTATGGCATTTCATAACTGTTCACCTTTATTATAGAAAAGGTGCTAGGAAATATTAAATCAGAGACCCATTGGTCCATTGCACAGATGTCAGATCTGTAGAGACATGGAGAACAAAATCACCTGAATTGTTTAGAAAGCAAGAAGTCAGAGAGATGACCTCATGGAGGGGGGAAATTTGAAACCTCCTCAGACCAAGAGCAGTGGTGATGTGACTTCACATATACCTAGAGTGGAATGAAGGACAAGAGGCGATTTCCTCACGTTGCTGAACTCAACACACTATGTCCTACAACCCCTTTCAGGAACTTTTGTTGTTGGAGGAGAAAGTTCCTATCCCATAGATTCAGAGTACAGAAAGGCCTCAAGGGGTTGTAGTTGTCCAGTAGTTCTGTTAAAAGCCCCCAAAAGTACTACCATTAAATTTATTTCCTTTTTTTTAATAGCTTAAAATATGTTTCCAGAAGCTTGGTGCCTCCCTTAGTGCCTTGCATCACGTTATGTGATTAAAAGCTAATCACCACAAAGACCAAAGTTCAGTGGGGGTCAGACAGACAACAACTGGGGAAGGCACAGGTCAGGATGACAGATGTTAGAGGCAGCTGGATCCAAAAGCCAGTGGATGCGAGGCTGACACAGCTCCATGTCCCTAGGTTCAGCCGGCTGTGAGGTTCAGCCTGTATTCCCAACAGGCGTTGGGAATACTCACAATCTCTCCAGCAACTGCTTCAGACCTCCAGACCCTCCAGTTGCCAACTTGTTGACCCCCTGGTCCCTCCAGTATTTGGCCCCAGGGCCATGGTCTCTCCCATGCCCAGCTCCCAGACCTCTTAGCCTTCTTGCCAGCTCATCTGGTTGGAATTTTGCTGACAAATTAGGTATACCCACGTGCACACACACACGCACGGGGCTGCAGTTCCTCAGGGAAACACTCACACATCCCGATGTTCCTGGTTCCTGGTGCCACAGACACACGAGCGCTGTGAGCCACGGCCCCTTCTCCAGCCGCTGGTACTCAGACCCCATCCATACACACATGTGCACGCAGTATAGGGAGCCCCTCGGCCAGGAAAATATTTGGAAATGGAGTTCAATAAGGAGACAGGACAGACTGAGAGCAAGCACAGAGCACAGCCAGCCCTGGTTCATACACGTTCAACTGCTTTTATCCCCTTATCTCTCTGTTTTCCCACCCTTGCTCCTCCCCAAGCCACATGGATTGGTCCTTCCCCCAAACATCCTATGATAAGTCTCACGTACCCTCACAATTCCTGTAAAAACAGCCCACAAGAAGTTTTACACAATCCTCAAGTGCTCCTCCCTTGCATCCCACTAGGAGTCCTGTTCCTGTGAAGGCAGCAAACCTGCAGCTTTCAAGGCCACCTGGGAAGAATTTCTTCAGCCAAGCCAAGCCATCTTGGTGGGTCTCAGCCTTGACCACGGGCTGATGACCCTCCCTGGGTAGCCCCAGGAGAGACTGAGTCAGAGTAGTCCATTGGCACTAATTGCATTATTGGGGTTCCTCCACCTATTGTAGTTCCTCAACTCCTCGACGAGCCTTTGTGTTTATGGTGATTTAGCTCTTCATCACATATGCTAATGGATTAGGCAAACATCCTGCCTGCTGCCTAGTTTATTGTTCTTCTGGCCAGCCCTCGCATGGCACCAAGCATGATTTGGCCACCTGCTGATCCGAAAATATCATGCTCTGCTGCTCCCCATTGCCCAGGCTGCATTAAGCTCCCAATGTCTGGGGAACCCTGTCTGGCCAACATCGCGTTGTGCTCTCTTCCTTTCAGCCACCCGCTTCTCCTCACCCACATCTGTGAAGGTTTTGAGATCCTATAAAACCTTCCCGATACACAGTTTCTGTCTCATTTGTTATTGTGTGCCTTTCCCTTTGGCTCCTTCCCTCCAATTAAGACACTAGGCTTTCCTCCGGGTTTCCTTCTTATTCACGCTGGGTCAAAGATATGTGATGCCTGCAACTCTGCCCCATTCACCTCCCTCCTCAAAACTCCTTTTCCCTGGAAGACTTACCAAATCAGCTGGTGAAACATCTTCTCTACCCCACTGTGAGATGTAAGGGCAAGAATGAAGAGATCAGTGAAAAAGAGCAGTAACTCTGCTTTATCAAGCAGATATTCTAGATTTTGCAGATTGGTTTTAAAGCAAAGAAATCGATTTTGACGCAGGATACACATGAAACATCTTCCCTTTCGCATACCTGGTAACAAACATGAGGGTACATAATCTCTTCCTTCCAGATTCATTCCAGCAGCCACAGGATCTGCACAACACTTCTGCTGCCCCCAGGACCGACCACCATCGGGGCAAAGCAAAGAAAGAGCCTCCCAGAGCTGCGTATCATAAAATTCAGCAGCACCCCAACATACATTCTCGAAAGCTAATACTTTGAAGACCCCAGTAAGAACAGATTGTTCGGTTTCTCTCTTTATTTTACCAGCCGTTGTAGCGTATATTTTTTCCGTACTCTTTGATGCTTTACTAGAGCACGGACTACGCTCTGAAGGTGTGGCGATACTACAACTCAACAGAAGTCAGAGGATTTACGCAGTCTGAAGACCTGGCCCTACATTTCACCTTGGCCTTTCCAGCATGCTGATTTAATTTAACCCAAGGCCAGGAATTAAAATAAAAAACAACAATTCATGCCTGGTTACATTTGTGCTTGTGACCTACGCCTGTCTGAACAGGAGTTGGACAGGACAAAGCACAATGCACTTCCTTGTTTTTATTGCTTTCATTCACTTCATGTCATGCCAAAGAAGGTTGATTTAGGAAGTTCTAGTAATTAACTGCTGATGTTTTTGACTGCTGTTCCCAAGAGACTTACAATGACTTGTAATGGTTGTTCTGTAGGAAACTCTTTCTGGAATGATTGTAGATAACACATATTCTCCGTATGGCTTTACTCTTACTTGATTATTTTTTTAAGCAAGGAACATAATTTTTCCTTTAAACAAAAGTCACCTGTTCCCTGCATCCTGGAAACCTCATAAATCACCCTTCTCCTCTTGGACCATGCTGACATTTTGCTGTCAGAGTCCACAAAAGAAAGAAGCTTCCTAATTCAGTTACACATTAGACATAGGATATGTAAAGTGGGCAAAACAAGCAAGGAGAGAGTAAAAATTAGTGCTGCCTTTATACTGCAGGTTATGAAGTGCCTTTCAGTGCTCTTAGCAGTTGAGAAAACTCAAAAGGAGGAAGCACAGGAGCAATGTGTATTTGGAAAGCACAAGTTGTTAGAAGAATTTAAATCTAGGCTGGTGCTATTAGAGGAGACTCTAACAGTTCCCGACATCGTCTCATGGCTGTTTAGTCTTTCACTCTTCAGGATGTTTCCCTGTATTTTTAATTCACTGTTCTGCTAAACATTAATGGATGCCTTAGCCCTGTTGCATAAAACCTAATGAATTCCACCCAAAATGAAAAGAAATATAATAATTATCATTCTAATTCCTCTTTCTGCGCCTTCTGCTACTCATACACACATGTATTTCTCAAAGCATATGGCATGCAGCTGTCAGACACCTATTTTCTCTCTCAGATGACTAAACAGTTGGGTATCCATAGCTATATTTCATAATGTAAAAAAAAAAGGCTGATTTTCAGATTTTCATCTACTATGTTCATCTGCTGCTAACATTGAAAACTCCTGAAAAATAATACCAATAAAAGCAGAGCAGATTCTAATGTGTGTGTTGTATTTGTCAGGTTTGCAAACTGGAATCATAACTTTAATAAAACTGGACTGTTTCTTACAGAACTGACTTGACCAAGAGCGACTCAGGAAGGATATTGTGTGTGATAGGAATTCAGCCCTGAGAAGGATGGCAGTTACAATAAAACTCTTCTCTATTGAAGTGCTCATAAAAAACAGCTTTCTTCACACGCCATTGCAAAGCATTACTCATTTGTCACACTATCTAGGACTGACATTTACCAGCCACAATTTGCTATTGTGATATTTTTCCCCTTTACTTCTATAAACCAAATGCAAACAACATATGACAGCAGATTTGAAGTCATATCAACAACTTATTACAGCTACTTAAAAACAGGAACACGGAGATGTATCATAGACAATAAGACATAAAGACACAAACCATGAACCTTTTTCTCAGCCAAAATGTAATAGCGTGCAAGACAGTTATCTTCCATGTGAGATAAATAAAAGTATGGAGCATACTGAAAACAGTATTTAGTTGATTTGCACTTGGCATGAGTTTGGCCTTTAGTATATTTTCCTCCTGAATTTAATGGTCAGTAAAGTAAACGAAGTGTAGGCCTAAAACTGCATTACAAAGAAGAAAAAAATCAGAGTAACACAAAAATCAGTGATTTGTGATGTCCTGTACCTCTAGAGTAAAATGATCTGTAGCCACTTGCATGTTCAGTGTTTAAGGTGGATTTTTGCTTTTTGCTTGGGTTACTAAAATTAATTTACTCCCCCCCCCCCCACTTATGATGATGCCTTTTTAATGTTTAGGATTTAATTCCTACCAAAACTTCACCAAGTCATGTACACAGCTGACTCAGTAACTGTGATCTTCAGTTGGGGTTTTAACTTCTTTTTGGAAATAACCTTGCAGAAACCCGGATGTCCTCAGGGGAACTGTGCCACACAGATCTGCACAGGTGGAGGCTGTGGACCACTCCCTTCCCTTAGCCAGAAGCTGTATTTTCCCATGCTCCCTGCAGGAATGATCAAGAAGTCAAGGTCTGGAGCCCTTGGCTCATATCCACAACACTTACCAAAGCAAGTACATCTCAGCAAAAGGTATGTTTGCGGAACGTAACTTTTAACCTCATATTCTTTGTGTATTGTACAGAGAGGAGCTGAACAGTTTTATTCTTTTTTTCGTTACACATTCTTTGCTGGTGTTTTGTCAATTATTAAATATTTGCTGAATTCCAGTGCACAGAGTATTTTTACAAATGCCCAGAATATTTCTTAGATTAATTTGGAAGTTCTTGCCAAATGATAAGAAAATAAGCAGAACACGCACTCAAGGTACAGATATCTTGGGTGTTTTATCAGGACTGAGGATTGTGACACAGTCTTAGTGCTGTTATACAAGAAATCTATGCTTACAAAATCTCATGTCCAGGACACCTTCCAGGTCTCAACTCTGATATGCCTTCCGTGTGTCCACGTGAGTGACCGAGTTTTATCAGCACCTCCTTCTCCAAACGCTGGCAAATTCCTGCTGCTCAGTGCTGTGATTTCTTTCACAAAGAAAGCTTTCTCTATCTCACAGCTAAAAGCTGTGAAGTGGAAGATGGGGGTAAGAATGACACAGGAGCCAGGAGGAATCTCTAACCCATCATCTCATTCACTTGTTTTGTCAAGTATATCGGTCTAGAAACCCATTCTTCTTTTCTGACCTTATCATTCACATGCAGTGGGATTCATTTGAACTAGCCATCCCAGCCTCCCGATAGTCAGTATAACCAGCGGAGATCCAGCCAGCGGCAGGCAGGGAAGTGAAAAATGCCATTTGCTTAGTAGGCACCTAAAACAAGTCAGGTGGCTCATGCCCATATTGTGTCTATTTCTTACCAGTGTCTGTAAAGATAGTCCTGAGTCACTGGTTTGCATGGAGATATCTACCCTGTTGACACCTCTGACTAGATTAGATGGATCTTGCCTAAGATTCACAGATAAGACTAAACTTCCTACAGAAGGAAGGCATCTGAGCAGAAAACTATTGCCAAGACTAGTTGACAATGTTGGAAGCTTTTGGTTTGGGATGATCACTTCAGTCACATGAAAGACCTTTATTTTGAAACTGTGGATGCTCACTATTTTCCAGTGCCGTTATAGGCATTGGTACATCAAGCAAACAGATTGTATTACAAAATTCTAGTAAGCAATGCATGGACCAGCTGCGAAAATGAAATGTGTTGCATCTGAACCCATTAGCCTTGTTGCATCTCAGCCATTTAACATCCATAAAAGAATGAGGGTTTATAAGTTCAGCTTCAGAGCTGTATTAATGTCACAGTGCTGCTTCCAGATTTACTGTCTCTCAGTATCTGAATCGAGTCTCTGCACAGGACCACCACATCTCAAGCTGTCTACAGCCAATTCCTTATATTCTGTTTTTTCACAAATGATCTCAGGTTTCTCAAATGGGCCTTGAAAATTGAGGCACCCAGATCCATGAGTTGCTATAAGACATTTTAATCTGTGCAGACCAATGATGTTCTATGTAAAGCATGCTGTGAATAGCATGTAATGCGTACAGTGCCATGGAAATCACACACTAGCTGAAACTCATCTTGATGCCAAGAGCCAGAGATCAAAGAAATAGTGCTCTAGTTCGAGGGTCTAGCAAAAGACTCAATGCTGTCATTCTTACAAATAGCTAAGAGTTGTGCCTTTAAGCACAACTTCCATGAAGTGTCAACTGTTGCAGTTTAGCATAATTCCTTCAAGCAAAAGAAAAATAAAAAAATCCCACAGCAGATGAAACTTGAAATCTTGGACTACTGATAAATATTTATCTTAGAAAAAAGTCACTTTGCATACTTGAGAGGGTTTTTCTTTTTAAAATCGGTGCTCGTTTCCATGTTGATAAAGTCAACAACTGTTATTAATGAGGGACATCACAAAAATAGGTTTCTTTCCACTGTAACAACAATCCCTCCCTACCCTGGCTGAAATGACAAATAAAATATCTGATTAAAAATGCCCTTTTTCTTTCTCTAGTTTTATAAACAAAGCTGCTAAGGAGAAACTGCTTCCTTATTTCAGAGCTAATGTTGGCTTTATTATCTTTTAGCCAATGAAAACAAATAAATGAAGAGTGCTAGTATACACAAAGTGTTCTTAATGGGATGAGTTTTCCTCAGGTTATACAGTAGACTGGGCCCTGGATCATATGAACATGCAGGAGCAATCATTTTCTTTCCATGAAGAAATGCCTCTGTTTCCTACAGGATCTTATTGCTGAACAGAAAAATAAAATAATGCACATCAGTCATAAAGGCTTTGGTTCTTGATTCTTAAGTTTTGTGTTTCTACAAACATGAATTGAAGAGACAAATTATTACAAGACAAACTTTGGTGTGGATTAACTTTTTATCACCTACTCCACAATAACTGTCCATATACCAAGTGTGGTCAATGTGAAATAATTCAGGGCAGTTTCCTCCATAGTAAACTTACCCTGGGACAGGGAAATGAAGCAAAGTTACCAAAATAATGTAAATCTAGATTTTGTATCACATTATATTTTTGTAATCATACCCCAAATCATGTAGGCACTCTAAAGAACTGACTATTTTACTCCTTCAAAAAATTGGTACCAGCATTTTCAGAAACAGCCAGTGATTTGAGGTCCTTGTGGTTTAATGGAGCTCCCAACACCAGAAAATCGTGCCTTCTTCAAGTACTTCAGTTTCAGCAATTGAATCTTTAGAGACCGTAGGCCACTTATCACTTCTGAAAAACTTGGCTTATGGCTGTGTCATTTTTCCAAGCTCTTCAGCCTTCCTCTGATTTCTAAAGTGACCATTTCCTGCCATTTCAAATTAGCCTGTTAGACATATTAGGAACAAAACCAAAAAGAAATCTGCCTCAGAAAAGTGAAGACTTGAAAACAACGGATTCAAGTTGTCATTTTTGGTCTGCCTGGGAACAAAACACATAGTGACAGCAGAAATTCATTCATGATAGTCAGCCATCATATCTCAGTTTTCCCAGATTTGACCAGTATAAGGGCAGATATGTAGAAAACCAGACACCAGCAGGTTCATCAATTTAGGTCTGAATTTTACCCACAAAGATGATTTTTTCACAAGTGTTTGCTGCTATAATAATAAAAGATTTCTTTCTGCTGTAGAGTAGACCTGCAGATGGATAAGAAACCTACTCAGTGTGTGCACATACCCATCCTGCCCAGACTCCCAATAAGATTCTGCAACATGACTGTCTCTGCTCTGATTTTGATCAAGATGATGTGACTCGTATCAGACTAAACGACGGCAAGTAATGAGATCTTTGCAGTTTCCACTACCGCTTGGGTAGGTTTCAAACAGAACATGGTGGACACGTGTACGTGGAGTCAGATAGTACCTCGCGCTTTAAACTAGCTTCAGACTAGTTGGTTTAAGCATCTGTAGCTGCCTGGGTGTAACACCACCGAGGTCGTTCTGGGCTACTTTATCCCACCCCAACTGCGCTACGGTTCGTCTCACAGAAAAGGAGGCCTAACTTCTCGTTATTATTCCACTGACCTGATGAGGCCCATGAAACATTTATAATCCAATCTCCCAGATTAATTTCCAGTAGTAAATGAATTATTAAAAAATGGGGAGGAAACCTGGGCTTTTACTATTACCATTGCTTTAAATGTTTTATTTGTATGGGACATTCTGTACAAGACAAAGTTAAATATACATTTTGTACAAAAGTGACATATATGACACCTTACCAAAATAGTACCTCTGCTTACATATTCATCTACATACACAATATGCCATGTCTGTTGTTAGCGAAGGGGCCAATTTCCAGCAGAGGGTGTATTTTTTTTATGCCACAGAAGAAAAGAGAATGAAATTAAGACATCATGCAGACCAAGTGCCAACGTCACTGGTGTCTTTTAATGCTTAATTATCAAACGGTTGCTGTTTTGTTCATTTCAGGAAGTCACATTCATTGGGTAATGAAAAAGAAAAAAAGAAACAATGAAGAGGAAAACATAATTAAAAAAAAATAGATGCATGCTGCTGGAACAGGATATGATTCTACACAGATCTGTGCAAAGGTTGTTGCATTGCCGTATAACATTTTGCATTGCCTTGTCTGATTGACTCAAAAAGCCCTGTAATGTCTTAAGGGAAATAACTTCTGGTGCTTTATATCGAATAAAAATACACAGGTCTTCTTCTTGATGCAGACAGTGATCGAGGTAACACTGTGGCATTTTTCTGAGAAGAACTAGATCTAAATTAATGTTCTGGTTGCACATTTCTTCCTTATGGAAGGCTGCCCTAGCAAACCTCAAGAGTCATCTCTTTTCCTAGTAAGGACACTGGCATTGAACGCTGGTGAAGGAAGACACAGCTTTTAGGCTCCAGCAGTCAAGGATGGTGGAGGGAGCTTAGCAATGCTGAGGTTCTCAGTGCTCCTCCTTGGTGGATTTACCCTACACAGGTGGCAGTTTGGTGAAGTGGTCCAAGTGCTTTATTTCTGCCTTTGTGAGTGGGGGCACAGGTGAATCTGGAGTTAGTTCATCTTAAATAGATGACAGGTGGACAGTGGACTTTGCCGAACAAATATACGTGGTCACAGTGACAGATAATAGGCAAGAAAGATCTGTCTCACTGAGGTTCTGTTGTCACAGAAACTGAGATTCAACAAAACTATTCTCCATAACCAGTGATGAAGGAGCCTCAAAGTTCTTTACAGCCTGTTTTACAAAGATGGTCAGAATTCAGGGCCTCCCCTCATCTTCATTTACCCTCCAAGATAAACCATAAACCACAATCTATTTCCAAGCGCTATTCACTATACTATTTCTTACACCCTGAAAAATCCTTACAGCTTCATGGGTGAAATGCATTTGAGGCAATCCCCACTTTTACTTACCATCCTACAGGCTGGAGCATAGTTCTTCTCATCCTAAAGCAAAGACACATCACACCCTGATATCTCCCCTCTTCTGAACAGAGGAGAACAGCTCCTCTGAACACATATGCACTGTAGACATCTATATTTTAGTCAGATGAAATCTGGCCTGTCACAAGGCAGCTCCCTCCTTCCCCAGACAAATGCTTAATCTTTGCTGCTCTTCTATCAGGGAGTGGAAGGTTATCTCCAAACTGACATACTTTAAAGCAGTGCTTTAAATTAAATGGTGTAGGTTTACTAGACTGAAAAATTCAGAAAGGAATTTTTTGTTAAACCTGGTTCCAAAAATCTTCCACCATTTTTCATCTCTACACTCTTTTCTGTCCAAATGCATTCTGCAAAAAATCTTAGTTTACATCATGGATGCCCTGTGAGGTAAGTGGGAAAATCAAGCTATATTTGCTTCATGAAACAAAGTGTGGACTACAGTTCACAGAAATTTCAAGAGGAACAAAGGCTTTGGATCTGGGATCTTTGTTCGTGATCTCCCACTCCCAGAAACACTGAAGCTCACACTGAGGCAAGCTCTTCCTGGGAAACTGGACTGTCTGAAGTATGGATGATGAGTGTATCTTAAAGGCAGTATTGAGTCCACCTACAGCTGACAGTACAAACATATGCCTATATACACAAAGATGAAAGGGTTTGCCAAAGGCCACGTAACATCCTTGTAGTAGAGTCAGGAATGAGCTCAGATCTGATGCTGCCTACGCCTCAGAGGCTGAATGGGAGATCTTAATCTCACAAAGTTTAAAAAAGTTTGCCTATCTGATCTAAACCAAACAAATTACATTACACTGAATTAAATAAAATAACTGAAACTCTGAGAGGCTTTACAGCGTATAGCTAGTTTGATGTGAATGGGAAGCAAAGGAGGAGACAGATGTTCACTCAAAGACTACCTAAACCTTTCTAGTACTCCGTTATGGCTTATATTCAGGCTGGTTTCCAAATCTAGCTCAAATGCTAATTCCCCGAGATTTGTATTTGCATAGTCAGTTTGGTGTCTCCATGCTACACAGGGT
Organism: Haliaeetus leucocephalus; assembly: GCF_000737465.1. Taxonomy (NCBI): domain Eukaryota; kingdom Metazoa; phylum Chordata; class Aves; order Accipitriformes; family Accipitridae; genus Haliaeetus; species Haliaeetus leucocephalus. The sequence goes on along the minus strand of NW_010972436.1, from coordinate 25,807,189 downwards.
AGGGCCTTGAATTTTTGTTGGAAATTGATTTTGGAAAGAGCAATTAGTTTATCAGGACTCAGAGGAATTTGCGTACTGACTAGGAAGAAGGTGCTATGATAAATATCAGAAAGTAAAAGTTCTTTATTAAACTCTCATGAATTATTCACTATCAAGAGAGAGGAATAATTCTAGAAGCACCATTTTTCTGCCTTTTTTCCAAGGCATTTTTTCCATCTTCAGTTCAGTAACTTGTTCCAATTTTGGTAAAGTGTTGCCAAAATATGTCACTTGAATTGATTTCAGCATACAAACTGCTGTTTCAGTACCTCGTGATACATATCCACAGTACATCATTTCAGTACATGCATTTTATTTAATCATGAAAAATGGTCTCTATCACAGATAGGCACCATTTAAATTTCAAATCTAACAGCTCTTCTGTTTTCTTGTAATGAAGAGGCAAAGCACAGATCTTATCTATCACTTTGGTGTAAATAAACCCTAGTGTATAAGTAGTTACAATGGTATAAATGTAAAGATACTGATAGAGCTATCTCTAATCTAGAAAGAAAAATGTGCTACATCAGTGTGAGGCACTGTTACACACCAATTTCACCCAGTATAAGGAACGTACTGGTGTTATTATTCTCATAACACAAAACCACAATCCTTACTGCAAATTTTATGACACAAGAACTTTGTATAGGTCAGGCTTTATCTGAAAAGTCCATATGGTTACCAATGTGTTTAGTGCAAAACGAGACTTACTAATACCAGGTAAAGAAGTGAATATACATTTCTTGGATGATATTTTATATTTGCACTGGAGTTTTGTAGGTGAAGAACTAAGCAGTACAGAGAAGGCATGTACAGTGACAGAAATCTGGGTTCAGCATCTTTCATCAGATGCTTTGAAACAATTGCAGGATACAGAGTGGATCCAGAAAGAGACCTCAAGGGGACGTTGACGACTTCACTGCTTCATCTGTAACCTTGATTTGGTAGTGGAATCTGAGTCTACTCTCAGAAGCTGTATGTTAAAGGCAGTGACAAGGAATTTACGTAAGTGTTGTTTATATTATAAGCAAAATATCTGAAGCACGAGGTGATTGAGGTGAAACTCTTCCAGCCTGCAAACCATGCCGTTCTTCCTCATCGTAAACTGCACAACTCTTGTCCTATTTCCTGTATTGGTGGGAATAGGAATGTGCTAATTCAGTCATTTCCTTTTTGTCTTTACAAATAAAGTGCAGGTCAGGTCAGTCACAACATTGGTTCTGTGCCATTCCAGTCAATAACAGCTCCTTGCCACCTAGAAATGAAAGCAATCGTTTTACATCCATCAGTTAATCAGGTCATTGGAAAGGTAACCCAACACCCCTCAACCACGCAAAAAACCTTAGAGAGATTAGGATGGACTCATTTGGGGTAACTAATCACATCTTCTCAAAGGCATAAGAACAGAAGTGAGGTACTTGTGCCCCTGAATTTTAGGTGCCCAAGTTTGGAGGTCAGTCTCCTTACCCTTCCTCCGGTCTCTTCTAAGCAATAGAGAGTCCTCAGCAGCAGCTGATTCAGAACAAGTACCTTCATGTTGCAAAGACTGTAGGGAATCCCTAAGATGGGTACAAGAATTAACCCTATATAACCAGAATGCTCAGTCTCAGCTCTTACTATGCATTTTGCACACTCCTATATAGGCAGGCCTCTGATTAGGAACTCTCTGTCTCTGAGACCCTGAGACCGGATCATTTCAGTTAGCAGCTATCTTTGCTCCTGACCTTGGTTCCTTTGAAGTATTCAATGGCTCACTTTAATGGCAATGTTTTGTTTTTCCTATGTTGAGGCTTTGCTTTTTCTCTGCCCTCATTCCTTCTTCAGAATAACACTAAAGATGTGTACCAAGAACAATGTTTCCAAATGAGTCCACACACACGTGCACAAAAACCTTCCATGTCTTTAATTCCTGCTTATCCTCAGCTGCCCATTTGTCCTGGTTTTGGCTGGGATAGAGTTAATTTCCTTTCTGGTATAGTGCTATGTTTTGGATTTAATATGAGAAGAATGTTGATAACACACTGATGTTTTCAGTTGTTGCTAAGTAGTGTTTAGACTAAGTCAAGGATTTTTCAGCTTCTCATGCCCAGCCAGCGAGAAGGCTGGAGGGGGACAAGGAGTTGGGAGGGGACACAGCCAGGACAGCTGACCCCAACTGGCCAAAGGGGTATTCCAGACCATGTGACGTCATGCCCAGTATATAAACTGGGGGGAGTTGGCCAGGCAGGGGATCATTGCTGGGGGACTACCTGGGCATCCGTCAGCGAGTGGTGAGCAATTGCATTGTGCATCACTTATTTTGTATATTCCAATTCTTTTATTATTATTATTATTGTTGTCATTTTATTAGTATCATCATCATTATTATTATCACTATTATTTTCTTCCTTTCTTCCTTTCCTATTAAACTGTCTTTATGTCAACCCATGAGCTTTACTTTTTTTCCCAATTCTGTCCCCCAGCCCACTGGGTGCGGGCGAATGAGTGAGCTGCTGCATGGTGCTTAGTTTCTGGCTGTGGTTAAACCACACCACCACTCCAGGAATGTGACCAACACTGAATGCAAACAAGGTTTCAACCCTGCATTTGTCACCGAATGTGTCTTCAAATCATGGCAGAAGACAAAGATCTGAACCAAGACTTGGTGAAAGCAGGATGATGCTCTCCAGTGACCTCACTGGGTTGAAGTGAGTCAACTTACTGTACAGTCAGAGTCATTCACTGCATGAATTGCACCCTTGTCCGTGGCATTTCTCATGTTTGCAAGTTCATGGTCCCCATCTTCTGAGAACTAAACTATTGCATTCTCAGTGTCAAGTATTTATATCTGTTTTGAAAATCTGTCTCAGAGTGCATGTGCACAGTAGCAAGACATTAGTGAGGGGGTGGAGATGACAGTGAGTTGCCAGAGTGCCACATTCTTTCTGTCACCGAGGAAAGAATGTGTCAGCAAGGGTATGGCAGCTCAGTCCTTTCACTGAGCAAGTCAATTAAGTGTAAAACAAAACCAAAAGCTGAATTCATGCAGTATTCAGTGCAAAGCCTCAAAGCAAGAGACCATCTGAGGGTTGTTGTGAATTTTTTCCATCTTTTTTTTTATTTTGCTGAGAAAATAAAAATTAAAAAATTGCAGAAAGACTGTCCTCATCCCAGGACTTAGTAGGAATACACAACAGTGATGCCTCACATCTTAAGTTAAAAGCAGAATATGTTCTAGCTGGGGATATTCGACCTAGTCTGGCATTTGCCAGTGGTGAGAGCTGTCCCTGCCAGATGTTCAGAATATCACCCCAGAACAACCAAATGCAAGTGGGAAGTACAATTGCTACCTTCTGTCCCCACTGGATTTTTCAGATAATGCCATCAAATCATCCCTTATCTTTGTGTACAATCTTCCCAAGGCACCACCTTCTATCTCATCAGGGTGATTAAAGCTTTGAGAGGGATCCACAGAGACCCCACAGAGGCCAAAAGACACCGAATGAAATCTGTTCTGAGAATACACTATACTCTGTGAAAACACTAACATGTGCTGATACCATTTTTGCTCTTATGGCTTAGGATGCTGCTAATCACTATGCAGTGAAGAACTGGCCTTTTCTAAAACAGGATTTCAAGAAAAAGCTTAAACAGAAAAGAGTATTTTGAAGCAGGACTCAAGGTAACTTTCATAACAAGCCTTATCTCCCATGTTTATTTTCAAACCATTTTTGCTGAGCCATTTGTAGACTGAAAAGCAGTCTTTGGCTGTTTGCTCCTGTGGAGACGGATCCAAAACTTTTTTCATCTATTGAATATGCACAAGAAAAGGTGTCAAATAGTGAGGAACCTCACTCACAGGCGCTGAACAAGTCTTTTCTTTACAGACAGAAACAAAACTGTCCAGACAATTCAGCATCATCATTTCCCCACAGCATCCTGCCACAACGCAATTCAAACTGAACCCAGATTCTAGCTGCTGATTCAATTATAATTTATCAGATTAGCTACATGAAAACTATATTTGACCCACCTGGTTCAACTACAACCTCACCCAAGGGTCATGGAGTTAACGGGAACCCAGGAGGAACTGGTTCAAGCCCTGAACAATGCTCAGTCTGGAATAACATTCACAGAGTATCTCCTGTACTAATCATTCAGTATTGTTTTAGAGCACACCAATAATTCAGGATGAAATGCCCATGCTCTCCTCTCCTCTTATCCACTAAATTTCCACTGGATGTCTCACTTCAAAGCCAAACAGATGAACTAATGTGTCATATAGCCCCACTACCCCAGAGGAAAGCTGATGTTAGAGGGTTAACAAAATATACCTCTAAATTCAGATTATAATATCAGATCAAAGTTTTATTCCCCTCAGGCAGAGCTAACAGATGTTATTTCCGCCAGTGCAGAGAGACGCCGAGGATTGTGACTGTGATATGAGTATTTTTCAGGGAAGAATGGGAGAAGACGTCCGCACGGCATCTCCCAAACAACACAGGGATGCACATTCCAGACATCTCTTGGTCAGAATCTGACTGCTTCTACAGATGTCTAGGGCTGAAAGCCACAATAAAAGCACATGTACTTGTACTGACTCTTTGGTTGGGAGCCTGCAGGTTAAAGTGATACCTGTTGGTGACTAGTCGTTCTAGCCATCATCTGAAGCATTACCTGCTTTAAACTCAAATCTCGCTCTTCTGACATTTTATAGAATAGGGACTAAAATAGGGACTAGAATAGGGACTCTCTTCCTCCTGCAGAAGTAAAACAACCCTTCTCCTCTGATAAAAATAATAACAAGAAAACCTAAATACAGAAACAGTCTATTACATATGCAGTTTTCCCTTTGGGAGAGGATAAGAGAACAAACAGCAAACAGATGTTGGGCATGTAATTCAATGCATTACAGGACGGTAGTGTTCAGGTATTGAGGTAAACAATGGGTAAGGCTTTTCATGGATTAAAACAGAACTGAGTCATGTGAATAAAAGGAAAAAAACCAATCAACTTTTGGAAACAACAGTTAATCTTCTCAGTTCTGATTGTTCAGTCTGTGAAATTCTCCACACTGCCTGAGGGATCATCCTGCATTTTTTTATGAGAAAGGTTTGTTAAGTAGCTTCATCATGAATGCTTGGTCAAAATAAGTAACGGCTCTTTGCTTGCTTGCTTGCTTGCTTTACTAAAAATTAGTTTAGGAGTGTTTTCCATGGCTGTATGATAGAAAACATTTCCTTTTTATCTCCCAATTTGTTAAAATATTGGTTAGTTTGGTTTGGTTTTACTTTTCCTTATATACTGTTTCATAGTTGGAAGAAAAAGTTCTTAAACCAAAAAGGAAAAATAGAACACGAAAAACCTTTAGCAGCAAGGCCATGCTTAAATAAATATGCTCAAAGCAAATGGAGAATACTGGAAACAAGGAGCCAGACTGATCAGGGTAAATCAGACGGTCCTGAGAATGGTACAAACAAAATAAATTGACACTGGAATTTGCTGGTCATTTACTTCTCCAGTAGATTAAAGCAGGGAATTTAAAATAAACAAACATCACCACTACAAAAACTGTGTAACTTTGATACAATGCCAGGAATGGAAGATGTTCTAAGAGCACTTTTAAGTAGTTGCACGCATTATTTACTGTGTGGGTTTCTGAGGCTATATATTATTTATTTTAGTTTGTAGTCATGCTTATGTGTTACTGGAACAGAGGAATCAATACAATCTATATGTAAGGGAGTCTGGACTAATGTCACTGCTGTCATGTTACAGGATGCCTCTTCTACTTTTCTGTAACTTTATAATGGCAGCCATGCAGGAACACACTGTTTGGCAGCCACTGTGCTTATTTTTGGGGGTGGTTTTTTACAGGACAAATTGTGGCAAGGAGAGGGGGAAATTACAACAGAAATCTGAAGCTGCTTGGCTTGCTGATTTAACAAATGTTACGGTCTTTGACAATGAGGCTTTTACTTCTTGCTCCAAAGATATTCAGATAGCAGTTTTCAAAGTCATGCTGATGGAGCTGATATAAAGCTGATTTTTCTACCTAGTTAAATTTCTCCATTTTGCTTCTTTCATGTCTCACTAAACTGAAAATGTTCTCATTAACTTCAGTATAACTTGGATAAATTGCTTAAAATAATATCATTTAATATCATATAGACCTTAAAATGGCCATGAAAATCTGAACATGACAGGAACTAGCCTTGTATTTAAGGAGAAAATATGACCTAAGAACTGTCAAGAATGACTTCACAAAACACAGTGTTTTGTGATCTTGAGCTCTGTGCTGCCCATAGGCACATGGAAAGTTTGAGAAAACTGAGCCCAGTGAGCACAGGGCTTCATGCATCGAGAACGATACCCAAGTCTCCCACAGCAACTATATTTTTCAGAAAGGACTTATAAAAAATTTCTCCTTTTCTCATTATACCTCTACAATAGGAATCAATGAAATTTTGGGGATCTAAATGTAGATCTATTGAAATCAAGTTGTGCTCTCAAACTGAATTTGGCTTAGTCAGTTCTTGGTGATGTAATGAAGGTTCCTCTAAAAATGAAGTGAATGTCTTAGCCAGTTTGATGTTAACTACAATAACACACAATTAAATGTGTAATACTTATTATCACAACCTGGCCTATTCAGATCCTTTCTGATTTTTAAGCAGTAATTTTGCAAGATTACTTGCTGCATTATTTTTTACCACACTCCAGCCTTACATATATTATTTATATCAGTAACTGAATATATCTGTATGAAAAACTGTAGTTTCACTTACTTTGTCCTAATACAGTGCTCAAGTGGAGGAGTAAGGTCATTTTCTTTATCTTCAGTGCACATCTGAGTTGTGTCTGCAGAGACATATCAGACATTATTAGTGGCTGGAGTATATTTCTATTCACACAGAATACTGCAGTAGCTTCTAGGAACTCCACTCATGGAAGTGATGGACTACCACTCACACCGTAAATCTCCTAGCCCACAATAGGCACGTATCCACTTTGGACTGAAATACCCTGGCACTGGAATACCATCTCATGCCCTCGTTCACGCCATCTGAACAGAGTGGCCACAGACAGGGCCAGGAATGCTCAGAGCAGGTACCACAACTATGGCTCTTTGCAAATAGCATGGGCTTTATAGCTGACCTTAGAGCGGACAGTCTGGCACTCACTGCTTTGTCATTGCCTGAACTCTTTCAGCTAGTGGTCTACTGCCTGTTCATGTGGTGGCAGGCTAAAGGCAGGGGTGACTGAATGCAAACGCTGTTGGGAATGATCCCCAGATTGTGCCCAGTATTAGTTGTTCTGGGCCAGAAACTTTCCGAAAATTGTGCTGACTACTTACCAGTAAGGATGATCGGGGGACAGTGTTCAGACTCATGCCCTGACACATGTTAGTTTACTAATATAGAGATGGTTTCAAGGAAAAAACATGGATTAGAAGGTGAAAGATTATGCTGGAGGGATGTCATGAGGTTTTTATTTTGCAGTTGATGTCATAGCTACTAAGAAAGCAATTTTCATTACTCAAATACTAAGGACAGCGGTAGCTGAATAGGAAACCCCAAGTCCAGTCCAAACTGGGTTAAGATTCTTTCACCCTGGAAAAGAAGATTGTCCCTTGACTGTTGAGAAAGCAATGCACAGACGGGAGAAGCCAATGTTGTGTTGGATATAAGAGAGCTACCACAGACTGTGAGCATTCCTTCGGGACAGAGAGGCAATTGCACTGTTCCAGGGAAAACAGAGAGGTCAGTGTCTCAGACACTGGATCTGTCAACAGTGAAAGTAGTCACTGAACTTCTCAGGGAGAAAACATCCTGCGACCAGCTTGGATGTCAGTCTGCTCAGCTGTTTCCTGTTTTGGAGTAAAACATTTTAAACTGCAGCAGACTAGGGCTTTTTCTTTTTCTTCTTTTCTGTCAGTCATCCAGCCAATGGGTAGGTTGCGAGCAACAAACGATGCCAAGACAGGGTGTAGGATATGGGTCTGCTTCAGTGAGACTGTTGTAGACAGGATGGGAGGCAATTGCTCTTACATTCACAGCTGCCAGTCTCAGATATATCTGGCTTCCTCGTGTCATAGACAGAATCTGGCTCTCTCTTGCTTGTTGATCATGTTGGTATAAATACATGCGGAAAGCTCTGAATGACTGTAAGGGCTGGAGTAGTAGGAAATGGACAATATTTAAAAATACATAAAGTACTGGCAGTTTTCTCCTAGATCCTCAGGAACTTAGAGGTACACAGGAATCTTTCTAAGTTTCAAAGGGCCTCTTTTATCATAATATTGAAGTTTATAATGGTTTGTTAGAGGTCTTCAATAGTATTTGGACCCATCTAGGAATTCCTGATACTGATGTTCTGGATTTTCTCATAGTGAGAAGCAAGAGCTACTGTCCTGACCCTAGTACCGGTAGCAGGATAGGCATATGGCATGGCTGCCTTTCCCAGTCATTGTCAACTTGTGGAGTTTTGTAATTTTTAGACTTGAGTTCTTCCAACCAGGAGGTTTGAATAAAGGTTTTTCATATAAAAGAATAGGAAAAAAGTATCACTAAAGGTGTACCTTACAGGAGTAGACAAGGAACATTTAGCTAAGTTAATTAACTAACAAACTGCGTTAAAGTGTTTCATACAACTTATTTGGAGCAAGCAATATTGAAGTTACACTCTTCCATCCTGGAGTCACCAACAGCAAGAAAGATACGAATATGATCTCTTATATATTCACTTATATTCTAAGCTAAGGGTATTGAGAAATCGAGAGCCAGCACAGTTACAGACAAACTTGCTGTTCAGGAGATATGATGACACAGGTTCAGAAGAGTGGAATGTGAACAGACAATCACCAAGAGAAGAAATACTGCTCATAATTTAAACGGCAACCTTAGGAAGTTATTTTTATTAATTACCTTTCCAGAAGGCGTTTGCACATTGGAACAATCTCATCTTAACTGTACGAAAAAACTGTTCTGAAAGTGTCATAATCAATATGTGAGCCTTCCCTAGAAGCTGCCTCCAGTATCGGAATCTCTGCTAATTTCACTGCTTGCACTACCTCCTGTGAGACCTGCAAAGGGGCTCAGGATGCTGTCTATGACTCTGGAAGAATCTTCTGAGAAATTCAGTTATATTCTCCTTAGCAATTATTCAGCTGCTTTTTGAAAACACGTTTAAAAGGATACTGAGTTGAACGTAAGCACCAATGAGATATAAGAATGATCTATTAAAACAGACTGTACAAAAATTCCCTGTATCTTCACTTGGAGACAACATATTGTAAATGTTAACATAGGTAGGTGTTAACTGTATATATTAGAAAGGAGAAGCAGTATCTTTCTGAGCAGTACAACACATTCATACAAGTGGTCTCTGTGACATATAATAAAAATCCCAGAATCTCGAGTCAGTCCCTGGACAGCTGACAAAAGATGAGCAAAATGCATGCAAAATTTAGATACAGTGGCATGTTTTTCTTCTCTGCCTATCAGAAATTTCTACCCCAATGGAAAGGACTGAAGAACCTTTATCTATTTAGGTTAGTATGCTGAATTCACTAGAAGGCTTTGCCTGCTTTTAGGAAGGAACTTTATTATTTCCCGCCTAAATTCTGGCAAATGATCATAAGTATAAGAAGCAGGGCAAATTCTCAATATAAAGTGGCAATTGCTATTACCCCCAAAATGTAATTCTACTCTTTCTTTCTGGCTTTTTTACCTTTCTCGCCCAGTGTAATTTCTTCAAGATTTCCTGAAATATGACCTTGATTGTAATCTTCCTAATTATAAACAAGATTCCCATATCAAGGAATTCACCCTTTTGTTAGTGAAAAGCAAACAACTTCACTAACCAGCACCAGTGAGATGTGGCTGTGCAGCACCCAGAACCTCACGTTGTATCTCTAGGTAACACTGCCTAACCATCATAGCTTGTTGATATTTCTGCAATGGAAATACCAGTAATACTTAGCATTCTGATGTTTCCATCTGGTACTGCATGCATGGTTTAGATGTATGATCAATGTTACCTTTTGGATGTAAAGTAATTTCAGTTTTTATCCAGACCTAACAAAGGATTACTGTACAGCCAGAACTAGGAAAGCATTTCCCTGGAATGATGAAATTATTTGCATTTTACAGCCTTTTGCAGAATTTCACAGATAACAGAAGATTTACTAGGACACATCCCTGGAAGAGGCTATAGGTACAACAAAAAGATATCTACCTCTCAATGCAAGTTTAGTCTTTGAGGAGAAATATACAGATATGCCATGACAGATTGAACAGTAAAAACTTATACATACTCTGAGCACTTTCTCATCCAGGGATCTCAGAGTGCTTGGTAGCTCTGGATTTTGGAAACATTCCTGATTTATTAATGATAAAAAGACAGATAAGGACACCTGTTTTGGACTGTATGTTACATGGTACAACACAATAGAAAAAATGTGTCTTGATCTCTCTAGCCCTATGTTGAACTCTATCATCTGTATCACTTACAAAGAACCTTTTATCTGGGACAGGCCATGTGGGAACCAGTTGGCAACTATAGTCCTGTAAAGGTCAAGTATTTCTTTGAGATAATATATAATGTGATCACTACAATAGAATGACAGGGATTTTAATTAAAATAAGAGGATAAATAACAGGGAGAAAGATGATTCAATTCACTACCAAATCTTGTGAGATGCTAAAAGCCCCCAGCACTCCCACCATACAAAGAGCTTTGCCACAGGGACTCAATTAGAACATACAACACCCATGTATAACTCATCCTGTCCAAGAACCAGAATGTAGGTGCAAACAAGGAATACAGACAGCTTCTTTTTAAAGAGTGGACTACAGTAGAGTGGCTTCTTAAGATTGAGAAGGAATTTGATTAGATTGTATAAATATATTAAAGAAAACAAAAGATAAGTAGGATATTATTAGCAAATAGGAATTTAGTGGTCAAGAATGTCTTAATATGGCAATAAGTAGGAGCGTTCTAAGCATCAGAATACTTCTTGTCCAAATGCCTTCCAGCTGGAGAAATACATAATTCCTGTAAAAGCAGCTGCATAATTTGTCATGGTTTCCTGAAAAAATGAGTGCAACAAGTCGAAAGATCTTTTGCATGCTTGTGTTTCCAAGTATGCTTACAAGCAGGTAAGAGACTAGACTTTGTTAGCGGATTACTGCCATCTTCTGAAGTAGCTGGTTTTGGAGGCAAGGATTTCATGCTTCCTCACCCTCTCTGCTCATTTTACTACAGGCGTGTAGGGTTGAGGAACAGGAGACTTGCACTTTCTGCCTGTAGAAATGATGTGAGATGTGAAGGAGAATGAGAGTGGTTAAATATGGTTTATAATCCTGGGAGCATGAATAGGCCAGATCACAATCTGTTCCTTGGAAATCAGTGTCACTGAAAGATATACCAGTCTGTATGAAGTAGCACATGCTCACTTTTAACTCTTTCAAGAGCTTATTCTCAAAATTTTCTTGAGAAATCTAATTTCCAATTAATCACCAAAACTAATTACGGAAAACAGGAAACAGGCACACAAATAAACTTTAGTGCCTGAGACCATCATTGTTTGTATTATTGAACTCTTCTTTTTGATGTAATGCTATTGCCACTACCAGAGATGAAATGCAGAGGTACTGAGTTGTACGTACCAACTGTTAACCGTATTTCTTCTTCCTGGTTGGCCAAGCCATCATAATAATATAGATCAAATCTCCGCTCTGTTTTCCAGTCACCTAGTAAATCCTTTTCCAAAGAAAAAAGCACACTAAAGTGGCTTTCGCTGCATACCAACCAAATTGGATATTTAGGGGTCTTCAAGTAACAACCAACCTAAAAGAAAGATACAAAACATTAGAACATCACGAGGGGCAGGGGAAGAAACAATTCATTGTGGAAAACATGAGTTGTATAAGATCTTTTATTTATTATAGTCTACAAACATTAATGAAGGCTCATTATGTACTGCTGATGAAGCAGACCAGGATAGCTCTGGTAAATCATGGAACATATAAAGCAACTATTTGGCCCTGAGTTACAGGCAGGTAAGGAAATCCTTACAGCAAAAAGATCGTATACCAGATGATCAGAACCAAAAGGAACCCTGTCCTCTGCAATAACTATAAAACCACAGTGAGTTTAGGTTAGGAATACTACACAAGATCAATGGGCGACCATGCTCTTATGCAACAGCACCTGGAAGCCAGGCAAGAGACTTCATAGGATCTCAGATGACATGAGACACCCCTGTGTGAGCAACTAAACCGAGACCAAAATCTTTTCTTGGATTAAGAATATAATACATTCTTTTCACTTTAGCATGTTCTTCTAGCTTCACAGTCCAGATATGTAAAATATTTTCAGCTACTAGAAGAAAGCAATAACAGAAGCACTTGTTTTGATTCATTGTTCTTAAAAATTAAATAGTCTCAGCTGAAAAAAAACAGTTATTTCTTTAACAGATGCCTTTTCTAAGCCTTTGCCCTCCTTTAGAATGTTTGAAAAAAAACTTCTTCATAAGTAACCTAAATATTCTGCATGAAATTGCATATAAATGATTTTCATACTCAAGATGCTTTAAACTAGAATTAGTGGGGGAAGGGGATACCAACAGGATTGCAGTAGGTAAGCCAAGACCTGGCATGGCATCAACTCAGGGCGGCAATCCTAGTGGGAACATTCACACTGCTCCTGGGAACATGGAGGGCTCAGGAGTGTATCTGGTACATATAATAATGATATAACAACATGCTTTAACTTGGTCAGCCCTGAAGTGGTCAGGCAGTTGTAGGTCCCTTCCAACTGGAATAGTCTATTCTATTCTACTGATTTGAAGTATTGTTTTTAAATCTACCAGCTATTTAAAATATGGGCTACTACAGCAATTCTTTGGATTTGTGAGTAATTTCTTTTATCTATATATGTATTCGTTTATTGGTTTAATCAATTTTTTCTGCTAGTTCACCCCATAGTCTTTAAGGTTCCAGTTCAGTCCAGCAAAGGATTGAGACTAGTCTTATGTGTAGTAGCCTCACATAAATATATTATTTCTCATGGAACTTCTGTTTTAAGTATTTAATACCTGGGGGAGTGCATCTGTGGTTTTGCATCTTAATATATGGTGACATAAAATGAGTTATGGAAGTTTCCTGCGTCCCCTGAGGTCAGTGAATATCTTGTATTTTCTTCACCTCACACTAATGTGTTCTGAGACAGATACCATCCTCCTATTGCATGCTGCTGCTTTAAAGCTGCAGTATCAGTTAATGATATTAGCCCCTTCAGTAGTAAGTAATAGAGTAAAAATAGTGATTAGATTACTTAATGTAACAAAGAAACCTTATTTCTTCCAGCTAAGATGTTGGTATTCAGCTACAGCAGGTATTTTTTATTAGCTATATTCCTGTCATTGAAAGCTGTATTCTAAGTTCAAAATAATACTGTTTTTTCCATCACTGAATTGTTGAGTTTTATATCTTTGATAAATCACTCAGGGCAACTAAAAACCAAAATAAAACTTTTTGCTTTCAGTGGAATGTTTCTAACTACAGCTCTGTTTATTATTCTTAGAGTAGACAGAATCACCACTGTGCAGGACGCTGTGTATAACCATTTTTATTTTATCCCCAGTTTTATGTATCCTTTGCTAAACAGATGTTGCACTCCTGGTATGCTACCAATCTGCAAAACAAGGAATGGCAGCCAAGTGTGCAAATATATGTGCATAGAAATACAAGATCAGTTTCTCTCTCCATAATACAGACACATGGATCAAAGAAACTTTGCTAGTTCAGAGGCTCAGGTAGTTTAGAAGATGTTTGCATAGTAATATGGTAAGTGATATAATCTACAGAAATAATCTCTGCCTATTACTACCTTTACCTTTACCACTATGGGGTTTAAATCATGCTTCAGCATATGCAGTAGGTGCTAGTGGAAACTGGAAGACTTTTAATAGAAAAATTCTCATGCATGTTTTCTAGATACAGATTAATGGATACAGCTTCTACAGTGCAGCCCTCAGTTCTTCACCTTGGGCACACAGGTGCAAATGTCATCTAATATACTGCTAAAAGGCAGAAGCCAAGATATATGTAAGCAAAAATCTAAACAGCATCCTAAGTGATAAGGGGGGGGAGGGAGGTATTACTGAGATTTAGAATTTGTATCTCAAGTGTTATATGAGTACAAAATCAATTATATTCCCCAATGAGAATTTCTTCTGATGTTAGATAAGAAGTCATTAGCTAATTAAGTAACTGTTCTCTGACTCATTACTTTGCTGGTATCTATTTAAAACAGCCTTTTATACAACAGTTTTGCTTTTTATGTAAATTCTTGGCTTAAAAGTAAAGAAATTTTTTTACAAGCTTACAAAACCACTCAGAACAGGATTTATCGAGAAGGGAAATACGTAGATGCAACAGAAGATGGCAAATTAGAGGGATACGGATGAAAAGATTCAGTCTCACAAACATGCATATTTTAATATGCAGATAAATCAAAGCCAAAAAGGAACAGCCAGTCTTCTAAAAATGTGTTCTTCCTACATATGTCTGCTAAAGCAACTTCCAAGCTTCATCAAACAACATTTGACAAAACAAGATTAGGAGATACAGAACTGTTTCAAAGCACACATCCACTCCAGTTCTTACTCACATGAACAGTCCTATTGAAGTCAGGACAAATTGTTCAGATGAGTAAGGTCTGTAGGAACATTTTCCAAATATGTTAAGTTTTCAATTACAATGCTTGCAGAAGAAGGCAAGGGCATGAACTTTAAGACTATAAAAGAGTCTATAGGAGACTATAAAAACATTGCAGGTCAAATCCTCATCTCCCATAAAAAGGGAGAAGTTCTCATTTCACTTACATCAGTTATACTAATTGAGGATTAGCTGCTGCCTTCAACATGAAGTTGTGTTCGGGTGGTTGGCTGGTCACTGGAGGTTTGCTTCTCCCCAAAACCACTGGCCACTCTGTCCCACTATCATCACCTTCCAGGGGCTTCTGGCTCTCCAGATACCTCAGGTTATTCCTACACTCCAGCTTTAAGGTCAAGCAGCAGGGAATGGTTTTTATCCATAAGACTAAAATTTCTTCCTCTCCCTAAACACGTTACTTTGTCTAGACTTCCTATAAGGAACTTCCCTCTCCTATAGCACTCCCCAAAACATGTCTAGATTTTTTCTACAAAATATAATATGGAACCATGCTACTGACAAAGTAAGGACAATCCTCATTGCGAGGATTCCTTTGCCTCCTTCTTCAAGCATCAACTGTTGAGTGGTCTAAAAGCCCTCATTTAACTGGTCCATCTGCTGAGTGGTGAGTGCTTCTTCAATTGGCTGGTGGTACTGATCCTGGAATGTAACAGGAGCTTGAAGCAGGACAGGGAAGAACAAGCATGAACACCCAGTGTTCTGACTTCTCAGGAAACCCTTTAAACTCAGAGTGTGTGTCCTCCAACAAGTGCCTGCCAGAGAATGGGGCCCTTCTTTCCAGCTGTTGTATGCTGCCCTGTGAGTGTAACGCTGGCTCTGACTTCCAAAGGCAAATCACGGATATGTGACTTGAATCTACTTTATTAAATATTATTATTTGTGTTAAGGTCTGTATTTCTACTTTGCAGAACATAAAAAGAATCCTTTTTTTTTTCCTGCTTGCAGTATCATAATGCATTAAATAGTAATAATGCATTACTATTCAAATATTTGTTTTCAAACATGCTCATTAATCTTCTTCAAGCAAAAAAAAATATAAGGGGGCAAGGATGAATTAGGTGTCCTTTCATGCTGCATGTTTTCAATTCCTATGGAGACTTCACTAACCCTAATCCTCTGCTTTACAAATCTCTTAAGAATGCTCATGAATTTCAGGGACACAATTCTCATCTTTGGAAAATGTCAACCTTTCAAAAGCAAGCACCTTCAAAGGGCTCATTTTCAACACTATGGGTGGTCTTTTTCTACATCTGACTTTACTGTGTATTCACACAATAGTGAAATTAAATCTACAGACAAATATTTTTTACTGGAGAACTATTCCAATGTATCTGCCAGAATGAGTGTATGGTACTTCACCATTCAGATTTTATTTGCTCATTGAACAAGGCTATCTTTTTCCACATTTATGCCAAAAAAAATAAACAAGAAACATAACCGAGATTCTGTGTTTTTTGGACTCCATTACACAATTTACCTTGAACAAAAACAAACATCAGGTTATCACTCCTATGCAGCAGCCATGATTCAAAGAAGAGAAGATGATATCAAAACCAAGGGGGCTCACTGGATATGGCTAATGTGAAGGCATTTTTCTCCAGGAGTTTTGTTATAACTTAATATAATTTCACTTCCTTGCTTGTTGGACTTTTTTTTTTTCCCCAATTAAAATTATATTCAGTCATTTCTTGCTTTATGTTTGTTTGCCTGAATATAACTGTTATAGATGCTTATTTTCCAAAGTAATCACACGGTGCAGTACTGAGACACATGTAATTCCACAAAGGTCTGGGTTCTGTCAAACTGAGAAATTGCTAGTTGTACTGAATCCAATAGGACTGATAGACAAAAGGATAATTACACAAAGCTTTCACAGTTACAGGCCATAGCCTATTGTTTGTGATGTCATTTTTTCCCAGCATTGCAATGACATTTACTGAATTAATATTAAACAATGTTCCAACAGTGTTAAGTGTCAATGGTATAAAAATGGATACCCTTGCAACAGCCCTTGGGTGATCAAGAATACCACTGACTCAGTTCACCTATTGCACCAGCACTATTAAAAACACCAGGCCAGCCACATTACTATTATATTTGCATATAGTTAAGGGACACTGTGAGGGCAAAGTTATTGCCATTGATACACACTTGATTTCAATCAGATTAAGAAAAATAAAATTAATGTTCACAAGATCTGACATTCAGAGTATGCATAATTTATTGACTATGCCAGGTTAGGCAGAAATTGAAGAGTTTTTACCTAGAGATTTATAAATTGTAGTAGAAAACACTACTGCCATGTGGGAGCCCTAGACAATTTCTCTGTAGCTTTGAATCCTTTTTGTTTTAGAAAAGAAAATCTTTCTGATAATGAACTGCGGGGAAAAAGGGCAACATTAATGAAGAAGAATAGAAAGAGATGTGTGCTCATTCCCAGGACTACCAAACCAAAGAAAGACTTCTGGAAAGCACTGGCTTTTGACTGAAGTTCTCTTTTGTGGCCACAACATAAAAGAAGATAGCAGTTGTGGTAAGGCAAATAGTTGCCAGGTAGCCTCAGGATCTTTCCTTTATCTTTGTCCCATTCTGCTGTTTTTCTGGTATGTCCCATCAAGTGAAGATATGTTGTGGGAGCTTCAGACCCTCACTCAAGACTTCAGCACTTTGCCATTCCCTCAATACACTTGAAGGAGTTTATAATCCATTTCAGTAAGTTACTTCACTGTAATGACAAATATAGGTCAAGATTCAGTCCACTTAACTCTTCACCATCTATTTCTAGGCCCTCTAACTTAGGCTAGCCCCTAGGTTTTGGCTGTCTGTAAAATCAAACAAGGAAGAGATGGGTATTGTCAGAAATTTAGACCCCCTCTGTTCATCAGCTATAAAGGGAGTTGGCTCACCTCTTACCTGAAGAATTTTCAGCCTGTAAAGGCCCTAACGTTAGATAGGATAGATCCAGATCCAAATGCAGGTATTTATAATCTAGAGAGACATGTGGAAAATATTTGACTTATCATTTTCTTTTTTGTCTGTTTGCAAAGCATGCAGATCTGTCTTAAAAATGTGGGGTTTGTTACTCTTATTGTCTTAAACAAAAACTCTGTGATTCTATTTTATTGGAAGGATTTTGACAAGAAATCAATGCCAATATCCCAGCAACAGTGACTGGCCACTGGGAAAATAACTGTCCATGGATCAGTAGGACAATAGGACTTCATTAAAGAAAATTTCAGTTCCAGGCTAGAAAGGGAGATGTAAAAACAAAGAATGAAGAAAAGACTTTTTAACTGGCTGATGCTTTGTCACCCTTATTTCAGTCAACCTTGTATGTATCACATGTTTTTGCCCACAGTGGTGCTCACAAATGTCTTACATAAATAGCAGGGTCCCTTGCTGAATGCATCTAGGCGGCACAATATCTACCGCATACCCATTACTGAAAAATAAGTGGAAAATTAAAACCAACCATCAGTTTCCATTTTGCACATGCATATTTTTGTTGTTGGTTTCTTAAACAAGATGGTTAAAAACATCTTTCTAAACCTCCCCCTCCACAACCCCACCAATGACCTGGCTTGAATCCAGTCCATCGGACTGAGAAAGGCGCCTGTTTAGCAGACATATTTCCCAGCGAAGAAGGTTATAAGAAGGACGTTCCACAGGGCAAATAAACAGGTGAGGTGCCAGAAGACAGAGCATGTGTGCTGAATTTAATAACTCAAGTAGGTCTTGTTATAGCACAGAGTGTGCTGGTTTCATCAAAAAGACCAAAGATAATAATTCCCATCTGTGGAATTTTAATGAATAAATTCTGTTTATTTACATTTCCCTCTCTTTTTGAAAAGAAATAGGAAAAATGAGCATAACTTTTTTGTCAATGCCACATTCTCTGTTCATTTTCAGAAATGCAAAAACTAAAAAGCATCAGTCTCTTGAAATGCTGACAGCTCAGGCAGAGACTTGGACCAACGTGGTGAGTTTGGGAGGTCAGATGATAGGAGGTTTAACTACAATAGCAAGACAGGTTAAAAGCAGCAGAGAATCAGTGAAGACAAAGAAGAATCAGAGGCAAGGTTCAAAAGAGACAAGTAACCTTGAATACCTTCATTATTTTGTGTACAACAGCACATACCTAAAGTGGTTTCAAAAAGCCTTTCGGAAGGATGGCCAAATTCATCAGCCAGTATCATACTAACTTTAGAATGAGAGATTCAGAAGACCTGTACTCTCTTCCCAGTTCAGCCACCAGCTTACTGGATGACTTATTGGGATAAGCACTTTGACTTTTATTCGTCTGTTCCCTCCCCATAAAATGGTAATGATACTTGCCTCTTTTGCAAAGCACAGATCTGTTCATAGGAAATTATGCAAAAATGCTAGATATTAATATTGTTATTATTACCATTATTAATAATAGTAGTAATATCTTTTAAATTTTTCAGATGAGAATGCAGATTATCTTTCCCTTTTGTTGCTTTTAGTCTCTTAAATGATCTGGTATAAACAAGAAGAGCATCTGTTTCCATCTGTTTCTACTTTTAATGTCACAATAAGTTTTGAAAAGAGCATTTCATCATTCAAAGTTTTTTCACCTGCAATTTTAATGTGGCATTTAGGCCAAAGACTCTGACCCAAATGCAGGGACTTCCTCACTCATGACTTCTATAATTGGCCCTACCCACTTCTGTGCCTCACCCCTTTCTCTGAGGTCTTGTCCCAGCTGCAGAAACGACTCAGCTTCCCTGAGACTACCTCTAAACTGCTGCATGCTGCAGCCCAGCAAACAGAGGAGAACGTGCATCAATTTTATATGGACTGACCAGATTTTGGAAATGTTTCTATTGCTTTAAGAGCTCTAAAGAAATCCCAGGAAACCTAAAATCTGAATTTAGGTTTCTTAGTTAAATGTGTAAGATCAGATGGAATTAATATAGCTTAAACATGGGCTTCGCACAAAGAAAAGAAATCCAAAGATGTGTAACTTGCCTACCAAAAAGTGATAGAATTGGACTTCTAGCCTTTTTGCATTAAAATACAGGATCTCACTATGAAACTAAATGTTTGCATGTGAAATAGATTGAATGAATCCATCTGTCTTTGTGAAACAGTTTTCAGCAAGTAATTACATTACAAAAAATATACTGAGTATGGTGATATATTAGGACTAAGAGTGATGATTAGACATTAACAATTCCAGACAAATTACATGAAACACACATTTTTCTAATCAGTAAAGATAACACATTCGGCATGATCCAGTGAAAGAGATTAATGGATCAGTAACAGAGGGATTCTTCAGGCAGTCACTGGAGAAAAAAGGACTGATCATTTTGTTTTGATTTGCTACTGTTGAAGTTTGACAGAAGGATTAATTCAGTTCTCATGCCCTCATGATATTTTCACCTTAGAAGCCATGCCAAGGAAATTGTGGATTATATACAAATACTACACATATTAGACAAGGGAGATAAAATGGTATAGAAATCTTTCTCTGTGTGGATTTACTGCATCTAGCCTGGAATCTTGCATATCTTTTCCTAAATGCATTGGTAATTTGGAAGAAGTCTAGAGTAGGGCAATAAAAATAAGCTTTGGACAGGATGCACTGATGAAAAAGGGAGGAACTGTTACATCAGCTTGCAAATGTCTAGCAGATGAGGATGAATTGTTTAGGGGTCAGGTTGGATTAGAAGTAAGAATGATAATCAGAGGAAACCAAGTAAATGAACAGTCAGATTTAATATTAGAATATCCAAAGCACAAGCTGTGTAGTAGATATTAAAATATTCACATTCTCAGGTACCTGCAAATCTGTATTTGCACTTCCTCATATTTTAAAGCAGAGACGTGTGAGGAAAAAGGTAAGATCACAGTTATATGCACTATGATCAACTAATAAATGGTCATCTGAACAAAAAGGCAGGAACTTCATGGATTCAGATTTTTAAAAGAACGTCTGCTATATAACAGGACATAAAAATATCCTGACTTATCCCCTGAGAGATTGACTGGATATGACCTAAAGGGAGTTTTCCAACTCTAATGTCTATGATTCATCACATATCATTCTCAGGATTTTCTTACTCCTGGAAACAAAAAAAAAACCAACCAAAAATGACAGTCCTTTTCCATTACTGGTTTCAGTTACCATCCTCATAGCCACAATGTAATTGGATGTTGAATCCACTTACCGAAACACCGAGAGGAAGAAAAGAGTCACTTTGAATGACAGGCAAATGCTATTCTCAGTTCCACTACTGCAAACTATCAGTGACATTTCTTTTTTCTAAATTGTTCTAAACGTATATCTTTGTAACAGAAAGCAGAATCTGGCACCTCATGCTGAAGCCACAGTGAAGACTCCCCAGACTTGAGGCCAAAGTCCACCAGAATCTGACTTTTGTCCTAGTCCGAAGGCAGGCATTGCAGCATGCACTGAGACATATGAACTGAAATGTAGAGCAGTCACAGATGTTCTTAATAAAAAGCAAGACAATTTGCATCAGATGCCTAACTAGTGTAGACAGAAAAAAAAAGGAAACTACATCTACCGGAGTTTCTGTAACTGATTAAGACTCACTGGCTTGGAAAACAGATCACTGCTCATGAGTCCAGCTCCCATGCAAGAGCACAGTAGTAGAAGAAACGAACTCCCTCCACCATGTAATTTGCAGAATAAGTGGAAGACGGTGTCTGATTCTCTGGGTAACTTTTTATTTTATTTTTAGAGGGCAGATGGGAAAGAAATAGCTCTTACCTGCACTGACCTCACTTACCATTTTGCTACTTAGAAGTCATTTTCCTCACTAGAGAATGGAAAAAATGCTACAGTGATGCATAACAATTTTTTGAGGTTTTAAATGTTACATTGTTTATAGAAAAGGACAAGGAGCTTGAACTAGACACAGAAGCTAATTTATTTTTAGTCCAGTTTGTTCTGAACTAATCTGATTTGGATACACTGATATGCTGTCTGCACTGAATTTAAGCCTTATTATAATCTTGTGAATAATGTAAAGGATTGTGTTAATCAAAAATAGTAAAAATTATAATTTGTCAGTAGTAGGAAAATGTAACTGACTTTAGCCATATGGGAAACAGTTAGAACTAAGCTTTGTTTTCAGTCACACATTTATATTAGATAAGTACAAACAAATTCCTTGCTAATGAATTCAAATTTTTATAGAGGAAAATTCAGATGGGACTGTTACAATTATCTAATCTAGCATCTAACACAAGCAAGAGAATTTCAGATAATATCTTTGCATCAAACACAAGATTCTCTGTTTATGATAGAACATGTCTTTCCTAAAGATGTCCGTCTTGACAACAATGTCTGTTGATGGAGAACCAGTCAAATCCTTATAAAAGTTTTTCCAAAGGTAAATTAATGTCTGTCACATCTTTGAAATTTTTAATCTATCTTTTAATTTTCATGATGACTACAATTAAAATACTAATTTCAAAGACATGTTAAAGGGAACATTCCCATTATATTGACAGCTATTTTAATTGTTTATGAGTTTTTTTACTGCTAATACAATATGACCACCATACAGCATGGAGTAGAGGATTCAATCAATCTGGCTTCCCATCACATGGGAACTCATGGAAAACTGAATACTTAGGGTGAGTTTCAGCTCCAGATTCAGCTGCTTACATATACATGACTA
This sequence comes from Haliaeetus leucocephalus, assembly GCF_000737465.1. Lineage (NCBI taxonomy): Eukaryota > Metazoa > Chordata > Aves > Accipitriformes > Accipitridae > Haliaeetus > Haliaeetus leucocephalus. Next base: position 25,784,748 of record NW_010972436.1, on the reverse strand, counting down.
AGATATAGGTGTCCACATGTGAGCTGGGCGTCTCAACTACACTATAATCAGTGCAGAGCTAGTGAATACAGTCAGAGGAACTTGTTCAGCTCAGCCTAGAGTACCCAATTATGTTTAGTCAGCTGATCAGCTTTCAACTCCACAGACTTCACTGAGCAGGTCCTAGTTCACGTATACAGATCTATACAGCAGCCACTTAAATAGAAGTGTGTTAGTCCGTAAGTGGACTCCCATTTCAGGAGATCAGTTAGAAATGACACAGGCATGTAAGATTTGAGATGCTGTGGACTACCCAAGTCATTCACCAAGGGGTGGCAGTTGTGACACAGAACCTGCATCCAGAAGAGAGACCATGCTTTGCCTTGGGGCATCTAAAAGAGTGCTAGATGCCTCTGAGTGAGCAACTGAGTCAAGTCCATGATTTCTTAGCTGCTATACTCACTCCAAGCCAATTTTAAATTTCATTGTTTCCTTTTTAATTAAAATCAGAAGAATGGAAAGCATACCTGACAAACATCATAGTGCTCGAAGAGAGACAGCAAACCAATATCACTGCGGCTTGTGATACCTTTCAATATTGTGATATTGCCATTTCCAGAGTCCAGCTCTATCACATTGTTGAAAACATTGGACACAGCTTTGCCAGTCAAAAGCAAGTTCACCAATTCCTGTTTGTGACATGTTTAAAAAAAATCAAACCAAACAGTAGTTAAACATCTTGTCTCTACCAGACATCAGTACAAGATTGATTCAGGACTGATAAAGTGACACATGTACCAGACCCCTAATTTATGTAGTGGCTTTAAGTTTAGGGTTAGGGTTAGGATTAGGATTGCTTATAAAAATTTTTCCAGATATTTTGAGGAAAGTCTACTCCCAAAGTAAAATGAGGAAATATTAATGGAGTTTTCGATGTTCATCCTTCCAAACTGCTGATAACCCATTTATTCTGACAACCAACTCTCAACCTTCTCATATTAGTGTTGGGGTTTTTTTGAATTAAAACATTTTGGTGTCCCTTTTTCTCTACAATGAAAGCTACAGTATGAATGATATAAATTAAAAGCCTGTACAGCACTATCTGATATTTCTGCATGTGCTTAGTGATTTATTTCGTATGTTGGACAAGATCTGTTAAAAGATTTTTTTTTTCCTCACTGATTATTTCTGGATGGACTTAAGTCTCATTCAGTAAGACATTCACCCATATGGCTTCACATCTGGTCCATATCACTAATATATTCATACTTGGTATAGCAGATTGTTGATTATTTTGTCTCCAATTGAACTAGAAGTACAGGTGTGTCAGGGGCTAAATACAAGTGAGAGGTTGTGTGTGTGTGTGCATGTGCGCATTGTGAGTGTGTGTAAAGTACAAGGAACAGAGACACTAGACATTTTGTTTAGCATGAGATCTCACAAGGGCCAGCTAGAATGTAACAGCACATAACAATATCTAGCAGCAGACTGTGCTACAGCAATAAACCAGCTAACTATTAATAAATAACATATGTCAAGAAACATGAGGGGAAATAACAAGAAGAAAGCTTCCAGAAAAAATATTCCAAATTACCATGCCTGAAGACATGAATAACAGTGGTATTGCCAGTTTGGACTTGACGTATGATTTTAAAAATACTGCGCACATTTATAGCCCCATATTTCTTCTGAAGGGCTCTCCAAAGTTTATAGGTTCTTACTGATTTTTTTAGGAGTTCTAATCCACCAGCGATGTTCCACCACCTTCCTGAGGAATCACCATGTAACCACAGTATAAAAGTCTTCTAGCAACAGTACCAGGGAATAATATGAAGCTTGCCTTTCGCAGCCAAAATGGCAGTACATTTAATGGCTGTGGACCATATTCAGACCACACAACTGCCTACGTCCCAGCTTTGGGGGAATCCATGTCCCAGAATTCTGGGATCTACATTCCACCTACATGTCCAAGGCAAAGCGTTTCCAACTGAGTGGATGCCTCTGCAGGCCTAGAGCCAGCCAGTGGGAGACATTTGGTACAGGACATGAGCTGGAATTTAGACTACATACAGTTGTGGTCTTAAGTGTCAGACAGCAATTCAGACTGCTTATTTTCAAGCACCACATGTCTTTTAGACATATATTTAATAAATCAGTGTCTCCAGTTTGAAGCACCAGTTAGCTTAAGTCAGCATCAGCTCAGTTAGCTGGGCAGTGACTGTTTACAGAGGAGCTGTACAACTGCACATGCAACCTCAGCCACCTTTCTGAAATGGCATGGAGAAAACTCAGCTTGCAGTCTCAGCAGTATCTCAGCACCAAAATCAACTAAGGAGTTCAAAAGAGGCAGATGAAAGGAGTATGAGCATATGCACACATAGGTACAGACACACGCAGAGCAGAAAAATAGGCCAAAAAGCAGAGGCTCTGAAAGCAAAGACAACAATATGCCAAAACACAAGGGAAAAAGAATAAAGGATGAAGGTGCTTGACATTATGGGGAAAAAGGAAAACCATAAGGAACTTAAAATAAGAAATGCCATCTCTGCACAGAAGTCAGTTCACAGATCTGCATGCAGAGGCATATCACATCCCCAAGACTGCACACTTAACTTACCTGAGTACAGTAGCCATGGCTGCCAATCAATCGGTTTGTAAGTACATCAAAATCATTGCGCACCCTGAAAAGGAGTGGACGATATTTAAATACAATTGCGTTTTTTCACTAGACTTAACATCTAAATCTTGGGGAAAAAAAACCCAAACTGTTTCCCAACCATAAATATATCTCTACATTTTTAAATTCTTTCCAGGTCATTTTTGCATGGAAAAAAAAAAAAAGAAGTGTATATATCAACTAAACCTGTGGCAAGCAAAAGTTTGTTAGAGCTAGACTAAAGAAGATAGTTGTATAGGAGAAAAGAAGCCATTGTCACCACTAGTTAGAACTTTAGAAATTAGAACTAGTGGACCACTTGTCTTACAGAATTAGAGAATCACAGACTGGCTGAGGTTGGAAGGGACTTCTGGAGGTCACCTTGTCCAACCCCACCACTCAAGCAGGGCCAGCTAGAGCCAGTTGCCCAGGACCATGTCTAGATAAGTTTTTTAATATCTCTAATGAGGTAGACTCCACAACCTACCTGGGCAACCTATTCCAGTACTCAGATAAGATGTTCTCACAAATGCATGTATTTGTTATGCCTATCATCAGTACTTGGAATATACCCACGAACTGAAGATGACCCTTCTTCTATATTATGATATCAAAGAGAAAAGTCCATGAAATTGCACTATGGATAATTATGGCGTAATATCTCCCCAAACCAAATTCCCTCTCCCATACTCCTGAAATTACTGAATTAGTGATTGGTTGATGACCTAATAAATAAGATTGTAACTGTGATCATTTTTATCCTGCAGATAAAATGTAATTGCAAACATTATTTTATACATAAATAAATGTCTAATCTAGTTTTGAGAAAAAACAGTGTACTATATTCTGGGACAGCTATGGCAATAAACTCCACAGATTAATTCTATGGTTCATAAAAAAGCTATTTCCCATCAGTATAAAATATGTTGATCTCAGCTGTTTTGGCTACATCCTTATTTTGATATTGTTACAAAGGTAAAGAGAATGCCTGAATGATCATCAATTAAAACTTAGTTATTCTACATACACCTGGCCTTCTCACTCTCATTTGACTTGTAAAATCTTCTGTGCACCCAATTACTCATGTTTTCTGGCAATTAGCATAATTATTTAAAAAAAAACCCAAAAGATTTTGTTTGTGATAAAGTAAGAGTTGAATAGATGTGGTTGGAGTAGAGCTAGCTAGAGATTTCCCTTCAACGTTGCTATACATGCTCTGTTAAAAAATTAATTTCTTAAGTAAAAAGCTGGGACGTTCCCTGTCTTCAACCCAAACTGTAAATAATTATTTTCTCATGGGATTTTTTTGAATGCCAAAATCAGAATGTAATATATAATTTCCAAGATTTCCAGCCCTACTGATACTTAAAATCATTCAAATCAAGTCATAGCCATTGAATCACAATTCCCTTTTTTAAAAAATTATTTTAAAGATAATTTACAAGTTAGTCTCAATCATAAAAAAGTGCTATAATAACATCTCTTGCTAGTGTGAAATCAAAGAAAAGACCATGGAAAGTGTGCCTGTGATATGGAAAGCTCTCTCATGCAACATTGCAAGGAATGGATGAGGTGATAATAATCTTTGGATTTTGGCCATTTTTTAGTTTTAGAAACAGTTTCATCTTGAAAACGCCATAGCCTTGTTTGAAATGAGTAGACTATACAATATGCGTCAGTTAGGGACGATGGGACATACGACAAAGACAATAGGAGGAAGTTCTAATTTCATCTGTAGGTACAAACAATATGGGAGTTTAGAGGTGTATCTCAGATTTTCAAGAAGAAGAACATCTGCCTTTCAAATCATCTCTGCTAATGAGGAAACAAACATCAGGCATATAGCTATGAGATTTACACCTATTCTAAATGGTTTTAAGATTATTATTCATACCTGCCAAAGACTTACCAGCTTCTGTGCAGGTGTACTTATTGTGTTATAATAAAAGGTGTCAGCTTTTAAGTGCAAGTACACTTCATGCATTGTAAAAGTATCAGATAATGGTAACAATGTGTTTTGTTTCCTGCCAGGCTGTGAAGATATTCATTGATGACAAGCAAATCTGAAGCATTTGTTCATTCTGGTGTCTTGGCTATCAGATGTCAAAACAGATGTAATGAATAAATCATTACTACTAATACTACTTTGTCCTTTTATGGAATTTTCCATTTATAATTTTTAAATCGCTTTAAAACAGAAAACCCCATTAATTTTAAGCCAGGAGACTTTTAAGGATCCCAGTCACCATCAGGCAATGAGTTAAAGGCTTGACTCTACTAAATTCCTTCTTCTTAATTTACAACTCAGTGCTATGCATGCTGCTTTGACAGAATCACAGGTCAGTAAAAAGACACTAAGAGAACTAAGACAAAGAGAACAGTGTTAATGGTAAATATTTTTTCCTCATGCAGTATTATCAGTATTTTCCAGTGTCATTGTAGTACTTAAATACTTAACTGGAGAGTGAGCTAGGAGTATGTTGACTGCTGGTGCAGAATGGCGGTGTTTGCCTCAGCTGGTAATACTGTAAAGTCTGTGAAAAAAACTATGCAGAGAGCAAGATACTGATTTTTAAAATCTCCTGGACAAATATTTAAAATTAAGCATGTGTTCAAATATGCTTAAGTGTAACCTTCAGCAGGAATCATTTCCTGAGTTGACAGATAATCAGAAAGTTGACAATGAGATCTGCTAAATTTCAGATCACTCTGTAAGATCTCCCAGCTTGATTTTTATTTTCAGTTGTACTGTGCGTAAAGTAATGTGGCTTACATCTGTACTGAAACCTGGGAGCAGAGAGTGTGAATACTCTACGGAGTGAGGGAAGCTGTGGCTTCTTCTAAGGCAGAAGCAGCCTCTTGAGACGAGAGAGAGACAGCAGCAAATAGAGTCAGATTAACATACTTCCTAATGTGCGTAAAGGCATAGTTTCAACTTTTGCTGTGTTTCAGGTTTTGCCCTGGGACCCCTGAATGGCTGAATTCTCCTTTCAGCAGTGCTGGAATTGCTTAGGCCTGCTTTTCTGATATCTTCACAAAATATGGATGTATTTTTATATGCTCACAGAACCTAAATAACATGGCAAAACTCATCTCCACATAGTTAATTAATTTTTTATTGTTCTTTTAAAAAATATTTCTGTGTAAATCTTTTTGCCCCCCCCATAATAGGGTGATCAGGGTGAGGTACCTATATACTGGGGCTTAACTGTCTTCAGCAAGCAAGCAACCATTTTTTTCTCACATTATTATTGCATAAAATGAACATCATTATGTGGCAAAACCAAAAGATGTGTAAAGTGGCTTCAGAGCAAATATCTACTTTATAGCAACTGGAGAAATCTCATCATGACAGAAATCAGCAAAATGCATCTGGTGTGAATTATACATATTTTTTCATGTTTGTTAATGCTGCTGGTTTTAGGGCAGGAATGCCTGAAATAGCCTTTCAAAAAATATCATTACATATTATAAATCTCATTTTCTCTCCATGCTCCTGTTGGTGATTCTGTGTTAACCAGCCTTGTTGAAACTGTTAGTTTCAAGTTATAAATAATGTGTTTATTAAGGATGTAAAGTGCTGAAGATGTACAGATGTTCTGAGCCAAACCTTTGACTGCTCTGAATTGTCACAGCCGTACTGACATAACTTGCTGACTTCAGGGTAGCCATGACAGTTCTTATTAGGAATCTGCCTCATGTTTTCAATTCATTCATCCATTCTGGGATATACAAATTATAAAAAAATATTCTAAGAGTTTAAGACAGATGAACAAAAATACCAGACTTAGAAGAAACCATAATGGCAGTATAAACCTTAGTACTGATGATGCATTGATAAAATAATTTACAGTGATCTGTATGAACTCTACTGAAGTTTTAAAAGTGCATAAATACAAATCCAAAATATAAATATTTTAAGCACTGGATGCTACAATATAACATAATCTGTAAACAGATTAACTTTTTCTTAGCAAATAACACTGAGTTAGATAATTAAGATATTTTAAAAATGCTTCATACACATTAATTCTCAATTTACTTCCAGGAAAATTCTTGCCAAGCCTTAAATGGAGAACATCTGAGCATTGAATATTAAATACAAAAGTTCACGTCAGTTATTTACCCTAGATATTGTTTGGATTGATAGCAGAACAAAATAAAACGAAAAATAGTGCATTCAAGTAAGTGCTAGCTGTTTTACAGTCCTTAACTCTGTGGCAAAGCTGTAATAGAAAATTGGTGACCTCACTTTGTTCATGGCAACAGACAGCTATATTAACAAACACACAATTACAAGTCTACTCCGAAAATAGATTTTGGGTTGGGAGGGAGAAAAACTCGTCTTCAAGCATAAGGATTTCAAATAATTACAATGGGGATGTGGAAAATGACAGGATGGGTGACTGGCTTATTGTGTAAATGTTCCATTTTTTTTTTTTTTTTATACTGGCACACTGCAAAGCTTTCAAATGAATGTTCAAAAAAGAAGGGAAGAGCCCCTCTGAAAAGAAAAAAAAAAAAAAAAAGATTGCTGTTTGGGATTCAAACCAGTGAAAGCAAGGAAGTGGCTTGATTCTTTATTTATCACTTTTTTAATGTACCTGCTAATTTCACAAAGTTCTTAAAATGTACGTGTACTGAGGTAATCATGCACATTTAATTTATCAGCTCTGCTGCTACAGGGTGCTAACATACTGTAGGAAGTATTTATATTTCAGAGAGATAGATCTGATGTGAAAAGTGATTAATCTATTGGCACATTCAACCTCCTATTTCATTTTTTAAAATAAATTATCTTTCTTCTTACTGAATGCAGTATGTCTTCCTGAGCACCACACATTAAGCAAAGATACTAAACCCAGATCTGCTTAACCATGTTGATCTTACGTTTAGCAAACAGCTGAATAGTACACAGTATGACAGTACACTGGCTGAAATTTGGCAAAAATATGAGAGTGTTTTTGTTACTGCTCTATTTTGTAGGAGAATCACACTTGTTCTTTCACATCTTTGGAGTCTTTTTAATAAATATACTTTATGCCCCTAAAATCAAAAGAGTTCATTTCTGAAATGCACTGATTTCCTGAAGGAAAGGGAAAAAACAAGATTGGGAAGATGACAAAGCTAATCAAACACTTAGGGATGGGCTTCATATCACTAATTTTTTCTATCTAAAGATGGACACATAAACATCAGCTAATCAGTCTGGGCTTCTTTACATTTTTGACCACGGAAAGAAACTGGTACGTCCTGAAGGTAGTTTATGTGACCTTGCTTAGATCACTTGCAGAGTAGAGGAAGAAACTCTACCGGAAAATGAATCTTCTCCATCTGATGACCATAAAGTAAAGGGAGCCTGCCATGACTCAGGCATGGCCATCTAACTGCTCTATAGCAGGGACTGGGCAGATAAATCATACTCGCAAATATGCCAGCACTGCAGACAGGCTGACTATATTTTTCTTAGATCACACGATGAGAAATGAGGTTGCTATAGAAATGACAACACCCTGTAGCCAGCCTTTAAAAAAGACTCTTTAGTTGGACAAGCGAATTAAAAACAATGCATGAACACTCAGTTTCAGTCACTTTGTTATAAATTTTAGCTCAACAGTAACAGAATTTAAGCATTTAGATATAGTAGAATCAAAGGAAATTCAGATGGTCAGAAGAAACCACTGTCAAGACATGGAGCAGCTTTCCTGTAAGAAGAGTCTTCATAGATCCTAGGACCTTTTCACTACAAAAGGACACAACCGATGGACTGCAACAGAAGTTCAAAAACTCCTCAATAGTAAGGAGATTATTGAGGAACATTTACTCACTACGTTTCATAACATGGACTAGACAACACTCTGTAGACTTATTGGGCAACCAGTTCAAGCAAACAAAAGGGAAAAGCTCTTTCAGAAAGCACCTAACTACATTGGGGAACTCATTGCCACAGGATGTTGCAAAGGCCAAAAGAATTAAAGGGTTCAAAAAGGTTTTAGAAAAATTCATGGAGGATAGGTTCATCAAGGGCTAATAAACTCAGTGGTCCGGATACAACTTCCAGTTTAGGAAGTCTCTGAATTACTGACTATCGGAAACATAAAGAATATACCAGCAGAATAATTGCTCTATATTCACCCCATTTCTTATGCAGTTTCCCTCAGCAGCCACAGCTTTCCACTATCAAAGACAGGCTAATAGGACCTTTCCTTTGATGCTATATGGACAGTGTTATGGAACTGAGGGACAATTAAATCCACATATCTCAGATACTTCTCAGAACAATACTCTGTGTTTATATTAGCCACAGTGTGGACTACAGCCGTATCACATACTGGGATAGAGCAGCATTGCAGAGGGGGGGGGAAAGGAAGATGATGTTCTCTGCATCTGGCAGGTAAAATCCAGCCATCCCAGTTACTCCCTTTCACAGAAAATATTTCTTAGCTGCTTTCTTGGCTTTCCATACTTTTCTCAGTGGTAGCTTAGGAACCTGAAATGTAGTCACACTTTGACTAGGTTTATTGAGTCACAGGCTAAGTTTACTGATACACTTTTATTTTGTACTATTATTGTTCTTTAAATTCAACAATTCTTCTCAGTCCTTCTTGTTTACTTACAACTGCTGCCCTCCCATTTTTTAGAAAATAGTTACGTCCCCTCTCAAAATCTGTTTTTTAGGCTAGAAAAGACAAAAATGTTTGTTCTTCTTTTATAAGGCAGATTTCTCATTCCCCTGGTCTTCTCTTTCCCTACACTTCTCCCATTTTTAATGAGTGAACCCAATTTGACATGGGGTTTCAATGAGGATACATCAGTGCCTTGCACAATCTATTAATATTTCTTCACCTCCTAAAACTATTTATACTGATACACCCTAAGAGCAGATCCAGTGCTGTTTTATAATGCTGGCTCAAAGTCACCATGTACTCCACTACTCTTCTCAACTCCTCATCCTGCTGTTCACAACTTATGAACCCCCACAGTACAGTAGTGAGTAGTCTCTGTTTGCATGACCTTGTAGTTTCTGTAGTTAAAATAAATTCTTTTTTTATTATCCTCATCATGAAGCTGAGCCAACTCTTTGTGTACAACACAATTTGTTCTCTGTATTGACAGTGCCTTTCAACTTTTGAGTCATCAGTACATTTCATTAGCACACCACTCCCTTTTTCCAACATTACTGTAGGGAATAAAAACTAAGTTTCATGCCAGACTGATCATTGAGGAACTCTGTCAGTAACCTTCCCCACGCTGGCAATCCTTTTCTGAGTCCCTTTCCTTTATCAGCTTTACAATTCTTAAGATCCCTTATTTTCACATTAGCAAATGACTTCTCATATGGCATGATATCAAATACAAACCCCTCTTATTACTTCTCCATTAACTAAATTTATTCTATTTTTTTTTTTCCAGTTTAACTAACAATTCTCCATTTGGTACTATAATTGCATGCTCTACTGAAGTTCAGATAGAATTCATCTATTTCATTTCCCACTTCAAAAAAGCAGCTCTTTTATCAAAGTAGAATATTAGTTCAGTTTTGTATAACTTATCTTCTATAAAATCAGACTGCATTCCCCGCCATTTTCCATTATCTCTGTAGTTACTGACTCTCTTTTCAGAATTTTGCCTACAGAATTTCAACCTGCTGAGATAAAGGCTAAGTTGCTTGGTCTGCTTTTCTATCTTTCTTAAATGTAAGCATTTTTTGCTATTACACAGTTATGGTGACCTCTATTGTGAAAAGGTAAAAAGCATCATTGTCATTGTATCTGTGATTTTAGATATTAGTTATTTCAGTATTTGGAGATGGAGAGCATCCGATTCTCCAGACTTACTGCACCAAAGATGCAATGTTACTGTATGTTTTAATGGGGCAAGAGGTATAGTATGACAAAGCATGTAAGATTTTAGGATCAAGTCCATTCATAAAGTCTGACAAAGCAAGAGAGAGATCAGAAAGCGTTGCATAAGTTTAGGAATGAGATATAGGCAAAAAGATACTTGGTTTAATTTTTCCTTCATGTTGTGTGGCCATCACTTTTTCAGGTTCAGTTCTACCTCCCACAAAATTAATTCAATTTCTATGCATGGATTCCAGTTATCTATCCTGACTTTGTACCATGGTGTTCTCCTTACTGAAATGTAAGGCAGAATATTAATTTAGATCTGGAGCATTCTTTACATTATTCCTAATATCACCCACATCCACTCTACACAGAAACTTCACATCTTTTCCTGATATCTTTTTATTGATATGATATGGAAATTGCTTGTTGTTTAATTTCCGTGACTCAAGGTCTAGGTCTGACCTTATCTGAATCACATTATTTCCAACACCAAGACTCAGACCACTAGTTCTAGAGCTATTTGTTGCTCACTACACTTTTTTCATTCCTTTGCACTCTTTCTTTAGAGATCAGAAAATTCTCCAGAGAATGAGCTAATAAGCTTCCTTCTCTTCAGGCATGTTCCTCAGCTTTATGATTTATCCTGATCTGTTCTAGAAGGAACTGGATGTGTTGGAGGAACAATCTGGATTTTTTCCCCTGTTGCCATAAGAAATCTTTCTGTTGTATATCCACACCAAAAGAGTGGATACCCAGCATATATATATATATATATATAGTGTATATATATATATATACCCAGTACATAGTCCACTTCTCTGTTCTGTGGACCCATGCTGGTGACAGGCTTCCTGAATTTTCTTAACAGGGAAATAAGTGTTACATGTTTCTCCTTATTATTTGTTCAAATCCCAGTTTTTTTCCCATTATTTTTTGCATTGTTTCTCAATATACCAATCCCTTACCTAGCAAGATGTCAAACAGAGTCAGTATAACAACCTGTTTGTCTTCTTGATTGTTCCCTTTTTTGCTGAGTTTGGTTTCATTTTTTCGGTTTCCTTTACCACTAACATTTGTTCCTTGTTCTTCAGTGCAGCAAACTTCTTCAAACCTAATTCAACTCTTCCTCTTCTTTGCCTTTGTGGTCATTTTTCCACCTGGATCACATTCCTTATCTAGCAGGCTATATAGCTTCCTTATCTTCAGATCTTATTTGACAGATGCCTACATATTTGTGTTGTGTCAGACCCTACTCTCCTTTCCTGTATCTTGTCTTCAAAATCCCATTCTACTATCATCTCTAGCTTTATTCCTTTGTCCCTGGGTCCCCTCTTTCTCATGTGTTATAAGGTGACATTTCATACTTCAATATATTCCACTGCATATCCACTTTTGAAAAAAAAAAATCTCATAGCTTCAAATCTTGGTCTCACATCCTCCTTCAAATATTGCTACGGCTGTCTCACTTATTATCCCTGCCTTCTTGTCTTTCTTTGAAGGGAAAACATTAGCTTCTTTCAAGCAAACGCCCTTCTTTATTGCCTCTTAGAAGCTGAAGCTGCAATCTGCACTTCATCAAGGTTCTACATTTATTAATATATTTATTAATGTAGCAAGCAATTCTTGCCCAGTGAACACTCCAGCTAAAAGGGCCTCTGTCTAATTTACACAACAGAGCCTCGAAGACAAGGAAGATCCTGAAGATTACGTATTGCATGCAACCTATCAAGCAGGAGGCACAGAAGTTCACTTACCCAAACAAACAAGGACTCAATTCTTCCCTACAAAGGACTGGATCCCACACAAACTCTCCTATTTGCTCTCCTCCCACTGTTTTCGGTAAATCTAATCTCATGCTTCCTCCATGTTGTAAAATCACAAATGGATCTTGGAGAGGTCTGAGACTCTCAAATATGGATTTTTCAGTTAGGTCAAGCTGCTTGTTTTTTAGCACTGTAACGTAATTGACAGCTGTTTCCCCTTAAAAATAGCTGCTTCCCTATCTTTTTCAAACACCAAAAGACTAAGCCGTAAAATACATGATGACATGTATTTATATTACATAACTGTAAACACTGAGTGAAAACTGCTCACACACGTAATTTCCCCTTGCTGTTGGTCTCCCAGGCGTTCTCAAGAAGGGGGGGGGAACTACCTTTGAAAAAGTTTTCCCAGAAAACTAGCTCATATTTCCATCAAGAACTGAGTATGCCCCATGTGTCTGGATCTTTTATGTGAAGTTGTAATTGCTTTTACCATTGGACAAGCCAAATTGTCATTTTATAGAAAGCCTCTCTTCAACAGCCAAATAGCATGAGGAGAGTAGGTGCATTTTAGGGGAACTCTAAATTAGAGATTGGTTCTGAGACAGGAAAAGGTGTCAGTTAAGGAAAGTGGATTGAGGGTGGAGGACCCATTGTTCCACCCACAATTCATGCAACAGAGCATCACTTTCTTTTTCAATGTCCTACGTGACTGAAAGAGTTTAAAAGTCAAGTAACACGTCAGAATCAGGATTATGTCACAATAATTGATACAGAAAAGGATACAGAAAAAAATGGCTTGATACAGATTACTACAATGACAATTATCTTCTGTTATACATCTCAATAAAAACTTGTTTTATTGAGTAAAGGTACTCTTCCCAGAGCTTGGCTTTCAATATTTTTTAATTGCACTAATATTTTATAATTTTAATATGGTTATTTGAGATTATTTAAGATTCTTTATCATAATGAAGTGTATGGTTAATTAAGAGTGGTTATCCTGTCCTTGCAGCAATATGAAATAATCCAGATGAAAATGGACCAGCAAATCATGTCTGAAAGGCAGGTAACATCATGGCTAGAGATGCCAAAGTTCAGTAGTCAATGTACAGTTTCTTCTCTGATTTGTGGCACCTTGTTCTGGCCACAGTAAAGCAATGTGCTCACATGCTTACAGCACATGCCCAACAAATCATACGTATCTGGAAGCTCTTTGATAAATCAATTCCCACAGGCTTCTGCTTCCCATTTGTGACATGTCCCTCCTGTTCTATGAAAATTCTATAAAGCAGGAATTGTGTGGCTATGGGTAAACAACTGATCTTGAGGCCAGGTAAAGCATGACCCATAGTAATTGCACATACACATGCTCTTACCCTACAGCAAATCTGAGATAACTTTCTCCTGTGTGAAACAAGGATGAACACATCTGTTTGCCCTATAAGTTAGTGCATATAAGGTCAGAGCGATTGGGGAGTAGTAAGTGGCATGCTGAGGTTACTCTGGATGTGGCTTTGCTCTTTCTGACTCTTTGGCAAGGAGAGCTTCTGATCTTTATTACAGCCCATAGGTATTACTGTACTATAAATATATAATGTACATATATAACAGTATGTCTCATAGCGAAATGCTGTCCTATGGAGATGAGTAAAGACAGAACTGTTATATTTTTTTAAAAATTGATAAAAACAGTTTGCCAATGGACCAAAGCAGGAAGATTCTTGGAATATGGCTTGCAACCTGACAAATAATTACAGAAGTAAAACCAAGTTGACAAATGGATATACTTGAGCATAGTACGGCGCATAATAATGATAACAATGCATAGTTCATCCAACATCCTCTAAGCACTTAAAAATCAGATTCCTTAGATAAGCAAGTTATTCGTTCAGGAAGGTATAATAGTTCTGTAAATGCTGAAGCTAGATGCTCTGCATAGCCAGAGAGGGATTGTAGCCTCTGGTCCCTTAGCCTGTCTGATCAGGCTTTCCTCTCACTTGAAGTTCAAACAAGTAAAAACTTCTCTCCCCTGTAACATGTCAAGTGCAGCTCAGGTTCATTTATTATGGGAAGGATTTTTTTTGAGATGGAATAGGTATACTGGACAACTACTAACATGATTTAATGCTTGTGTGTGTTTATTTCAAGGATGGATTAGAATGAAAGATGAAGGAAATTTAACTTCCCTGGTTCAGTAAAAGGGTACCACAGGAATGAAGAATAAGTACTTAAGGGCACAGAACAACATGGTTTTAATCATATGATTCACTTAGTAAAAAATTGTTAATTGATAGAAGATTTCAGAGAACTAGATAATTTACTATTAACTAGGGGCAGACTTATTTGATGTGAGAAGTCCTAGACTGATAAGGAATCAAAACATGTTTTATTCCATTTAATAAAAAGACATTGGCTTTTGAAAAAAAGAAAAGAAAAGAAAAGAAAAAAAAGAAAAAACAATGAAAACTCCCAAATTCAGAAATGGAAACAGCACAAATAATTTTGAAACAGGACTGTACACATTTCTGGTGGAGTAAACACTACAGAAGGATAGTTATTAGAGTTGTGGGATCACAATAAGGAAAAAGGTGTTGATGCATATTTTCCTAGGTTTATAAGTGGCCAACCTTAATGAAGTACACACCCTCCTCTTGACTTGCAAAATCATTTTCCTTTTTTTTCACAGATAAAGCCATTGTTTTCTTTATTCTCACAGAAACACTTCAGAGAAAAATTTGAAAAGATACCCAAATGACCAATGCTGACTATAGAATTACATTTGTGATCTGCTATCAGTAAGTGATAATGTATCCCTAAGTCGACAAAAAAGATTGCAAACACTGGTGGTTTGATTCTATTGGTCAGCAAATTTGTGAGTAACACAATGAGTCTGTGTGTCAGATGAGGTTCCATTTATTTTCTCCAGGCAGCTTGAAATCGGCAGTACACTGCTTTTCCACAAAGGAATTTGACCAAGGAATTTTCTCATTGAATACATTCTTTGCTCTAATAGGTTCTAGTAATGATGGTTTTATGCAATAAAGCTATTGCACTGATTAAGAAAAATACAGCAATGAAAACAGACAGTGTGACTGGTTGGTAAGAAGTTGAAATTTAAAGAAGGCTTTTCAATGAATGGATCAGAATCAGCCACATCCCAATATAGCAATGGCTTTGCATGAGTAAGCTCAGTGAGGAAGGTGCCAAGTGTTAGAGGTGATGAGACAGCATCTAGCAGAGAAAGCTTGTGCTGCAGTTCCAGTACATGCTGTAACTTCAGTAAGACTGTGGAGTTTACTGAAGCTGCCATTACTGGGTCAGCGTAAACCACTCCTCAATATTCATCTTTCCTGCATGCAATGTGCCATTCTTGGATGCAACGGTGAGGCCCACATGGTGGCTTGCAGCCCACCTTTAAGCCCAGTCTCTCCTATGTACATGGAAAATATCTTGTAGCTCTTAACAACATGAAGATTTTAGTTCACATTTTGCACATTCAGGAAGATTGGTCCCTTGAGCTAGTACAATACGCCCACTATTTTTTAATTTTTCACTGGTTGTAAAAAAAAAAAAGAGGTTACAATTGTTAGTGACTAGCATTCCTTCCTGTACCAGAAGCAACAACACGTTCTCAGCAACTTCCTCAGGAATTCTCACTCCTCTTTGGCCATTTGTTATCAGTCCTACCAGTGATGATCATTAGTGCATGGAGTATGATAAACTCATTACCAAAATCTACAAAGCAGTGCAAACCCCTGCATTTCCTGGCATGCGTCCCCATTAAATAAAAATACTTAGATTGTCAGTGATTTAGAACAACTCCCTGACAGACCTAGCTGAAATCTGGAATTTCCGTTTACATGAAAAATCAGTAACAATGTAAAAATTATGGAGCCAGACCAAAAGTCAGCCTATCCTAGCATCCAGTCAGCAGCAGCAATAGCAAACATCAAGGCAGAACACAAAAACAGGGTATATGGAGATTACATCTAGACAGGTGAGTTTAAAGATACCGAAGCATGCATGTTCCAGTAATTTGTCTAAATTTATTTGAACCCCTTCATATTTTTGGCCTCCTCATCTCCCAGTACTGACAGTTACTTATGCTGTGGAAAAAAAGTACTGTGGTTTGTTTTGAAATCGAAGCCTGAGCATTTCCACAACATCCCCTAAGTTTTTGGGCTCTGAGAAATAATGTATAATCACTCCTTATTCAACCTTATCATGGAAGTCTAAATATTTATCACATCCAAGTTATTCCTCTTCAATGCTGAAGAGGAAAGATTTTATCTGTCCTCACACAGAAGCTAGTCCACACTAAAGGGAAACTTTGGTTTTTGTCTTCCACCGTGTGTCTTTTCTGACCGGGGGAGACAAGACTACATGCAAGATAGAGAAATGAGAAGATCATGTATTTATGCAAAGACATTACCATGTTTTTATTCTGTTCTCACTTCTTATCACCCTAACTCCCAACACATTATTTCTTTTTTGAATTGATATGTTCAGATAATTAAATTACTAGTAGTGGTGCCAGCATTTGTCTCCTTTTTTATAATAGCCTATTTAAAGCCCATCACTAGGTAAGTATAGTTGAGAATCTTTTTTCATCATGTATAATGCTTTGCACTGAAATTCATCTCCCATTTTATTCACCAGTTACTATAGGACAGAATTCATTTCACCACTTGATGTTTACAGTGTAAAGCCTCAATATGATTAGGTAATTGAGATTTTCTTTTTATAGAGGGGAGGTAAGTAAGCATTTCAGGACATGATTTATCTCATTCTAAGCTAGACAATCAAAATAAGTCAAATGAATCATGATCTTTTTCTCTTTGCTGACCGTAAAAGAAGCCTAGATGCAAATATTTCCATAGAAAGTAAATAAAATAAAATAGATCATTACCCTCAAAATAGCAAAAATCTAAGAAATAGGAGTTTTAGCTAGTAGTTCTCCTTCAAAATCAAAGAAAAAAGATAGGCGCTGCCCACAGCAATTCCCCTCACCTTTCTTGGCACTTATTTTCAGATAGGATGACTCTCTCTTGGAGAGGCTTCTCTCTTTTCACTGATTACAGAGGGAGCTGGGAGGACTGATACTTGGCGTAATTTTTAGAAGGCTAACCCTAGATGAAATTACTCCAGTGTTGGCACTATGAGATCCTTCTGAACTGCTAGAACTTAGTCACAGATTTAAGAAGGTGCTAACAGGTCTTGATCATTCTGATCCGCACCAACTACTGCAGCTATCATTCCCAAGTTATGTGGCATGGTCACAACTGCGTGCCATCTTCCATCTTACAGACATGGGAAGCATCTGTCCACAGATGTGACTGCTCTGAGGAAGTCTGTAAGCTTTGTGGTCTCATTATCCTGCACTTCTTCTAGATCAGTGCTGGATGGGTTGAACTGCACAGGTCTTGGTACAGCGGTACTTATCCTTCAGTTAATCAACCTCACTATTTACTCCACATTCAGTGCTCTTCCTTTTAACTTGTAATTAATGCTTCCCCACCATATAAAATAAGGTATTATTATTTTCTTCTAATTACATTGTGAAGTGAAAGCTTCAGTAAACACTGGAAATTTTCATGGACGAGAAAACATCTGAAATAATATTTTTGATTGAAAGAAACATTTCAATATTCATTAACCAAAATGTCAGTCTTCTTTTTGTTGAGCCAAATGTAAATGCTTTGGTTTGGTTTCACTGGACATACCTCTGCATCTTAGACAATGTTGTTTTTTGATAACCATGGTTCAAGATTATTCCATCCTTAGTCTTCAACTTGCTTACAAGAAATGCCAATTATTTATAGAAGAGATATTTAACAAGGGTTCCCAGAGGGTCAGCGTTGTGGGCACATGGTGAAGAACTGACCCAAACAGAAGCATTTCAACATGATTTGAGAATGTAAAATATGTCAACTTCTCAACTAAAATTAAATAATCTATCTAGCTTTTTCAACAGAACATGCACACAAAAATCATGACAACTGAAACTTCCATGGAGGTTTGTTTTGTTTTTTTTTTTAACAAACCCCCTCCACTGATTTTGTGTTAAAAAACTGGGACAAAAATAATCCTAGGGAGATTTATTACTGTATGAAAATTCCATTACCTAAAACAACTCTTATTTGTCTTCAACTATTCATCCAGAACTATGCCAGTTATGTAAATAATTACTTACAATGCTTGTAACACTCACTAAATGGTACATATTTCTTGATGATATGAGCAGTGAGTTATTTGTCTTGATATTTGTAATATCCTAAGAGAAGTACTATGACATAGTCATTCAAATCTGTTACTGAAAATTACATAAACGAAACTTAGTTTGCACTTCAAAAAAAATTTATGCAAAGGTCTGAAAACACATTCCACTGTATCTAGTGACACAGAAAAATTCCAGTTTCTTATAAACAAAAGATAGGTACCAATGCCATGTATTACACAGTACCAAGTTAGAAGAGTAATGGTACTTTAAAATGATGATCTGTGAGAAAGCCATGAATTTTCCTCATAATAAAGCTACATTTTACAAACAATTCTGACATTGTGGACCAGAACTGTAATAATATTTAGATACCTAAAAATGCAAATAGGCACCATAAGGAATTTTCATGTTCACTTCAGACACTTAGCTCCCCCAAATACAAACACAGATGATTGATTGGCCTTGTCATAATCCATCTGTTAAGAATTTAGAGGTGATGGGAAAAATAAGCTCTTTGCTTATATTATTAAAGAATGTTTACCATTTTGTAACAAGTAAAGCAATACAATCAATAGCAGTTAGGACCATTGCTGCTTTTGGTGATCCTACCAAATGCCAAATATATTGTCACTTGCTCAAACACAAAAAGGAAGCCTGCAGAGGGTGGAAGCAAGGACGGGTAGCCTGGGATGAACACAGAGAAATTGTCCAAGCAGCCAGGGATCAGGTTAGGAAAGCTACAGCCCTGAGAGAATTAAATCTGACCAGGGACATCAAGGGCAACAAGAAAAGCTTCTATAGGTACATCGGTGATAAAAGGAAGACTAGGGAAAATATGGGCCCTCTCCGGAAGGAAACAGCAGACCTGGTTACCCAGGACATGGAGAAGGCTGAGGTAGTCAACGACTTTTTTGCCTCAGTCTTCACCGGCAAGTGCTCCAGCCTCACCACCCCAGACGCAGAAGGCAAAGCGAGGGACTGGGAGAATGAAGAACTGCCCACTGTAGGAGAAAATCAGGTCTGAGACCATTTAAGGAACCTGAAGGTGCACAAGTCCATGGGACCTGATGAGATGCATCCACAGGTCCTAAGGGAACTGGTGGATGAAGTGGCTAAGCCACTACCCATCATATTTGAGAAGCTGTGGCAGTCCAGGGAAGTTCTGACTGGAAAAGGGGAAACATAACCCCCATTTTTAAAAAGGGAAAAAAGGAAGAACCAGGGAACTGCAGGCCAGTCAGTCTCACCCCTGTGCCCGGCAAGATCATGGAGTGGAACTTCCTGGAAACTATGCTAAGGCCCACGGAAAATAAGGAGGTTATTGATGACAGCCAACATGGCTTCACTAAGGGCAAATCGTGCCCAACAAATTTGGTGGCCTTTTATGACAGGGTCACAGTGTTGGTGGATAAGAGAAGAGCAATGGATGTCATCTACCTGGACTTGTGCAAAGCCTTTGACACTGTCCCACACGATATCCTCGTCTCTAAATTGAAGAGACACGGATTTGACGGATGGACCACTTGGTGGATAAGGAATTGGCTGGATGGTTGCACTCAAAGAGTTGTGGTCAATGGCTTGATGTCCAAGTGGAGACCAGTGACGAGGGGCATTCCTCAGGGGTCAGTACTGGGACCAGCACTGTTTAACATCTTTGTTGATGACATGGACAGTGAGACTGAGTGCACCCTCAGCAAGTTTGCCGACAACACCAAGCTGTGTGGTGCGGTTAACACGCTGGAGGGAAGGGATGCCATCTAGAGGGACCTGGACAGGCTTGAGAGGTGGGCCCGTGTGAACCTCATGAAGTTCAACAAGGCCAAGTGCAAGGTCCTGCACATGGGTCTGGGCAATCCCAAGCACAAATACAGGCTGGGCGATGAGTGGATTGAGAGCAGCCCTGCAGAGAAGGACTTGGGGGTGTTGACTGACAAGAAGCTCAGCATGAGCTGGCAATGTGTGTTTGTAGCCCAGAAAGCCAACCGTATCCTGGCCTGCATCAAAAGAAGCATGACCAGCAGGTCGATGGAGGGGATTCTCCCCCTCTACTCCACTCTCATGAGACCCCACCTGGAGTACTGCATTCTGCCCTGGGGCCCCCAGTATAAGAAGGACATGGACCTGTTGGAGTGAGTCCAGAGGATGATCAGAGGGCTGGAGCACCTCTCCTATGAAGACAGGCTGAGAGAGTTGGGGTTGTTCAGCCTGGAGAAGGCTCTGGGGAGAGCTTAGAGCAGCCCACCAGTACCTAAAGGGGGTCTACAAGAAAGCCAGAGGGACTTTTTACAAGGGCATGTAGTGACAGGACAAGGGGTGTCAGTTTTAAACAGAAAGAGGGTAGATTTAGATCAGATGTAAGGAAGAAGTTCTTCCCTGTGAGGGTGGTGAGGCACTGCAACAGGTTGCCCAGAGCGGTTGTGGTTGCCCCATCCCCGGCAGTGTTCAAGGCCAGGTTGGATGGGGCTTTGAGCAACCTGGTCTAGTGGAAGGTGTCCCTGCCCATGGCAGGGGGGTTGGAACTAGATGATCTTCAAGGTCTCTTCCAAACCAAACCATTCTATGATTCTGTGAAATACCTTTATTAATCTGGACCTCTCTGCTGTAACTAGCTCAGAAAAATAAGAATAAATGACATATGCTATAAAATTATCACATTACTTGTGTTAGAGTGCAGAAGTGGAGTTAAGCCAATAGCCTGTAGTGTTACCATAAGCAAAAGAAATGAAGAAATGACAACAAAACCAAAAAAACAATCTGTAAACACTTGTAGGAATCTCAGTAGGTGAGCAACTGAATGCGTATCACAAATTTGGACTAAGTTGCTATTTATTTTCAAGACAATACAGAGATGTTAGAAATAAAAGCTTACATAAATCAAACCCATGCTGCTTTCAAGCACAAGCTGCTCTCTTAGTGTCAGTTGTTATTCCAAGTTGTCAGGGAACAGTTTTTTCACTTGCAGATAACTCTAAGACATTTTTTAAAAAGTGGAATTTGACAAAATGAAGAAAATGTTTATATTCTGACCCACTCTGATATTCACAGTACCACAGAAATACATTTAATCTGTATAAAAGCACAAAAACCTGCAACTGTGCTTGGGCAAGCCTCAATGAGTTTTTAAAAGAGGTTATAATGACTACTGCTTAGTTAGAGCTCAGCGTATTTATTACACCAATAAACTGAGACTAGATTTGTCATACCGTACTTACACCATCTAAAAATTAGCTGCCTAATCCATTTTATACTAGCCTTTCTTTATCATTATCATTGACGAGAGAGACTGGGGCATCACAAGCAAGTTATTCATTCCTACCTAAGACAGATACCTAAAGTATGTGAAATAAATAACCCTCTAAATGAGTCTTGCTTTCAGCTGTCAAGAGAGGGAGCATAGGCAACTACCTTTGACATGATGCCTAATGTTTAGATGGAGTCATTTATATCAGATAAAGTGGACTGATCACTGCCACTTTAACAGCGCCTATATATATATATACACACACACAAGTGTATGTGTATACAACAAAAAAAGACAAGATTAGGTGAGTAAATCTGCATAACTTCCCTATATTTATCAGAGTAAACATCAAGACAGATTAAAAAGGCCAGAGAGTTAAGTACATCATGGTTGTTTCCTCACTTTGCACAGCTTGTTTGCTTTGCAGTTTATGAAACAGGGATACAAAGACACTCACAGATTGATAGATCTTGATAAGATGACAGACACAGTCAGAAGGATGCACCCACAGGGACCAATTTCAAACTGAAAAAGAAAAGGACTATTTTTATTTTGTTTGTTGTGTACATTTTTTGTCCAATCCTAAAGACACACAAATTGAACTGAAAAGCTGAAAGAATTGTTCTCATTTATACTAAAACTGAATTTGTTGCTCTGTTTGTTAAAATGCAAGACATGTCCATATAGTGTTTGAAACAATGTTCGGAAGACATCATAGGGGACTGATAAACACTGAAACCTGAACTATAACAGGTTTTGTATCTTCTCTATACACAGTACCTGATGAATATTTTGCTGAAGAAATACAATCAGATCTTCATATCTTGTGGCACTATGTAGTATTAGCTGGGAAGAAATGTAAGAAGAAAAAAAAAGTAACTGAATCAATAACAATTCATTTTTATAATCCGAAAGCTGGAGTAAAGTAGCCGAAACTTTAAATCTAACTGGAAAAATTTGAATAAACAAAATGGAATAAAGATCTAAAGAAATCTACCACTTACTGTTGCTAAATGGTATAATACTGTATCTCCACACTTCGTATATTCTGAATTTTTAAATACTGCTTCCTGTTGTTTTTAAATTCATTGAACAGTTTGATTAAACTTTAAGCATTGTTTTTTCAATGAAAAACAATTCCTAGAAGAAACATAGGAATACTGCAGCTTTAGAAGACATAGAATGGGCAAGTAGCTTAGGAGTTTATACCTATGAGGTGACCCATCTATAGCAGGCATATATCAGAGCACTTCTTATCATAATCAGAGAATACGCCCATGAATACTCCTATTTAACATGAAGTTCAGGAGAGTTCACAGACCCAGGCCCTTATTTCAACATTCTTTGTCTATTTTTCCATCTTCAGATTTTGACAGAAATGATGGTCTTGCGGATACTGTGTGAGGAAAGATGAAGCAGTCTGGATTATATTCCTTTCCATCACATTTTCACTGTGGCTATATCCACATGACCTTTGATAAGCAGTACTTAGAGGCAGCATAATGGTGCTAGTTGCACTCCGAAATAGCCAGCAGCTGAGAATTCTGTTAACGTATTAATTATCTTGTCTCTTGGAAAAGCATATTATAGGCAAGGTTTTCTGCTGCATTCACCCTATTATACAGGTTTTCACCTTCAGTTGTTCCAAAACTGTCTGGTTCTGAAAAGTTGTTGGCACATCCATTCCTCCATTTAGGAGGCCAGTAATATTTCCTTAAACCACTAAAGCCTGGCTTATGGCATCACTGTTTGCAAAGCCATCTGAGAGCTTCAGATGGAAATAAAGGCATAACTGGAAAGTATTTTGCCATTTAGATCTTCTGGAGGGAAAAAAAAGGCAAAGAATTCTGTGTAAGACAAGAAGAAAATACTGCCTTTTGATGCTCACGGCCATGCTGGTCAACTTGAAAGGATCCATGTTCACTTTTACTACATATCAATAAAAGTAGGCACAGTTTATAAGCTTGAAAAGTAGACGGAAAAAAAAGGACTTCAGAGAGCCCAATTGCCCACAGACACTGGGAGGACTCAGAGCCAGCCAGCCAGACTACAGGATTTTGTTACTTCCTATTGGTTTTTGGATCACAACTAACTAATTTGACATAAAAGATTTTAAAACACTAAGAGAGCAATGGAAATCAGATTCATTGTACTAAAATAAGAAAAGCTAGAAAGAGGATATATGGAGAGTGTTACTGTGAGTTACGCAGAGCCTTACAGTTTCTAAGATTCCATCTGCCTTGTATTTTCCTATGGGAGTGAACTGCTGTCTTCCTGATGGCCTGAAGAGAATATTCAGACAAAACCAAAGCTCATGTTAGAAGGAACAAAATGGCATTAAAGAGAAATCAAGATGTTATATTAACTGAATGATGAGCCAAAGATTTTGTATTATTATTTTTAACCACTTTTTAAAAAAGGGACCTCTTGCATAATAAGTTCATATTACATATTAAACAAATTTTTATCAATGAAACATATACTTTAGCTATGCTGTGCTCTCAGTATACTTAATATCAATTACAAGTTTCTCTATACAGAAAGAGGATAAATATAGGTTTAAGATGTTAATGACAGTTTTTATTGGAAAAGAATATTAAAGCAATGACATTAAAACAAGAAGAACATATGTACAATATCATCACATAGGAAGGATTTATAGATGTAAAATATGCAAAATATCATTTGAAATGTCTTTGAATTTTCTGCTTCTATTTCAGGTTTGAAGAAGGACTTCTGTGCCCAAAAGTTTCTCTGTTATTTTTCAGCTATCTTAGTTGATCTAATAAAAGAAATGACCTATTCTCACAAAACCTGGCTCACTTGAAAATATCATGTCACATCCAGTACAGCCAAAGCAAATCTAAAAGTTAGATGTCTTGTGTACAAGCAGCTTAATTGCATAGCATAAACTAAGTAACTAGTAGGAAGCTACAGCAAAAGGAAATTAATCCCAGCCATAATAGAATATCCTGCAATACAAAATTGTTGGAGTAAAATGCTGTCTCTGGAAAAATAACTCTTGATAATGGTTTTGGAGGAATCCTAGCCTCAATGAAATCCACAGGATCTTTCACAGCAATTTCAAAGAATTTGACTATTTTGTCCAAGCTACTGAGACAGCAGAAATGACATTTTGCATTTCTCCCTAAGCCATTTTAGACTGCATACATACATGTTATAAAACTTTCATTTTGTAAACTATGTACATATATAACAGACACAAGTATAAGAGCATTGTACAGTAACTAAAACCGCTTCTCCTACTTACAGTGCCACAATTGCTTTTTCATTGCCTCCTGCACGCCACAATATGTCTGCAATAGCCATGGTGAGGCATTTGGTCCTGTGTACTTCTGAGGGCTGAAGACAACTGCAGTCCAGGAAATGGAAGAAATAGACAAGTAACAAAATGTGTACTGGGAAGCTTACTCATTAGAGGGCAAACTGCCCCAATTACAGTATACATAGATTCATAGCAGGTTTGCAGCTAAAAGAACAAAAGCAATTTTCTGAGACTATTTAGGTGTTGCAATGCCTAATAATGAGGCTCCAGCAAGCTGCCTTAGAAAATAATCATTTAGGTATCTCAGTTCCTTCTGTAGTCAAGAAAAGAGACAAATTGGATGGCCAACTCAAAAAAATCCTGTGAGCTGAACAGGAAGCTAGTATTGTTACTGAGAAGACGTACCGGGTGTAAAGGTACAGTTGAATCTGACTTTTCTCTGAGGATTAAGCATCTGAATGAAATGCCATGAGACCACTCACTGTGCATGCAGTATGAAGCCTTCTCAGCACTAGACTGAACAGGTGATAGGAGGATGTGATGCTGTTGTTTAGCACCTAAAGAGCTCTAAGGAGGGAGATGCAACTGAAGTTACCACTGGAATATGGACTTTCTGGAACCATTCTTTGAAGTGAACCACCTTAAATCTCATTTTAGGCACTCAAGAAGGTACCTTGGATCTTACTGAAGGTAATCAGATCCAGTGAATAGAGCTGTATCTAGAACAACTTCCTCTTTAGATTGCTAGTAAAACAAACTGGGCACAGTGGGTAGGTCTTCTCTGAAGTCACAAGCAAAACAGAAATTTGAGGGAAGTTAATTCACCTAGGTCAAGTGTTAACAGCAGTGTGTTGCATTTGGGTGATCTGGATGAGCTTATGTTGCTCATAATGATGGTTAGACTGCTGTTATGGGTACTTAAGCTAAGCAATTGTAAGCTTGCTAGCCTATGTCTATATATTCTACAACGATACCCTTGTAATACAGGTGAACCTAAGAGATAAAATGCACAATCTCTATTTCTAGGAGATCAATACTAAAAATTGTGTCTGATTTATAAGGAATGGTTAAAACAAAACTGTTATTAAGACCAATGGACCAAAATCAAGAGAAGACTAAGGTATGATCAACAACAGGAACTGATTATGCACAGATCTATAGTCATACCCTGGAAACTAATCTTCTAAAAAAAATAGTGGATGCTCTTTCAGATTACATATTTGTAATTGGTTTGACAAAAAAACAGGTAAATGTACTTTAGGGAACAATACTGTATCGCCAAATAATGGACAAGAGAAGCTAATTCATCTTTAAATCTGTAATAAAATTGTTTTAATATTCTGTAACAGGATTGTTTTATATATTAAATATGGATTTTAGTTTATAAAGGCCTTCATACTTAATTTCTTTCTTAAGTTCTTATTTCTTAACTCTTGTCAACAACATAATGTTCTTACTTAGTACTAAACTTCATCTAAAGTACTATCTGCAATAAACAGTATGCTTGCATTTTTTTAATAAGGTATGCCCAAAGTGGTGACCTAAAACATTATGGTGACTGACCTAGTATTGGTCTGTGAAGCCCCACTGTTTCTGAAATATCTTCACTTAGATGCTTGGCTTGGAAGTTACACAATGATATGCAGATCTACAAGATGCTTACAGTAGTTTATTGATCTATATGTAAGCAACGCTGTCAACACATTTCCTACAAGCTGTGTTTTGTGAAGTCTTCTAATACCTCCTGTTATTCTAATTTCCAAGATGTGAATGGAGAAATAAAGGACCAGGAGGCCAAAAGCCACACAATGGAAAACTGGCAGATTTAAAAATAAAACCCAACATCCATGAGCCTGAAGAAGAGGACAACAGATCCATGCCCCTGGGAAGCACAGAACTGGAATTTTCTCTAGTGGCTTCAAGAATGGCAGTCTTTGAAATTCAGATATTATCAGTCTTAAGAGTGTTACCAGCATGGGAGATGATGTCAAAACCTGTTCCCAGCATTTCAGTAAAAAATCTAATAATTCAAAAGACTAAACAAGAAACACCAAACATCAAAAAATTAAACAGACTTTCAAGTTCAATGTCTGCCTTGAATATAATGTTCATTTAGAGAATGCTTCTCCCTCTGAAGGATGTGAGATATGGGAAATAATTGGTGAGAGTTTTCAAGTAAAAAAAATATAATCACAACTTTCTCTTATCTCTGCCTGTGTTCTAATACAGACACTCAGAAATTTATGGGAAGCATAGCAACTAATTTACGTGTCTGAAAGAGGTAGCAGAGTAAGAAGGAGACATGATAATTATTTCTTGAATGTCGAAGAAGCCTGAAGTTAAACACTTACTGTGAAGTGGTTAGTAATTTGAAAATTCAGGTTAGAATTAGAAAGGAATATTAATCCTCTCATTTCAAGCTCTAAGACTTCCCTCTCTTTCTGCCTAAGAGTTTCTGCCTGTGGCAAACACATCATAAGAAAAATATGTTTATCTCATGAATAAAACAGTCCATCTTGCTATTCATTTTAAGGAGCCTGGAGGCTTTTAGCATTTCTGTGCATAAAGACAAAGAGCTCACCTGCTAACCTGAAATCCTACAGAGAATTTCTGCATATTTCAGCATCATTTTTCATATACAAAATATGTAAAAACAATTTTAAAACCATGCGGATAATAGGAGGGGAAAAATAGGAGAGGCAAATGTTGCCAAGTAAACAGGATAGTTTGTAGCTGGCATGAGTGGGGACACTTATAGTTTAAACAATCTGGCCTTAATCCACTTATTTGGGTGCCACATAATTTTATGATATTTACTATCACTGAACCACATTGAAAGAGGAAAAGGTTAACATCTCTATTTTTACTAAGGATGACCTGAGACTCAAAGGGACCAATGAGCAGATGATCAAAGGCTGTCCTCCAAGCTGAAACAAATTCTTGGCTTTCACAACCAGAAATAATTCTTTGGTGAATTCTGTGGAGGTTCCTGGTCATAAAACCTAAATATGTACTGATTTTCTTGCATGCAAGTTTCTGAGTTTTCTCTTTTATGTGGACAAGAGCTTCATTGTGCCTTGAAAAGTCTACTTCCATTATAAGCTAAATTAGAATAATAAAGTTTTGCTAGCTAATTTTTGCACTTTTAAAAAGTGTGCTCTGAACAGCAGGTTCTTGATAGGAATTACAGACAGATGTGATGTACTGAAAGAACTGAACAGAAGAAGAAAAAAACTAAACCGCATAACATTGCAGAATTAACTTGACATTACACTCTGCACATGTATTATACCACTGACCCTATCTCTTTATCAGTCCATCCTAACTGCCTTTAAGTGACTTCAAGGAACAGGCAATTTTCAAGTGATGAATTCATAGCATCTTGTTTATTTGGCCCTTGTCTTGGGGTCTGCTGGCAATCAGTGCCAATAACGACTAGCAACAGCAATAGTAGTAGTACCTGTAAAACTTTCAGTATTGTATTTAGACTCTAAGCCTGTTTTTCAACATTTCTACTGGCTTACTAGGTGTCTTGTATCAGGACTGCCTACACACTAGTACTGGACCTGGGCACCAGTGTGGACCCCCTAGGGCCTGGTAATCCTTTGATTCTCATCTCCCACCCTGGGTGCTGAAGGCAAATAATGATGTTCTACAGGTGCCTGTTTCATTCCATTATTGATGAAAACAGCCCAAACAATGAATTTACATTAAGTGCCACTCAGACAAAACTAATAAAAATCAACAGAGACCCTGTCACTTTCCTAAAGAGCTCCAAGCAGAAAAGTGTATATTTATGGCCAAATTTTTATACATGATGAACATTTTTACATTGTAAGGTAATGAAGTTCAAGAAAATTCTCAGCATGAAAGATTTTCTTCTGACTAAATTGGGGTCAGTGTATCACCCACAAATAACACAAGGTGGTGGCAGCGTAAACCAGTAAAATACTGTTGCACCTATTCAACAAACTGCATCTATAAAGCACAGGAAAGCTTTGTGAAATTTTTCTTTTGTAATGGACTTAATTTGTTATTGAAAACAAAAGGTGAATACAAGAAGTCTGGTAATACAGTAATTTTTTTAGACATTATTTTCCAGCATTTCATTGAATAAGCTCTGTTCCTTCAGCAAAGTGACAAGTATGTTAATATTATAGAAGTGCAAGCAATTTTCCTTGACACTAGCAATACTTAACAATATTCCTTTAAAGTAAGTAGAAAATACACACAGAGAATTTAAATTCAAATTCTATTAAGGAGTTTAACTGTGAAAGATCAAACACAGTAGCAAGAAAAAAAAATTATAGCTGTAACTTTAATTTTTCACCCTCCCTGAGATTCATAGTGTCAAAAGCTGCATGAATTTCATGGTCTTTCAAGCCTTGATTACATTTTCTTTGAAATCATATCTCCATGGGATCTCAAGGTTAAATAATTTTCATTGGCCTCAATTCAAGCTGTTGGATTTTTTTTAGAGGTTCTTGGGTTAATGACAAGCAAGTAATTTACAAATAAAACACCAACCTCTAAATTCCTACAGTTGAAAGGGAAGTAAATACAAGTAAATCATACGCTACTTTGTTTCTCTCTCAGAGACAAAGAGAAGTTCAATAAGTTCAAACTCAAAAGGCTCCTCAGTGGCTGCAGCAGAGAAAAAAAAATTAATTCTGTATGGAAAATATTTCTGATGTCAACTGCTGACTTACCGAGTGTCTTTATTCCTGTTACTGTCTGCAAAGATAAGCTGTTGTAGGACACAGGCTTGAACTGCAGCCAGTACTCCACATGGGCCACCCTAAGGGGAATAACGGGACACTCCATGAGCAAAACAATTTGCATTGTTTGATGCTGGTGAAAACTTTTGCAAGCCATGCGCTTCCATTCAGGCTTAAGCCGTTCTTTCATCTCTCTCTTTCCATCCATGACTTTGTAGTACTCTCTGTCACTCCATTTTTTTGCAAGCCAGTGAAAATCAGTGTTACTAACTGGTATTGTTTCCCACCTCTTTTTCCTGAAAATTCCTAGACATCTATAATGTCAAAGGAAAGGTTTTTTAAAATCTGTTCTGTGATTATGCAAACAAATGAAAGATCTCCTGATCCCTATTGAGCCACAGTGTACCTTGACTTCCAGAGAGAAATCAAATCTGACTGTTTTCCAAATGGTGAAAATAAGCCTTGGTCTTTTACCTCCTCTGAGCACTATGCCCCCCCTCAAGTTCCCACTTACATCACTAAACAAAAATTTCAGTTTTATGTATAGTCCTCTGCACCAGGCAGCTATCTAACTGGGGAAGAAAGAAAATGAATGAAGTTTGAACCTTTCAAATTATTCATTTTGAAAAAAAATCACAATACCAATAAATATCATATTAACTTTAAACTTTATGGAAAATAGATAAATAGCTGTTCTGAAAGACTGTGGGATGGAGTAGCAATTCCACAGCTTATTCCTTGCTTATTCCCTGCCATCTAGCCCACCTGACTCTATTGCACAACCAAGACCTTTTCCTATGGGTTAACTATATGGCAGAGACAGCTGTACAAGTTGTCCTGAGAAGCAAATGGTATGCCCTCTTCTTGTCTAGAAAACTTCATCCAGCATAACTCCCCTTGTCACTCAATTCTCTCCCAGGTGCCTCATATCATATTATTTACTCAAGTAATCTGCTGAGGAGACAGAGAAAAGCCATCGTTTGTCTGGAACATCTAAGCATGAACGGAGCAGGCTATGCAGGACACAAGACTAACATCACAGATACCACAATACCACACATCAAATTGGTAGTACTGCAAATTACTGCAACTTAACAGAAGATTCAGCATATTAAATCCCACAGATGCTGTCCCACGTGTCTGTCAGCACATGCTGCCATTCTCAGAAATGGGTTCACTCTTAACATTAGGAAGTCCATTACTTTAACACAGGTCCTCCCTAAACCAGCATCCCATATAGGCTGACATATCAGTGCCAGCTTTGTCTACCAAGGTCACGTAAGAAAAACTATGAGAGTAAGAAAGTATGGACCACCCAGCAGGTTTTCTGGAGAGTCTGTGTTCTGATTTTAACCCATGCCAAAGTCTATGCTGTTGTTACTCTCCAAAGCATGAGATTAACCCAGGATCACACTGCTGTCATATGCTACAGTTGCGCTCCTGATTTCCACAGTAGATCACAACCAGGTTGTGATGAATCAGTTTAGGATCTGTCAAACTCCTCTCAAAACCATGGAGCAGAATGAGAAGTGCAGCCAGCACTGCTATTTTCAAATAGCAATGTGACCAAAGTGATCAGTCTAATTCTCAGGTTGTCCTAAGTATGGCATCAAGCCTAAGGGAATGGGACTTCCAGGTACATGCAGTATGCACAGTATGCAACCTAGAAAATAAAGGTCCTGTAATCAGAAAATAGCTTAGATATTGATACCTTCCATTTCCTCATTTACATTACACACACACTACCTCTCTATAGTGACTTACATAACTAATGAGTGAATCATCTGAAATATATAAAGGAAAAAAGCAAGGTTTATTTCAGTCCACCAGGGAAAGCCTCCCAGTCAAAAAAATTACGGGAACCATTCTAAATATCTTCTTATTGCACCACAGAAACTTAACGTAAGAGAGAATCAAACATTTGTTCAGCTGAAATGAATTTTGGAAGTGAGGAGGTATATATTACCTATCTGAAATAAACACATCTAAGCAAAACACTCTGGTTTACCATTCCTGTTGTGGAATTTACAGTAGGAATTTAATGGCCAGTGAGTCACTAGAAGTGATGAGATATCCTTTCTCTAGCAGCAGGGTCTGGAAACACCAAAGTAACATTTACTGTGGACCAGTGAACATTACTACCATGGTTCCTTTTGGAGTTTAAATTAACATTTAATATCTTTTTTCTGCTAGGTTTTCTTCAAACATAAGCAGCTTTTCTCTGAGATCATCAGCCTAATGAAATATTTAACTAGACAAGGTAAGTTAATTAAACATCTTAATGACACATTTATTAGCCATCGTCCTTGCCCCAAAGCCTCTCTTCCTCTCATTTCTGTATAGTACATAATGGTCTACTTCTCTCAGGCCAGATAAAGATTTTCTGCATCAGTGCAGAAGCTTGATGAGTGTTTTGTAAAGAGGAGTCTACTCCTTCCCTAGTCTTTACTGAAGTCCTCAGATCCTTGCTCTTTAAGAGAAGAGACCTGGTGCATGGATGTCCCAGAAGCATATATCACAGGGCAGAGACAAAAGCATTAAGCTGTAGGGGAGGAGGATGCATTTTTACAATGGATCTGTTTGATTCTGGAGGCAGCTACACATCCTCACCCTGCGTGTGGTCCCTGGTCTGAGTCTACACATTGGCCAGATGAGAAACCAGGCTGACCAACTGCATCTGGCATATGGAGCAGAAGGACAGTCTGAAGCACTGCAGTCTGAGTCTGTAAGAGTCAGGTGCCCAGGCAAGGTTGAGAAGATAGACACCAGATGAGTGAGTTTCCCACTGAATGCCCTAGACCAGAGAGATCTTTGTTAGCACCAAAAATTTCTATGGATTGGGTATGTGCTTTCCAGGCTGACCCTAGTCATAGCACGGTGGTTTTACCAACTCGGGTCACCACAGGGACCTCCTGGGGATTTTAGAAAGGGCCACTTGGTAGATGATGCCGAGGAATTGATAAAAACCTTGTTTTAGGGAGGAGCTGGCATCTTGTGGCTGCAGTCCAGAATTACAGAAACATGGCTGCAAAAGAGGTGGTCCCACCAGCCATCCCAGAGTCCCAGCCTCAGTGACACTGCAGGGGCATTTGTTCCCTTTTGTTTTAGGAATGAGCCTCATCATGTGACCCCCATATCTTTAAGAGGCAAAAATCTCCTTGTGATTTCCCAGGCACTGCAGGCAATTTTTGCTATGTCATCCCATTTTGAGACAGATAAAGCTCTATCTTAAACTTGTTAAACTCTGCCCCCCCAATTCCTTTATCTCTTAAAGTCCACCCTTAATTTATGCTCTTTTATTCTTTTACCACCACTAGCTTTCAGCTGAAGTGGCTTGTCTTCCTCCCTACGAAAAACTCCCCATCACACATACATATGTGCACACTTTCTGTAGCTACTTTAAGTTTCCCTCAGAAATATTCTATCCATCTCAAGTCTCCTAAGAAGACCTGACAAGGTCACATCATCCACTGGTAACTAGAGAAGTTAAAGAAAGAGAAAAGTCTTTAGAAGACTTTTTTTTTTTTTACTGCTGAAACACACAGCCTTTGTAAACTGAGTGTAAAAAGCAAAGATCACTTTAAAGAAGTCACTTACAGTACCTTTTTTTGCACAATGCCGTATTTTAACTGTGGTATGTTATTAAAAGTAAAACTCTGTATTTTCCATTCTTCACTGAAGCAACAAAGACTAGAGCCAAACAAAAGATTTTTTAATTCCTATAAAAAAAAGGAAAGAAAAAAGTTCTCATTTTAAAAACAAATCAAAACATAGATACATTTTCTTGCAGTAATTTGTAGAAAAGAAAGGAGGAGTGTGGAAGGGTAATGACTAACTCACTACAACCACCCTTTTCTGTTTTATACATACCGTAAATAGCAACACTCAAATGAAAAGGAGCAATTTTTTCCTTTTCCTGCAATATTCCTTCAACTCACAATGCTGTGTGCTGCTCAGCATAGGAAACTGTTTATGCAGATTGTCTGGGGCACAGTTTCCCATGAAACCGTTACAGAATATTGACTTAAATTTAACAACTAGAAAAGCAACACCTACTAATGGTTACATTAGGGAGAAAAGGACCCTGCTGAACACAGTATGGAGAAAAGGCAGCCGGTTTTGCCTGTCAGAATTGCTGGTATGAGATAAATGTTACTCAAATGTTTAACTGCTGTATGTCGGATGGCATATCAGCATGTGCCAAATTCAGATCTTGGCCCTGAACAACTGCAGACCACTGCTATTCAGGAATAGCTACACTGAAGAAATTGCATTCATGCTAAAGTAAAGCTGAGTAAATAAGAACAGACTACTCAGTGTTTGTATAGTTACTTGGACCTCTTTGATCTAGAAATGAAATTGGAAGACACCCTCATTATCTCTTCTCTGTTTTTTCTTTCCCTCTCTCTGAATGGAAAAGAAAATATTAAAAGTATTTAATGCTTCCATTTCTGGTCAGAATGAGGAAGGTAAGCACAGGATAAACAGTGATAGGGGAATAATAAACTTGTTTTAAACCACTGTCAATTTAAAGGACTGGAGAATAAGCACGTGAATAACTGACTGGAGGCATTAATAAAATAATACAAGCTTCATTAATTAAAACTATTATCTGTGCTTCAAGTGGGCTGATGCATTCTGGCATGCTCTTCTGATATTTTTCTGAATTTTGGCCAGGCATCCCTACATTGCTTTTTCACCTGAATACCAAGTAAGGAATATACTCAGGAATGAAACAGCACGTTAAGTCACACAGAAACATGCAACACATAGCAACCTACTGCAGCTTTGGCTAACTTAACCGAAAAAAACATTCTCACACATCTATTTATATTTACCATCATAGTTAGTCTTACTTTTGCAAGAGAAACATCAATTGCCTTTGATACTATGTGAAGCATATACAGTGTTGAAAGATCTGGGTTCTTACTAACTTCTCCAGTTGTTTCTTCATCCTCAACATCAACTAAAAGAAAAAAAAATAATCATATAATGTGTTGCATGAAAAAATTGCTTTCCCCAGCAGGCTCAGTGCCAGGGGGCCACCAATATGACAATTAACACTTTCTTGTCATCCATCTTTATAAGAAAAGAAAATATAGTTTTAGTCAGAAAGGACAGATAAAAAATACATGAACCAGCCTTTGTTTGATTACTTCTTAATGACTTCTTCACACAGTCTTACCCAAGAAATAATAGCACATGCAATTACTCTGACTCAACTAAGGGTTACAAAAGAAGCAACTCATATATATTTGGTTACAGCTGCTCTGAA
Source organism: Haliaeetus leucocephalus (assembly GCF_000737465.1). NCBI lineage: Eukaryota > Metazoa > Chordata > Aves > Accipitriformes > Accipitridae > Haliaeetus > Haliaeetus leucocephalus. Next base: position 25,749,757 of record NW_010972436.1, on the reverse strand, counting down.
GATACGATGGCAAAAGCCAAACTGAAGCTTGATGTCACTTACCTAATTCTAGGACATCTTTCATCTGATCTTCTTTACAGTAAGTGGATGTTGGAGACTTCCTACATTAAAATTAAGCAAAAAGCAAATGACCAAATGTTCACTTACAATGAGAAAAGTTGTTTGAATAAACAAGAAGAAATATGGAATATGCCCACACAAAGATATATTTTTTTATGTGTGTGTAAATATATGTGTATATATATCTATATATGGGGGGGGGCATGTGTGTGCATGTGGAGAGAGAGAGATAATAAAAGATGCAGAAGATGATGGATAAAAACATATTCAATGGCTTTCACCTTTAGTTTTTAAAACGTTCTATACAAAGGAGCTCAGTCTCATATTTTTGTATGAAGAAATAAATGGTGTTAGAGCAAAAACTTTTTCAGTGGAAGAAAGCAAAACTTCAGGAGTTCATCAGGAAAAGCCAACAGCACAGAGCAATATACTGCAATTGATTCAGGATTTCAGTTCTCTTTCAACATCAGTTTCATTTCATTTGTGTGAATTCGGTATGTCTCAGGTCCTGCAAGATCATATATAGGGGCAAATTTTATACTGTCCTGAATTTCAAGTGAGGATATTTAAGTATATGTGACTGCCTCTGAGTTCAAAGGATCAGGATATAACATAAAATTTACATCCCTGATGGGGACCAGGATGAGATTCAAATTAGTCATTAAACTACATGAAATATCCAAATAATATAAGTGGGAATAGGTGGTAGACTGGCTTCCTTTACCAGGGTAATTTTGTAATCCACTAAGAGGTAGCAGTTGTTCAACTGCGCTTGTGATTTAATTGTATATTACATAAATAACAGGTTAAAAATTCATATAAACAACTACTAAAAGGACTAAGCATTTAAACTTGGCTATGAAGTCAGAACTTAAATAGAATGTCAGATCTTCAGACATGAGATGGGTTTATTCTTTCTGTTGAATTCATACCAAAATGAATTTAGAACCAAGGAAAAGTTTCAAATAACTACTGTAAAAAGATGATGGGGTTTGGTTTTTTTTCCAAAAGAGCAATACTGCATCATTGGCCTTTGCTTTGGAAAAAAGGTATTGCACTGACAGTCCTTTCAAAAATAGTATGGAATAATTTCCTCAGCAACATTCTTTGTATGCACGATATTATTATAGCAACAACTGCTGTCATATCACATACTTTCCATTAACTTAATTTCCTTTTTCAGTGTGTGAAAGATGAATAAAAACAGAACACAGACATATCATATTCAGGGCTTTTCCAGTTCAAAAGCATTTTGGCACCTTTCACACCGATAATCTTTGATACTATAAGAAAAGAAACACCTCTATTTCTCTATGAACAAGTTAAAGGGTTTATGCAATGACATGTGGATGGCTACAATTCCGAAAAGATAGAATGGAAATGAATCACCCATGTTATTAGGGACTTGAGGTAAAAATAAATAGGATGCGGGTCAATATAAATAAGAGGACTGAGAGCAAATTTGTATAGTGGCATAAGTAGTACTGAGCTCTCACTGAACATAACAGTACTTTTAATGTGATATAGAGCTTAATATAGTTGACTGTGGTATATTTTAAAATACAATCAGATCTCACCTTGCTTTTTGCTAATACTGAATTTCAGCTGATATTCCTTTCTGCTAGCTACTTGCTAGTATTTCATCCCTCCCGGTGAGGGAAAGGGTCTCAATGACACTAAATTTGCCAATAAAATGTTTTTCTGCCAAGCACTCATGTCACTTAACTGTACTTTGACATAACCACAAGCCACATTTTTGTTTTGTCTGAGACTGCACACTATTGTCTCTTATTTCCTAGAGAATAATGTGTTTCTTCCTAGGTCAACCCATTTTGATTTAGTATTGCAAAAACAGAGCTCTTAACACTTTAAGAATGCAGCACTACGGGTTACAGCATCCTATTCGGCCTCATTTGCTGCTTCAGAAGGGCTTGGGTCTCTTATAGGTACTGTATCATATCTCGTAGCTTCATTAGATGTCCTGGATACCTTAGAGTCTCAAATAGCACTATATGCCTATGTTCAGGCACGTAGAACACTGCCTACATCAAATTAGCAACCCAAACACTTCTCAGTAGTGTTTCATCTCAAAAGATCTATAAATGAAAATAAAGTCGACTATGGTACAATTCATATATAGCTCACCGGGTACCAGTTTTTGTAACATTATTGCTTCTGGAAAGTCTAAAAAATTTTGGTTCTACACCCATTCCAGGAAGAACCAATGCTGGGATGCAAAGTGCTTTGAATTGTCAAAGCTGAGAATTCCCATCAAGCTGAGGAAAATGCTGACATGAAAGATTGATGGAGGGTGTTTTCTGGTTAAGAGGGTATTTTTGCAGGTGTAGGTTCCCTCCTTAAGGGGAGCTTGTGTTTCTCAAAACACTCTCAGGACATTTATTGCAATTTCCATTTCAGCAGATGGTTACTGTTCCAGGAAAATTTATTGTACATGTAAAACCATACAGTTAGAATACTGAGGAAGGGGGAAGTCATCCGTCATGGCAGAAAAATGGGACAGGAAGAAAATAAGTTTCATTATAAACATACTATACAGTACTTTCTCTAAATATTTGAACATTCCTATCTGATCTTCATGCATTTCAGAAAACTGAATTTACTCAGAATAGCTGAACTCGCAGAGAAAGCACTTCTTGGCACAACAATGCATGTACATTCCACTATTTCCTATTTATACTACCATACACAAGAGGTCAAAATAAACAAAGGGGCTTAAAAAATAAACACTGATGATCGGTGGCTTTAAGATGACTGTGTTGGTAAAACTTATTTCACTGCCTGATTACACCAGCTTTTCCACTGGACATATACCTTTTCTGCATAATAATTTAGTGTCAGCAGGATGCCAAGAAGTCAATCCTCTGGTCTTTTGCTGTTATGCCATATACAGACATATGTGACATTCTTAGTATAGGGAGTAAGATCTGGAGAGTAGGTAAGAAAAAAATTAGGCTCTGTTGCTATTTGCAAAAAGGTAAACAAGGCCATTATATGCGATGCAGCTTGCCACTGCTTTGGGGCAAAAATATAAAACCAGAATTATTAAAAGCATTTGTAAAAATGCAAAGAAAACGGATCATAATCAATACTAGGCAATATATTTCTATGGGAAAAAGACCTTGTCAAGAAGATTTAATACAAATTCTGCCATGCTTGCAAGTCTGGTTGACAAAGGTAACTGATCTCATACACTTAATTTCTCCAAATTTCCTTTTTAGTTAAAACCTGCATCTGATTTGATTGGCACATGAGCAGTATGAAAAATTAATTCATGAACAGATGGCTCATTGACAGATATAAAAAAGCTAAATGAAAAAATTGCCATTGAAAGGGTCATTTCTAATAAGCTCACACACGAATCTGTGTTTGTCCTGCTGAATTTTATTAACTGTAGTGACAATTCAGGAGAAAGCTACATCTTTGCTGAGAAGGTTTGCATATGAAAAAAAGTATGATTATAATCACGGCTTGAGCTACAAGATGGTTTGAACTACATGATGAGTTGGGCTGACCTGAACAGAATGCTCTCATGGGCAATGAATGAATATTTATCTCCAGCTATAAAACCAGACTGACTATAATGTAAGTGTGGCTCCTTTATTCATACTGTACTCTATCAAAGATTTTTCAGTGCAACACTCCCACATTGGAATTTTCAAGGAGCACAGTACCACTCGTGAGAACTGACCATTACATTCAGCAACTCAAAACAGTTGCCAGCAAAATAAACAGGTATCAGTAAAATAAAACTCCATTCCATTGATTCCATTATATAAAGGTGCTTACAAGACACCAGCTAAGAGACTCTACGTAAAGCATTGAGAAGGGTTCCCAGACTTCAATGCTCAATCAGTTCATATCAGTGGAGGTGAATAGAATCCTCCATTCTGTTTGTCGTACATAAAGTACCCACTCTGACTGGTTTTGGCCTTCAACTGTTAGGACATTTATTTTTAAGGATGTAGAATTTTTGTGGCCTTACATTCCTGTCAGAAACCTCAGATTTTTAACAGTCCAAACCACTGTAACCTGATGAATTTTAGCAAAATAAATTATCTTCCTGAAAGCTAATATCAAATGTTAAATTGGAAGACGACAAAAGCTTACACTGAAGAGTGGGGCAGTTTTCTTATCTCATTTTCTTATAAAAAAAGGTGAATACAGATAACAGCCTATTGGTAAGCACATATACTGCAGAGAGAGATTTTACCTCCTGGTAAAGTAGTCTTAGGGAGATTAACACATAGGGGGACAAAAATTCCTTGTGCTACCTGCAAACAACTGATTGTTTTTAAGGAGTGGGTAATTTCTCATGCTGCTTCCTACTGTGCTCCCCCCAAGGCTCGTATATAGACACAGTGAAAGGAAATGGTGTGAAGCTCTATGAGCAAAATAGGATGTATACTGTCTGTTCTTGCTTTACATTTGAGAAGATCTAGACTCCCTCTGTATTTGCATGAACAAGGCGAATTCTCAAATGACTGAATGCATTTTAGGCAATGGGTTGGACCTTTCCAGTTTTACATCCTTTCCAAAAATAAAGAAATGATACAGAAGCCATTTGCCATTTCCAGTAATTGCAAAGTGCTTCTTCCTATGGAGTGCTGGAAAAATACTAAAAGGGCAAATGGCAGCACACACAGATGTTATGTCGAAGGCTCTGATGCCATAAATCCATTGGCACAAAACAAAAGTCACAAAAGTTACTTTTATTTTAGGTTCTTTTTTCCGGTCCAAGCATTATGTTATAAAAGGTGTTACGCAACTCAAGATACTTGAAGGTTTTCACTGCTGAGTGATTTGGCAACTACAGTATCTCTCTCTCTCTGTTTTTGTATATAGGCTAGTTAAATCCATATTCCCCAAAGATGACCCCGTTTTGTTTGACAGCCATTCTTCTGATTGCCAATTGCAAGAGACAAATAAAGACTTATTCCCCGACTGGCAGCTGCACACACTGCAGGAGGGTTTGGTTAGTCTCTCAGGGAAGGTGCCGACTGCACTATTCTTACTGTGCTTCCTGGATACAAAGCCACACCGAAGCATTGACGAAAGCTTGAGATGACGCCATGTGCTTCTTCATGCAGCTTAAGGACAATGCCTGGTGCTATGCACAGATCACAAACTGACAAAGATGGAAGGAAACATGCAAAGGTAATTTACTACTAGGCTGCTCCAACTCTGCATTCTTTTCCGTTCTTTTGCCTGAAGTGTTGCACTCTGACTAAACTCCTGTTTCCCAGAAATGCCACCATTGCCCAATACATCCTCTTCCTCTTATAGTGGGAAAAATTTAACGAATTTCTCAGACATTGCTCATACACTCTGCATGTCACTGAGTATGCTGGCATACACTGAAATCAGTTGGGGTTTTCTGACTGATTTTAAACAGGCTCTAGTTTATAACAATATGGCCATCTGAGCTCAGACCTCATTTCACAGAATAGGCTATCGAGGTACTTACTTTCTACCCTCACAGGAAAAAATTCCTCAATCACCTGTGTCAGGAAGTTATCATCAGTGCAGTCAGAAACCTCCTGGATTGCTTGTGCTCTGCTTTGTTGCTTATGCTGATGGAGGGAATGTCAAATCCTGCTCTGGACTTGTTCAGAAACTCATGGCCAACATTCTCTGCCAATGTTCTAATGTAAATCAGCACAGCGTGTGGCCAGGAATGATGCAGGATAAAAATGTGTGAGAGGATCTTGGCAGTTTTAGGTTTCAATCATGTATAACTGACAGGTATAGGCTTGGTCCTCACACAGAAAATAAGCTCGTTTATTCCTGTTAATAACAGAAAGCATGAGTATTAATCCTTTAAGCACCATAACACTTTAAAAATATTATTTTGAAAGTCCCAGATATCTAAAAGAATACAAAAAACCCTGCACATATTTTTAAAGGACTTAAAGGATTTCTTTGAGGAAGATTAGTACTTTGTTTTCCTCTAAGGATCTCTTAGCTCCATAAAAGTGAATTTTCAGGGACTTTTTGTTGGAACATATGAAAGGGAAAAGGCAGGAATTTTCAGTAACACAATGGGTTCACCTGTATTCATCTCCATTCAGGATGAAGAAAGCCAGAGGTGGTTCAGATGGCAAAGTAAAGCCATTCGCTCCTTGTCAGTCTTACATAGAAATGCAGGGAGTTGAAGGGAAGTACCTTTGCTATCGGAACACATATTGCCTTACCACAGATTAGACTGACTTCATAATTCTACTATAAAGGCCAATTTGGAGAAAAACACACTAAAACACTGAGGAGACATTTTGCATTCAATGTGCTTGAAACTGAAAGTAAGAAGGCATATGCCTGTGATAAACTGCAGTGAAATATGGGCTAATGTGATTTTATAGTGCTGAGAATCATGCCCTGAGCAGCCGGTGACTGTTCTTATGCCGTATTAGTGAGACTCACAGTGCAATAGAGTTAGAGCAGCCCTTAACTACATGGAAGAAATATAAAACAAATCAGTAAAACCTAACAGAAAAACAACAGCAAAATTTCAGAGCAGGAAAGATAAAAATACAAGCAGGAGATATAAGCTTTAGACGAAAAATGTCTAAATGAACATGAAAATTATATAAAAGTATTTTAACAGTGGCAAATATGTAGCAAGGAACAGAAAGATCAGTCAAAAACCAACTTTAGCTACGGATAACAGGGCAGTAAAAAGCAAATGCAAGGTGAATATAAGGGAAAAATTCCTAAGACTAAGGACGCTAGACACTGGAATATATTCTCAGGGGAGAGGTGTTACCTGAGTAATTTAAGACTGGATTAGACAAAACCCTGGAAAAAGTATTACAGCAAATATATATATATATATATATATAGAAATGAATAATCTGCCATAGAAACAAATGACCTTAAAAGGTCTTTTCCATCTGTAATTTCTAAGATTCTATGAAATATGAGTAATGTTCCACTAAGGAACTTGGTATCTATGGCAATTCACTAACCCTACCCTATTTGTGTTAGAATGCAAAGCACTGCTAGAAAAAGGCTTATTATCAAATAATAAGTGATATTTTGGGAACCACTAAAGAGTGCCCAGCTAAGGCAAACTTAGCTGAGAGACTATTGCAGGAAGAGAAATTCTGGCTCTGAACTCACTGGCGCTTGCTTTCCTGGTGGTGGAGATGAAGTGCATCAGAGATATTTAGGTTTTGGTTGGAAAAGGCATCTGAAGCCAAGCTACACAGTCATAAAATAGCCCTTACTGTCTGAAATATCCATCTGTACTGGCAGACTTCTGAAAGGAAACCACTAGCTCACATTCAGTTTGTAGCCAAGACTGATGGCAAAGCAAAGGAGGGTATGGCAGACACAATTAGAAGAACCGGATAAGTAGGGTGATTGTTCACAATGAAAGGATGAGTGGAGAATCAATTATCTTCCTTGCTCCTGAAATTGTATTATAGATCTCTGCCTTTGGACAATGGGATCCACTGCTGTATCCTTTTGTTCACTAATGGCAGGAGGAAATTTTTGTTCTGATGTAATGATATTCCTATTTCTTTTTGCCTGTCTGATAGCCATTCCCTTTTAGGTTCTATGGAATTGGCAAGATATCCTTAACTTCAGGTCCTGATTGCTAAGTCCTTTAGTTGCCCTGGGTCTTTGATTCCAGTTTTACACTTTTTTCTTCTTTCATTGCTCTGATTCTAGTTTCTATGCTATTTTTCTTTTAATTGGGTGAGGGAGGGTGGTTGGCTTTACACATGAAAACTAGAAGTTCAAACATCGTAATATGTTCTTCTTCTTAACTACCAGAGGTGAAACTGAGGTCTACAGATAGTATCTGCCCATCTAACTCAGCACAAGGTGGTTCCACTACACTGCAGAACTGCCCAGTCAGAGCGCAGCTGGCCAGCTCAGAATTACTCATTTAGAAACTATTCAGCTGAGAAGTAAAGGGTTTCCACATCCCTATCACACCTTACATTGACAGAATTAAAGGACATGGAAAATTAGGAGAGCACTTCAACTTCAGTGGCTACATAAGCAGCAATTGTAGTATGTCTCTGTAGCTGAGACAAAAGAACTTTCTCAACTGCTGTGAGAAGTGCTTCTGCTCGCCTTTCCCCAATTTTGTTTGCTCAAGCTGTGAAACATGGGGACATCTTGACCTTCTAACACCATTTAGCTTCCCCAAATAACTTATTATTCACCATGGTCTTTCTGGAAAAGCAATAGAAAAATTTTAATCCAAGGTCAGGCATCAACTTCAACAGCTATTTATTTTTTTACAGTTCCTAAAGGTCGTGAATTCCATTCCACTATAAAGCCCCATTCTTTATTCTGTGTGCTCAGTTTAGTGATAAATACTTGCTTTTTGTAGGGGATTCAGCATTATGGAGAATCACAGAATCACAGAATGGTTGAGTTTGGAAGGGACCTCTGGAGGTCAACTGGTCCAACCCCCTTGCTCAAGGGAGGACTGACCCTGCCTCAAGATATTAAAAGTGGCAGAGAACCTTTCCTCACTGCCATTTAAGGCTCTGCCCAGGTTAAAAGACTTGGGAAAGTCTTTAATAGTTTGCTACCTTTGATCTGAATATGTTCCTTCAACATCGTCTCTCCCAAGTTCCTGTGGAACTTGCAGCATTTTAACAAAATCATAACTACAGATAGGGCAACTTTTTAGTTGGAATCTTCAATCATTCACTTGAATTGTGTATTTTTTAACATTATTTTTTATTCTCTTGAAAATCTCAAAATAAAAAAATTAAAAAGTAGTGAGTCCTCCACATTTTGCTTGTGCCTTTCACAAAACTGACACTACTGAGAGGAACGAGCACTCAGCAAAAAGGAGAACAGTGAGAAATACTCCTTTGAGAATGAACTATAAACAGCAGCATCAAAATGACCTGAAAGGATAGATGAGGTTTCAAATTCTCCACTGAAGTGGCACTGAGACATAAATGTCATTTTTAACTTGTTAAGTTAAATGAAATTTCTATGAAGGAGTATGGAGGAATTACTGACATAATTCTGTATACAAGTGTGTGTGTGTAGTTTGATATCGATATACAAATACTAGATTATGTATTTGTCTCCATATGTTCTTGGAGAAACATTTTTCATTTTCTTAAAATGGAAGGTTCTACAGTAAAATATTAGGAGTGCTGTATACATTGTATCAGTTTATACAATCAGAAAACTCATCAACAATCTACCTTTGCATGATAAAGTCACATAGGAAAATATCACGAACTGATTCACTGTTAATTACTTCTGCTGCATGATTTCTCTGTCAAAGCAAACCTTTACCTTTCCTTATTTACTTCATATATTTATGATTGCACTACTATTATGTAGTTTAGGCAGAAAAGAAATGTACTGTGGCCACTGAAGCATTTTATCTAAACTATTAAAAGCTAAAGCCATGGAATATGAAAAGTCAGAAAACCAACTCCTGAGAAAAGTAAGTTTAAAACTCAGATTGAAATACTGTCCTTATAATAATCTCCTGTACCTACAGATTCCAGCAACCAGCACAGTTACCATTACCAACACCACAACATATATGGCACAACAAACAAAACACAATGCCTCACCCAGAGGGTGGTGGTAAATAGCTCCTTTTCAAACTGGCAACCTGTCACAAGCGGGGTCCCCCAGGGATTGATATTGGGCCCAACGCTGCTTAATATCTTCGTAAGTGATCTGGATGATGGGATCAAGTGTACCCCGATGAAGTTTACCAATGAAACCAAACTGAGTGGGGAAGTGGACACTTTGGAAGGGAGAGGCACCCTGCAGGAAGACCTGGACAGGCTGCAAGAGTAGGCTAACAAGAATCTTAAGAAGTTCAACAAAGACAACTGGAAGGTCCTGCCCCTGGGAAAACTTACCCCAGGAGTGCAGCACAGGCTGGGATCTACCCGGCTGGAAGGGGAGCTGGGGGTCCTGGTGGACAACAAGCGCAATATGAGCGAATGGTGTGCTGCTGCGACAAAGCAAGCCAACAGGCTGCCGGGTTGCTTCAACAAGGGTGTCACCAGCAGAGATAAAGAAGTCATTACGGCACTCTACTCAGCGCTTGTCAGGCCACACCTGGAATGCTGTGCTCAGTTGTGGTCCCCGCTATACAAAAAAGCTGTGGACAGGCTGAAGAGGGGCCAGAGAAGGGCCACAAAGATGACCAAAGGATTGGGAAGCCTGCCATAGGAGGAAAGGCTGACAGAATGGGGGTTGTTCAGCCTTGAGAAAAGAAGGCTTAGGGGAGACCTTATCACCATGTTCCAGTATTTGAAGGGTGGCTATGAAGAAGATGGAGACTCCCTTTTTACAAGGAGTCACATGGAAAAGACCAGGGGTAATGGATACAAGTTATGCCTGGGGAGATTCCAACTGGACACAAGAGGAAGATTTTTCACAATGAGAACAATCAGCCATTGGAATAATCTCCCCAGGGAAGTGGTGGATTCCGCAACACTGGACACTTTTAAGATTCAGCTGGACAGGGTGCTGGGCCATCTTGTCTACACTGTGCTTTTGCCAAGAAAGGTTGGACCAGATGATCCTTGAGGCCCCTTCCAACCTGGTATTCTATGATTCTGTGATGGAGAAACTAAATTAGCTGCTGTTTGCTTACAGCTGAGGATACATGAAGATTTGCTGCCACCTATATATTGCTTTTTTTTCTGGATTAATTAAAAGTAAAGGAATTAAAAAAAAAAAAAGGCATATCGATTGCATTCACAATTACATCTGAGTAGGTTTGTAAACTCTACAGCATATTATACTTTCTTTATGGAATAACTCCTAGTGACATAGAAAAGAATACAATCATGTCATAAAGAGCTATCATTGACCCAAGAGAACAAAAATTTCTGTTCCCCCTGTAATACAAGGAAGAAGATAATCCTTTTGTTCTAATTCTTTGCAATCATTATTCTCCCTTTTCTGGGGAAGAATTCAGACACTGTATTACCAGGAACTACGTAAATAAATGAAGCTGCAGGTGAACAAATTGTTCTTCACGTCTATCTTTCTGTGATTAAAGGAATGAAGTGCCCTCACTATGTAATGACAGTATGTCTGCAAGGGGATCAACATTAAGTCTGGAGTATACCGAAAACACAACAAGCGATTTTCTATTAAAAGTCAGTATTTTATTACAGTTATGAGCAATTAGGTAATAACTGCAGTTAAGCACTGGCCTTTTAAACCATCACTAGAGTTACCTGAATTTGAAAGCAGATGGTCTCAGCAATAGTTCAACAAACAAGCAAAGACTACATCTGTATCATTAGTCTCCATTTGATTGATTCACTAACTTGATTCCATTTTTCTAAAAAGAAACAAGGAATTGCAGCAATAGCAATGCAAATAAATGAATTTGCATTTTTTTTTCCTATCTGTGGTAGGTGTGTTGGTCTGTCATTTTGGAAAACTTACTGCTCACTCTTGAATTACACAGCTCTCTTTACAGGTAAGCATTTAATTTGGGTCATCACAGAAATCCAAATGCCTCCTCACTGTCAAGATAGCAAATAGTACCTATTTGGACAAAGACAGAAGCTCCATTTCTTACTGAGGACAAACTTTTTTTTGTGAAATATGGTACTTGGAGGTCTAACTTCATGTTGATATTATAAGATTGAAGTAGCAAGTCACAAATCTGGCCTCTTGACACAGTTACCCTGCTGCACACACTTCATGCAGTAGCTAAGAATTAGATAGTTAATGAAAAAAAAGCATGATCATTTCTTTCATTAAAATGTGTGAGTCAAAATACTGTGGATCTGTATTTCCCCAAGATATTTTTATAGCTAGGTATTTCTGCCCACTCAGTTTGTAAGCATTTATTCGATAACATTCAGCTTGTCTTTTGAAGCATGGCAGTGGTTTTGCTTGATTTTTTCCTCACAGGTAGACAATGGATGCCTGTAGCCTGTATGCAACAAAAGCATTTTTTGCATATGAGAAGAGAGAATGAAAAAGTGCAGCAAATGGAAGGAAAAATAAGATTTGTATGTCTTTAGTTTTCTATGGGAAACAAAACCAGAATTGCAGATGCCTGTGAATGAACTAGCTGTGGTTAATCCTACAGAGATTTTCAACTACTTATCTAAATACTTAGATTAGTATTTATGTCAGGAGCATCAGGTAGCAGTAACAGAGAATGCAAGAGAATCCAGACAAATATCCACTCCTACATTGTAATTTTTCATGCCTCAAGTGCCTCAAAATGCTCAAGCACTCTGGCCAAATGTTGAAAGGCTCTCAAACACTGCAGGATTTGGCCAAGGGGATATAAAAGTCTTGCAAGAGCCAGGCCTTATATTGTAATGGTTGATGTTTATCTGTAGTCTCACTTCCACTCTCTGTTACTTTCATTTAACTTCAGGAGTATCAGCAGTCCTGCTGATTTCAGTGTGAGTTTTCAGGAGCTCAGAGCTCAGCATGAATTCAAATGCTTTACTGGCTTTAACTCAAATCATCTGGCAGGAATGTCCCTGTTTTCTTTGGAAACAGATTATCACATGGACTCTGCTTAGGAAATAGCTCCCTCTTCTGTTCTCGCTGAAACCAATCCAGTCCTCTGCAGGAAGAAATCTATTTCAAACCACTTACTACAGCAATGGAGCACTGGACCACAGTACGTTGCACAAAATGGTGCACTGGGGCAGTCCTTGTTCAGTCCAGCTTCTACGTTTCTACTTCCTCCACAATTACTGCATAAGGTTGGGAAGTGTCAGCACGTCCAACTACAGCTGAGTGAAGTTAGCACAAGACATTTCTTGGTCAGACGCAGTCTTCCCAAAGAATTTTAACCAGTCCAATATGCCTTTGACACTCATAAATAATGTACTATATATTCACTGATTATCAGATACCAGGAATACGCTTACTCTTCTCAGCTTTGTTGGGGAGCTGTCAAAAGCCTGCTGAAGCTGTATTGTCTACCTCAATTAATGCTGAGCGTGAAGTAATAAACCATCCTGAAACTGGAAAGGATCATAGAATCATAGACTGCTTTGGGTTGGCAGGGACCTTAAAGACCATCTAGTTCCAACCCCCTGCCATGGGCAGGGACACCTTCCACTAGACCAGGTTGCCCAAAGCCCCATCCAACCTGGCCTTGAACACTGCTAGGGATGGGGCATCCACAACCTCTCTGGGCAACCTGTTCATGTGATGGGTTAGCACTACCTTACACAATCTGTCAAGCTATATGAAACAAGAGTTGTATGGAGTCAGACCCTGTTGCTTTTGCTTCCACAGTGACTTACGAGCTGGCTCTCTGCATCCACACGGAGTCATGAAAGGCCTAATAAATCCTTCTGGAAGCAAAATATCAAAGGTGGATCTGCAGGCACCAACGAGTTCCAGTTCAGCAACAGGTGGACTTGTATTACCTGGGTTCAGCCATTATCTGACATAGCTCGGCTTTCTAGTACATTACATAATGGAGAACTGACCTCTTGTGGGTTTTAAGACTTAAGACTGTAGTACTTTGGCCCGTTACTCAATAATCTTTTACAAATGAAGTTAGCTAACACAGATAAGTAACTGCATAATGCTGGTGGCTATTTTCAGTCACTTTTTGGTTCCAGACAGGAAGCAAGTGCCACTCCTGGACCATGTGCAGCTCCAGTAGATCCCCAGTTTGTGAACTCCCACAGCCCATACCGTAAGTGTGGAGAAACCTAATATATCATTGCTTCCTCATGATCTCAACAGGGCCTTAACACACTGCATCTCAAGATTTATAAGAAATTAAACATGAAAACAAAATAGTAATAATAATTTTAAAAAAATCTGTGATTGCAGTTTTAGCATATTAATGAGGATTTTCAGCACTTAAAAAAAAGCAACAAACCTCGCTGGTGTTAAATTTAGTAAAACAAAAATACTACTTTATGGCCTGCAGAAAGGGTAATGGCATGTGCCTTAGTTTGTGGAGCAGTAGGTGATACAAACTTGAAAATATTTCTGCCAATAACACACACTCACTTCTAGCACTGGGAGCGCACCACAAGACCAACACTCAGGGTGCCAGAGCCCTATGTATGACTATATTATTGACCTGCTGTGTGACGTGTAGCATGCAGGTTTCTCTACCTGCTTCAGTTTTCCCATCTGTAGTATGGGCAGAGTGATAATCACCCCCTGCTTAAAGTTGTTGAAGAGCTGCTGACAGGAAGTGCTAGATAATGAGGCAGCAGTTTTTATTATGCAGATTTTATACATGCACAGACAGGGCACAGTTGCATTGCACTGCTCAAACCTAGAGCATCTTCAGCAGTTCAGAATTCCAGACTGGTTAAACTCTGATGGATGACTCAACCTGAAGCATTTCAAAACCCAACCCAAGTCACAGCCCCACTACAAAGCAAGCTTTGAGATGTGGCAGTCTGGGCCCTACTGCTTTAGCAACCCCCGAATAAATAAAATCCCATGCCTCCCACTCTTCTCAAATTCTGCACAGAAAAAAAAACCACCACAAAACAAACCAGAACAAATCAATTAAGAATATAAGACAAAGAAAGGCCAAAAATACATATTTGGAGGTCACAGAAGCAGGCTCTTCTAAACCTTTTCTATCAATGTGAAGCAATGCAGCACAATAAAAAAAAAATCTGAGCTAACTTTTGAATAAAATACTTTGAGACACAGGAGCTGTGTGGCTGCAGCATCATGAGGACGCTAACTGGGCTTAGTCTAAATACTGCAATGACACGGGCTGTCCTGCTTCAAAGACACAGCACAGTGTCTCTGCATGGTACAGCACTGTGCTGGTAGCTAAACCAGCCTGCTTGGGCATGGCTTCAGTATCTCAACACAGCAGTGCACTGAACCATGTGGACGTATGTGTACACTTGGCTGGTATTCCTTAATTTTATCCTCTGAGGTTTTCTGGATGTACTACTGCAATATTTAGAGGTAATCAACACTATTTCCTAAGGAGCAAGCAACATCTCCGTGGAACACTGTAGATGACCTTCACAGGTGGGAGTCACTTGTACTGCTTAGATGTCTAAATGGTCTAAGTCTGAACCTGTAACTAGCTCCCTTTTGAAGCAGTAAAGAGAAACCAGCACCTCTAGGTTCTCTCCACTGACCAAGAAAGGAGTCTTCAGTGGTTTGGGATGTCAAAAGTTAGTAAGTTAAATCTTAAAATTTCTCCACCTTTCAGTATCTTCACCTCTTCCAGCTTCTTCCCCTCAATGAAATCAGAAGGCATATCTCAGTCACTCCTAGTCCTCCATCAGATTTCCTCAATGTTTTAGTATAATATTCTTACAAATATTCTTACCTGTGGCCTGACAACCGACTCTCATTTTTCTTGAAGGATCTTTCTCTCTTCTCTCTTCCAGCCCCTGAATGTCTGTGAGGGCCGCTCACTTTAAGGCTTTTTTCACTTCTGTCTGTACCAAAGCTTGGAACTGATTTTCTTTCTTCTGTCTTGGTCCTCTCTCTTTCAGACAGCAGTTTGGCAAAAGAGTCATCTGTATCTTTGGGGATGTTTCTTAGTTTTTCAGAGGCTGAACTTGTGTGTGAGCTTGACATAGTCTTTGATGCAAACTCCTTACTTACTTGTGTTGAAGATCCTTTGCTTTCTTGAAGATCAGTGCTTGGGACACTCAGCTCATTTTCTTCATGTTCTTCACCCTTGAACTGTGCTGTGCTGCTTATGCTAGTGGATCGTTTTGGAAGCCTCCTTTTCTGCAGGTCCTAGAAGTAAGTGCCATTAAAACCATAGATTAAAATTTGAGCATCTTTAAATAAACATGAAGAGAAAAGGAAAGCTCTGTCGCTAATTTCTGAGCTAAGTAATTTGTTTGTTATTAGGAATCAGGTTATATAGTAAATCAGATTAAAAAAAATGATAATATATGACAGGCATACATTTTCACTTAAAATTTGAACAGTATTAAAGATGCTATATACCATTAAAAACTGTTTTCTTTTACCCAAGAACGTCAACAAAATACCTCCTAAAAGCTTAATTCTGGGGTTGTACCCAACTCAGGAAACTAAGAAAGACTGCCCACTACAGGTATCTAGTTTCTATTTCCAATCAGAGATATTCAGAAAAATCCAACTAATTCATTTAACTTCCATATTCTCTTCAGTATTATCTAAATGGTATGCTTAAAATATTTCAATTTCTCATTATTACAAGCTTAATTTTACACAGGAGAAGTTCCTGTCTATATAAAAGCAGCAAGAGGGAAAAAAAAAGAGGCAAGAATTTTAGAACTGTGTTTTGAAAATACTTACTGATGGAATATGGTCTGACTGACCACTTTAGAAACATATTTCTAACCGAAAGTACTTTTCAGTTCCAAACTGCTACTGATTAAATATAGGGTTTGGGAAAAACCTGAGTTAAACAGATACCCATGGCTAAGAAAACTTTGAAAGCTGTAGATACTGCTAAGATGAAAAAGCAATTTTCCTAGGAAAATGGAAAATCCCATCTGTCAAGAGATATCAAGAATGGAAAAGATTTATAAAGCAATTCTGCAACCTAAGATCACAGACATGCAGGGGGTAGTTACAGGTAGTGGTGATATCTGAAACAGTTTGAATTTCTGAATTAACCAGAACCACTTCCCTAACTTACCACATATTTTCAGACTGCAGATTTAATGGATTAGCATGCAGAAGTCATTTTCACATTATTTGCAAATGACTTTATCGCAGAAGGTTAGATATAAAATCCATGGCCAAGCCAAATATTTTGTAAGTGTTGGAAATCACCTCTGGTGAACTTGCTACTGGTCCAGCCATCATTCCTCTGACAATGAGACCAGACCTGGGCCTTGGCTTCTCCTTCATGTTGGATTTCAGCTCCTCAGAAATCATTGCTGCTTTTAAATCTTCTTGACTATCTTTTAACTTCTTATCCCCATCAGAGGGTAAGTGGCTGTTGTGTATTGTCCCTGTGTGGCATTTTTCACTTTTGTGCTGATGTTTTCTGGATGGAAGGATTTTATCTAGTGGATTCTCAACATCATATCTATGAGGAAGAAAAAGGCAAAACTTCAAACAGCAAAAAAATGCACAATGAAATCAATGAAAACGTTTGCTTGGCTAATTAAAGCAGTGCTGTCAAATTAAGTTACTTATCTAGCAATAGTACTCACTGCTGCTTTTCACTTAAACATCTATATGTAGTTCTTCAGGACATTATTTCAGTATCATTATTATGTGTCACAATTGGTTATATGTGTAACACTTTAATCTTATGCTTACTTATTTTGATATGCACCATATCATAACAGAAAGCAAACTATATATATCATACCAAACAGGTCCTAAGCTACCACCAGCAGTTCCCATTCCTTCTTCATCTGCTTGGTTGGCAGATTGAAAATTTGTTAACACTTTTGCTAACATCCTCTGCTATCAGATAACTTAGACTGACTCTACTGATCCCTTTCACTCTTTGCTCAAATGTAGAACACTTACTTTAGTTCAAAAAGAAAGGTATTTTTGTATTTGGGCTTTTCCTTGATAACAGGCTGCTACACTGCTGTCATTTGACATCTTCCATATTCTTCAGCCTAGTCCTCCAGGAAGCAACACAAGGTGTAGTTCACTGTTTGCATCTGTTTTCCCACACATATATAATGCTATAAACAAGCTTTTCTGAAATGCAAGTGAGATTCACCTGGATCTGTGACTCCGTTTGTACAACACAATATGAATTTCTTCCTTAAAAATATCTTTTAACAAATCATGTTCTTACTAAAAAAAAAAAATCATCATTTGAGCCTGTAAGAGATCATGACAAGTCCCAATTTTCTTCATCAGGATCTGTTTCACTGTCTGCATAATATTACATCACTGTTAAATATAAGTACTTTTATTGAGTAGTTCCCACTTCACTGAGACCTCTTTTGTGTCAGCTGATAAATTCATATTCTGTGTAACCTGAAAATGATAGCTGCCTTTATGACAACTGTCCATGAACTTGTTTTTCACTCTAGGATGTTTTTGTCCATCCTATTTCATAGTAAAGCAATTCCTTGAGTTGAAGCATCTCGTATCACAAAAACATTCCTTTTATTTAACCAGTTAAAAATTGGTTTTTGAAGTAGCGTGTCTCTTGTTGTGAAGACAGGCTGCGTATGTAAACTGAAGGGAACATGATCAGTCTCTGGTAGCATTAGGAAATCTGAGGACTGTTACTCCTGACCTGGGACCATGTAACCCCTCATTGCCAAAGGGCACAGTGTGTCAGCTTAGAGACTGTTTTAACAGTTACAGACATTAAAAAAAACTTCAAGAGGTAAGTTAAAAAGAAAGAAGGCCCTTTAATAAGGAACCAGTGAAGAGTACCTGTCTAATTATACTCTCCACTCCTGAAAGCATTGTTAAAAATTATCCAGGTAGTTGAAATTAAAGCTAATTTCAGGCACTAGCTGGTTGACTTGGTAATGCCTGATTTTTCCTTGGCCAGAGGGGATGGAAATGGCTAGGAGGATCACAGAGCTGCGCTTTGCCATGGTGTTTCTCTCACCGGTTCATTTTGTGGTCTGAAATAGGACGTGGCTGAACCAAAGTGGCAACCTGCCCACATTAGTCCTTGTTATGGCAGCTTTGCAGCCTCCTCCTGCGGCCCTGCTGTGGAAACGCAGCCGAACCGCACGGCTGGGACAAGACCTGATCCAGGGGAAAAATGGAGCCACACATCCAGGAACGCCTACCTGTGTCTGAGGGTCAGATTCGCAGCTGGTTTCAAAAGAAAAATCAGTTACAAATACTGGTTTGTATCAGGACAGGCCCTGAAACCCACATTCCCCTGTCACACCCACTTGGCCCATTTTTCCTTCCTTGCACCTGCAGCCAACTTCGGCCTCCCCCACCTCAGGAAGGCGTAACTGGTGGGGTTGGTGCATACAAAGGCATGAAAATTGGTACAAAATCACACAGGATTTAGATGGAAACCTGCCCATCAACACAGGATTTTGCCCTCTCCAGAGCTGGCAGCTTTCAGTGTGTGGTTGGGTAACGTTTCCAAGCTCGTACACACAAAAGGTTGGGCATTTCTGGTTTTTGCTTTCCAATTTGCCTTTAATCTACCATTTTTGGCTCCCCCCCGCCTCACTGGCTGAGACAGCGAAGGGGAATACTTCAACCTTTGAGGGATGGTGCCCGTGCCATGTTGGCGAGGGGCCCTTCCTCACAACACCACACCATCCCCCCGCTCTCTGGTCGCCGACACATGTTGCTTCTGCCTGTGGGGCTTTACTTTGCCTCTTTGAATTTGTGCGTTCATGTATCTGTGGATAATGAGCGTTTATGTGTGTGCAGATGTATGTGTGGTGGGGGGGGGGAGGGAACGACTCAATAACAACACTGCGCATGTCTGTCCCGCCAGCGGAGGATTAGAACCATAGAGAACCCTCCAGTGTAAAGCAGAGCGGCCCCACAACGCACCACTTCCTGAGCAGTGAAGGGCCACTCTGGGCCAGCAGCCGAGCACTCACTTTGCCGCCCCCCCCCCCGCCTCGCGGGAGGGAAGCGCTCGGCTGCCAATACGCATGCGCACAGCGGGCTAGAGGTAGCTGCGGGCGGGGGGTGGGGCGTCGCCATTTTGTTGGGGATGGGGAGGATGGGTAGAGCGGTCTAGTAACTCTCTGGGTGCTCCTGTGCGCTGTCAGACGGGGGTGTTAGTGTATCCCTCTGTAGGAGGAAGCTTATTGCTGTAGTAAGAAAGGTGTGCAGGCACTGGAGAGGCTCGCAGGGGGAGTGGAGCAACTTGCAGTGTCTAGGGCAAGGGGAGACAATGAGGCAGGTACAAGGTCTGAGGTAGCATGAGGTGTGATAGTATCAGACAGAGGGAGAGAAGATCACTGACAACGTGCTAGAAGCTTCTGTAGCTGAAAAAGAGAAGCAGCTAATTCTTCTTTTGCACTGCCTCCTTTTCAAGTGTCACTTCTCAGCTGGTAGCATCAACTCAAAATCTTGGCTTTCTTCCCCTATAAGGAAGGAGTTGCTGGGGTTTTGCAAGCACTGATGCTCAGGCTTAGCTACTTGGAGCATGCTGTGTTCAGGATGAGGAATAAAATCAGATTAATTCCCTGAGAGTCAAGGCTGGGAAGGTGAATGACTCCTTTGTGCCCATTTTAAAAGTTCTGTACTGAAGCACAGTTGGGGCTGTTAACTCCACCTTGAGGCAGTAATAAATGCAATTGAAAGACTTGGTTACATGCTGTTTTCAGGTATTTTGCAAGATGGAAATAACCTATACTGTTAGTAACAATATTGAATTTAAGATAATAGACCTTGGTTTTGACATGTAAGGCATGAATATATGTGTAGTTTCAGTGCATGTGGTTAGTTTCTCATCAGACTGCTTCAATTTGAGTATTTCCAATTTACAACGCATAAAAGCTCAGATTTCTATGTGCTTCAGTGACTGAAAGATGTAATTGAGATTATCAATTGGTAGGGAACATAATATTTTTGAAGAGTGGCTTGCATAGGAGATTTTAATAATTGGAAATTTAAGCTATGTGTTACTAGGATAATTAATAAAAGGTAGTGTAGCTGAAGGTATAAATGATAATACTTTTAATGCTATTTCCGTTATTTAATTTAAAAAAAGTTACTAGACAGGCCAAAGAGAAAAATAAAACTGTACCTGTAGGCTTGAGTTTTGCTTTCATCAAGCACAGTGGCACTCCCACACACATGATCTTCATCCAAGAAGTCAGGTGGATGAGATGTTGAGCTCTTACTTTGAGGAACTGACAGAGCAGAACTTGAACTGATGCTTCTGGAAGTCCCACGGTGCTCAAGGAAGTAATTAGTAATAATTTCAAGAAGAGTTTTCAGTGGGTTCTCCTTGGCCTATCCAAAAAGAAAAAGTTCTCAGTGACTATTGAAACTCTTTGTTCATCTTGCTGCAGCCTAAAATAGGATATTCTTTTTACACTGTGCAGTAGCTGAACATACTAACTACATTCTAGAGTTAGCTGCTTATGGGTGTATCCCAGATGTGACTCTACAAACAATCCAGGAAACTGGAAAATGTCAGCTAGAGAATGTCAAGAGCTTCAAGGTGTTGCTGTGTTAAATGAAGTAAGGGTGATACAGAAAAAGCAACCTGTTACAGCCATTCCTTATTCTCATTGTACCTAAACATTGCACAGTATGGTAGCTGTGCTAGAATACACCTTTCCTGATGTTACCTGGTGAATGTCAGAAGAATGTAGAATGAACTGCAAGTGGTTTTAGTACCTGACTTCAGTATTTGGGGTTTATTTTATCAGAACTTGGTGAGAAGCATAGACTATAGAACTCTCTTGTGCTTGGGATAACTGGTAATTATAGGGCAACACCCCACCCCTCTTATTACACTGTTTCTCAAGAGTACTCTGGAAAAGTGTCCTGTGTACATGAGTATTTTGTTTAAAAAAAATAAAATTAAATTAAAAACACCACAGATGTTTAAGGCTTAAGTAGAAAATGCTACAATGTCTGCTTTAGTGATGCAACTACACTGGGAGATTTTTTGAAGTGACTTAATACAGGATTAGCATCATGCGGCTTACCAAAAGCATCATGGTGCCTTAAGTCATGAGTGAACTGGAAGTGGAAATTATCCATTGATGTCCCTGTCATCAAATATTGCTGTCTATATTGCATTTCAAAGAATAGTAAATGCTAGAAGTGTAATTTTATCTGCCAGGTCTTACAAAAAGTTGCAAATAGAAATGGGCATGTATGGGTACTTCCAAAATTGAATAATCTAGCCCTAATGATGGAAAAGGTGTTAAAGTGAGTAACTGCTCCTGGTTTATTGGATGTTGCAGTTTGTAACAAGGGTTCATGAACTGCCAGGTTCTCAGCTTCGTCCCATGAGCTGCAATCTCACCTAAATGTTAAGCTCTCCATTCCTCAGAGAACTGTCAGTGTGTCTGCAGCAACGCAGTACCAGACACAAGCTTGAGTTCTCTCCAGTTTGGACATACGCTACAGTCTTGATCTGGTTGGCCCAGTTTCATGGTATCTGATACCACATTTTGGGGAACACGATCTGTTTCCTTACCTTGTTCTGTTTGTACAAGGAGTGCAGATGTAGGACATTTCGAAGTTCATTCCTGTTATTGATGCTAAGTGCAGAACGTGGAAGCTCTCGGTCCATGGTAGTGATGGTTTTCTTCAAACCCTGCAAAGGAAAAGTGTCAGATTTTAGAGTACTTGAGACAGTACAACTTACTAAATCTTTTATTCTTGACTTTGTTGGATGTAATATGAAACTTCTGGATGGCAGTAATTATTAACAAGCTAACCTTTAGAACCTGTACTTTAATGGTACAGTTTTGCATTATTACAGCCCACAGATGTGAAAATAATTAAGGTGGCTATGTTGTCTGTGAGATGGAAATTACCGAACGTGAAAAAAAAAGACCTCCATTCAGGTGACTTCAGCTGCTGAATAGCTTCATAAGACTGACTGGTCTGTATGAGGCCCCTGCTAATACCTGGGCTTCTGGTTCAAATAGTTCCAGAAATACTGAGTTTACTTTTTCCATCAAGATGTGATACAGCTTTTCATATATGTGATTCTGACATGGGTAATTACAGAGTCTGAATATCAGGTGTATGCTATCTCTTGGTGGGTTCAGAACAGGTTTCAGAACCTTTATCATGAGTTGAAGTTACTCCGGTCAGTCTCAGGTTGGAAGTCAGTCAGATCTCCATGGCATCAGCTGGTTTGGGGTCTTCAGACTTCCTCAACTACTGTGAATCTGTAGTCTGCATACATGGGCGCTTCAGAGACAAAATGTATGGGCATCTCACTTTCTGGAGGGAGAGACTGATTGCTTGTGAAATGTCAGAGTCAGATCCCAAACTAATTTAAGTGGTACAACACCAGACCACCATTTTGAGAGAGAAAGTCCTGATTCCTTCTATGAAGGGTTATTGTTACAAGAAAGGATTTATTTTTCCGCAGATGGATTGTCTGGCTCAGATTTAGGGAACTGGGCAAGTTGTGATAAATAAAGGATCGTTACCACAGTTGGCTCTGATGTGTATTAAAGATTTGGGGGATGCAGGGGAACACTTGTGCAGAAGCACAAAGGATTATCAGTGCCCCTTGTTTTGACTCAAGAATATATAGTATGAAATAGATGTGGCAATTCAGGTATAAGTTACTATGGTAAGCTGTATGGTCTGTTTTACCAGCAGGACTTTCCATTTCTTTTTATGCTTTTATTCAATTTTACCTTTAAAGATATCCAACTCAGAAATGTAAATGTCTTTCATTTGAAAAATCTTTGCAATCAGTTGAGCTGACAGAATCGAGCCTCTCATACTTCTGGCAGTAAATGGCAAATAATGAATTCTGCATCTGAAATTCTGCTGGCAAATGTTTCAACTTTGTTCACAAACATTGAAAATGTGCATTTGGAGACTTGATGCAAAACAGAGGAAGAAAATTGAGGTCTGTGTAGCACTTAAGACAGTGGCTGTTTAATTTCTGATACAAGCTAACTCATTCCTGACACTGAAGGACCGACTGGGCTGGACATCAGCAGTATTTCCTTAGGATTTAACATAAATACAAGGTGGTAGGTACTTTCACCTGGAAATGTGAAGGTGCCTTTTCTTCTGCTCAATCCCACACTCCACACACCTATGTATAGTCCAAAGTTTCCTTTACAGCATTAACTTTGTGAAAAGTACAGTGGCCTCTTACCCCCCCTTCTCCCTGTCCCCTTTCCCCCAGATAAATCTGCTGTCTGCCAAGCTATTACTGAAAACCAGGAAAAAAAAAAAAATTACAAAAAAAAATTACCAGTTTCTCTAGAACCACTACCTTTTGCCTTTTTTTTTTTTTTAAATGTCCTGGGAAGTTTTATATGCCTTTTGTAAACACAAGGACAACAGCAAGATAGGTAATTAATGAGAAAAAAAAAAAGAAGAAACTGCTGAAAAGAAGAAGAATCTTGGGTTCTGCAGGCGCGTGTGGCTAAGAATCAGGCTTTCTCAAACGAGGAGGAAGCTGGCGTCCATAATCAGGAATAAAAAGGCA
Source organism: Haliaeetus leucocephalus (assembly GCF_000737465.1). NCBI lineage: Eukaryota > Metazoa > Chordata > Aves > Accipitriformes > Accipitridae > Haliaeetus > Haliaeetus leucocephalus. Next base: position 25,725,657 of record NW_010972436.1, on the reverse strand, counting down.
TTGTGGGAAATGTAGTGCAGATACTTACCCAACAGGCTTGTTACGGTTCAGGTCTAGCTGCTCTAGGGCTAGAAGAAGTCCCCCCTCCCAGTATTCCTTAATCTTTTAGCACTTAACATTTTTAATGTGTCATTCTCATTTGTACTAGCGGGAGAAAATCGAGACGAGTTACCTTTCTACTGAGAAATTCTCTCACCAGTGATGCAGCCACTTCTTCCACAAAGGAGTTGTCCATTTTTTAGCCCAAAGTGTGCTTAGGGGGCGTATTCTTTACTCCATCTAACAAATCATTCAAGTCTGCCGGCATCGCAGCTCCTCGGTGCGGCTTTTCACCGCTGCGGTCCTGAAGCAGCAGCGGGTGGATGGCAGCGGCGGGGCTGTGGGCAGTCCGGTTGCTGGAGGGATGTTGCTGTGGAGACCGTGTCATCGGAAGGAGGGAGAACTCCTCCCCCTGGGAAGGAAGCCAGGGAGAGACCTAAAATTGAAAGGGCTAATGGTGTAACACTGCAGCAAGCATCTCGGTAATTGCTTTAAATAATAAAATTGGAGAAAGGGCTGTTCAAATCTAAGAGAGGGGACAGTTTTCTGGATGTTTTGTTTTGTTTTGTTGTTAAGAAGCATACATACTTATTTGCAATCTATTAACTCTTGTGGTAATGCAGCTTTTAACCATATATGTTTCTTTAGTCAAATTGCACTCTTGTACAAAACAAACAAAAAATGCAGCTGCTAAATTGACCTTAATCTCTCATACTGGCGATGTCTAGGGTGGGAGCATTCATCAACTGAATCTTCCTTTTCAGATTGCACCTATGCTAGCCAGTGATGCAATATGCTAACCGGAGGGATTGTGGTGAGCAATGCTTTGAGCTCGGGGATCTGATTTAGGTTGGAGAGGTCATATAACAGAGTACCCTGCTCAAAGCAGGGTATTCTCCCAGTACAGAGATTCCGCTGCCTAGGCAACCTCTTCCAATAACTGACCACTCTTGGGTGGATAAACTATTTTCCTTAGGTAGTTAAAATTTCCCTTGCTACAGCTTCTGACTGTTTCATCTTACCCCTTTAACTGTTGTGCCCTGTGAGGCGAGTATGGCTCTGTCTTTTCTTTAACCCACATTCAATAGTTCTATATAGCATCTAGACTCTCACCTGGTCTTTTTCTCTTTAGGCTGAGCAGACACTGCCCTCTCAGTTGCTCCTTGCATCTTGTGTGCTTCAGCCCCTTAATTGCCTTACTGGTACCTTGCTGTACTTGGTCAAATTCATTCATCATTCTCTTAAACTGAGTAGTGAGGGAAGAAAAATAAACCAGGGTATTCCATATGCAACCTCAGGAGTGCTTCACAGAGGGCCATTTTTGCTTTTACTAGGTGCCTTTGCTGTAAGTGCATCCTACTGACTCGTTTTCAGCTTGTCTGCCTGCTCCCCAAGATCCTTTTCTGCAAAGTTGCTTCCTTGCGTAACCAACAGTTAGGCTGTATTTTTGAGTGGGTTTTTCATTCTTACTGCAGGACTTTGCATTTGACCTTCACATCACCCACCAGTTTTTCCATATGCATGTGTAGCAGATCAAGCAGAGCACCCCTCTTCATCAACTCATCTATCCAGCACAACTTCAAAGCATTATTGTCAACACACTCCAGAAGTCTCTTGGTTGGTTGTGCCAGGCCACGTATCTCTTCCATGAGGTGTTGAGGTGCTTAAAGTCCTCCATGAGACGCAGGACCTGGTGACGGTGAAGCTTCTTCCAGTTCTCTGAAGAAGTGATCATTTCTTCTCGATGGAACAGACTCTGGCAGATCCCCACAGCAATGACTCTTTTGTTGACCTTCCTTTTGGTTCTGACCCATAAGCTCTTGGCTGGCCCATAATTTGTTGCATAGTAGATCTCTGCTTCAGGCTGCTGCTTTGCATACAGCACAGTTCTCCTCCCCCCTCTTACCTGCTTCTCTTTTCTTGAAATCCTGTATCCGTCCAGTCAGGTGAGCTATTTTTAGCCTCTTCCAGACCTGGTGTTTTGCTTACTTATGGGTTAGCTTTGTGTCCAGATGTATCAAATGGTGTACCCACAAGAATAAGTAGCTGGGTTTTGTATAATTTTACTTGGTAGGGTATTGGCTGAAATCTCAGCCTTAAGTCTGCCACGCGCGTATGTCGACTCTGACTGACAAAGGGTGGAACGTGGCTCACTGAATAAAACCCTACAGTGGAAGAATGGTCAGTGCAAATGGACAAGGGTGATGTGCCTATGAAGCTCAGAGGATAATGCAAAGAAACAGACTTTATCTCAACACAAAGAGAACTAGAGGGTGGACTTTGTTTCATATAAACAGCTATCAACAGTTGAGTGGATCAACTGGTGGTGTAAATGTTTCTCCCTGAGTGTGCATGTCTTTTGAGTTAGCCAGACCACCATAGGGGGAGTGTGTGCATGGCTCAGCCCAACACGGTGTAAAAGCTAAACATCTAGCAAAAGCATTCTGAAGAGAGCAACGGGCTTGACCTGGCTTCAACCCACATATTTCTTCCCAGTTACCAGGGATGCCCAGCGTCGTAACAATGAACATATTATAGAGACTAGTAATGGGGATCATACTGGTATTGTGATTGAACTGCATACTGCAATTGCTATATTTTGCTAAGTGTAACTTACATTTGTATTGTGGTGTGATGCTTTATATCACACTGCTAGATCAGAAATCCCATGTAATGTCAAATATATTCATATAAGTAAATTTGACATTAAACATTATACCCTTTACATGTGGAATATCTAAAAGAACCTGGTCAGACGGTATTGGACTCTGACAGGCTCTTGGAGAGCTGGAGGAAACAGTATTTTGCAAAAGTTTTGGTTAGTTTCTCCATATGTCTTTTGGGGACATCTGGGGAAAAGAAGATTGCCTTGTGCTGGAAATGAGCTATCACATGCCTTCAGGATATCGGGAGGTAATTTGCCAACAATTCAGTTAATCGGACATGCAAAGGGCCTGACTGTTGTGGTTGTCAATACCAGCTGTCTGCCATGCATTAACTTGCTGGCATTTTACATTGTCCTAGAACATGATGCAACATGCTAAATAATGCTTGCTATGATATAGGTGCCCCTGTCACTCCTTTCATTCCAGGAAACTGTATTCCAAAATGAAAGTGGAACATGATTTTGATAACAACAGTTTAGCAGTAAAGGTGCTATCCCGTGGGTCTAAAGACAGGGAGATCACATACCAAACTGCCATCATGGACAAAACAGATTCAACTTGGGGAAATTAATTTATTTTCAATTTAAAAAATAGAGTATGATGGTGAGAAACAAAAGTGAAAACATTCCCTCCACCCCTCATTCTTCCCAGGCTCAACTTCACTCCTTCATTCCTGACTCTTCTAAGTCCTTTCCGCTGAGTGACACGGGGGGATGGGGAATGGGGATTGCAGTCAATCCATAACAGCTTCTCTCTGCCACTCCTTCCTCTTCACACCTTTCCCCTGCCCTGGCATGGGGTTCTCCACGGGCTGCAGTGTGGATATGTGGTCTGGCATGGTCCTCTCCATGGGCTGCAGGGGAACCTCTACTCTGGTGCCTGGAGCACCTCCTACCCTTCCTTCTTTGCTGACCTTGGTGTCTGGAGGGTTGTTTCTCACCCTTTTTTTCCTTATCCTTCACGCTCTGCTGCACAACAGTTTTCCCTTTCTTAAATACGCTTTCACAGAGGCACCACTGGCTTCGCTGATGGGCTCAGCTGCGTCCTCCAGTCAGCCCATTATGGAGCCGTCTGGAACCAGCACTGTCCAGCATGGGGGCAGCCCCTGATCTCTTCTCACAGAGGCCACCTCTGCAGCCACTCTCCACTCTCCTGCTACCAACACCTTGCCATGTAAATGCGATACACTAATCACTGAAATGTCTGAAGGAATGGGGATAGTGTAATGTAATCACCGCTCAGTGACTGCAGCACAGCTCTGGCTGTGAAGCGTGTAGCACTGTTTAAAGACATTGCACAAAGTATTTTCAGCTACTTGAAATTACACGTTCTCTGCTGATTCCACATGGACCTGGTTTTATAGAGCAGGAAGAACTCCCTCCCCAATTCCTGGGGTTGGGGGGTAGGAAACCAGTATTGATCAGATGAGAGTAACAGACTGCAGAAGGAAGCCCTGCAGGTGGTAGTGCAGTGGGAAGCTGCAGGAGGCCTGTGGAGAACGTTATATGAAAAGTCTGGGTAGCGTGTAGGGGAAAAATCTAGGTACAGATAGTGAAATACAAAGGTAGTGTAATAAAATACAGTGACAAAGCTCAGACCTTAAGAGCTTTTCCTTCTGAATGTCTTACAGTCTTTTACTCTCCATTTCTCTTAGGAAAGATGGATGCTGTTACGCATTTACAAGAAGTCCAGCACTGTTTACCTGTAGCCAGCTTTTGGTACCTCAGTTTCCTTCCAAAAGAGGTAACAGCTCTTGGGAGTTAATTTTCCCAAAGTGAAATATAAGTGCCAGGAATGCCCTCTGGCGCCCGTAGGTCGGTATTGCAGAACCGAGAAAAGCTCTCGTCCATGCAGCCACCGACTTCGGTACAGGGAGGGTGACACTGGCACCCTCTGGTTGTTGCTGTTACTGTCCATTGCAGTGACAGTGTTCTCAGGGTTTCATTTAACGCTTACTAGTAAAAGTAAGTTGATTATAACCTGACAAAGAGATTACCTGGGGTGGTGATGCAGGGATTGATTTTCCCTGAAGTAACTCTTGGGGTGCTCCTAAAAGTGGGTATTCACGTGTGCTGTGACGCAAGGTCTCACCAGGACACAGAAAGCAATCTCAAATGAGATACAAACAGAAAGAAATTGGGAAACTGCATTACAGAGCTGGGGAAGGTTTACTATTAAGCTATGCCAAAGAATGGTGGGCTTCTGAAACAGACTTTCTGTAACAACGTTCTTATAATACTGATTTTATGAGTTTTACCTAACTAATCTATGCAAAGTGTCTCATTCTTAGTGTGTCCACTACAGTGGTTATAGTATACAGTGATCATAACTGTTACAGGGACTGGGTAGTTGTTGAGCACGTGGGACAGCATCTCTCCAGTATCCACATGTATTAAGAAGTACTCAGCAGGCTCAGTTAGGTCTAAAGCATTTGCTGCATTGGCATGTGGCAGATCTCTCAACATAGCCCCACTGCAAAATTAGGTGCCAATGACATGCTCCACCTCCCTGCAGCTCAAGGCAAGAACCCCTGGGGTCATGGGGTTCCTCAGCTGAATAAGGTTGCACCAGGCAGTGGGAAAGGGGATGTGCTATTTCTGTAGAAAATTAATGTAAGAAAATTCAATGTGAAATCCTATGGAAGAGGATTTTTTTACTACGCAAAATCTTTCTTGCTTTACATACTTTTTCTGCTAGTAACCTTGCTACCCACATACTCAGAAGCACCAAACTCTGTATGTTCAAGTGGTCTGGGCAAGATCACTTCTGTGCAACATGGAGAGACGAGGGACACTGGCTGTCAAGCCCTCACTCTGTCTTTTGGGTTCCTCTTGATCAGCAGTGATAGGAGTTGGAGGGCAACTGCTGGGGATGCATATCTCATGCTCAGCATGAGCATAGTTGGGAGAACATTTAATTAGAAGCCTCTGATGATGTTATCCATTTTCCCAAGGTCAGAGAGCAGCAAGAGCAGATCCGCTCTGCAGAGGAAGGTGAGCTGCGTGTCAAGGGTTACCACATCACAGGTAAGCAATGGTGACATCACCAGCAAGGGTGCAGTCCGGCTTCGCCCAAGCAGGGCAGACCTATCTGGAAAATGAACTATTTATAGACAGATAGTCTAGATGTTGGGGAGTCCTGTTCCCAAATGCTGTATTAACTAAAAAGAATTACTTAAAAGCATTGGCTAGACTATTTTTACTGTGTTTCTCCAAACTTACTGCCAAGTCTGGAGTACAGTAGCCACAGCCTTATGGATCTCCGTAACTGCATATTCAGATCATGGTAGTTAGTAGTGATAATGCCAAGATGTTTCCCTGCAACAGCAAGACAAGCTGAGTCATTCTAATGTTACCAGTGTAGTATCTTGTGTCACCACTACTCATGGTGTGCTCTACAGTCCAGTTTGATCAGAGAACAGAGTTTGGAGCGCTGCATGGCCAGTGCTCCTCAGGTTTGAGAAACAGTGTTGCAGGAGAAGCAGTCTCCTGGGGGGTTTTACTTGAGCCAGTTAGTTGTCCACCACTCCTTGACCATGATTTCAGCCCTGATTTAAAAAAAAAAAAAAGAGAGAGAGAGAAAATAATTAGATAAACACTTCTATCTTCCCCTTTCCCAGTCTCATATTCCTTTATTTTCACTAAATGATACATGGAGTCCATAAAAATTCCCCTCATGAATAGATGGGCAATGTGGGAGTTTGAGGCAATAAGCATAGTGGTTCCTGCTCCAGCATGGTGTCAGCCATAGGCTGGAGTACTCTCGGGCGCATACGTGATCTGGCGTGGTGTATTCTTTCCCCTTGAGAGTTCCCTAAGCAGTTCCAGATGTTCCATTAAATATATTTAAGCTCAAGTACTTCTCTGATTCGATTAAGTTTTGGCACACATTGGGTTTTTCCACTGTTGTTTCATTTGACTTAGGGCAGCCTGGAAGTTATTTTGCCTGACACACGGTAGTTTGTGATGTCCTCCCCCACAGGTCACTATTGTAGCCCCTGTTTCTTACAGCCTTATAGGCTTCTGGTTTAATTAGTCATCAAACTCACAAATATTGCCATCCCAGATTTTAGGATCCCAGTTGGTGACAATCATGGCAGACACTGAGCTCACCGACTGCTCACATAGCAAGCAGCTGGGGTAACATAGCATTTAATTTGGCTGGTTCAGCACTACTAGGTACTGAATATATGTGATCTAGAAACTTTATTCTGGTTAGGGGCTAAGGGAAATACTGTCAGTAATGTGAGTGACAGTTCCAGCAATCCAGCAAATGTGAGGTCTGGAAAGACTTTGTAACATAGTCTTTGAACATTGTGATGTCTGTAAATACCATTATTTTCCACAGTGAGTAATGCACAATGAGTAGAGTAGATCTGGCTTTTAAAAGGCACCTGGAGTTGGCTGACATTTTTTGGTACAGAATTTGGAATACAACAGAGTCTGTTACCAATGCAAAATAATTAGAAGAAGTTATGTATTGCTTGTATAATTGCACACAATTATGTATGTGCTGCAGTTTGTTGACTCCCCTTGTTCTCTGCTTTGTACTGGGAGAACGTAATTGCACTTAAGTCTGATGTTTTATATGCTGTTTAGAATTGCCTTTATTTGTCTAGTTAACATTCCTGTGTTTTTTTGTAAAAATGCAGAACATTTCATTGTATGTTAAAGGAGAAAGTGAAATGCATGAAGATTTTCTAAATGTGAAATGCATAAACTTCTTGTGAACAAAAGGCATTTTTTTAAATAAGGGCTTTGGAAAGTGACTGATTTGTACAGGAGAGGACTTGACTGGTATTTGAGGTGCTGAACAAGAAAGCTCGTTGACCTCCTTGTTGCCAAAGCATTTTTCAGGTCCGTTGTTGTTACTTTTTCTGTTGCCTGTCTTTTCTTCAGCCCTTAGGTCAATCGGACATGTGGGGAAAAAATGAGTTAAATGCATGAGATAGAAATAGGTGACTCAGACCTCCATATACACACATAGCTGCAGAATAGAGAGACACTTACCCAGAACAGTAGTTAGAAATAAAGTTTAATGAGGGTACGGGACTGACTGTGTGGACCAGGTGCAGAAAGACAAACATACTGACCAGCCCTGGCTAACACACATCACCTCCTTCTAACTCCTTACCTTTCTATTTTAATCTTTCCCAAATCACCTTAATCCCTACCTTCACCTGCCTTTGGTTCCTTCTCTAAGCAGCCTTAGTAAATTCTGAACAATCCTGTAAAGCTCTTCCCTCCATCGTGTAAACCTGCCCCTCAGTCTGAAAGATGCACTGGAGAGCCTTTTCACTGTCTCATCGGTGGCTCTCCTGTGACAGCCCTGGGAGGAACTGTGGTAAGGGCTCTTTTTCTTGGGGTGAGTTATGGGGGTTCCCTTGCCTGTTTTTCCTCTGTGCTCCTTCAAGCTGATGACTCCTGTGATAGCCCAGAATAGTTGGGGCAGAGTGTTATTCAGGTTCTCCCATTTACCACTGTCTCTCTGTGCTTCTTGGAGTTGGACTTGATGATCCTTATGGGTCCCTTCCAACTTGAGATATTCTATGATTCTTTGTGAAGATGAACCTTTTCTCACACAACCTAACAGATGTCTTCCTCCCTGTAGCTTTCTCTTCTCCACACTGAGCAAGCCCTGTTCCCTTAGCTGCTTCTTAGAGGATGTGTGCTCTAGCCCCTGACCGTCTTGGTGACCCTCTACTGAACTCAGTCCAGTTGATCAATGTCTTTTTTGTACCAGGGGTCCTAAACTGTATGTGGTCATGTAGATGTGATCTAATGGGGGGGGGGGATAATAATTTCCCTCAGTTGATTTTCCTCAATTAACAGACCGTGCTCCTTTTAATACAGCCCAGGATGCTGTCGGCTGCCTTTGCTGCCTGGGCACACTGCTGGCTGGTGTTCAGCATGCTGACTACCAAGACCTCCACGTCCTTTTCCACAGGCTATTCCAAATAACCACCATCTCCATGCACTCAGAAGTGTGATCCAGGAGGACTTGTTTCATCATTTCCCCACAAACTGAAGGAAAGCTGACTAGCTTGTAGGTCCCTGGGTAGAACTTTTGGCCTTTTATTGAAGACAGGTACAACATTTGTCTTTCATCAGTGACTGAGGACCTCCCTGGATCTCCACAATTTTTCAAAGATGATAGAGAGCAGCCTTACTATGATACCAGTCAGTTCTCAGCACCTGTGGGTGAAGCCCATCTGGTCCTATGGAATTGGATGAGTCATGACCCTAGACCCCAAGGTAGGGGCTCTGAAATGATACGGAGTCCTGGTAACACATAATGTGGGCAGCTATTCCAGCCTGCTCTAGAGGAGTGGTTTGATTCTTGGCCACTTATTGAGATGTCCTTGGAAACAGGATGAAACTTGCCTTTGAGACTTCATGGGAGGTCTCTGGTTGGTTGGTTGGTTGGTTGTTGTATTAATCATTGTTTAGGGTCACTGATAAAGAAGAATTCAGGTGTCTGGTCCTCTTCCTGCTGAGAAAGTAGGTCCTATCCCTGATACTTACCCTTCTTGGTTTTGCCTTGGGACTAACCTTTGTCTAAATGTCACGGGTGTGGGTTCCTCTGTGGAACTACCAAACATTTGTGTGTGTTCTTGATCATTTGGGAACTTTGGAAGGAAGAGTGTGTGTTGATGGTACAGATGTATCTGAATGGGTTTAAAGAGGTTTTCTGGATGGCATGATGGCACCTTCACTGACTTGACCAGAATCTGTGGTGAACCAGATTCCTTTCTGCTTTAAAAAAAAAAAAAAAGAAAAGAAAAAAAGAAAAAGTACTGTATGTAGCTGTAATTTTACCCTACAATTTAAATCTCCTTTCTTTGTGTCGCCTAGTATAATGGATTGATCTTTGCATGTCTACATTATATAGATGCAATTTTCTCATGAATATTCTTATTCACATGAATAATTGTCTTTCCTTGTTCTCTACATTTTTTCCAAGATAAATTACTTCATGTAGCAGCAGTTGAAGTGCTACATTTTAAACATTAAATTAACCTTGGATGTGAGACATAGATCAGCAACATCATGCTAGGAAAGGATTTCTATTAAATAATTGACAGATTCTTTTAAAGCAGTGCTTAAGCTCTTGAAGGCTATGACACCCACTTCAATTTATAGAATTTGGGTTTGAGCAAAATGATGCATTTAGCTTGAACTTGGCTCATTAGTGCAGATATTCATTAGAAATAATTTCACTTTAGTTCTGCAATTGTACATTTTATTTAAAAATGTAATGTAGTTTGTGTTGACTGTATTCTATTCTAGAGCTGCTGTTAACAGGAATATAGGAAATTAGTGCTGATAAGCTGGAAAAGTATTAAAATACATAGTAGGAAACAGTATTGCACAAGAAAACTTGAAAGGCTTTTGAAATGTCCCCAGGGTGGTTGCTCTGGGAAGCATGGTACTGCACTTTGATCATCACCTGGAGGTGGTATTAGCATGTTTCTGAACATGGAAGCTCTTTGGTCATGTCCAGGATGTGATGCCTTCTTTCCACCCCTGAGGCAACGTAACTTATTAATGAAAAGTTATTTCAAACTACAAATATATCATGTCCATGGGATTCCCTTTACCCAAATACTGACTGAAAACACTCATAAAAGTCCAGCAGCCTAGTGAGGCTGGATTTCCCTTTACAAATCTGTACCAATTCTTTCCAAATAGAGTGAATTTGTGCACGTGCTCAAGATTTATTCTTTATTATGGACTCTGTCACTGCCAAGGAGGTTACTCACGAGCCCGTAATTCTAAGATACCTTCCGGAGCCCTTCTTGTAGATGGGAATCATTTTAGCGGCGCTGCAGGCCTCTGGCAGAGCAGCTGTTTGTAAGGGTGGGTAGCATGCCTTTGCCAGCAGTTTTGCAGATTCACATTTGGGAGAATGCTACCCAGTTCTGGTGTTTATTAGTATTATTGGTTTGGTCCAATATTTCTTGTGTATTGAAGCTGACTCATTATAAAGGATGTCAGAAGAGACCAGTGCAAGAAATTCACTGAGTGTTTTTGCCTACCCCTGAGTGCTCCTATTATACTTTCTTCATCAAGCAGTCCTGTTGATTCCTTAGCTGGCCTCCTGCTTTTAATGTTTTAAAAGAACTTTTTACTATGAAGCTGAGTATCCATTGTAAGGTGCTGTTCAAATTCATTTCCATCCTCTTAATTTCTTGTTTACATTTGACCTGCCATGTTGTATGGTTTTTATGTTCTCTACATGTTGGCAAGCTTTCCATTTCTTTAAATTCTGACCTTTTTCTTCTGACAGCCTTCTTAACTCCCTGTTGAGCCAAGCAAGAATTAATTGTTTGGGGGGGGAGGGGGGGTGTCCCCTTTTTTACCTTTTGGTCCATGTTTTATCTGGGCTTCTAATCCAGTATTCTGTGTAGTTTCTAGATTGCTTGTAGATTTGATTGTTCCTGCTTTTGGGGCTGTTCTTTTCCTCTTTTTTCTTGACTAATAGCCTTGTTTTTACATTGTTCCATTTCTTCACATTTTTATCTAGCGCTTTCTTCACTCACCTGCTGTTTTGTATAGTAGCCTAATTGTGTTGTGATCACCACTAAAGAACAGCTCTTCCAGTGATTCCACTTGAACTGGTTCCCAAGCACCACTTGAATCTAAATCCAACTCTCATTTGGATTTCTGTACAGGTTCTTCTAGGAGTTTTGTTTCTGCGTCTCGTCCTGATGAGTTGCTGACCCATTCTGTATGTAGGTAATTTAGCTCCTCCTGTTGCTACCAGTACAAAATTTACTGCTTCTGTGCTCAGCATTTCATGATCACTGTCATTGCCCTGATGGAGGTCAGTAGTGTCCAGTTCTAGTGCTAAACTGGAATTAGATTATAGGATTCCTAACCTCAAGGATTCTTCCATGCTTCTCTTTTCCTATAATATCTTCATGCTCTTACACTACAGCTGTATATAATTCTTTAAATATATTGGAACACACACACCCATACATGTGGCTCTATTACTTTTGCAAAGTTGATAACTTAGGATTAGTCGTCCCATTGTTGAAAGACCCTGTTTTCACTGGGTCTTTGGGATGTCTGTTGCTATTGGGGTGGTCATTAGATGTCAAGCATTTCATTTGACCCCCCGACAGGTCTCCAGATTCAGTAATTTGACCAGAGCACGCCTGCCTTATTGAGGCTGCTGCGGTGCCAGCCCTGGACTCAGGAGGGGGCACCCAGTGCTCCATGCAGCTACATCTTTCCTCATGGGCTCACATCTAGGTCAAGACCTCTTCTATTCATGTAGAACATCACCATTGTGCTGAATTACCTTCCTGGCCTGCACCTCTGGACCACCCGCTATGCTAACCAGTTAGTCCCTGTTTGCACACCCTGTCCATTTTATATTTGTGGGTGTAAGTTAAGTAACAGGTCTGACAGGAGTCTGCTCTGTCATCTCCCTCCAGGCAACTTAGTATTTGTCATTTAAAGAGGAGACTTGAAACAAATATCATCTCATTGACCGTTTATTGTAACTATCTTCATTTAATTGTTAGAAATCAATGGTAAAAATGACTGGAAGAGTAAAACAATAATGGCAAGAAATTTTGAAAAGCTTTTCAAGGATGAGGTGTTAAATTCTGATGCTTAAAAGCTGTTACACTGGTTTTCAGCTCAGAACTACTGCTGTAAATCAGTGCTGCAAAAATTAGCCTGTCAAAAGTGATACATGAAGAATGCACTCTTAAGAAAAAAAACATGCTAAAATACCACCCTCTGAACATTTCAGTATCAAGGTAGCTTTCTGCTGTTTTGTTGACTGAAACCAGCGGAATCTGCCTGGTCCACAAGTGGATTCTGTTTATCTGGCTATGTGTTGTTTAACAAGTATATTAAATCAAAAGATTTGTTTGAATAACTGTCTTGTTGGAGGTGATTTGAATTCCTCCAGTGTGGTTTGGCTAATGTTTTCTTAAGAACTTTTCTGATGTGGGATTGAAAAACTGTTTCATTTTGTAAAAAGAAAAGGCATGGCACAGTGCTTTTTTTTTTCAGCATTCTTCATTCCCCGTCAATTTAAGGAGGATTGGGAACAAAGGGTAGGGCTTCAAAAAAGCCTTCATTTCTGTACTGCATGGTAGCCTTGGCTGTTTCTCTAAAGGTTTGTGCATTTCTGCGTATTTCAAAGTTACAAACATAGAGCAAGTGATCACAGAGATGCCAGATGCAGTTTGAAATACAGTAATGTAATCCTCTGTATAACTCATGAAGTGTAAGTTATGGCATTGTTTCAATCTCAAACTTCATCTTTTTGTCTTGCTTCTCTGAAAAAGGAGTACTGGTTTAATGGGAGCATCAGCTTTGTGTTACAGAAAAGGTATGAAACACAGGTAAGAATTAAACTTCTTAGAAGCAAAATAATGAAAGCAAACAATTTGTACTTTTCTACCACTGAGTTTTATAATTGCATCTGAGGCCTTGAGAATAAGCAGCTGTGTAATTTTTAATAATGTTGTAATATTTCATATAGGTATGTGATGGATACCTTGTTCTTCATCAGCCCTGTTGTTAAGGGACTCCTGGATATCCTGAAGCACACTTCACTGTTAACTATACGCGTGTGTGTAATGACATGTGTATCTTTTGGGTACGATGCTGCTATTAGTTTCCTAATATCAGGTTGTCATACTCCTGGGAATATTGCATTTTAAATAGTCAAAAACTAATTTAGTCAAAATCTCTGGGACTGTTTGCTAATGCAAGATGCTAAGCATTAGAAGTCAGAGACAGGTCTTACCTTAATGCTTGGAAAATAGTTATAAACAAATGTTCATCATTATCCTCTTGCAAATACAGAAGCAATACAACTTAACAGTGGGACTGTACTTGGAGCATTCATGCAGCACCTGATAACAGCAGGCTTTGTTGCTTGTTCTTTGTGCAACTCTTACATGGTAGCTGATAGACTATTTCTCTTGTATTCTCCCCTTTTTATTTTATCCTGTCTTACTGGATAACTGTCCTGAAGTCTGCTGAGATTCTTACAGAACTTTGTTGTCCTACAATTTATCAAGCAGAAGAGAGAGAACACAGAGGCCATGGATGGATGCATTTCATATCAGCCAACCTCTCTTCACTGCAGTCTATTTTAGATGACTATACTTCAACCAAACTTATTTTTCCTTTCTGTGATATGCATTCTTTGTTTGCTGCAGCAGTTGTGTGGGCATAGAAGTACTCATGAGCCCATACCACCATGGAAACAAGCTCCAGTGGCTTGATACTATGGTAATTTAGATGGCTTGTTTAGGATCCTGAAAGTATGAAGCTCTTGTGCAGTGTTTGCAACTGCCCGTTACAAAGTGCATTACGTTAAAACATTGCCCATTTTTCTTGGCTATGTAAACAACACGTATAAAGATAGCAATTCCTCTGGTCCATATGAGGGGATATTCACCTAGGTGGCTGCTGCACTCTCAGTAAATGCATCTTTCCCACCCCTCTGCAAGCCTCTCTGTGCTCTCTCTACTCTTCATAGGAACTGTTGCTACTTTTCTGCATAGAAATGCTTTGGTAATAACCATTCTTCCTTTGCTGAGTCCACCTGCCACCATCCCAAAAGTCAAATAATCAGAATAGGGCTGTTCTTTGTGTCCAAAAGGAACAGGCATCTCATCTCTCCTAGCAGTTCATGCAGTGCAGTAAGTGAAGCTGCTGATACCTATTTCTGGACAGGAGTTAAGGGACCGATGTGACATTCTGAACTCAAATTGCTCCACTATGTGGAGGGCACCAGATCTGCTGAACAAATCTATACGTTCTTCCCAGGATTAAGCAACAAGAAGCAGTAAGGATGCTCTTCCTGCCAGGGCATATTCAGGTGTGCATAAGGGATTTCCTCTTCTGGGATTCCATCAAGAAAGGAATGGCAGTGGAAGAGGGCAGCTGACAGAAGGTGATAAGCACAGAGCATCTTAGGGTACCCTAAGACAGGATACATGAGCTCCTAACAGCACCCACAGGAACATGAACAGCACCCACATAAACATGAACATAAATGGCCCAGTGCTTTTACCCTTTCCATCAGATCTGGATGGAAGTTCACCAGTGAAGAGACATTTACATGCCTTGCCTATTTAGATTCACAAGCATACCATGTTGGCAGATCTCTCAAATATTATCACAGACTCCTTCATCTAATATCCATTTCTGGGCTTTGCCCAAGAACCTTAACAAGTTGTCAGCTGAGACCTTGGGCTTCACCAGATGTGGATCTTCTCATACTCACCAGCTAGTCCAACTTGAAGTTTGTTAGCAAATCTCACTGGACACGCACACAGAATTGACATTCTGTGATGAAGCAGCCCCAGCCCCAGTGCCTCCAGTTGCTTGCACCAGGACCTACAGAGTCCTGCGGCTGACAGTCTGCTCCTCAGTTGCTGACACTTAGATCACCCTCAGACACAGAGAACAGAGTGAGATCTCACATGAAATAGTTAAGATTAGGATTTAACAAGGAGATAGGGTAGACTGTGGTGGTCAGGCACAGGGTCAGTCAGAGAAGGGTACTGACCTGCTTACACATAGCTAACCCCATTTATTCCCCCTTCTCTCTATTTTCCCATGCTTTTCCTTTCCCCGTGCACTTTACTCTCTTCCTTTCTCCAATCCTATGCCCTCCTAAATGAACAACCCATCCTTAATTACTTTTTCCCCATTGGTCATGGTTTTACTATATCTGCATCCAAATTTGGTATTTCTGATACTGTTACCTAGGTCATCTGCGCCTTATGTGGTATGACATTACCTGGGTCCTGTTGGCCTCGTAAGATCTTGGTCCCCAAATGGTCCCTCTGATTACCTCTGGAATTCAGCCATGTCTCACATAACTCCCCCTTCATCGTGTGTGAAATTCAGCCATCCTTCACAGTGCTATATATAATTTTCTTCAGCTTTTCACTCTGTTATTTATGTTCAGCAGATTCTAGTGTTGTGTCCACTAGTTTTTCATGGTCTGTTCAGTTAACTAAACCTCAAGCCAGTGCCCAGTCATCTACTTGCAGACCTTAACAGAAGCACTGTAAGTTCGGTGGCTCACATTATTTGTTTCTACAGTGTTCTGCTTCTCAAAGATCCAGAGAAACTGATAAACTTTGTGGGATGATTTCACTGCTTCTGAATTCTCACTAGCAGCAATAATGACTGTGTGGAAAATCAAGAGTATATTTTGTTATTGAAATAGGAATTGGCACTGTTGTCAGGAAAATAATTAAGTCCAGCAGTAAACAATAATATGCTTTGGCACATAGACTGAGAAATAAACAAAATGCAGAATAAAATTACAGGAACAAAATACATGCTCTGATTGTCAAGTCAGTTTTCAAACGTCCTTTTTCTCTTTTAAGATTTTTTTCCTTCAGCTACAACTTATGTTTAATGCAAGAATATGAATCAAAAGAATACAGGAGATGTTACATTTTTCTGTGCATATCATTGTCAGCAAAATAAATTGTTGCCTTGACCCTATCACACTTTTCCTTGCTTTTATGCATTCTGTAGGGCTTCCTCTCCAAACTAGCCTTGCTCTTATATCTCTTCTCTAAAACCTTTACCCTCGAGCAGTCACTTCTTGCAGAATCCAGTTATTCTGGCTGAGATAGAAATGCGAAATTTTGATGTGAGATTGAGATCACCTTTCTTTCTTCTTTTTTTTTTAGGAGGGGATTTTAGGAAGGGGTTTAGAAGAAGGTGGAGCAACCAGAAGGCCCTGCCTTAGCATTTTTTCAGACGCCTTTAAAGTTGTTAAGAATAAACAGAAGTGCTCCACTTCCTTTAGTTTTGCCCTCAAATTTCTCAGTCCATCTCAAGCTTTTCCTCCTGCTGTGTGTTTGTAGTGGTTTTTTATTTCAGGTATGAATTGATCACCATCATCCCATACCAAATTCTTGCTTTTCTGTTTCTTTTGTACACGGTTACACTATGCACTGGCATAGTCGAGCAGTTTTCTTCTTGGTGTCCTATTGTCCCTTTTTCTAAGAGAAAATATAAATAACTACATCCCTTTGGAGCACAGTTCTATCTCAGGGAAATTACAGTGTTCCCCCCCTCCATCTCTGCAGGGTGGCTGTTTGAGAACAATGCTCTGCATGCTGCAAAACACTCTTCTCTTCCCTTAAAATGTGCAACCAGCTTCTACTATTAAGGAATTCACCTGCTGTGGGCAGCATGCTCACTGTTTTTTTTTCTCAGCACTGAGCAAACTGCAGAAGGTTTTGCCATCTGTCCTTGAAAAGCTTCTCCTACTGTAGTTTTCAAAGGCTTGACGTTTCCTTCCTTTCCTTTTCTCCCACAATTTGCAGCTTACTGCACACTTCTGTTGAAATTGAAGTGTATGCCATCCCACTCCTCGTGGTACTTTCTGTCCTCATGTTTGTAGGCAGACTGAAGAAGGTCACTTTGCCAATTTACAGGTGATAGGTATTGCTTTGCAAAAAACCCTGTGTCTGTTTTTTTTCCTTTAAGCTGGAATGCATCCTCATTAATGGCATCAAACTGTATGCTTGAAATGCATTGTTTTATTGGGAATTAAAAATAAAAAAGGCAGGAAGAGGAGGAAGAATTAGAAAGGCAGCATGTAGCTGCATGCAGACTGTATTTATGTAAATGGACTAGTTTCTGAAAACCAGGTCATGAATGAATTGGGAATTTCTTATAAATCCCACGTGAAATGCTTCAGATTTTTAGCTATTGCTTTTTTTCCCTCTCCTTTCTTTTGTCTTGTGTCTTATGCTGAAGCTATAGAGTAAAATCATAACTAACAATTTGCTAGAGATTCTCCATGATAAATGCTGCAATGCTTTTAGTTTGCAAAAAACCCAGTAATTTACTGCTTTGACCTTAATTGATTAATCGACTTCAAAATACACATCAAAATATTTGAGTATGTTCAATCTGTTGTAAAATGGGAGATCCAGATGAGTAAGCATTTGTTAAATACTAAATAAATCAAAGTAATTTTTGGCTTTAATATGGAAAAAATAGACAAGTAAAATGTTTTATGAAAATGCTAAGTATAACATGATGGATTTCTTAGTTCCTCACTGCAGTCTTACTTTAAAACACTAGGGCGAGCTCATGATTCATGGTTTCTATTTTTTCCAGATGCTTGTTTGGAGAGCCAAGCCTCTTCATGTTCTCCGAACTATAAATAAAAGAGAAACTTTAAACAAAATACTGCCTTTTACTCTGTATTGTAGCAAATTTTTTTGGCTAATTGAAGTTGGAATGTAATTTAATACAAGACTTAAATAATATTCTCAATAATGAATTAGTCAAACTCTATTTTTTACAGATCTTCATCCACTGCTTATCCAAAAACTTTTTTTTTTGGCCGGTAACAGTTCCAGGTGTTTTGGAACCAATTTAACATAGGCTTTTTTTATTTTTTCCCCTCTTGAGAGCAGCACAGGATTTTTAGTGTAATGTTAGAATTTTTATCATGCATTTTTTGAATATTTTCACTGTGGTAGTGGTCCCAACTATTCTAAATTTCCGTTGCGGTATTTGGGAGCATTTGGGTAAATGAACCACAAACAGTAGTAGCATTTCCGTTCCTTGATTGGATGAGCAGTTCTGGCATGAATAACATATTTGTGTGTGTACAGATAGTCTTTGGAGCCTCAAATATGCACCCATGAGATCTTGAAACTAATTTCTTATGAGTATTTCTGCTAAAAAAGGAATGCTTGGGTATTTGCTGAGAGCCAATGTAAAAGATTGTCTGTCCCAAGCTCCTGCAGGAATTCAAGCCTGGTTGCATTTGTTACACTGTAATTTGAATCACTTCCAGTCCAGCAGCTTACAAACTTGTTTGGGTTTTGTACCCAGACTGGGTGAAAAATTAATTTTCTTGAGATCTGCGGAAACTACACAATAATTGAAAATGATTAATGTTTGGTTTGAAAAATAAGGCTGAAGTTAGTCATAGGTTTGCAGGCATTTACTTAGAGTCATGTGCATATGTTAAGAACAATCATATGGTTTCTGTGGCTGCTGTCCTGGCCATTTTTTTCAGTCCTTGGCATTGCTACCATCGAATACAAGGCAACTGTACTGTATATTTGCACCACAACCCTGGATTATGGCAAGCTCCCAAACAGTCTTGTTAAATACGTTTGACTCAGAATTGGATTAACTGATCCAGACCCTACTGCAGAGTTTGGAGTCCAACTTTCGGAGGTAATTCTGTCATTTGGACTACCAACAGGATAAAGTCATGATGTTTTTTAGACTAGATCTATCCAGGCCATACTGGGTATTTCAAGAGAAGGTGCAAGAAAATGTGCAGTGGACAGGTCTGGCAAAACCTTACTTCTTTTCTTAAATATACTTTCAAAGGCATGCAGCAGACCTCACTTTGATTGGATTCTCTCATATTAACAACAGTTCTGATGGTGGAGAAATCCATCCATGCCTAAAAGAGTTTAAAAACAAAGATTCACAGTAAGGAGTGAATTTAGCAAAGTCCACGAATGGCAAGTATTTTGAGTCAGAGAAGAAGTAAATTACAGCTTGTCTGCATCTCACGTGCATCAGCCTGGGTCACACAGGTTTTGCTGCACAAGTAAGCCTCAAGAAGAGATGATTAGTTTGGATGTTGCCATTTTACCAATTACTTTCCCCATGTTTTAAATCAGACTGAAGGAGAAAGCCTTGTGGATCTTTAGCTTTCAATGATAGAGGCTTCACAGAACTGGGCTGTAAGTTCAGGAGGTCAGAGCATTATACTGCGTACTTGCTTCTGAAGAGGTGTCTATAGTCTTTTTATTTTCTCCTGTTGTTTGTGGATGTTCTCAAAGTTTAATTCTTTATTTATTGGGACCTAAGCTGTTATGTTTATGCATGAGCAATTATCTATTTACTCCAGCATGGATAAGAGGCCATAAGGTTACAGTTGTTGCTAACATATCTTTGAATGTCAGTTCTTCTGATTGCTCTGTTTTTCGGTGCATTTTTTTCTCTCTGACAATGCTTGTTCCTTTTTTGAACAACTGTTCTCATTAGTGTTATGTTGTTTAACAATAATGTCTAATTGTTAGAGCCTCTGCTTCCCCCAGCATTCATCCAGGGGTGTGGGGAGGTTTTGTTTTTGTTACAGGATTGTTTAGTGGAAACCTTCATAGAAGTGGTGTTGGATTGGAAAGTGGAGTAGGGATTAAATAATTGATTACAACAAGAACATTCAACTGAAATTAGGCACAGTGAAATTCAGGAGAACGTGGGAGAAGTAGAAATTATTTTTAATTGAGATTCTGTAGAAAAACTAAGGCCAAATCTTTCCACTTCAGACAGTCTGTAATTTACAGTTATCCTACAATTAAAACTTTCAGATCCTAAGTGTTCATCTTGTATAATATCAAACTCATATTTTGACTCCAGTGTCAGTTTTGTTCTTCTCTCCTGTAACAGACAGTCCCTGAACTTTGAATCTCTTTCAAAATTCAGAGGTATTTAAAATTTGGATTTAAAATGTTTAATGCCTGAGGGCTGTGCCTACTTCACATGTTCATCTAATTTGAATGAAGACCTTGAGGTCTGTCCAACCAACAAAGGTACTGGAATTTGCTGTTCTGGAGAAACATTAAAACTTTTCACTGGGGGAAGGGGAAGGTAAAATTCCAATGGAAATTGTATCCTGCCTTTCCAGCAGCCCTAGCAAGCATTTATCATTCTGTTTCCATTCTTACTGAAGGGCATGCCTTCGATATTAGAAGTTTGTTATAAATTACAAACGTCCATAAGCTAGCTTTGAAACATTTGTGGCTCTGAAATATTCCTGTGCTCTCCTTACGATCATCACTGAAACTTTATAAAAAATATCTGCGATCTTATGTTCATGTTTTTTGATAGAAGCTAATTATAGATACTAAAACTAGCTGAAGTGAAGGATTTTTTTTTTTTTTTTTTTTTTTTGTGGCAGCATTAAGCCAAGATCATCATTACAAGGTTGCACAGTTTGTTGCCTGCGTAGGCCTGGGGAGCAGATGGAGGGAGGTATAGGGACTCTCTCAAGTAGAGCTGGCTGGGAAACAGTGCATCTGCTTTGTGAAAAATAGGGACATTTTGAAATATGTGTGGATGCTAGTGTGGAGCTAGGCATGGTGCTTCCATGATAGATTGGGAGAGAAGGCAGCCTTCCTGCAACAGCAGGCTTTGCTGTTGAAGACGAGTTCTCAGTGATGTCAGATGCTGTATTCGCAGCGAGATTTGAGCCCAGGTGTTGTCCTCCCTGAGTGATATAACACGGGGGGGGGGGGGGCTGGCGGAGATAAGGAGAATGTGTTTGCATGTGTAATTTGTTTTAAAGCTTTTTTAGTCATTCTTCCTCATTTCTAGCAATTTAAGAGGACAATGCCTTTAAGCCTAAAATGTCACTGGAGAACTGCTTTACCTAGGGTTTTAATAAATTCTGATTCACCATTAGCTCCACCTTAGTTACACCCACTTGATGCTGAAGGAGCTTCTGTGATCCCGGCACTAGAGACTCTGTTCATGTGGTTTCAGCCTGACAGCGGGAAGTGATGTTGCTTGGGTCAACCTTGCCTCTACTTGGCAAGGTTGTTAGAAATACAGAATTGTGTCTCTGCTTGTTAGAATTATAGAACCATTTAGGTTGGAAGGGATCTCTGGAGGTATCTAGTCCAACCTCTGCACTGAGCAAGATTCACTTCAAAGTCAGATCATGTGGCTTGAGGTTTTCATCAGCCGAGTGCTGAAAATCCCCAAGGACAGATATTCCACAAACACTCCAGGCACCTGTCCCAGTGCTGCACCAATGTAATGTTGAAAAAAGCTCTTCCTTCATGTCCTCCCAAAATTCCCCTTGCTCCAGTTTGTGTCCATTGCCTCTTGTCCTTTCAGAGTACACCTCTGAGGATAGTCTGGCTTTGTCTTCCCTGTAACCTTCCACTAGATAGCTGAAGGCAGAAATTTGATTCCTTGCAGTAGCCTTTCTTATTTGGTTCAATTGGAACAAAAAAGGAGGATGAATGCAGTCAAAGGAAAACTAATTTTAAGATGACCATATATTCATGGACATTTTTGACTGCTGACCCAACACACCCAATAGAATAGACTTCATCAGCATGCCCGTATCCCCCAGGCTAATTCCTCTAAGCAACACATGCGAAAGAGTGGAATTTTCCTGCCTTTTATTTTAAATGTTCTGAATTAGATAATTACGTGGAGCCCTGACAGATTTACAAGAGTAATTGCCTAATTTTATGATGCAGCACTACTGAAAACAAAGATTACTTGATCTAAATCATGTCTTGAAAAAGAAAGTCTTGCTGAATGTGTTTGAATAACAGCTGAAAAATATACTATCTAAAGTCCAGCCAGTCACTGGGGAAGAGCCAGCTCCTGGGAAGCAGCACAGAGGAACTGGAGATGCATGAAGCATGAGAGCCCTTGGTACATAGAGAAGGAAATGGGGGAAGCGAAGGATTACTGGGGGGACACAAGTAAGGGGATCCAGAAGAATGATTTAAAGGCCTTGATGAATCCTTCATGCCAGTCAGCAAGCTAGGTTCAATTTAAATTAGACTTTTTTTTTTTCTCCACTTCCAGTCATTCAAAACAACTCTGCTCATTCCAGCAGTATTGACCATGAAATTAATTTGATCTACTGTAGCTAGTGCAAGGCACTCCATCCTCTCTCCTGTTGACTGGTGGCACTTCTGGACTATTAAAGTGCTAGGGTTCTCTAGAAGAAGCACCTGTATTGGGAAAAAAAAAAACAAAAAACAAAACCCCAAAATTGTAGGAAATTTGTCTCTTGCCATTGTCACACTCTGCTTGAGCATTTTTCTGACTCTTCTCCCAACTGTACAATGTCATAATGGCAGTTGTAAATCAAACAGCAGGTTTTTGGCCTGTCTGTCCCTTCCTGGGAGACCTGATGTGCAAGTGAGAAGTCGCAGTTGCTCCCTACATGTGGCATTTTGTTGCCTTGCAATGATACCATGCCAGAATAGCACCCAGCTAATTTTCTTACTGTCTTTAGTACTGCTTTCAACACATCGAAATGGATTCTGGAGCCAGGTGGTTTTAGCTTTGAGTCAGTGTTATTATAATTTTATTGTATTTAATCACTTCAGTAGCACTTTTTCATGTTGCTTGCAGAATGGAGTTGCTGGAAGAACTAATAATAGGCTCTTCTGCACATCCACTAAATCTGCACCAAACACAACCTGCCTTCAAAATTAAGAGTGCTTTTATACTAAGAGCTTCTACCCTGAAGGCAAGATCATGTAGTAACTGTGCAACTGCTGCAGCTTCTCTGCAAAGTGAATCCAATGGATTGAGGACACCACAATACATCAGATATAACTTAAGGAGCTGGGTGGTTTTCTTCTTACAACAGAGATCATCTGACTTTGAACTAGGTGCTGAACTTCTGGGTGATTGAGCTAGGTTGCCTCGCTAGTGCATGAGGAAGGTGGCATTTAGTGAGTGATTTGTGCCATCTGTTTCAGAGAAGTGTCTCAAATAAGTGGAATAAGTCACCCCAGGGAGGTGCTCGTCTCTCCATTTACTGATAATGGAAGTCTAGAAGAATAGCTGGGACCCAAAAGCCAGATTCGCCATACCAACTGAGCAGCGGGAGCTTACTGTCCACCTTAAGGAGTGAAATTCAATGAAATTACTCCTTCTTGGGTCTCATTTTAGTTTAGTTAGCAAACTTTGGTCAGACCAAATAATTGAACAAACAGCATATTCCACTGAAGGTTAAAGGAAGCATGTAAGCTTGTTGCAGAAGTTGCTCTCTCGTCTTACTCAAAGAAGAGATTGTCTTTATGTTGAAGTAGTGATTAGTAGCACTTACAGTGACAAAACTCTCAGAGATACAGAGGTCTGCAGTATCTGTTCCTATTGTATTTTTTACTGTTTACCAGTGAATTCGAAGTGACAGCCTCCCATAAAAGAGAATCATATGTTGGTTAGGGGTTTTTTTTCCTATTACAGATCTCTAATACAGGTCTGTCTTTGTCTGTTGCTGCCAAATAGCAGGTCTAACAACTCCTGCAATTTTCAAAAGACTGTGGAAGCAGGAGAAAACTGAACTCTGTTCAGTCCTGGCTCTGGAAGATGAGGACAACTGAGGAACATTGGCAGAGCCCCCTCATTGTGGGGAAAGGCAAGGAGACAAGCAGAAATTAACAGCTTTGATTTAACCATTCTGATTTACTAACTCACATGTCTTCATGGTATTGCTCTGATACAGGGTGCTGATATGTCTAGACATTAAGAGACTGACACTGCTGCTCTTTTAATACTGCTTACTGTTGCGGTTCCTCTACTGAAGCAGTGTTTTCTCACTACCAGCCATCCCACTGTGCATTGCTATGGCAATAGAAATCAAGCACAAAAACAATCCTTCCCAAACATGTAAAGGTTTATTTACCCACATTAATTCAACTGCATACTTTCTCATGAATATTTTGGGGGTTTCAGTCTCAGAACAGAATGAACTGAAAAAAATTGCATTTAATATGAAAAATATGGATGACAAAATGACAGATCCTAGATGCCCAGTTATCCTGGGGGAACTGACTTGCAGAAAGCAGGTATTCTACATCTTTCAGAAACCAAGAATCCTTCCAGTGACAACAGGCCAGTCAGTCCCTGATGGGCTAATTTACTTTTCTGGAAAACAGATCACTCCAGAGTCTTTGTATCATGTGTCCTCCAATTTACATCTTAAAAACATCTGGTCAGCTGCTGAATAGTCTGTTGCCATTAATATTTTGCGTGGTGAAAAGACGTTCACTACAACAGGAATTGTCTAACAGTCCCAGTAGTGCCACACAGTTGAGTCAAATTCTCCTGGAGTGAACCCATCCATTCAGCAGGAGCTTCTCTGAGGGCTTGGGGTTGCTCCCTGGTGTACGTGCATTTAGGAATCAGAAGTAGCAACAGGAGAAGAAAACAATGAAAACTTAAAGTGCAAATGTTTAGACAGAAGGCTTGCTTTGTATAGATTCTATGCTATTGCTAAAATGATAGTCCTTCAAAATACGCTGCTATATTTTAGATGCGCTTCCTCAGCACTCCTTTAAGTAAGTCCTTTAAATCACCCCATATTGTCTGAACACCACTACTGAATCACAGACTGACGCTTCTCTTTCCTTAAATCATTTTAACAGAGGTATACTTAAAATACTTTAAGTGTACACATTCTGTGTGAAAATAAACAGAACTGAATTAAGTGTGGTAGAGTGTTTTCCCTCCAATTAAATCCACCATGTAATTTATCACTTTTATTAAGAAACTCATATCTCAATGAGTGATTTTTCATATCATCTTTTAATTAAAGCTGATTTGTGTCCCCATGGAAACTCTTAAGGTGAACTGCCATTATCATAAATCTGTAATCAATCACTTGTAACGTGTGAACAGACCAGTAACTGCAGATTTTTTTTCCAAATATTTAATAAGAAGCATTTGTTAAATTTCACTATTTACAAGTGAATCTCTGTTCTGACAATGCATCTCAGAAATCAACCTGAGTCTAAACTCTTGTCATTTACAGCCCAATTAGTAGAGCAGTGATGGTGGCCCGTACATTTACTGAAAAGTGAATTTATACCATACTTAAACACAGTTTGGAACAAAGAATGGAATAATTTTGTGATTTGATTTCCTGCTATAAAAATATCTTCTTGGAGGAAAGCAGGAAGCTTTCCATGATGCTTGAGGATGGGTAGAGTGGAAAAAGCAGCTGTTTCTGAGGTGCAATATAAAATCAAATGACCCCTCCATCTGAAATTAAATATGCCCATCAAGGAGTGTCATAAATCTAAATGACAACATCAGATGCATGCCACTGTGCTTGTAGTAAAGTTCCATCCATCAGAAAACAAAGACTTTTTAATGAGATGATCACTACAAAAGAACACTTATAGACGTCCAAGTTCAATAAGTTCCTCAAGAGGGTGTCCTGAGTGAGTGCTGCTTCATCTGACTGTTGGGTTGCTGATAAGTAGTCCATTGAAAGAACATTACTACATCCAGCAGTGGAAATTAATCAAATATGACATATTCGTGGCAGCAGATATCCCACCTGTTCTGCCTCCAGCATTACTGGACGTGGGTAAACTATTTGGAGATGCCAGTCTGTTCATTGACCATTATTCTGGGTTTCTCACCTCCTTTGAAAGATGTCAACAGATAATAACTTCTTAAGAATTGTTCTGTTGGCTTCTCACCTTCTGAATTATCCACAGATAGGTTAGCTTGGATGCTTGTGGCCTGCAGGCAGTTGCATTGTCTATATAAATGACAGCTATGTCATCGACATGGGTCGTACAGGCTTGGGACTTCCCAGTCTCATCTGTCTATAACTGCATTGCCTCAGTGTAACTGGCAGGCTTTATTCTGCACTTCCCTTTTTTTGGCAGGGTGAATGGTGCAAAAAGAGGGAAAGGTAGAACTACCGAGTGACCAATTTTTGGGATGAAGACAGTGGAGAAGTGTAAAAAATTATGACAGAAAGTGTGGGCATTTTTAATTTTTTCTTTCTGTTTCCTAAGTCACATATCAGGTGTTAACTGAGATTGCCTTTCTGAGATATGAAAATATTTTGTAATATCACCAACCTGGTGAAAAGTTTAGCCATGGGATCTTAATATGTTGCAAAATTCTGGTCCTATCTCCTTCTCTAACTTCACCACTGCTAGGGTTCTCTGTAAGATGACTATATCTGCTTTGTAGACAAGATGCCCCCAGGTACCATCTTCTCTTTCATTGTACTCCAGAAGTATAATACCTCTGGCTCAGGCTCATTTTTTTATGCTTTTTGTATTGCAGTGGCATTGACTGAATTTATTTCCAATGGTTTTTTCGTTGCCACAATAAACTGACAGTAATTGGAGGATGGATGAATGAGTATGATTCCAGGAGAAGAGCTCATCTGGCCATATGTGCCAAAGACTGTCAGGTGTTTGAGAGAATTGTGCTTCTTTGAGTGATAACGTAGCAATTTATGGTTCAAAGCTGTGCCAGGGGAGGTTTACAGTGGACATCAGGAAGCATTTTTTTACCGATAGGGTGGTCTGACTCTGGAACAGGCTTCCTAGAGAGTTGGTCGATGCCCCAAGCTTGTCAGTGTTCAAAAGGCACTTGGACAGTGCCCTTAATAACATGCTTTAACTTGGTCAGCCCTGAAGTGGTCAGGCAGTTGGACTAGATGATCATTGTAGGTCCCTTCCAACTGAAATAGTCTAGTCTATTCTATTCTTTATTCTATTCTATTCTATTCTATTCTATAATTTATACAACAATATTTTGTATGTAATTTGGGAAAGGTAGGTTTTTGTTAATTTTTTCTTTTTTTTTTCAGTTTCCTCTCTGTTAATCCTTAATATCTGTAATAGGATTACATGATTTGGAAAATGATGCAGGAAAGAGATCTGAAATCCTTAGCATTCCTACAAGTTCTGTGAAAATCAGTGGCCTAACCTAGCCCACATCAATTGCTATCTCCAGTGGTGGTACAGGAGATCAGCTCCCTTAATAGCTTCCAGAGAGCCTGCATGAGAGAGGAATGCTAAAAATGCCTTGACAGCAGAAAAGCTTTGGTCAGAGCTGAGCCTTGCTTGGAGGAGGACAACCTGAACAGAAGATATAAAAATCATACTGAATGAGGCTTCCTATGACCCTCTGCTTGCAAGCGACTTCTGTTTCTCTTTTGGGATGAAGGTTGATCTGAAGACACAGCATGTTGAGATTGTGCAGTAACTTTCCCTTCCCATCCTCAAAATGCAAAAAAAAAAAAAAAAAAAAAGAGAGCAGCCAGGGACTAATACTTGCAGTTTCTCAGCTGTTGTAGAAATGTGCCAAAAAGATGCAGGCCAGAGCAGCCTAATTGAAGGGTAATTCATTTAAAATTAGTAAATAGGCCTGCCCATACAGTCAGCTGTGTGAGCTTAGAGGACTGTAGCTGGACAGAAACCAGCATCAGCGTTGCAGCTTTCTTTGGCTGCTTTTATAATCTAATGAATGAAATAATGTAGTCAAAGACTGTGATTGTAAGCTGTTGAGTGACGATTTGCCAAGCATACTGTAATAGTAATTAAGACACAAAAGGTAATAAAAATGTGGATAATTACATCATGTGCAACATGGCTTAACTGTTCTCTGCAAGAGCCAGAGGAAATATCTTCCCTCGTGAAGTGTTATTTTCTCGAATCGGAGGTCTAGTCAGGTATTCTCTTTCTCTTCAAAGTATCATATTCTGGTCCCTTCAAGAGGTGATGTGTCAGAGAGCAATGAAGCCTCCTAGGCAGATCACATTTTTGACATGCATTTCTGTGCCCTGATGAAGACAGAGGGTGTGATACACTCCGAAAATGATCACCAGCCTCTGTTCTGAAGCCTGTGTGATGAAACATCCATTTTCAAATATTATAATAGGGTCAGTCGTTGGCAAGTCTTGCTTTGGTTGAGGGTGAAAACACCAGAACATTGTTTTCCCTTCTGAACCATGTCCTCCCTGTGGGTGATGTATTTGCTATGACTGGTGTTCTGGCTTGCGTTGACCTTGGCAGTTTGAAAGCAAACAGCAACTTTGTTCTGCTACTGCAAATCCTGTAGTTGATCTTGTCAGTAAAAGCTGTGTAAGTAGTTGGTTTATTATCCAGATAATGCGATAAAAGAATTGCTAATAGAGAGTCCTAGGAGTTAAGCACTTGTTGCCATGGGGCAGTAAGCAGAGGAAGGTGTTTTATGTCTTGTAGCTGCTTCCCAAGCCCTTGTTTTACAGTGAGTGATAGAAGAATACGAACGTCTAACTCCTGACAATTGCATGAGATCTAATCCTACTGAATGCTCTGTGAGGAAGAGAGATGCTTGGCTTTTAAAACCCTTTCCAGAATTAAGCCTATCACTCCAAGTTACTACCTCTCTTTTTACTATTATTATTCTAACAAGCAGCTTTATATGCATTCCAAATGTTGGAGGAAGATTGCTGACTGTACAGAGCATTTTTATCCAGACCAAATGCTGGAGCTGGTCACCAGAACTTGACCTCAGGCTAAGTGTGTGCTAATAATAATATATTCATATGTCTGCTGGTGCTCAACCAAAAAAATGAGTGGACAGGAGCCAGAATATCACTTCTTTACACATGAGATAATGTAATTCCAAGTGAAGCTGTGTGTGAAGTGCAACAGTTTCTCAAGCAGTGCTTCTCCCAGGCAATCCAATGTCAAATGAGAGGACGGGTAAAACAAAAGGAGAGAGCTTAGGGTACTCGGCACTGTCATCCAGTCTTGCTTTACTCAAAACCAACTAGTGTGCTAAAGGGCTACCAACTAAGTATATTATGGTATAACCCTAGCATTACAGCAGTAGCAAACCTTGCAACTTTCCTTAGAGTGTTAGTTTTTACGGTCATTGTTACAGCTGGATTTAACTGTAACTTGGAACTGTAAGTGATCAACTCAGAAGAAATAATTATTTTTAATTAGCTGTAATTGAATTTGGAAAGGATTATACCAGTAGTCTGAGATGATAAATCACTCAGAGCAGCTAATTTTTCTGCTTGCCTGACTCAGTTATCAGAATCGGCCTTCCTCTCTCTGCCACTTTTTTGTAATAATTGGGACTGGGATGACAGAGAATTTCCAATCTCTGCCCTGGTGAGAAGCTCTGGGAGGGCCTGACACAGAAAACAGTCACTGCCTCAGGAACCATGTTCTCATTCTCGATGTGTTGTTATTTGGTGTGAAAACTGTCCAGACTCAGGGCTGCCTGCTCCATGGAGCTGACAGCTGAGCACAGTGAGCGCAATGGGAGCTGGAGGAGGTGGAAGCAAGACAACTGAAAAGAATAAATAAAAGCAAGAATAAACCAGCCTCAGATGCACTAACTTAAATACAAAGTCTCTCTCCTTAAGACATGCACTTCTTTATCACTCTCTCAAACTGTGATATGGCACAATGGACTAGAAATTGTAAGATTAGGTTTCACTGGTGGATCAGTTCTCAGGCCTGCATGAGAAACTCGTACTGTTGATTGTACTCCCTTGCCCTTCCTATGACTTTTCAGTGGGAGGAAAAGGCAGGTGTAGAAAGAAAAATCTATTAAATGAAGTTTCTGCTGACATGCAGCTTGGCGGACCAGACTGGAATGGATGCTGCACCACCTTTTTCCCTGGAGCTTGGGCAGGATGCGGAAAGATGCTCCTCAGCCCTGTTAAGGAGCATTAAGGACCACAGTCTATCCAAGTACAATCCATTGGTCTCTCTCTCACCCCAGTTGCCATCCCACCCTAGCAGAGGGATTATCTGCACCTTCCACACTGCTCTTCTCTCAGCCAAGCTGAGGATGGTTTTGTCACTTGAGTGATGTGTGCCTCCATTTCCCCCAAACCCATCAGTGCTCTGTGCCGTGCACAGTCTCTGGGAGGATGTGCGGGCCACGGGAGGCTTCAGAAATATAACTGCTCACCCCAAGTGATAGTGCAAGGGTGAACAAGTTTGTTGTTTTTCACACTAACTGGAGTGTGAATGCATCCCTATGCAGGGGAAATGGGGGAGAAGAATCGGTCACCTCAGCTGGCCTCTATGTGCCTTGTGTTCAAAATAAACAGTCTTCATACTGCACTTGTCACTCATGTGGTTATGGGACAGGTATGGGGCTTGGATGCTTTTGTGGCTAGAGCAATTATCTCCCTGGGTATATCTATATCTCTTCTTTGGGATGTGCCTACCATGAGGGTAGGCTTGGGAGGGCTGTGACACACTGAACATGGTGCCAAGACTGAGCTGCGCCCTTGGAGAGGGTAGGCAATCTCTGATGTAGGTGGTGACCTGCCACAGTGTCCTGGGAGAGGTTTTTCTGAAGTCTGTAGCTGTCCTTTTGGGCACAGCATCCCTGTTCAGTGCTGTTCTCCCTGTAGAAACCTGTTGTGCATCCCAGCCTACCAACGTGCAAAAACCAGCATGTTAACCCATGCATTGGGAAAGGGAGCCTCGGTGGGGGATGCTGTTGTAGAGTATAGCAAGCCTGTCACTCTGAATTTAATTTTTTCATTCTGTCATTAGTATTGAAGTTTTTAATAGTAAATAACCACTTAGGTACACTTTCATTGCCGTGTAATGATTTTATTTTTTTTGCCTCAATGGATCTCATCTCATTTTCAAGTACTCCACTGAAAGCAACGGCTTGGAGTAAAACCATTTCATCCTAATAGTTATTTCTTTTGTGAGGCATAACAACCACCGATTTTGTCATAAACATAAAAACTTGGAACTTATGAATTATTGAAATTACATTTTTAATGTTTCAAAACATCAGGCCTCATCACAGTTGTAACAATTTTCTTTGGCTGTAAAGTTTTTCTGCCAATACCATTTATGCACAAGAGTGTATGCCCTTTTCTGAGAGGGAGAAAGGCCTTTTTAGAAAAAAGGGAGATGTTTTCTGGGTTAGGCTTCTTGTAACGTCCCAAGTGATAGTCTCATCAGCACAGTGAACAAAAACATTGGTGAAAATCTGAGTATAGGTATAAGTAACTGAAAAAACTACCCAGGGCAACTGTCAGTGGAGAGCTTTTGGAGCTGGGTAGACACCAGGAGACACTGAGGAGAGCTGGACACAGCATTCTAGATGTGTCTCACCAATACTGAGTAAAGGAGAAGAGTCCCCTTCTTCAATCTGGTAGTGATGCTCCGCCTAATGCAGCCCATGGTGCTGGCTGCCTTCTTTCCTGCAAGGGCATGTTGCGGGTACACGTTAAAGGTGGTGTCCCCCAGGACCTCAAGGGAATTTTCTGCAAAGCTGCTTTCTCACTGGTGAGTCCCCAGCCCATCCCGGTACATGGAGTTATTCCTCTCCAGGTGCAGGACTTTGCATTTGCCTTGGCTGAAGTTCATGAGATTCCTATCTGCCCATTTCTCCAGCCTATGGAGGGCCCTCTGAACGGCGGCACAAACAATCTGGTGTATCAGTCTCTCCTCCCAGTTCTGTATTGTCTATGAATCTACTGAAGGTGCACTCTGTCTCAACATGCAAGTCACTAATGAACAGATTAAATAGTATTGGCCCCACTGTCAACCCCCTGGGATATAGCACTATCGACTGCCCTGCAAGTGGACATCATGCCACTGATCACAGCCCTTTGAGTTTGGCAGGTCTGACAGTTTTCAATACGCTGGACTGAGGGTCCTGTCATCCTGCTGGTGACTTCTTTTTATGCATATGGGGAAGTCATTTGGCCTGATTTTCTGGTAGCTGACATAGGCACCTACGTTGGAGACCTAAACTGGGTCTGTGTGGTCAACAGAAGGATACACTAGCCCTCAGGAGGTGCCAGCATCTCTACATTGCTTAGAAGGAAAGAAGGCAATGTTCCTAGTTAAGCGTCTGATGTGGTATTGGGTCGGCCTGGACTGTTCTCTCTCTGGATTTCCATTTTATCATTCATCCTTTTGTCATCTCTCCCACTTGAAATGTGAGCTTTTGGGGAAATGCTTTCTGTCATGTGCTATGCCAAGTCTACGCCAGGGACAAGCTCGTCACAGTTTTGCAGTACAAATAACACCAACTGCTTCTGCTCTTCCATTATCTTGTCACCTGTTCACTGGTTTGACCCCATTGACTTTAGTGGGTTATCCCTAATGTAATTCTGTGAGGGAGGGATTTGCAGCTCAAAACTAATTCTTAAAAAAAAACCCACAAGTTTTTAAAAGCCCAGAGCATTCTGTCTGTTACCATGGGTATGACTCTCTTGTAAAGCAAAACACATCTCCAGGATTCAGTTATGGCAGCATTAGTAGAGGAGACTTAATGACATTGGGGAGAGAAGTGACTCTTTAGCTGCGAGCAGTATTGTTTCATCCCCAAGTGTGACATTTCTGTTTGTGAAATAACTTTCCTGCATATTTTTATAATATATATATTATTATATTTAAAATGTTTTATATACAACATTTGTATCTTGATTTGATGTGAGTAGAGAGGGTTACAATACATATGAACTATTTGTGGTATTAGTTTAAAACAAAAGGACACTTTAATTATGCTTATGTTGGGATCTGGTCAAGTGAGAAGTTAAGGTTGGTCAAGCACAGTTCTCTTCATACCACATGGGCCTTCATTCTGCTGTAGGGCTAGTATGTCACTTTTGAGTAGATGTAGAAAATGAATGACTGGATTTGCATCAAGGGACAAATTAGAAATTCTCCTGTAGAGGCCCTGAGTATAGTTGCTCAAAGCATTCTGATAAGGGAGAAGATAATCAGATTATTAGTATGGTTCTGTGGAAATAGGTGGTTATGACTCAAATTTCAGTAAAATTTTGCAGCTGTGAAATGTGATAAATCCCAGGTTGTATTAAAAGAAAAAAACAGGGAAAAAATTAGTAATTCTTGCAAGGATGAATTGGTGGCCAATTTATGATCAAATTTGGAAGATCACAATTCTGGCTGCCCTGAGAACAATGACTATAAAGAGGAGACAAAATTACTGGTACTAATTCCATTGCACTTTGCATTTACTGGCTGGATTAACACCGAATCAGTCATAAACCCTTCCTTTGCTATTCCAGACCTCCTGAACGCTTAGACGGTCAGTCAGTGGGTGGGTAACCATTCCTTTCTGCAGAAGCCTTTTAGATGAGGCTGTGACTGCTGCGTAAGTAGGGCTGGTGTGATAATGTTGCTGTGGCTGCGATGGTGAGCAGTCTCTGTGTTGTGGCTGAAACACTGTTGTTGGACACTTTCACATAGTCTATGGAGGCTTCAGGCTGTAGTGTGGTGATAAGAAAGGGAATTTTCTGTCTGACTTGAGCAAAAATACTCTAAAAATCTTTACCAGATTGGTATCAAGGACAAATAACCTGCAACTGTTCTCCAAAGAGACCAAAGATGTCTGGACTCTTGTCAGCTTGAAGATAGATTTTATTGCGACCCTTTGCAGAAGCCCTTTAATTGTTTTGCCCCTCAAGTCTTCCAGTATAAAACAAGAATAACCATCCCTTTCTTTCTCTCCCTCACTCTTTTCTATTTAGTTTGCAAGCTTTTGGCACCAGGCTGTTCTTCAAGTGATTCTACAGCAGCTAGCCTAACAAAGCCCCATCTCACTGAGACCCCTGACGCTGACATAATTAATAGAAATAATTGGTATGATGAGGAATCATCACAGCCTTCCCTGGAAGTGTTTAATTTTTGCAGGGCACTTTGGAAGGGACCTTCAGACAGCGGCTATGGCAGAGGTGGTTCCTTTTTCATATCTTTTTGTTAATTGTTTTAGTTGTGACCAAATTTTTTGCTTCAAAAAAGGTTTTCTCAAGCCGTGTTACTTGAGGGACCAATACTGCTTGGATGAAAAATCTTCAGGTTTTTGTTGAATGAGCACAGAAAGGGGAAGTCTTTGGCTCTCGGGGAAAAATTGCTATTTATTGCATAGAAGTTTTGAAGTAGCTCTAACAGCACTTGTTGGAGCACTTTTTGAAGGACCAATGTTACATCTGTGCTCTTGGTGCTCTTAAAACAGTCCTTTTACCAAGAACTGTACTGGGCAGCCACAGACATAATGCAAATTCCAGATAACATCATCTCAGCAAGGAAGGTTAAATACCTGCTAAATACCTAGAAACTGGGATAAGAATTAATGCATTGACTTTATGTTTTCTATAGATGCGTATAGTTTTGCCTTCATAGCAAGAATACTTGTTGTCGTGGTTTAACCCCAGCCAGCAACTAAGCACCACGCAGCTGCTCACTCACTCCCCCCCATCCAGTGGGATGGGGGAGAAAATCAGGAAAAGAAGTAAAACTCCTGGGTTGAGATAAGAACGATTTAATAGAACAGAAAAGAAGAAACTAATAATGATAATGATAACACTAATAAAATGACAACAGTAGTAATAAAAGGATTGAAATGTACAAATGATGCGCAGGGCAATTGCTCACCACCCACCGACCGACACCCAGCCAGTCCCCAAGCGGCGAATCCCTGCCCCCCCCTTCCCAGTTCCTAAACTAGATGGGACGTCCCATGGTATGGAATACACTGTTGGCCAGTTTGGGTCAGGTGCCCTGGCTGGGCATGAGAAGCTGAAAAATCCTTGACTATAGTCTAAACACTACTGAGCAACAACTGAAAACATCAGTGTTATCAACATTCTTCACATACTGAACTCAAAACATAGCACTGTACCAGCTACTAGGAAGACAGCTAACTACATCCCAGCTGAAACCAGGACACTTGTTGATACTGTGCTTCTCTGAATTTCATTCCTACGTTCTCCCAAGTAGGCACTCAAATATATATTAAAAAAAATTTGCTTATTCTCTGGGAATGAACGTATTCATTGCTCTAACGTTCACATGTGGGGCCAGTATAATTTCCTGTCCTTATTTCAAAATTACTCAGAAGAAAATTAACTCCCTACCAGGAAAAAAAAACCAACAGGGAAACAGTCAATTAAAAAGCCAAGACAGATTGGTTTTCTCCATGTTCGTAGGGAAGTGCACTGGTACTGAAGCAAATGACTAGACAGATGTGGGCTACCTGGGCCATTCTTTCAAGAGCAGCCAGCCACAGGTACAGAATTAGCAGCTTTTGACTAGAAACCAGAGGTTAAGCTTCCTCATGGTTAAGACTTGTCAGAGTCTTTCACAGCAATCCCGTTGTACAGTTCTTACGGCTGGCTGGTGATATTTAGCAATGTCTCCAAAAGCCTTTTTTTTTTTTTCTTTTGGATGGAGTAGAACTGATAGACATCTGCCTAGAACAGCTCAGCTTGCTTATACTTCAGAGATTTGTCATCCTCCTGGCTTATGCTTCTTCTCTGGTAGGAAGGAACAAACCTACTTCTTATAAGTATTTGAGTACATTTACATGTCATAGCTATGGTTGTCAGTCTTTTGCAGTCATCTTGAGTCCATATCCAGATGTTCACTCAGCCTTCCCTAATTAAGTGCACAAATTTAAGCCCATGTACACCTCCAGGTGATTCCTCACAATGTGACATTTATGTCAGATATAGGACCTCGGTTGTCTATTGTGCATTACTCTTTTACTTTGCACATGTTTCTCATCCATTTCTGGTTTTAAAAAATAATACTGTGCACTTACAGCTGAAAGCATATGTAAAGTTGGAGTTCCTGAACTTAAACTGATACAAAAAATAAGACAGAAAGCTAAGAGTCTGGATGATGATGGTGAAGTTTCTGAAGTGAAATTTGGGAAACTGAGCTAATTCTTGATCTATTTCTGCGAGGAATGAATGTAGAGGAACCCCCTAACTCTGCATTCTGTGTTGTTCATAGCAATAAAAATGGCACTTCTTTTCTTTTATCTTGGGTCTGTCTTACCTAATGTACTTTCACGTTCATAAAGCTGGAGCTTCTCGGTATGCTGGAGCCTTGACACATCTGTGATGCTTATTTGTAAAATCACAAAACTATTTAGGTTGGAAGTTACCCTTAGAGTCTCTGTTGCCAAGTCTTGCTCAGAGCAGTGCTAGCTTCTATCCCAGACTGAGCTGCTCAGGGTTTTAGTGGAGTTCTGAAAATCTCCAACGATGGACCCTTCTGAAGCTCAACAAAGGCAAATGCAAAGTCTTGCACCTGGGGAGGAACATCCCCACGCAGCAGTATTTGCTGGGAATGACCAGCTGAAAAGCAGCTTTGCAGAGAAGGACTTGGAGGTCCTGGTGGGTAATGAGTTCAACAAGAGCCAGCAATGTGACTTTGCAGCAAAGAAGACCAACAGTTTTCCTGGGCTGCGTTAGAAAGAACATTGCTGGCAGGTTGAGGGAAGTGATCTTTCTTCTCTACTTAGGATGGATGGGGCCACATCCGGAGTGCTGTGTCTAGTTCTGGGCTCACCAGTACAAGAAAGATATGGACTTACTGGGCCAGGTCCAGGAAAGGGCCACAGGTTGATAAAGGCATTGTAGTATCTGACATAGGAGAAGCTATGAGAGCTTGGGAGCGTTTAATCTGGAGAAGGTGCAGGGGTGCTTTTATTGGTGTTTATAAATAACTGATGGGAAGGTGCATAGAAGACAGAGCCAGGCTCTTCTCAGTGGTGGCCACTGAGAGGGCAAGAAGCAATGGGCACAAACAGAAACATGTGAAATTCCATCTGAACATAAGAAAACTGTTTTTTACTGTGAGATTGAACATTAAAACAGGTTGCCACAAGAGGTTGTGGAGTCTCTGTCCTTGGAAATATTCAAAACCTGGCTGGACATGGTCCTGGGCAACCTGCTTTCACTGATCCTGCTTAAGCAAGGGGGGTTGGACTACAAGATCTTGAGAAGTCCCTGCCAACCTGAACCATTCTGTGATTCTGTGAGATTGCACAGCCTCTCAGAGCCCTTGTTCCTGTGGTTCACCCACTGTCATGGCAAAAGCAGTTTTCATTTTTCACATGGGAATTTTCTTTTCTTCAACTTGTAACTGCTGTTTCTTGTCCTTCTGCAGGGTACTCCTCAGCAGTCTGGCTCCCCACCTCTGTTGCCTCCTACTTGATAGTTAAAAGAAAGTTAGATTCCCCTTAGCCTCCTCCAGACTGAACAAGCTCTTTCAGGCTCTCCTCTCATGTTCCCTGGTTTGGTAGATGCCAAACCACCTTCATAGCCCTCCACTGGCCTCACTCAAGTTCGTCAACATCTCGCTTGTACAGGGGGCCCCGAACCAGACACAGTATTGCAGATGTGTCCTCACAAGTGCCACATGTTGAGGAATAATAACTTCCCGCAACCTTCCCAAAGCAGCCAGTATTTTATCTGAACATCATTTTGCTGTCAGCATACCTGTCAAATCTTGGCCAATAGTGTAAGATGCAAGTTCGAAGGTGGTTGAAGATAGGTGAAAGTAATCTCCATCTACATCTCAAAAGGAATAATTGATGCTGTGCTGGGTCTAGTTTCCCCTTAATCGCTTTGGCATCTTTCTGGATGTGCAGCATTTAACTAACACGTGTGCAGCTGAAAGCAAAATCCTGCCACTGTCCTGTGACAGGTGTTAAAAAGTCTGATATATCCAGAAAACCTGGATATAATGTCTGCATGAGAAACCAAAGGGGACTAGCAGATAGAGGGAAATTGCTTCCAGTAACAGGCAAGGTCACTTGTAAAACATCTGAAGGAGAAGAAAGAGTTATTTATTTATTTAATTATTATTTTAATTACTACTTATTTGACACTGTCACTGTGTTCATTTATACTCTGCACACCTGAACCACTCATTTTTTAACTACAGCTCATAGTTGTTCATACAGCCTACTTTGGCTAGGGTGCATCTGCTTGCTGGGTTAAGCTTTCTTGTCCTGCTACAAAAGGGGAGGGGGGGAGAGAGAGAGGGAAGACCTGCAGAGGGGAAATAGCTAGATTTGAGAAAGCCAAGCTTGCCAGACAAAGTAAGCTCTTGATATCAGTTCTGGTATTTCAGGAGGGAAAATATTTGGAAACAATTCAGATTTTTCCAGCTGGAAAGAATAGCTGCTGAGCTCCTGCAGGAGTGAGTTAACAAGCACAGGCTTCCTCCAGCTACTTGCTACACAGTGCATTGACTAAACACAGAACCTTTTGAGTGATCAGCACCAGCCTGAAGACAAGTCAGGATGCTAAAGGCCAACAGATCATGGTACATTTTCATTAGCTAGGGAGGATTTTTGTGCCTTCTCACCATCTAGGAAGACTGCTCTGTAATTCCGGGGCCTTATCTGCAGGTAGTGTATGTAGCTGGAGGCTTGCTGGTTCCGTTGCTCAGACAAAGAAGTTAGTTGTCCTCATCCAGAGCTGGAAATGGAGAATGAAATTAATTTTTTGGTTTTCTTCCTGAAATCAAAGCAATGAGGAGAAGGTCTGCTATTTCGAAATCGTGGCATTCAATATTGTATTACTTACCATACACGGTGGTAATGGGGACCGAATGCCTGTTGGGAAGAGCTCAAGGTAAAGGAACATAGGAAATTACAATTATAAGCCTTTTTGCTGTGTCTGTCCCCTCAGGAATGTGCTTCTGTCTGGGTAGCTGTGGAGGAGGTGTT
This sequence comes from Haliaeetus leucocephalus, assembly GCF_000737465.1. NCBI lineage: Eukaryota > Metazoa > Chordata > Aves > Accipitriformes > Accipitridae > Haliaeetus > Haliaeetus leucocephalus. The sequence continues at coordinate 25,686,902 of NW_010972436.1, read as the reverse complement.
AGATTAGCTCACTGGGCCAATGTACCAGGATACTGTTGCAGAAGATAACACATAAAACAAAACCCCTGAGTTATGGACAGTCTTGACCTCTGGGGAAGCAGGTTCCCAGAAGGGCTGCCTGTGTGATTTTCGGGGTCACAGGAGGATATTCTAACACATAAGGGCCTGCTGGGGTCACTGGCCTGTTTCCAACATTTATATCATTAGAGCTGAAGTTCAGACCTAAGAAGGTATCTAGAGGACTAAAGTTGCAGTTATTTTCCCCCCACACCTCTGCTACATACTGACACAAGTTCCTAACATTCTTTTCAGGATCTGCTACCTCCACACATCAGTTTTAGACCTAGAGCTTGTGCGAGAAAGATCATCAAAGATACCTGTCTGAAGGTGGACCTTAGCTCCCAAGTCACGTAAGTATTCCAGAGTTTTCACCTCTTTGTGCTTCAGGACTGAAAAATTCCAGTCTTGAACACCCCCAGATTCCGATGGGATTTCATTCCTGCTGACTGCTAACATGAAAACAGGGTCCCATGAATTTGGCTGGAGCTGTATTTATCTGTCATTAAGTCTAGATCATGCCAGAGCCATCTATGGCACTTAGTAATGCAGAGCTCATTTTTGTCAGAGTTTACTTATTCAGAGATTGTCCCTGCAAGTCAGGCTAACTGATTAGGAATGGGTTTATATACTTATCCATTAGAAAGAGGAATTAAAATGGAATGTTATGGTGTTCTCAGATGTCTAAATTATATAAAGCAAGCAAATTCTGCAATGCTTGATGTCGAAATAATAAAAGATTAAAAACCACTTAGAATCGACATAGTATATTGCAGGGATACATTAATATGAAATATAGTGGACCCGATCTTCAGCTGATAAACCTAGATAGAGCTCCATTGGGTTTTGGGGAGCTGCATTCACTTCTATCAGCTAAAAGCCGAATCAGGTTTGACATAGACTGGGATGCAGTTTTTGTAGGCCGTGTGTGTATGAGAGGCAACGTTGGTTGATGGTTAAAGCAGTAGACTCAACCCTACAATCATCCGTTCTGTTCATGGCTCTCCCAAGAGTCAGGTGGGAGTTCCCGCACAAAGCAATTGCACTGCAGTTTCTTATCTGTGTAAATCAAAGGATGATGCTGTTTGCTTGAGAGTTGTCTTTGAGGTCTCCTGATAAAAATACAGCATATAAAAGGTAAATGACATTATAATCTATTTCCCATACCGTGTGCACTTCTACAAAACTTCATGTTGCTCTTTATTATAAGTGTACTGTAAACACTTGCTGTGTTTCTAAAATTTATAGTAAAGTTGGAAAAAGACTGAACAATTTTAGGGACTAGAGCTCTTGTAATTAAGAAAGCTCCAAAAGATTTAAAATCTCTGACTTCATCAGACTCTCTTCTCACATCCGACTGTCTGTATTTTGTACAGTTCTGTATTTCCTGACAGTGCAAAATTGAGATGATATTTAAGGGACCAAATGAGAGTTTGTTTTTGTTGTTGTCTGAGGTCTTTTTGTTTGTTTATGGAGCCTGTAGCTGCTCTTACCATAATCTATTTAAACCAACCATGACATTTCTAAATGCACTGCAGCAAAATAATCCTGAAAACAATATGTTCCCCGTGCTGATTTAAAGCCAAGCTCAGGTAATCCTAACTAAACCTGTTATCAGAATCCACAGAGCCTGGCCCTTTTGTGACTGAGCCCCAATTTTTTCTTTATAGAAGCTTCAAGTCAGCTGCCAAGAGTAACTTTAGTTCCCATCTATCAAAGGTGAAATAGCAGCCCTCTGCCCTTGGCTATTTAGCTCTTCAGCTGTGCGTGGAATGGAGCCAAACGTAACAAATGGAAAGACTTGAGCCAGGAAATAAACACAAAATAAAACCTGCCGTTGCTACACGGGGAGCGGCTGGGGGAAGAGGTGCTCAACTATCCTGAATATGCATGACGCAACAGCACTGTTGGTGACAGCATTCACGCTGCCTGGGCAATATTTTGAACTGGGGTGTCATGTCTGGAGGAGCAAGGTTTGTGGGAGTGGACGTCAACTTCAGAGGACAGCCGTGAACCGTGTCTTGTGCCAGCCTTATCAGGTCGTCATCAATGGGCTATGTGCTATTTTTGAATTGACGGCGACTCCGATACTAACTGTCTGTCAGAAGGGAGTGAAGTGGTCTGTTGGCTGCTGGGAGGATTTTGCCTGTGGTTGGTGGTGGTGGATCTGAAAATTACCACTGTCAGGAGGAAGCCGACGGACTGTGGGTGGGGGTGGAAAGGGTGTTGGGAGGAGGGTGTCAGTGTTGGTATTGAAATGTGCTCCCAGTGAAATGGGCTCTAATTCCAGCTCGGTCTGGTGTGGGGTGGGAAGGTGGCTCTGTCCATGGTGTTGGTATGTATCGCTCATTAAGCAGAAGGGTTTTTTCCATTACGGACAGAAACATTGACATGAAAAGTGCCCTGCTGATGGGAATGAACAGATCAAAACCCAATAGATGCCCTTTTTTGTTTGTACTAGAAAGTGGTTTTTAATGCTGACACATGTCAGCAGTCAGTCTTGTGGCGTGGCTTCAGTTGGTCTCCTCTCCTACGCTGCTCTGACTTCCTGCCCTCCTCTTATCCCTCTCTTTTCTGTGGGTATTTCATCTGGATTTGTTCATGCAATATGCCTGCATCTTTTAATAGCCCCCTTTTTAATCCTTTATTCCCTATAATCCTTTTATTTTCCCATTATTCCACACCATTATGGTCCTTCTTAGTGCTCTTTTTAGTGTAGTAGCCTATTGTCACAATGACTAATTATAAATGTTGTTGAGGAAAAAGATGTACTGGAAGAAATGGGTTCACAATATAGCTATTGTGGAACTCTCTTCCCAAGTTCAAGAATAAGGACCTGGAGTATCTATCTATCCTGACCAAAGTACTGTAGATGGCTGATGCTGCTCATTTTGGCTCTAGTTACAGTGTTCAGAACTATAGTTTATAGTTACAATGGTTCAGAACATGCGAACCAAGCCTTTAATCTAGCTGTTAATCTGGATTTTTGAACTGCAGAAAGATCTGCTCTTTTCCAAAACTTGCTGGTTCCAGGACTTGCTGATTTTCTAAGACCACCTATGAGAAAAGCTCACTGGGCTGGGATGGGTTGTAGAACCAGCAGTTTGCCCAGAAGTCAAAATCCAGACCAAGGTACACTGTGTTCTTACCCACAGGGACTGATAGAAAGAAAGAACTGAATGGCTTGTCTTTAAGGACCTCACTATATCCCCTGACCTTGTGGATCCATCATCCTTCTGAAGCCCTTTCTCTAAGAAAGGCATGTTATGCCTACATGTTTTCTAGCCACTTCCAATTCAGAATGTCTATCAGCTTTCTCGTGGTCCTGCTTGTGCACCAAGTGCAACTCTTATTTCTTACAGGCTTTACCAGGGCCATGTTACAACTTTTGGAGGCCTTTTCTTTCAGCTTAATGTTTCACTGCCCTCAAGTTAGTACAACTTATTTAAAGTGTCTGTTCCTTTTACTAAAGGCTTTTTTGCCTTCTTCCTCCTCTGTATAATTACACAGTCACATAGCCTGACATTTATTTATATAACTGCTAGATGAAATGGTACTAAAACCAGGATCAAAGGCACAATAAGCTCTAGAGTATAGAGCATGGTGACTTCAAGGCATGGCACAAAGCTTGCCTAACCCTCTGAGATTTGTTACACAGTGTGTAAGTCTCTTTATCCACATTTTACAGATATCAGAAATTGATTTCCAAATACCTTCTCTCTACCATGAAATACCTTGACTGAGAACTCACAGTACAGCGTTGTTTTGGCTCAGCTAAGGACTTTTTTTCTCTTCATGGTGGATGTGGGTGGGCTGTCTGTGTCTAGACTGGAGGATAGCTGAGAGGATGACTTTCAGGTTTGCCTTTTTATGTAGCAGCAAGTGCATTTCTTAACATTTGAAAGAGAGGAGTGCAGTATCCAAAATGCAAGTAATCCATGAACCTTTCCTGGATAAAGATTCTCATCCTTGCCATGACTGCAGCGATGTGTGTGCTGCTTCAATTTGAATTAGGGAGTTTAGAAACAATGTGTTCCACAGATTTTCTTTCCCCTGCTTTTTCCTAAGCCTTGTGGTTGGATTTTAGCCACTCTTCTTTTTCATCTGGGTTTTGGGGAGAATGTCTTGTGAAGATATGCAGTGCTTAGGTTTTGAGTCATGCATTGTTGGGGCTATCACAATCTGTGACAGCCTTGAAGTAGTGACCATGAAATAGTAGAGTTCAGGATCCTAAGAGGAGCATAATACAAACCCTGGATTTAAGGAGAGCGGAATTCAGTTTTAGTGGTATAACTCTGGTTTTGACTGTCTTTAGATCTGGACCTTATCTACAGATCTGAAACTTCTTCTGTTTAAAGAAAAAAAACAAAACACAAAAAACACAAAGAAAGGAGGTCACAAATACTTTTAATTGCCCAAGAAGTGTTTCTGCTCTCATGAGAGAGTGTGTAAGTCTTGAGATGTGAGCAGAGCTCCCTAAAGCTGTGAGACAAAACTGTTCACAGTGAAAGAAGCAGGCTAACTCATCCATGAATTCAAGCAGTAAGCTTCAGATATTTCTTGAAATCTCCTTCATGATTATGAGTTCACACATTTGTGCTTACTTGAGCTTGCAACACTAGTGTGAAGTGAGTAGCTGTGGGGATTAATGCAGAGCTAAGCAGAGACATTTATAGATGAAAGATTCATTCCAAATACAGTTACTTAAGTCAGAATCTTATTCTTAGAGTATAGTATTTTGGTCACTATGGTGATGAGCAGGCTATATAATTATACAGATAGCTAAACAAAGTTAGGTTTGTGTTAAGATGCTTGAGTGGCTGAGGAGCTGAGAGCACCTTTTATTGAACCTCACCAGCTTCATTGCAGCTAAATCTGCTAGAGCCCCTGTTTTGGAGCCCTACATCACATTTTTGAAAGTGGATTAAACGCAGACAATTGGAAATTTTTAGGCATTTGATCTTTTCTGGATTCAATGGGATGTGTCGGAGCATTTTTGAGAACTCAGCAAGGTACTAATTTTAAATGTTTAAGTATCAGATAATCCAGTTAACTACATGCCAGTTTATTGGATTTCCAGCCCTGGGCAGAATTATGGAAAAGCTGATATGGGATTTGATTAGTGAAGACACAGAGGATAGCAATGCATTTATAATATTTGTCAGCATGGCTTTATGGAACATAGGTCTCGTCAGACACTTGATCAAGGGAAATTTGTTAGCTTTGTGCATAAATATACCAAAGCATCTCTCAAATGCTTTTAATAGTATTGAGCAATATATTGGACAACAATAAGCAATAGATCATATGAGTAGATATGCTTTTCTGTAGAAACACTTTCAAGTGATTAAGAACAAGGGAAACAGCATTCCTGTAGCTTACAAAACGACTGTTTGAGATGCTTTACTGGCATTTTACAAGATTGGCACTGAGCCCAGTACTAGTCAACAATGTCATTAATGATCCAAAAGTAAATATGCAATCACAGCTGATAAAATTTGTGGGTGTCAAAATGATGAAGCACCTATAAATAATAATGAAGACAAGACTTTTAGAGAGGGCAATTTTGACTGCTTGTCAGCTAGGCCTGTGCAAATGGTCTTTTTATTACAGACAAATGCAAACTGCTGTCTCTAGGAATACAGGTAATTCTGGAAGAATAGATTATAGTGTTTTGAAAACACTGACTCTGAAGATGATCTTGTGGGTATGAGTCTGAGCAGTTCAATCTGTGCTGGTAGTCACAGACTGGGAGTTTTGTGTGGGGTTTTTTTGGGGGGGGAAGGTCTGATCAATGTTTTAGGTGTATTGGGAGAGGAGCAGTTGGTTAAAAACCACCTTAGCTGGGAGCATTGGACAGACCCACACTGGTATCTTTTGGTGTCAGGATATGGATAAACTAATCAGGGGGGAGAAGCAACACATAAAATGATTTGAGGACTGGGGAAAATACTTTTGATAAGTGATTTGATGAGCTCAGTCTCTTCAGTTCATCAGAAAGATGATTGAGAGGTGACCTGATTGCACCCCAGAAGTACCTTCTCCACAAGAAGGAGCAAAGTAGTTAAGAGGCTATTTAAACTAACAGCAACATAGCAAGAACCAATGTTAGATGGCGAAGGAAAACTCAGGCAACAAGACCCCTGTTTTTAGGAGAAGTGATTATCATTGCAGCCAAGGAGATGAAGGACTGAACTCTTCATGTCTCAAAACAAACTCCAGATACTCTCTGTGAGAAATACGGTTACCAGAAGTTGCTGGGCTTTGACCCAGGGTAGCAGTGAAATGACAGATGCTCAGAGGCGATGGGTGACAAATCCTTTCTGGTGTTCACGCTTACAGAGCCTTTGCACTTCAAGCCCTACTTTAAATCCTGGCCCAGGATCCTAAGGTAACATGGGTGTTTTGGGCAATGTCACCACTGCTGTAGCTGTAGCCTGTACAAAGAGCTTCCATAGTTCATTAAAATTGCTGAGAGGAGTGCAGTAACAGTTATATGATCACATTTCATCCTGTGATATCCTAAAACAGCTTCCAGACTTACAGATGGGGAAAGCCATGTGTGAAGCACCTGGCCACACAGAGCAAGCCAGACCTGGGACCCCACTTGCCAAAATAAACCACCCAGGCTCCATGGTGCCTGCATGCACCCTCTGCAGGGTTGGGTTTAGGAGGTACACTGTGGACCTAGCGTTTAAACACCTTTCTTCTGTACACGTGCAATCCAGGTGCTCCCTCATCAACTTGGTGCTTATGCGCTGCTTAATGCTTCTCTTCAAGCGGAGCAGCTTTCAGACTGTATTTCATTTTATATATCTGTGTAAAAGGATTCTTTTTACAGCTGAAGCTGCTCAGCATCACAGCAGTGGTGATCTCTATCCTTCTATTTCATTACTCTTTCCCTAGAGCTTAGATATAAAACCTTCCTGTTAGTTGCTCTTAATGTAGTCGCAGTCTGTTGCGCTGTGTTAACTTGTGAATGCATTGTCTAGCAGACTCATTTTTATGCTAAAAGAAGCAGTGGGGAAAGGAGGGGAGAAAATAGTGTTAATGGAAGCAGCGAGATGAGAACATGTCAGAAATCAGAACAAGCATCTTTATTGCTGCAACACTCCATCTTTTGCCTAACCTCTGACAATGGTGGTGAGGTCAGAGTCTTTTCAGTGACTCCAGTGGCTTTTGGATAAGGCTTTTTGTACTGAGGTTGAGTCCCAAACTCCTGTAGGTAAATCATGTATTTGGAGCCATCCACTTAAGCGCACTTCTGCTCCCCTGAGAGACCACTGGGAATGATTCCCTCTGTCGAATGTAATTGCCTTCAGGTCATGCAGCTTAAAGTCTCTGCTCTTTTATGCTGGAAATAGCAAGTTACCTTTACACTGGAATAGATACCGCAGTGTTTGTTGGAACTTCAATATGAAGGTACAACTGGCTAGAACAACTTCCAGGTGTTTGAATGGTTGGTGAGACCTAGCACACAACCTGTTATGGCCACAGGGGCTTGTTCAGAAAAAAAGCCCCAGTGACCCATGGAAAGGAAACAGAGATGTAAGTCCCTGCTGAAAGCTATTTGGTGTATCTGGTTACTCATTCTTGGAGAGAGTGGTTCCCCCACATCTTTGCTGCTTTTTGTCTGGCACTCCAGTACTTTCTCTGCATTGAAACAGCATGGGTTTAGGCTATGCTTTGTGTCTTAGTCCTGGATTTCCAATTGCATCTCCTCTGGGAGATCACTAAGGCACTCTTAATCAGAAAAGGACAAGAATTCCTGTTTTAAAACATCTTTCTGGTCTCAAATAATGCCCTGAAAAAAGCCTCATGATAACATGACATAGCTCCTGGAAGCATGAGGAGTATTAAGAAGCGAGACCAAGTCTTCAATCTTCCTCTAATGAAGTTTGGAATTTTTTATTAGAGTCTCCTACTTCCCTCCCTTTTCCTTTTCCTTTTCCTTTTCCTTTTCCTTTTCCTTTTCCTTTCCTTTTCCCTTTCCCTTTCCCTTTCCCTTTCCTTTCCCTTTCCTTTTCCCTTTCCCTTCCCTTCCCTCACAAAACTGAATTGGTTGCAGTCAGTACCCAGGGGTGGTAGATACAAGAAGGGATGTCTTGTTCAGTGATCATTTTTACATTGTTTGTTTTAATTAATATCCCAATAAAGTAGCAACACTTTAGCAAATCAGTAGGAACATATTAATCTTGCCCAAAGAATTGCACTTCACCTGAATCAACTGCTCTTTCCCTCACACTGTAAGAACTAAATTTTATTCTTTTGTTGTTCTCCTGTTGGGGAGGACCTAGTCATCAAGCCCTTTGGTGCTGGGAAAAAGAGACAAGAGAAAAAAATTACTACGGGCACAACCAAAGAAAAGGAAAGGGAAGGGATGTGAGGGTCAAGGGCTCAAATGTGGGTTCAGAGAGAATTACAGGAGGACAGTAAGCAGGGCATGCTTGATGATGCCTGTTGCTCCCCAGGGGCATCCAAGGAGCCAGTTGATGCCACCCACAGGTGCTGTGCTTGGATACCTGAGAGACTGGGATATAGAAACGGGCCCTGTCGTCACCTCCATCTTCTCCATCACCTTTCCTCCTCTTGATGCTTAGAGGACAAATCTGGCCAGGGTTAGGAAGAGGTCAGTGAGGTGATAACCACAGCCTTGGGTGGGGTCTTGGGTGAAGAAAAGGTAAATGGAGAGGGCAGGGGAGCAGCAGAGGCAGGATCAGGAGGTGAGGGAGGAACCAGGGAGAAGGACCACAGCTGGGAGCATTCAAGATTTTAGTCTGGAGCAGAAACACTCAAGAGCTTCAGTTAGCGGTTGGACTGTCTGTCACAGCCACCTTCAAGTGTGGAGGTAAGGGCACCGCAAAAGTTCAGAAAAGGCCAAATCGTTCCCTCCATCCCCTAAGGAGATTCTGGGGTATATGTTTACAGCTTAAAAAGAGGATGGAGGAAATGGGAAAAGCTTTGAGTGATTGCAGTGAATCAGGCCCAAAGGCAGTTTGAGAGACGCATCAAATGCAAAGACTTCAAAGAGGAGCATTTAGGAGGTGCACATTAAGCGCAGCTTTGGCCCCAGGCTCCTTGCAGTATGTTCCAGCAGCTTTATTGACTCTATAGACTCACAGGCAAGGCTGTATATTGTTATAAGCCAACACATCGTAGACTTTTATGCGCACCTTGTTGGGAAGAGGCCAGTTCTCCTAGAACGGATCCAAAATAACTAGTCCCTTCTGAAAAAACTTGGCTCTTATCACTCTGTTATTTTTATTGGTTTCCTAAAATACTGAGCACTTCAGAGGAGAAACAGATGGGAAAGATGCCTGTCACTACAAGCTCTCATTTTAATGTTAAATATAATGCAGTTTTTGGAGAATGAGTAGAATAGACAGCTTGGAGGTTACAAAGGACAGTCTTCACAGGAACATAGCAACATCTGTGTGCCATTGCTGCTGTATCATTTTATCCGTTTAACTACCTGGCTTGTGTGTTTTTAATTTACTTTAAGCCAAAAACTACAGGATTTTACATTGAAGGCTTAAAGGTCAGACAAAGCTAATTTATACCCTATAAATATGACCTTAACATGGGAGCTCTAAAACAGGATGCAGTTTAGCCTTTAGGCACTTAATTTTCCCAGAAATCTTTCTAAAGCTGGGATGGTTATAAAGGTATTATCAAGGTTCATGACCTTTCCTGATAAATCTGCATCTGATTTGAAGCAAACCTGGACTGTTCAACAGGTTTGCAAGAAACTGGAGTTAAGCTCAACAGAAAGTTCATGATTCTTATTAACACTACTTTTTGGAAGCCTATCTCTAAAGGAAATTCTAGTAATTTTTTGTGCTAAAAATCAAAGAAAGTGGCAACACCAAAACCAGGTGAGTATAACTTATATGTTCCAGACTTCCTGCTTTTAACTTTGGGGTCCAGTGAAGTTTGAATATTTTATATTATTACTTATTAATCCATTACATGTAATGTGTTTAACAGTTCAAGAAAATTATATTCTGGACAAAACAGAGAGTTGTCAACTATTTGCAGATGGTTCAGGCAACAGATACGGTGTTACCTCTGTCAAGATACAGGACACACAAAGATGAAGTGATGTCTCACAGGGTCTCACAGAAAAATCTGCGTTAGATACAGGAGTTAACTCCTAGTCTGGTGCGTTAAATCCACACTGGGTTGTTGTCAGCTTGAGTGCTTGTAGGCAGGCCAGTGTGTGGGTCTGTTGTCACTGTGCATAACGTAGGAAGACTGACATTTTCAGAAAGTATTAGGCTTAATTCTCACCTGACGTAGATAAATCCAGCATTTCTGGATGTACAGCAGTCTCAGACTGAGCATCAGCAAATCCACAGGTGTAATAAAACCTCAAATTCCACTCAGTCAAAAAGTCCAGGAAGAAAAACAGGGCATCTCCAGTGAAACGTGGGCTTTATGATGGCCCCATCAAACCTGGATTGTCTTTGCTTGCTAAAGCAAAGGTAGCAAGATGTCGTGCAGGATCACTGCTGAGGCAATGATGTTAGCCACATTCAGGCATCTCATCTGTGATTGTTCCTTGCTTTGTCACCGGCCGTTGCCAGCAGATGCTGCAATTCAAAGCACTTGAAGGTGTCAGAGCACTCACAGTGCTGAAATGCTTCAAGGACCGATCGGTTTGGACTCTTCTCTTTAATAGGTTTTGTACTGCATTTTTAAACAGCGCTTTGCCTGGCCCTGGCTGTTCTGCCTCCGAGGTGGAAGTTCAGCTCTCGCAGGCAAAGGCAGCAGCCTTGTCCTCTTACTCACACAGTGCTCTGTCATGTCACTAGCCAATTTTAGAGATTGGCAGGCAGCAACAAAAGTGCAGGGCTTGACTTCACACAAGCAAAGCAAGCAGCTGCTCACAGCTTTGTTCTGTTCCTGGCCCTTCCAGGAGTGCTGTGCTGTGATCTAGGCAGCCTGATTGATGCAGCAGAGCCTTTTCCCATCACAATGTGGCAGGGCTCTGCTCAATCCCCAGAGTCCATAATAACTCTGGGAAGGATGTCAGAGAATCATAGAATCGTAGAACGCTTTGTGTTGGAAGGGACCTTAAAGATCAACTAGTTCCAACCCTATAAGGTCTCCCCGGAGCCTTCTCTTACTCTAGGCTAAACAACCCCAACTCTTTCAGCCTCTCCTCATACGAGAGTTGCTCCAGTCCTCTGATCATCTTCGTGACACCTCCTCTGGACTTGGTTGAGCAGGTCCATGTCTTTCTTATGCTGGGAGACCCTGACCACAGTACTGCAGGTGGGGTCTCACAAGAGCAGAGTAGAGGAGCAGAATCCTATCCCTCGACCTGTTGGTCACACTTCTTTTGATGTAGCCCAGGATGCGATTGGCATTCTAGGCTGTGCGCACACATTGCCGGCTCATATGTGACTCTGCTTGCATCCCCCAGGGATATCAAGAAAGGTTACAATCTGAACCTGTCCTAGTTTTTCTGCCAAGAACCTCACAGTCTTCTAAGAAATCAAGTAAAAACATGGATGTTTATATAAAAGGCACTAAATAGTTATTTTTGTAGCTAATTATTAATAACTGTAGCACCATTCAAACCAGACAGGAATATACCCTGGTCCCTCTGTCAAATCTGCTATTCAAACTTTTGTATTTCCCATCAGCCCCTACCCAATAGTATGAATCGTTATTTTTGACGAGGTGGCTGGAAGAACACCAGTCTCAGGACTACTTTGAACAGCAGCATGGTGCAAATTGTGCCATCCCAGAGGTCTGTCAAGGGACCCTCTGCTTGTCCCCTCTTTCCTGTTATCACCAAGGACAGTTGCCTGAGTGCCATGGTTGGGTCTAGTTTTGGGGATGTGGCACAGGGAGAGAACGTCTCCCTGGAGGAACCTGGTTTTGTAGTGACCGTCACACCCTTAGCACATTTCCCCCCTTGCAGAGCTCCCTGGGTCATTTCTGCACAGCTTGTGAAATAAGGCAGTGGCTCTGCAGGAGGGACTGAAGTGCCCAAATGCCATTAACTACCATGAGGAGTGAATACTCTTATAGCTGAGGCTGGCAGTGCATTTCACTTTCCTTCCTAACTCACTTACAGACTCCCTGTGATGAACACTGACAGACAGAGCTAGAAAAGGGTACAGGTGCCTACCACAGGATTTGGACAGATACCTAGAGCTGTGCCGTGCCATTAGATACTATTTAGGCATCTAATGCCACTTGATGAGCCTTAGATACTCATTACTTTCCTCCTGGGTTGACAGAAGTGCTAGGTAGATCTGTCCTGTTCTGGAAGTTGGGAGAGATGCTCTAGAGCATGCCAAATGGCACAAGGCACATATATGGGGACGAGAGTTGAACCACTCCTGCCAGTGTTTGCATCCTGTTGTGGAGCTCTCTTTTAACCCTGGAGGTTCTGCCTCCCTGGATGCCATCAGTCCTGCTCTTGCCTATGCCAAGAACTGATCCTGGAATGAGCAGAGCTGTACCAAGATGCAGTTGAGATCATGCCTCATCCAACACATAGGTGGGGAAAGAAGACATATGTGCACCTTTCGTATAACACTTATTGATTGAAATCTTGACCTAGGAAGAAATCTAGGAAGATGGAGAATGTGGACTCTTGGTGTAATTGGGCAAATCTCACCCCTTCTTTGTAACTCAGGAGAACTCAGGTGAGTTAAATGCAGGCTGAGGATACCTAACCCATCCATCTCACTTCCCTCCTGCCACCATGAGCCATGCAGAATCGTTGCCTGTCTCCAAAGCCCAACAGATGTTAGAGAAATAGTTGCATAGTTCAGCTGTTCAGCATATGTTCCTCTCCTTGGAGACCAAAGTAAATCTGAGTTCCCAATCGGTACTTCTTGATTTTAAAGGCAAGGCTCAGTTTGAGATTTGGACATCTGACTGTCTGAGCTGGTTTTGTGCTCAGGAGAAAGCTGATCAATGCACTCCATGGAGCCTAGAGAGCAGTTAAGCTGAGCAGATTTAAAGATCTAACTTAGGGTGAGCTAAACAGTTCTGTAGGTTTCAGTGAGTTCAATTCCATTACAGTCAATACAACCAGAGCCCTAATACGAGTTAGTGAAACCTGGTTTGCACTGTAAGATCTTTAGGAGTGAAGTGGTGATAAAGAAGAAGTGGATCAAACACCCCTCTCTAATCTAGATGCCTAAAATCCCCTTAAGATGGGACTTAAAAGGAGTGAATAAGGACCACCTGAGGGTCAGGAATGCCTTTTAGCAGTTGTATGGTGAGCACATGACAAATTTAAGTCTGAACTCTCTTGAGTGCTCCTGGGCCAGCTCTCATACAAGTGGCCGTTCGCATGGCATCACCTTCCACCTAAAGGGGGAAAAGGAGGATGTGAGTGAGGCAGCTCTGTGCCTATTCAGGTGAAAATTAAGCATCTAAACAGTGACACTGAGCTGAATTGCATTCAGTTCTTGATTGATTTTTTGCACATCTCAGTACTGCCGCTCCCAAATTCCCTGCACTTTCTCACCGCACACAAAAATTGATGCTCCACTCTTTCTTAGCCGCTGTCTGCCAAAACTCTGTGAATGCATTGGAGTAGAAAGGAGCTAAACAATGCCCTATAACATTCTTTATAGTGCTGTTTAATGGTTATCTGTTATAATGCTGGTTTTTACCCTAGACTGTGGCTGTGATGGGGCTATGTGGTGTTTTGTTCGTGTTCTAAAAGCTGTTTCTCCCTCACTTTTCCTTTTGCACTGAGTTGGTTTCTTGCCATTTCAGCAGCAGTAGTGATGTTACTGGAATGTGTAATGTAATACCTTGTAATTGAGACAGAATTGGGAGAAGTGACGTCTTGGAAGTGCAGTCCTGAAATCTGTAGGTCTCTCCTTGATCAGCAGCTTCCCAAGAGAGAGATGCACTTTGCTGTCATATATATGTCCTTTGCAAGGGCTTGCCCTGTGACATTTATGCACTGTATGTTTTCCTGTGGCATTTAATAATTTCTAGTATCCTTCTATATGATAACGGTGGCACATAATCACATAGGCTGGTTTCAATTTGTCATTGCAGTTGACAGTGCACCTTATAAGGAGGATAAGGCAAAATGCAAGTCACCCTTTGCCGTGGTTTAACCCCAGCCCGCAACTGAGCACCACGCAGCTGCTCACTCACTTCCCCCCCATCCAGTGGGATGAGGGAGAGAATTGGGGAAAAAAAAAAAAAAAAAACTCATGGGTTGAGATAAGAACATTTTAATAGAACAGAAAAGAAGAAGCTAATGATGGTAATAATAACAATAATAAAATGACAATAATAATAATAAAAGAATTGGAATATACAAAACAAGTGATGCACAATGTAATTGCTCACCACTCACTGACCGATGCCCAGTTAGCTCCCGAGCAGCGATCTGCCCCACTCTGGCCAACTCCCCCCAGTTTATATACTGGCCATGACGTCACAAGGTATGGAATACCCCTCTGGCCAGTTTGGGTCAGCTGCCCTGGCTGTGTCCCCTCCCAACTCCTTGTGCCCCTCCAGCCTTCTTGCTGGCTGGGCATCAGAAGCTGAACAATCCTTGACTTTAGAGTAAACACTACTTAGCAACAACTGAAAACATCAGTGTGTTATCAACATTCTTCTCACACTAAATCCAAAACATAGCACTATACCAGCTACTGGAAACAAAATTAACTCTATCTCTGCCAAAACCAGGACACCTTTTTACCCAGAGCTTTTGACAAACTGGGAGTCTGTACTAGAGAGGTATGTGTACAGGACCAGGAGGAAATCTGGTGTCCTTGAAAGGAAAGAGAAAGACTGGAAATTTTTCAACTATGGATGCAATGCTAATGGGGAGAGAGAGGCTAATACTCCATGAGCTGGTATTTCTATTAATCTCAGGATTTTTTAGATCTGACAGACTTTAAGGAATCCCAGTGTAACAGTGTAACACACCTTTGGGACAGAGGGTAATTCAGGAATAAGAAAACACTACTTCAGCAGGGGCAATTGTAACTTCACAACAAAGAGCCTGTTTTTGTAGCACTCTTCAGTTTCAAAAGAGCTATGTGATGCTGTTGTGTCCTGCCAAACAAAGAAAATTCAGAAAGAAATTCAGCCTTTTACTCACTTTTGGCCTGACGAGGACATTTTTTTTGAGGTTCCTGAAGATAAAAATGTAAGTACAAATGTTATTTTCCTGCAAGACACACTTGGAAGAAAAAAGGCAGGTTGTTTTCAGGAACCTATGGCAAACGAATTTCCCACCTGGGTAAATACAATTTACTTGTACGTTGCATGCCAGAGAAACAATGGGTTTGCTCTCAAAATTAAATGTATGTCTTGAGGGATTACTGCATCCAAGCTGAGGCTGGAGGCACTCTGATCCTCCCACCATGGCTTTCAGGCATTAAGACACAAAGCAACAAATGGTGACTTGATCCTGTTTGCTATTTTTCGTCTTATTATTCCACTGATCTGACCAAGAGATACGCAAGTACTGATTTAATCCAGCACCCATTATGCCTGAAGTCAGTGCGTTGCATAGGTGTAGAAAGATGACATATGGATCCCTTTATGACCTCTGTCAAGTTATACGCTTTGCACATGCATCCTTCCTTCAATTTGTTACAATTACATTTTATAGATGCAAAACCCAACACAAGATCAAAGAGCTTAAACAAAATGGTTTGTGTTGATTCTCGTAATGGAGAAACTCCAAATACATTACAAAAAGAATGAGTGAGTACCACCCCAAAGTGCTTGCAATGGAAGAAATCACTCAACAAATACATAATGATGGAGCTTGAATAGAACTGGAAATTAGGGGTCCATCAAAACGGAAATTGCTGTTGTTAATATTGATGTTGGAATATGTTTGCAAGTGTTGCTTTCAGTAGCATTTGAAGCTAACTCCCTTCCTCCATGTCTAGCATGTCGCCTATTTTAGGAATGCAAATATGTTAAAATGGGAAAGAAGGGTAAGAAATCAACATCTGGTTTTGTTAGAATTATGAATTTACCGTGGATACTGACACAAACTACTAATTTCTACATTCTTTTGGGATTATGTTGTCTTTTTACAGAGGTCTTGTCATGGCCATCCATTGCCAGAACAATGGTCACAGGTACTTCGGAGCTGTCTCAAACCTGTGTCCAAAATAGAAGAGGTCAAGGCAAGCTACACTTCTTGGTGTGTCCTCTGATCCGAAAAGCTTCAGCCAGCTGGACAAAAGAAAGGTAATGATGAGCAGACAGCTTCTGAAACCCAGTTTCTGCCCATTATAAGATAATGAACATCACTTTTTTAAGAAGAGCCAGTTTGTATATTTTATATGGCATTGATTGCTTCTTCTTGGGAACCTGGCATTGGCCAGCTAACAGGTGATCTCTGCATATTGCCATCTTGCTGCATGGCCTTTCCAGAAATGTTCAACCCTCTCTCTAATAAGGTTGTTAGGAGGAAAATCTCATGTTTTCTTCTAAAGGAGGTACCATGAACCCATACTGCAAAAGGACTGATCTACCCAGTGCCATGGTGTGCAACTTTGGCCTTGGTTCCACTTAGAGAAAAGGACTTAATTTCACCCGCATCAGGCATAAATGTTTGCTGTGCGGCTTCAAATGTGGATACAAAGCAAAGTGACACCTAAGAGAATGCCTGCTGCAATTTATATCGCCAATTTAGATGCACCCTAACTGTTTACAAGCCCGCAGTAAATGGGCTAATGTGAAGAGGTGATGATGAGTGTGCCTGCTCTTCTGAAGGTGGCTTGTTAGCCAATAATTTATGTCTTAAACTTGAGACAATATTGGTTAAGTTAAACATGTCGATTCAGTGGAATTTGGTATCCAGCAGAAATGTATCCATCTGATGAAGCACTTGAGAAATAAATTAACAGCTTTCCTTTGACTCTCATATTGACATTTCCTGCTCAGTAATAGCAAAATCAAAACAATAACATTCAATTTTGTCAGAGTGAAATATTTGGCACCAGTGCAACCTGAAAAGAAATTTGGAAGCATTTTTTTTAGGATAAAAATCCTAATTTTCAGCAACCTTATTCGTATTTTTTTAATGACAACTTGAATTAAAATTAGAATGTTGCAGCAAGCCCTACATGCAAAATCTCTGTTTACCTGGTGAATATGAATGTATTTGAATGCCATAACAGCATATGACTTTATTAGTCACTCTGTAGAGAATATGATAGATGCTGAAGTCTAGCCAACTTCTGTTAGCACTGATAGGCTTATCTATGCTTAGGCTGTTCAGTGTCTAAAATGTGCTAGAGAGATGCATAGAATTAGAAGCTTTGACCTAATTTGGTGTATTCCACCTGGACTGCACTATACACATTGGAGCTTAGGGAAAGATTTAACAATTTATCAGAATGTAAATTAAAGATAATTTTGTGATACCTATTTCCATCATTTTGGGCCAAAGTGTCGTGAGATTTGCACAACTTTCAACCTCAGTGCTGGACTTAATTCAGCTCTGAGTGAAATTTCACAATCTGCTTCGGGGCCCAGATGCTTCCCTCTTCCTTTGGCACCATGAATTTCTTCTACTGCTTAAAATACTTACTATGTTCCCACAGATACTTGCAACTTGCTAAAAGTTTGTAGAAAAGCGAGTATCCCAGAATGCTTAGTCCTTAAATAGTCCCCGTTTAACTCAAAGAACAGATTTCCATGAGCTCCAGGGGACTCTGGGGCAGGATTCACTTGCCTGAACACAGGCATCTGGTGCCACTACCCTACATAGGTATCTGTGGGTGGCTACCAGAGATGATACAGGATTTATGAGAAGCAGCAGAGGCTCTAGGGGCTGGGCAAGATACGCCCACAGTGCCTGAAATTACAATGGGTGCTAAGACATTTAGGCAGCTGAACTGGGAGTTGAATAGGGCTACACATTTCAGTTCTTGCCACATTTGTTCGTTAAAAATGTTTTTGAAAAGGTCTTTTCCCTCCCATCTCATCTTTTCTCTTAATTTGTTCATGTAGTAATCAGGCAGATCTTGTGCAGCCAAATTTTACTTTGTGCATCCTGTAACAGTAAGATTTATTTTCATAGCCTGTAACTAGATCTGGCTGGGAACAAAGATGTTTGGGAGCAAGTTTACACCGAAGGGGTTTTTTTGGTTTGTTTTTTGTTATGTTTTTCTTAAATTATCAGTAGGATCAAACCAAACCCCAGAATGAGGGTATATCTTGGTTAAAACTTGACTAAATCTGGTTTTCACTCATGTGTGACTCATGTAATTCTCTTGAAATTAAGAGCAAGTGAGATGGTAGATCTGCCACCTATTCTAGCTCACCCAGCCAGTTTATCTTATTTCTTTTCTTCGTTGTAGATAGTTAATTAGAGGGAGAGAGACTCTTACAGTGGGTGATTATTTCTTCCCTCCCATTTTAGCATCAACTGAATTGGTCTCTGGAGACAGCTGAGTCTTTCCATTGCCTGGGAAGCTCATTTAGACCAGAGTCTAAACTTAGGGTAGAGAAATGTCCTCTAAGTGACTTGACCAGGGTTTCTCAGGAGGTCAGTGGCAGAGGAAGGAGTGACACTTACGTCTCCTGCAATCCAGTGCACTTTACCATCCACTTTGCTTGAAAGCAGCCTAACTTGTATATACAGCATGAATCAGCCTCTTAGAAATATCTTTCCCATGGCAATTGTCTGGAGAGTGAAAATCTGAGAGGAGGGTGGATTTTTTTAATTTGTGCAACGTGCCAGGATCATATAATGGAAACAAGTCAGTGGCAAAACACTGGGGGAGGCTGAATACAATTCAGAGAATGGAATCTGATTCTATATAATATCAACATCTGGGGAAAAAGATAACTTAGCAGATACAAGGCAATTTCAGTTCATTAAAAATGTATGTGCGCTCTCCAAAACACACTATCATGGGAAAATTAACAAATATGAAAACAAACTCATCAGGACTATTGCTGTAATTGAGTAAAGGATCCTGTTGTTAATCTGAAACATATAACTAATTCAGAAAGCACATGTCATAGTCAGACATTGTGGATAATGTGATTAACACATATATACATGCACTCAGACTCATTACTGTGCTGACTCTTTCAATTTAAATGCATTGAGTTATCACCTCATTCCTCAAAGGTAACATTCACACCATTCTTAATTATGTCTGGTTAAGCAAGAGTCAACTTTAAGGTGATTCATCAAAGTTATAAGGCAGGAAAAGTGATTATTTTTATTACTTTCTGCAGTTTTCCCAGGCTGGCCCTACAGCCCAGCTCAGCTCTAATGGATAGATCTTGTCAAGTTTGGGATACTGGGACCAGTGATGTCCCTTTTTACTTGTAAAATTCTAGGCTCAATTTCCAAAGTGATTTACGTGCCTGGGTCGATTACGAGGTGTGCAGGCAGGCTGGGTGAAATCGACTGTGGTCCCCTGAAGGGTTACATTTGAAAACTCTGCCCAGCAGCTGTCTGTATCACCCAGTACCTCAACTGGTAGGGTCAGCCCCTGACTTGCCTCCAGGTGCTCACGCCTCTGCTTTTGACCATTCCCAGAGCCATCCCAGGTTTCAAAAATGCAGGAACCAGGACAAAATCCCTCCCAGGGGAAGAGTATTTGGATCTGTATCCCATTGCATCTCACCATAGGACAAGCTAAACGGTGTGGCCGCGTCTGGTGCAGCACTTCTGTGCCTCTGGTTGCAGTTGTGTCGTTGTGCAGCCAAGACCTGTCACTCCAGAGGAGCAAATTGAATTTCCCTAACCATAGCGCTGCTGTGGGAAACCAACCTCCCATCCCCAGTGGGTTTTAAACTGATCAGCACACTGTCCTTTCTTCCTCAGCGACTAGCTTTGGGAATCATACTGTGAGGTGAGCTGGTGTAAGAACTACCCTGGGGAAAGAGGGGCTCTGTTTTGTGCATATTACTGCAGGCTTAAATACCTATTGGAATATGTCTCCCCAGGCCCATAAGGCTGTGAAATAGTCTTGAAGTTGCTTATCAGATATAGCCCTGAGCTTTTATAGGTGTCTGGTGAGATTTTTCCAAACTGTCTTTCTCTGACTTGAAGATCTGAAGTGGCTTTGCACAGCCTGTAACCAAGGTCTAAATCATGTCCAGTCCAAATTCCCACCAATTGTAAGGAAGAAAAGCCTAATTGCAGTTCATGCACCATCAGGTAAAGAGTCCTGTCCATATGAGAAACAGCAAGAAGTCCTAAAAAGACCTTGTTAAAGTCAGATCTTTAGCTGCTGGAAATTAGCACAGCTTGATTATTACCTACATGCTTCAAGTGTCAAATACCAGCTGAAAACCTGACCCTGTAGCTGAAAGCTCCCTGTTCCTCTTGCTTTTTCTGGGCTATTAGCTGAGTTTGAGTGTCAAGCTGAGTAAAGCCAGCTAATGAAAGCATCTCTCTCTAGAGGGGGTTATGCCTTTCTGTTGAAAGAAATATGTTCCCGTGCACGTCTCACAGGGCAGTGTGGAGATAACCATCCTTATTGCTTCCTGACGTCGGGGTGAAATGGGTTCACCTGCCTTAGGGCAGACGGTTTCCTAAACCACTCATGCATTTGCAAATGCTTCAGGTGGAGGGACAGCAATAAAATGCAGCCAGAAGCATTCAGTGGGAAGGAAATGAGCTGCACCACTCCTGCGTGCTCTGCATGAAGTGGGACACCTGGACAGAGCTGTGTCCCCAGTGAGATGATGTTACAATCCAGCCAATGGTTCCCTGGGGAATTAATTTTTTTTATGTTGGAGTATGCTGAACCAGAAATAACAGAAGACCTCTTTGTATCCACAGCCCTTGTCCTTGTGATATCTTCCCATTAACCTTGTATTTTAATGGTCATGAGGCAACCTATGTAGAAAGGTCCAGAAGTTGTCCACTGCCGGTATCTGTAGTGCAAAACTGCCTCACCTCAAGCAAATCTGAGCTATTGGCTGTAACACCCATTGCCTCTGAGATACACCCCTGTCTTAATTTCCCAGTTTATCTTATTGATTTCAACTTACTTAACTAGGTGCATTGCATGCAAAAATGCTAACACATGCAACCATAATGGTTTTCAAGTATTAACTCATAGGAGCGGCTAAAAACCCAAATAACTGCTCTATCCACCTGAAATTGCTCCTCCAATCTTGCAATGACCTTGCAATATATTTTCTCTTTACCTCTGCTCTGGGCTTGCATCATGCGTAGTTCCTCACCTACTCTTACAATGTATTTGAAAAGAAATCAAATGTCACATAGGCAAAGAACCAGACATCTTGTAGTCATATTTCCTATTGATTGGGAAATGCTGAAGCAATATGCAATTGAAGGTGTCTGAAAGGAGTGAAATGCCACCTGGTGACCATCACAATTAATGTACCACAGGGACCATAATAATTAGGAGGTGCCACTCGGCAACACAGCACCTTTATCCAAATGGCTTCTGGTTTAATTTCACAAGTGGTTCCATTTTGTCACTTTAGTGGAGTGGCTCAGAGAATTGGGGAGGGATTATATAATTATTCTACATCCCTTATTCTCTCTCACCCCTACTCCCTCTGCTAGTAATGCAATTTCGAAGTGGGCCAGAAGAGAATGACTGGAGATCTTAAATTTTTTTTTTTTTTTATTCCTAGTGTTGAGCATCCAAGGCTCTTACTGTATCACAGAAATATGTTTCAAATTGCTTTTTTTGTTCAAGGGTTGATTAGTATTTTTTTGTTGCATAGGACTGTTGTTGTTTGTGAGCCTTTGCAATCTTTGTGATCAAATGTCACAGATAATGAGTCCTAGTGACACAGTGGCTTGGCAATGGTTGCAATTTTGTTAAAATGTCTTCAAACCTTTCCTAGTTTTCCAGAGATTTTTTCAGTCATAGAAGCCACCTTTTGTTTGCATGCTCTCCCTCTGGAAAGAGAAAAGACCAGGGCGACCATAAAGGTGCCAGCTCCAGTTATTCAGCCCTATGCCTCTTCCACACAAGTGGTTAGTTCCTTTTTTTAACTACAAGGTATTTTTATTATGCTGTGTGTTACATCCCTGAAGTCTGACTTGTATTTTTGAGCCGCCACACTGCTGCCATGAGAAGGGACAAAAATTAATGAAGTGACCTGTTATCTGTGGTCGCACAAATTTCTTCTGGCCTTTCCAAGGTACCTGCACTCTGACCTCGACTCTCTCCTGTAGCATCGCTTGATGATAAGCATTGATGTTCAAATATCCCAGAGACTCATCTCTCTGTATGATTTTGGGCCTGAAGAATTGTTGTTCACTGGCCTTAAAACAGTTGTGAAATGGATTGGTCTTTACAGCCTCTTTGGTCACCAGATGCAGCAGGTACATGAGCAGCTTCTGTTGAGTTTTTGCACTGCACGGGGGTCCAAACACCAGACCCCACCAGCCTTGAGTTGCTGGGCTGTGCTGTTAACATAGGGCATCTTTAAAATTTGTGACTACTGTGTTTTCCAAGACTTCTAGTAATCCTGAGCTCATACAGGCCACAGCAGTTTTGCTGGCTGCATCTTCTCCTGGTCTTTGTGGTGCGTATATCCTTTGAAGCTTGGAGGGAATAAAAGCAGTAGGTCTGTAAGGAAGCTGTGAAAACCTACCTGAGCTCAGTAGCTTCCCCAAAATTCTGCTTTCTAGCAGTCATCTCAAGGGAAGCAAGATTACATTTGGTGACTCACTGTGAAGAGGCTCTCAAGAAGTCCCAGGAAATGTTTTTTGGAAAGCTGGGTGCGCCAAACAGCTGCAACAGAAAAATGAGCGCATTTAGCTTTGATGTTTTTGATGCACGACCAGTAATTTCATTGTTGGCCTTATTATGGCAGCAAAGCACGTATTAACAGGGCATAAATTACTTTAAAAAAGAGAGCAAAAATGTTTACTGTCTTCCTGGTAATGCAGTTGGCCTGTTGTATGATCATCTGTCAGGCATGACAGCATCTCCTATTTCTATGCAGATTTGTTATTTAAGCAAATTTTGTGTAGGTGCAGGAGGAGAGGGGGTGTTCTTTCTTTTAATGTACACCTATAATTTATTTAGATCAGAGCTTCCCTGCAGGGAAGTAGAAATAAAATCTTCATATCTGCTGTGTTACAAGAAGAGAGTTTGCAAAGACAGTCTCATTTCTTGTCTCCTTAGAGACAGCATTGGCAGCGTGGGACGCTCTGTGCCCCCCTAAGCATTACTGAAATTGCGACACATTAAAGCTGTTTGATCAGTGGAGCCATAACCTGGGGTTAGAAGCATTTCCTCTGGACCTAAAATTTTAACAAAGGCTATTCCAGTTTATGACATTCTTTTCTCTTGTGAGGAATGGTGAGGAGCAGGCAGAAGGATTAGGGACCCTTTAGCCTTTCCCTTCTCCAGCTAGACCAATTTCTGCCAGGAGAGTGCCACGTGGACTCGTGATTTCCTAATATATGTAGGACCAGGATCACCCTTAGAAGAAAAACAACTCCCAAGGTTGAGCCATGGCTTAGACAGATCTGTTCCTCTCCTGGAGGTGCATACTTCCTTCAACTCTGTGGTGAGTTTTCTCTTTGGAGAGGGACCCCTTTTAACTGGGATGAGCTGTGGCCACAGTGTGGATCTTTACTTGCAGACAGCCCTAGGCTAGGCACCATCTCAAAAAAGTTGTGCTGTTCCTTGGACTTGAGATGCTGGCACTAATTCTGTGCAGATCTGCTTAGTTCAGTGCTAAGCGAGGTCTCTGCAAAGCAATGCATCGTTTGTACTTAAGCTGTGGAACACCCTCCTGCGAGACATGGTAGATGTTAAAAATTTACTTAGATTCAAAACAGGACTGACATGTTCGTGGTGAGGGAAAAAGTAAATCCATGAAGGCCTATTCAATTTTAAGACAACATCCCTAATCCAGAAAATCCTTAAGCTGCAAAATGATGGAGAGTATTTGGCTATGTGTTTGCCTGTTCTTTCGGTCTTCCTTGAGCATCTACTGGAGGAGATGAGTGGGGAGGTACATGGGCCTGGGGTCATGAAGCTCTCAAGGCAGAAGCTATTATTTGCTTGACAGGGGCTGGATATGAGCCTTGTACGGGTCTAAAATACTGCCTGCCTTGCTTATATCCCTATTCTGGCAAGAGGAACTGAATCACCTAAAGTAGCTGTGGTTTAAGTTGGGTAGAGATCCCACAGCCACCTCAATTTCCTGCTTGGAAATTGCTGTTCCCAGGGGCTGTTTGAGGCTGCCAAGGAGGACACCTCTTGGGACACTGCTGGAGAGGGAAGGGGATCCGCGCTGCCCAGCACAGCAACTGCCAGAGCAGAGGTTTTCTGGGAGGTTTTCTTGCAGGGAGGAGCCCGGTGGGCTCAGGCAGGCTGGGAGTGATGTCCCACCATGGAGAGGGTGGCTCTCATAGTGCTGTGCAAGGCCAAACACAACGAGGGTGCTTGGAGGGCTTCATCACACTTCCTTTGGGACATTTCCAAAATGCACAGCTAAACAAGGTGCCCCTATAACTTACAGAGAGAAAGAAGCATTTGGTCTGGTTTAGGCATCTGGTTTAGCATGACATGAATGGGACTCACAAAGGAGGGGTCTTCTTTCAAGATGGACATCCATGCTTAGCTGAATCCCTCTCCTGCTTCTGTGCTAAGAAGGTTTTCCTCACAGATGACGACAAACATCTTATTTTTCAGGGAATGAAGCAGTGTGTTGAGGCTGTTGTTGGCCCAGACACATCTGGAGGCTTGATTAGTTTTCTGAAGCACTACTGTGGAAGAATTGATGTATTCAGTCCTATCATCTGTCTGTCCCTGTTGCTGTCTGCTTGTTTAGAAGGGGATTCAGAATTCTGTTTAGCTGAGGTAGAGCATCCCCGAGCAGGTAAGTCAAGCAGAAGGGCAAAGAGCGAGTCCAGTGCTTGGGCTGTGGGAGTTCATCTCCCTGGTTTGAGAGCTGTGCCCAAATCCTGCTCACTCAGGCTCACTTAAGAGACTAAATTCTCATAAAGGACAACAAGGCTTCACTAGGTTTCTCTGCTGCTTTTCACTTTCCCAGCATCTCTCTACAAAGGCATGGAGCAAAATCGCTGTGCAATTAGTGGCAAAATTCCCACTGACTTCAGTGGGGCCAGGATTTCATGTTAGACCTAATATTGCCTGTAATTTCCCTTCTGATTAAGTTAGTGGGCTGAACTGTTCTCAGTGGTGTATTGAGAAAGAGCAGTTCTTTCCACTGCAGGAAATGGCAAGTTCAGTCCTACGTCCTGTACTATTTATAGGAGACCCACATCCTCTGTCCCGCCAGTGGAGCTCCTTTAATGCCGGTGAACTTCCATGACTTCTTACCAATGGGAATGTCTTTCCACTTGGTCCTCAAGCTGCTGGAAAGAATGAGGCCATGATTAAATTTCTCTCTTCAGTAAAGAGCTTCTAAATTTCTTCAGCTTATGAAAAATTTGCTTATTTGAGAAGTGATCACTTCACTGCTCTGTTACTGTGAACCTACAGATACTAAATCAGAATAATTATGCGGCAACGTACATACACATTTTTTTGCCAGCAGCTGCTTCAGAGCACAAAGTGAATTAACAGGTTTAATTTTCTTTCATGGCACCCAGTTAGGCTGGTTGATGTTATCTGGGAACCTTGCCCAGAGGTAGTGTGTAAGACATTTTGCGTCTGTCAAATAAGAAATACCTACAAACAAATTCATCCCCCTCTGTTTTCTGTATCTGAGCTCATGAAGAGAGCATGTTCAAAGTAAGTATCCAGAAATCTTACAAAGAACATGAGAAGCCTGAGCACTGACTGGTCAAAACAGAGGAATTCCACAGATTTCTTCCAACGTTTTTTTTCCCCTCCAGCAGATAAAATATTTATTGCTCAGCAATTGCAGAAAGGGTAAGTGTGTTGCATCCCTAACTTCAGTTTCCCTTGGCATGGATTAAGAGGGCAGCAGAATTACCAGGCAATCTTAATGAGGCAAGAGGCCGTAATTTATATCTGCCTTGAGAGACGCAGACCCACCATCTGTGGTGCACTTTACTGGGTATGAAACTTAATTCAGGAAACCTGATTTCACAGGGTTTAAAGGCAAGCAATTTCCCTCTGCTACCTTGTGATACCAGGTCAGCCTGACTCTTCATCTGTTGCTCTTACGTGCTGCCCTCGGAGCATGCCTTGAGTCTGCAGGTACAGCAACACCTGTATCAAAGTTAGTCTCTGGGACCTCGCATGAATTGTCCATGCATGTCCAACAGAACCCATCCTGTTTAACCTGTATGTGATGAGAGAGGTAGAGACTAATTTCTATTTCCCTGAGCTCACCTGAGCAGCAAATGGCCATGAAAATGTAGTTAGCCTTGCTGGTTTCTCAGAGCTGCTGCTGGGGACAGCAAGCAAGTGTTGCATTTCAGTAGATTTGATTCTATATTAGATGTTGGTGGATGAAAGATAGGTCAAGTTTGCAGTGTATGGGAGTCCGGAGTCTGTCCATATCATCCATTTAAACTTTGCTCACCAGAGATATCATCCAAGTAGCCAACACGTGGGCAGAGAGGTCAGAAATCTCCCAGCAAATGTTCTGTAGACTGTGTTGGCATCATTGCAATTTATTTGTATAACCAAGTGTTTCTGAGGTCCCAGCTATATACTAGCACTCAACTTTGCTGGATAAGTGCCCTCAAAATCTTAGGAGATGCTTGTAGACACATATAATTTCCGAAGGAAATAACTGTCCTAATTTTCTCCTAAAGGAGTATTAATATCACAGTCAGCTTCTTTAGAGCTATGGCCTTTGCTTATGTCCTAATGTTTGAAGGGCCAGTGGGAGCCCGTTCACCCCGGAATGGAGCATGGTCCCAATGGAGCTGCCAGCAGAAATGCAACTGTGCCAAGAAATGAGCCTGTTAGACTTCTGCTCTGTAGGGACTCTGGGGCATTTGTGCATTGGGAGACTGTTGGTGGTACCTTATACTGCTGGGAAAAAAAGCATGGAAAAACCAACAACCTCCATCCTAGGAGCTGTGTTTAGCTATACCATAACAAAAGTCCTTACTCTTAAGTAATGCCCTCATTTTCCAGTAGGTGAATTGGTAGCTATGAAAAGCCCAGACTGCTCCTTCATCTCTGAAGTTGTGGTCAGTAAAATGGCACCAGGCTCAGTCATTCCCCAGTGGTGCTCAGGCAGGTTTCCATCCCGTAGGAAGGCAGTGCGTCTTTCCCGTTCCTCCACACCATCTGCATACAAGGAGAGGGCATGCTGGGATCAGGTATGGAGGTGACTTAATCATTTCTCATGCAGCACTCACAGACCAGAAGCCCATTGTGTGACATGCTATGTTATCCCAATTACAAGGTGGGTTTTGCCCCAAAGAAATTACAAACCCTAACCGGTGCTATCTCTTACTCTTTAGCACTGAAGGGAGATGGTACTCTCTTACCAATCTGCTCCTTTCCAAAAAAAAGTTTTCCTTGAGCTCTGTGGAGTCTTTTGCATGTTTTCTGTTTTCTATATTTATTTGTCATTTCTGCCTGCAGCTTAAATCAGAGAGAATTGCTATTTCTTTGCCATAGTGCAAGGTGAGCTGGCTCCCCAGTGTGCTTGAGGACCTTCAAAATCTTCCCAGCTATTCCAGCAGTGAGACAGAATGCATTGTAAAATGGTTGCCTGCCACCCCCAGCAGAATTTGAACACAGGAAATATAAAATGACAAATTACTCAACCCCTAGGTAGGCCAATTAAACGGGAAAAAAACCCAACTCAGCAGCAAAGGCTGTGTGTATGCTGTTATAACTGGGAAAGGGTTGCTTGAAAAAGGAGTTCAGCGTCATCTAATTTTTAGAAATTAATAGGTGCAGTGGGATTGGCTTAGAACAATGCCCTTTTCTCAAAAGGAAAATTTGGTCTCACTAGAATTACAGCTTACGTACACCAGCACGAGGAGGCGACAGGGGAATCGTTCTGCCTTGCTCCCAGCCAAGTTTCATCCGTCAGCTGGAGATCCTGATGCCAGTCAGTGTCAACTCCGGGTACAGCTGGGGAAGAGACATCCCTTGATCGTATGGATAAATGTACCCCAGGATCAGGCTGAGTTAACTGCATTTTGGAAGTAATGACAAAATGTTGCTTTGAGAAGCTCATGACACAGATGATTAAAGATGTGCATTGCACAATGTGGAGTTGGAAATGCAAGCTGAATCTTCTGATTTGCCATGGGAAAGCTTAATACTATATGGGGAGCGCTTCAGCCGTCACTCTGCTAGCTGTCTTCCAAGATCTGAACAATGAAATGGGCACTTATTTCAGATCTGAGATCAAAAAGTGCATAGGTCAGCTCTGATAGAAATTGCTGTAGTTCTGCATACTCCAGGAAAGAGAACTACCTCTCCAAAGACTGGGGCTGGTTTGGATCCAGGGACACAGCTGGACCCTATTCGGTGCACTCACAATCCTTCATCGCTGGACAAACACCACGTCACCAGTTGCAGGGGGGGTGTTGTGCCTGTAATAAATCACCCAACGCTGCATTCCAGGCAGAGAAGCTAATAAATGGGAAAACATTCTGCACTCATAAAACCCAATGATAACTAAAACACAAAGCAACTGAAGCTGGAGCAACTTTACTTCAGCTCTGTAAAACTAGGAGTCACACAGAGATTTGGAAAAAGCTTTTTTCTCAACCTGGCAAGTGTCAGCTCGAGCAGTAAATCACAAAGCCAGTATGCCTGTGGGTACTGCCTTGGGAGAGCTAAGCTTTAACTGTGATAATCTAGAAAAGAACAAGTCTCTGAGCCTTCCAGTTAATACAGAAAGCCTCCTGGGTTGCACTGCCTGGTCATCTCTTAGAAAGTCAAGGGTCAGAGTGATCAGATTTGCATTTGTCTTGCCGGTCACCAGAGGTGTTAGTGTGCTACCAGCTGCTGATCTAATCTTTCTAGCTTCCATTGCATCACTGCGCGCCAGCTCTCATCTGCTCCGTATGAAAGTCCTTACTGGACCTCTGAGACACTCTAGCTTTTCCTTTTTAGGTAAAAACAAACAAACAAACAAACTATTCAGCTTTGCCTGCATGATTTTTTTGTGGTTTTGAAGAGGAATGGGGTTAGGTTTTTTTTTCCAGTCCCTGCCTTGAAAACTATGCTTCATTTGCTTTCCCCAAAGTGCTTGTGATTTGAGGCAAGATAAAAAAGAAGTATTAAAAAGTGCTAATCTTTCAGCCACTGTATCTGTTAGATATGTGAAAGAAGGTGTACAGGAGGGCATGTCTTTATTTGTCATCCAGTAGGGCCAAAATAGCAATTTCTAGTG
This sequence comes from Haliaeetus leucocephalus, assembly GCF_000737465.1. Taxonomy (NCBI): domain Eukaryota; kingdom Metazoa; phylum Chordata; class Aves; order Accipitriformes; family Accipitridae; genus Haliaeetus; species Haliaeetus leucocephalus. Next base: position 25,657,592 of record NW_010972436.1, on the reverse strand, counting down.
TAGAACTGATCTCTGTTTTGCAAGTACTGGCATGACAACAGAGGAACTCTTTAAAGGCTGTGTCTTAGTTTATAAGAATAAATGCAAAACATCCAAAAGAAAGGTATAAAAGGGGAACTGGATTTTTCCTGTTGTTCTGCAGAGAAGGACAGTACACACTGTTCTCATGGTCTGTCTCTCTGTTATTGCCTCCAAGGCTCACATCAGTAATGTGTTGGAGTGTCCCACGTCTTTAATATTCATGTTAATTTTTTTCAGAAACAAAATGAAGAGGCTTCCACCATTGTCTTCCATGGACATGAAACCAGGGTTCTAGATGAAGATTGGAAAACACACCTAATATTTGAGACATCTGAAACATTTGCATTGAGCTAGCAGATGTGAAACAGGACCTATAGAAGACTAGAACCCATCTGTAGAAACTGTTGTCAGGGCACCCCAGCTTATCACTGATGACACTAAGTGGCTGTTTAAGCAACTGAATTTTGCTATTATGAATGACTCTGCAGATTAATACCCAAAACAGCTGAGTGATAGTGGCCTTTGTGCTCAATTCTGCAAGGGGCTTTGCATCCCTAGCAGTAGGATGAAGAGCTGCTGCTGAGCCTTCTGGTACTGCATTATCGAAGCTCATTCCCTACTAAACACATGTTCCTTCCAACATCTCCACCAGTCAATAAGTTGGAACGTGTTCTGCCTTGTATTTCTGGAGTTAAAACAAGAATGTGAAGCACTAAACTACTGCAGTTTTTCACATCTGGGCTAATTACATACGCAATTAGCCCAGGATCCCTGCAGAGGAGTATGAAAAAGTATCCTGGCATAATTCATCTGATGTCAATATAACCTCCTTATAATTTGGCATTACTGTATTGCTAATACAGCATCCCTCTATTCTCAATAGTCTGTTGAGGATTTCCACCCACTGGCTTAATTATTAAGTATGAAAGGACATATTTATTCACATTAGCAGGGGCAATTTGTGACTTTATACTCCAAGTTCTGCCATCTAAGTAAAGAAAAAGGGGGCCAGAGATTGCACAGAACAGCACTAATGTTTAGGATCCATCACGGAAGACCTGGGCCACAAAGTTGAATTACCTACTCCTTCCTGATTCACCGATAGGTGATAGGTGCAGTGATCGGTCCCTATTCTTGCTGATTGGTGACTCCAACTTGTGGCCAAGTGTCTATGCATCCAGCTCTAGAAGTTACAACTCCCACAGATCAGCTCAGAGATTCAGTAACGATTTATTCCCAATGAACCTGAAGAACCACCCAAGCCCACTGGCCTCGTGGTCAAAAGACACCATTCCTAGAGTGCGAGGTAAGAAAAGGAAGCAATATTGTTAGCACAGCGCATGGCTGCCTTTCTTGTTCACCGCAAAAGTGGCAAATCACAGGCAAAAAAGAAAGAATATTTAAACAAAAGGTGATGCAGCAAAGTTTGCTGAGAAAGTTTCCCCAACATAAATTGGCATAGCACAGAAATGCATCTGGCCCACAGTTAACATCTAGTATCTGTGGAGCATTTTAAGACCATTCACACTAAATCAGTACGATAAATGCATTTAACCCTTGGATAAGTAATTTTGAGGAACAGCAAGCATCTTGGTTTTAATTATGACACTGTCACTTAGGAGCCTGAAGGCTCCTATGTAAATGCATTTCTTCATCTACTGCTCAATAACTGTCTGTGTGTTTGCTTTTACCTTTCAGAAGAGAGTAGTAGTAAATAGGAGGTAAATTGAATCTCTCTTTTCCTAAGGGATAAACTGCCTTCTGTTTACTAGCCGATGCTGTGCCCAAGAACATAAAAAACTACCATAAAGCAGCTAATGTGTAGTATCTTGCTGGTAGGTCAAAGCCTTGGAATATCAGTACTTGCAGGACCCAGATCTTCAAAGGGACTTGACTCCTACTGATAGCACTGGGGTTTTGGGACCTGGGACATTTATGTGATTGATATTCTAGGCCCACGTTCGTAAGTCACGAACGAAAATTTGATTTCAGGTCTTACAACTTCTTTTGAAAATGTTGCCACTTGGAAGCATGACTTATCTCAGCTAAACAGCCTTCAAAAATGATCATACTCTGGCTCCATGCCTGGAACCAAAATGAAAGGCTATCTATTGGACTGGGAAGAACCAGACAAGCCTTGCAAGGTTAATTTTCAGCCATTTTCATCTGCTGTGTAAAGAGAAGATAAGGGAAAGACAGGAATCAGGACTAATAACAACCCCTTCTTTATTGAAGCTTGTAATCATCCTGTTAAGTAAATTATTTTTATGTAGAGGAATATATGAGAAAGGAATTAATTTTTAATTACACATAATGCTTTGCTGCTAAGGGCAATACTGAAGCAGATATTTTTGTTTGTGGCTATGGTTTTAATAGTACACGTCTCAGACAAGGGTATCTGCAAAAAGTGCGTGAGGGAGACAGAATAGCCTTCCTGTTAGAAGAAGGAGAAGAACTGGGCTTTTGGGGTTAGATCTGCAGTGGTTGAGATCACCTGAGCGTACATGGTCTTCCCTAGTAGAAGCTGTGTAAGATTTTGTCTATAAGCTGTTGAGATCCTGTCTAACCTCCCTCATCTTTCTTTAATTAACCTTTAATTAGCTTACTACTCAACTGTAAAGGATTTCTCTTCAAGCTTGTGCCAGTCTCATATAAGCCCATAGGCATCTGCTGCTCTTCTACCGATGCCTCTCTGTAACGGCTCTTTTGGCATTTGGATGTAGGCAGAATATTTTCCTCCTTCCTACAGGTTGTAGCAGACTCTGAAGTCAAGAGTCCTCACTACCTTCCACTTGTACTCATCTCCAAGTTGTTTAACTTCACAATGGCGTTGTGTCCAGTTTGGGTCCTCTATCATAGTCTAAGAAGCTTTTTTTTTTTTTTTTTTTGACAGCTGCTCTGTTGCCATTATCCAAAGTATTTTCAAACTCAAGCTCACATGGGTCATTAAACAGTTCTCCCTCTCCACGAGACTACTACTCATAACCTTTTTAGGGAGCTGGCTCAGAGGAGGGCTACATTTCTTTGTTGAACACCTTGCCCATAGGTAAGCCCACGCAAGAAGTGATGCAGCCAAAAACGGGGTCAGGGCTCATTGTGCTAATAAACCTCCTAGCCACAGTCTTTCCTGTCTTCTGCGAAACTGGTCACTGCCACTAACAAACCACACTTAGACTGACAAATGAAGATGAGCTCTTATCCCAGGGGACCTGCACAAGCTTTACGTCTGCTTGCATTCACACAGCAACATGGGCATCTCCTCCTGTCTGAACCGTGATGGTACTTTCTCCAAACCATCTAGGGACAACTGCAAGAAGGTCTTCACGGAGCTCTCCTTATGACCTTCTGATATTCCTGTCTTCCAGGGATCTTCCTTTTAACTCACAGAAAGTCTCCTAACACCTTCACCCCGTTCTCACAAGAACCTTTTAAAACTCCATTTTTTGCTTTCCTTTCCCATTTCTCTCCCATGCCCTTAATTTGACATTCCAGGGTGGGAACTCACTGCCTGTGCTTAGGACTCCAGATTGCTGTATCTTGCTATCACTCAAACTTTTCTCCATTTTTAACTGCTTTTTAACAGAATTTCTTTTCACACAATACACACAAAAACCAAGTCTCAGACCTGCCGATTAGTCCCTTCCATCTAGTTCACCTTTGCTCCACCAGATACCAAAAGGGCTCTCTGCTCTCCTGCTTTTGGGGCTGGAGCTTGGGGACTTTACACTCGTTCTAGTCTCGTCCACCAGGCTTACACATGGCTGCTACAATAAAGTCCCCGTACTCTGTTTCTTGATATTGAGCATTGAATCACCTTTCTGAGTTTTATTCTATGATGTGAGACCCTCAGACTAATTCCTTCCCCCGCCTTTGCGTTAAACATTCCTGCTGTGTCCAGGCTAATGTCACACATCAATGGCAGCAGTGGCACAGCCAAGCTGTGCCTATTTAGGTCTTTTTGCCTGTGCCTTGTGAGTTTCTGACTTTCTCTGGTGCTCTCAGTTCGGGCATCCCACCATGCATGGAGCTGAGTGCTCAGGATAAAGCACGGTATAAGGAGAGTCAGACAGAGAACAGGCGCTGGCTTCATGTGTTGAGATGTCTCCACGTTCACGATGGTTTTGGTAACCATCTGTTCTGCTCTCGCCTACACTCCCAGTTCTCTTCTAGCATTACCAATCCTGAGATCTCTTTTTGTTTCCCCTCACCATCTCCCTTCAGATCTGCTTTTTGTGCAGACATCAGTTTGGGTTTCCCTAAGGAAAATCCCATTTTCCTCACTTTAGTGACACATCTACCCAAAATTACTCTAAGTGTTCTAACAGGGGCCATCTCTATCAGATGGTAGCTGTAGCTGCTCTCACACTGCCTTTATTATGTCCCATTTACAATACCTTCCCTAATTTCCTTCCATCTTTCAGCAGATATCATGCCAGGGGATATGACTCCCAGCCTATTCCAACAGTCAGAATCTGGGACAGGGGGAAGGCAACTTGTCACAGGGAGCAAACTCTCCCACAGACCATACTGACGGCTTCTTGCACATCTTCCAGGAAGGAACCTGGAGTCCAGACACTGCTAGATCTTCACTCAGAGACCACTTCTATCCATCTCACAGTAGTCCCCTTACATAGCTCATCAGTTAGACTTTTCCTCTGTGGGATCCCATTTGCCAACATGCTGATGCAACCCAAAAGCAGCTTCTCCAAGACCAGGAGCTGATTTAATTGAACTGAGGTATAAAGCAGTGGGAGACAATTGTTAAAGTGAGGGGAAGTGAATGCACAAGGTTTTATTACCTACTCTTTATTAAACCCATGGACGTTATGGTAGGTTGCACTGGTGCTGTTGCTTCTCTCTTTGCAGACTCTTCTCTACGATAGCTTGTGCCAGAGACCCAAAGGCTACTGTCAGTACAGTCTTCCTCTACCTTCTTGGAGGAGCATTTCAGATGTCCTTGGCCTTCCAAAATTTTTGGGCTTCAACTTGTTCACTCAGCCTATTGACCAAGAACTTCCATCCTCCCAGACTGTGACCTCCATTAATGCGCCACGGAGTCTCAGCCACAGCAGCAGTCAGGCACGCTGACACACATGCCGATCAATCAAAGGTAACACAAGGCTGTCCTTCGCTTTTTCTGCCACTCCAGTGGAACAGCCACCAGCTTTGTGGCACGCTGAAGCCTCTTTGGTAAACAGTCCTTTAGAAGCACCTTGTGCATTTGGGATGTAATCTGCCCATGTGGTGGTAAATCCCAGTTAATTTTTCTACTGCTGACATTCTTTGTGATTTTGCTTGTCACCTTGCACCTGGCAGAGACATCTAGTTACTCTGCAGTGGTTATGTAGTCCCATGACACCACCTAAATATCAACCTGTTGCCAGTGCTTTCCATACAACCCTTCAGCTGGGTTTTTCAGACCAAAGTGTAAGACTGAGATTAGGCCAATCTGAATACAAGTTGTGTGCAGGACTCCATTATGTGGATCACAAATACTCTGCTGAAGTGCTTGTACTTCAGACCTGCCTCACTTTCTTAAGGTATTCATCTTATTGTGCTATATTGAAAAGTAATTGCATTTTTAAATGGGTCTGCATTTAAGAAACCTCCCTGACAGGCTTTACTCTCCTTCATTATGTGCCTCAGAACACGCTGCATGCATGGCATTTCAGTGTAATCAAAAAGGTAAAATATATAAAAACCTTCCTGAAAATAATGAAACATCTTATTTTTCATGATGGCAATAAGTAACTTAAACAAGTTGCTACTTACAAATTGATTTTAAACATTCTTTTACTTTTTTCAGTGTTTATTCATGGCATATATTTGAGTCATAAAGCTCCCAGAAGAAATGGCCTGGTGTGCTGAGCAGTTTAACTAACAATGTTCAAAACTCAGCCCAGCCTTGCTGTGGTGGATTGCTGTTGTATTTAATCACCTGGCCCCATGCAAAACAGCTGTTTGGATGTTTTGTTTTAGTGAAAACTTGTTCCCCCTTCCAGCATTCCCCAGAGAGAGGAGCAGTGGTCCCCGTGAGCAGGACTCGTGCCATCCTTGTAAGCAACTTGCAGTCTTAGTGCTTACTAACCACAGACACGAGCCAAGGGCTCTCTGATGTTGAGGTTTGCAGGAAAGCCACCATCCCTTTGGAAAAAAAAAAGGTCCAAGTAGCTTTTGACACCTAAACCAATCTCCTTATGCTTCTTTTAGAGTAAGTGAGCAGAAGAAATCTTTAGAGCAATATTTAGCTGACCTGGTTTAGACATCTCCTTTAATATAAGCTGAGCTATACTTGGGGCCAAAGGGAGAGCATGTAGCTGTGTTTATGCTCATTGCAATTTCCCGTCAGCCATCGAGTGAGCCATCTTACCATAGAGGAGACTGCTGGGGAGACTGGTCCAGCCCAGACTTGAGGTCCCTCAAACATGAGTATTCCACTACCAACTGGGCATGGGTAAGAAGAAGCAATGGGCAATGCCTTTTCTCCATTGTTGGGACTGGAAACCATGGGAAGACTGCTCCTGGGACACCATCTACCTGAGATGAGGACAGCAATGAGTAAAGAGAAATTTTGAGGGAGGAACTAGGGTAAAAAGGCATGGATGGGTGGGTTGGTCTGGGAAAGAGCAGAATAAGTACAGCATGGGTTGGTTGGGGAAAGAGCAGACTATCTGCAGCAAAGCTGAGCAGGGCTTCCTAGGGTTTTGGGCTTAGTCCTCTTACCTGCAATTTCCAGATATACCCTGCCTGTTCTGGGTTTATCCGACCACAGCGTGGGCTCTGGTATAAAGATTTGCCCATAGTCAGATGGGTGACACCAGAGACCGCAGTCACGTCACTGCAACATCTGGATGGGGATGGGAGTCCAGGGGACCCCCAGATTACCCTGCCTGGGGTCAGGCCAGGAGCTGCCTCACCAAGGGGGAGCTCTGGGAGATCCGGGAAAATGCCAAACGAGAGGCAGCAAGCGTCCCTGGACACGCGGATTTGTGACCAGCCCCTGGACTCCACTGCTTTGGAAGCCCAGGAGGACTAGCATAGAGGCACTGCTCCCTTAGAGATGCCTATATTTAGTCAGATGAATTTCTGCTTAAGAGCAGATAGTTGTCACCAGCAAAACAGATGCTCAGCCCAGCCAGGAGGCCATTACACTATGATTATTATTACCATATGCTTAATTTCCAGCTCTCTAGTGCTTGTCAGTGATGGATACTGTGACCAAAAAGTCCTCAATCCTGCAGATAACTGAAAGGATACAGAAACGTAATTCTCTTCCTTTGTTCCAGTAAATCTCTATTGTTCAGGTAAACCATCTGGTCATTATCACATATGCACACTTAGGCCCTAGAGGCTTAAACCCAAATTAGGATAATCCACTGCTGAGCTGACAATGAGGGGTGACATGTCGTAAAATTAATTTTTTTATAGTTAGAGGTATTAAAAAGCCATTCAGTGAAATGAAGTTGTTGTTATCACAAATAAATTACAGTTCAGCAGGAAAGAATTATATTGAAAACTGATTGGCTGTAAAATTAATAGTGTTTTGGGCAATGTGCCTGCTCTTGGCACTTCAGTGAAGTGTCAGGCTGTGGCAGTGATCACACCAGTCCCAGACAGTTGTCCGCATCCCACCTTCCAGGAGTGATGTGTTAAGTCTTGCTCCTGTGTATCTGGCATGGATTCCCATATATTGTGGAAGAAAAAGGCACAGTGTTTGTGTGCTATCTGGGCAGAGCTCTACAGGGGACATTTGCCCATGTGGATGGCTGGCAGAGTGCCCGTGTGCCTCTTCCATTCTCAAAACAGGGAGAAGTCATCCCTGTACGAGGTATTTCCACATCAGCTGTTTCTATTTTAATGTGTGGGTGATGACAGGAGGAGAGGAGTATTTTGATTACCCGAAGGTGAATTTTATCTTAACAGCCTGGTATTTCAGTTGTAGCGATGTCTCTGAAACAATTGCCAGTAATTTGAACAGTAGCGGCCACATCTCCCTTATGCCAACAAGTGCCCTTATATAAACAATTACAGCAGCAAATAAGAGCCAGTACAACTTTCTTCACTTGGACAACTGGGGGAAGCTATCTCAGATCCTGTCTGTTGGTATACAATGTGTCTTCATCCAAGGAAGAGCCAGTTTTCTTACATAGACCCTAGTCTCTTGGAAAAAATCATGCATGCATTGTTAGTGGAAGAGCCACAGACATCTTATCTGTCTTTTGCTCTGTCATATCTGTGTGTAGATGAAAGTTGCTTATGGTTGACACTGGACCTGATTGCTTGAGGACAGCTTGTCATTACATCTTCCCTGTGCTCTAGACAGGGAACCTGTAGTATTTGCTATACTTCAATGAGATGATAAAAGCCAAGTGTGTTGAGTGTGCATGGGGGTTTTTGCCCTCCTGTTCCGTCAGCATGTGCCCATTTAGGATAATGTGAACAGGGTTTTTGCAAGAAAATTTCTTTTCATGATCAACTCCCATTTTGCAGCACTGAGAGTGGCTGTGGGGTCAGCCACGGACAGTAGTCTTGTTGGGAGGGGATGGAGACAACCAATATCCTGCCCCAGATACAACATTGATAGTTTCTCTCAAAAGTTTCGTTGCTTCCAGTCTCTCTGTCTCCGTCAGCTTTCTCTTGCTACCCATCCCATTAAGCAGGAGTGATTTCAATAAAAAGTCCCCAGTGGACTTCCTGATGTCAGAAAATCCTGTTACTAATCCGGATTGCATGGATATAGCAGATAGATTCTGTGGTTATAGCCTCATTAAAATTGCGTAGAGAATGAATGGGTTCTAACGAGACCCTTTGGAATACATGTAACTGTGTCAGTTGATTGTCTTTCAGCAAATACCAAATCATAAAAATGTCATTGAAGGTTATATATATATTCAAGGAAGAAACAGTAAGTACCTTCTGAGTTCACAAATACTGTCCTTCACAATAAAAGTCTTATTTGTAGTGAACACTCATTTTTAAAGTTGTCCAAACCTGAAGCTGAATTGAAGTTATTGCTTGTTTCTTTCAGTCTCAGAACCAATTGCAAGAGATTTATCTACTTTCAAAATATTTTTGCAAAATATCAGTCCCCGAAGTCAATTAAACTAAAGCTTAGTGAGATATGATGAAATAAAAAATAATTAGAACACGCATGTTCCAAAAAAAAGAGTTTTCTGGCAAAAATGCATCTGTCTTTAAATTCAGATGTGCTGCAGCCATAGAGCTGAACTGTTTAACTCCACTTGTGATATTCCAATGTGAATATCACAGCGTGAGATAGTAACATGCGTTGGGTAGGTGGTAGCTTATCATGTAGTCTGGGAAGTCTGTCTCCTTAACCTGCCTCCATAGTCAGGGGAGCAGGAGGCAGCTTCTGCGGGACACCAGCTCTGAACTACCTGTTGGGGAACTCCTCGTCCTTCACCGGCCCTTCAGGGAGTCTGGGCAGAGGAGTCTTGGGTCTTAAACATTAAATACCAAACACAGACTGGAGTAGGGATTTAGCATGATGGAAGAGATGCAAGAAAGTGCATTTCGATGGCAATTTTTTCAGTGGCGTGAAGGCACATCTTTTTAGAATCACTGCTTCATTTCAGAGGCGAATTTGCAATTTTACTTCCCAAATCTGAGTAAAGAAAAAAATAAACCATGGAGCAGTCGTAATAGTTCCCAAGCCACTCCAAGAAAACCCCACTCACAGGACATTTCTTGTTTGTAGGTTTTAATGTGCTTCACTGGGATTGTAGAGAGGCATCTGGGGCAGAGCACCCAGCTGGTCTAGGTGTACCTAGCATGTTATCCGCTGAGATGGACCTCCCTTATTAAACCCATGACACCAAATGATACAGAATCTAGCTCGCAACTCTGCTCCCTACTACTTATTTTCAGTATTGCAGTGTATCCTGTAAGTCCAGGTTATATATCAGATTTACAACAACATCTGGAGCTGACATGCACTTTCTCAACTTTTAGAAGGACACTGCCTCCCGTGGCTCCAATTGTGTCAGAAATGTAAGAAACCCAAAACTGAACAGGCTTTCCAAATACTTTATAAATATACATTTATCCTCAAGCTGCCATGTTGTGTGTGGTGAATGTGCATATGCTGTGTGTGACTAGACATACAAATTTTTAAGCTGTTGATGCCATTACATAAAATCCAATCCAGACTATTTTAGGTGCTGACAGCTTGGGCAATGTGTTTTTCCCATAGCCTGCTGATTTTAGGTCCAGCTTTCTCAGCAGGCACCTCTTTTCTTGAAAAGACAATAAATGTGAAATTATGAGAGTGCACGCATGTCTGAGAAGTAAGGAAGGAAGACAGCATGATGCATTGCCTTGAATGGGTTAGACTGGATTATAGTCTAGAGGACACTGGTGTTTTCTCAATGTCATTTCAGGCTCACCGTAATTGCAGACTCAAGCAGCTCTGAAGGAGACTCGAGTGATGATCTGCCTTTGGATGGTGCGTGCATCTGCACGGCAATGGAAAATTACCTCAGCAAGATGTGTTGTCACTGAGCAACAGGGTGTTGATGTCAAAATAGAGCTAATTGCTGCCCCAGCTCACTTACTTACATCAGCAGCGTGCTCGCCCCCCTCCTGGCGTTTTCCTTCTCCCCGTTCCAGCGAGGGATGACTCTGTGTAACGCATCCTTACAGCTGCGCTGGGGCCAGGAGCGGCACACGCCAGCGATGCAGGAGGAGAGGTGACTGTCAAGGCTGACGTCACACCGTTGTTCTCACGACATATTGTTCCCAACGAACGCGGCTTATTCCCTGCTTCACGTGCGCTGAGGTCTGCGAAATCCCGAGGGCTGGCCGTTTCAGTGGGACCGGAGGGATTCGTGCAAGGAGCGTGAAGTCCTTTGGGACCACTTAACACCAAAGAGTAGTGAAAATAGCAATGACTGATATCTCTGTCTCGGTACTGTAACAGTTTATTTCGCATGTGTTACCTAGTCCCTAGAGTCTTACACGTTTATAGCCAGAGGCAAGACTGGCTGTTAGCAGAGGCAGGGAATAAAATACCAGAGAGTGCTGCGCTTTCAGCAGCCTGCTTAGATTGCTCATTTGTATAGAGCTGGTGCTAATGCCAGGCTCAGATCTCAATCTATTTGTGTGCTTCCCTGAAGTTAGCAGTTGGTGGTGTGTCATCTCTTACTCAACCCCTAATTTTGCACAAAAACCAGACTCTATGTCCTCCCAATCCTGTCTGCTTTGCTCCCTCTTTCTGGAGCTCTTTGCTCCTTTCCCTCTTGGGTTTACTGACTATGTGGTCTCTCAGATCTCAAAGCCCAGAGTTTAGGGCTCTGACCACTGCCTCGAGCTTTGCTCCAGAGATGCCATGGCTCACGTTTTGCCTTTCAGCTTATGAGCCTGTAGCCTGTGTGTCTTCTGCATGCTCCCATCCACACTCAGTGGGTTTTGGTTTTTTTCCCTACCTTATCGTTGATATAAAAACATCTAGTGGTTAAAGGACCCCAACTTCAGCCTGCAAAGGGATCAGACTGCTAGCTCTGAGGTTACATTGGTTCAGTTCCCCTCACATGAGAAATCTCGGCATCTTTGTGAGAGGGCTTCGGTACATGTATCTGCACGCATATATATTGTATATAAAGTGTATACTGTTCATCATACATGAGTTGGCACAAGGGGATAATAGGGAGGCTCTAGAGCTGACAGATTATCACGGAGAAGAGTCATAGTGAGACAGATGTTGGGACTCACATTCAAAAAGAACCGCAAAAAAGTTGTGCAATTACCCTAATTACTCCCATATTCAGAACGATATTTGTAGATGGGAAAGATTCGAGCTGTGACAGCAGCAGGGCTGTAATCAAATGTGCTGTCATGGGTTTCTGACCCCCACACAACATATCTTGGGTTTGACTGTCCTTGGTTTGCTCTGTCTCTACAGACTGTCTGGAAGAGTTAAAGTGGGCAAGTAGTGAAGAATATTTGCTGTGACCAGCAGCAAACCATGCGCCAGGAGGAAACACTGAAAAAAAATCTGCCTAGTGTTATGACCTGGATGGACACAACCATGATAGATGGTTTCTGTCTGGGAACCCCAGTGAGCAGGTCAGTGTCCTGTCTATGTGCTGGAAATTTAGCTAAAGTCTCTCAGTTTCTGGCTTAGACCTGTGTATCCTTTTGCTGCTTGCACCTAAACTGCATCCACATGTACTGAACAGGGATGGGAGGATCCCGAGGTCTTTGGTGGAGATGCTTTACATGATCTGGGCCACTATTCTTGGCATGCTGTTTATTTTTCTTTGTTGACTTTATGAAATCTGTTCATTTCTCACAGGGAATTGGTATCGGGTTATTTGTGTTTAGGATGTTGTCCTTAGGCTGGAAACGCTCTTTTGAACAGGAATGCTGTACAGCCTTTTCCATCTGTACTGTGTTCAGTGAGGAGGCTGAGCTCATATGTTACACTGAATTAAAAGCAAGAGCCTCCTTATAGCTATATCATCGCTGTCTCGCTGCCATGTAGCAGGTGAAGAGGGAAACACACTGCGGGCAGCTTGTGGTCTGACAGAGACCATCTGTGTGACTGCTGACACGTAATTTAAGCACTTTTTCACTGTTCCCAAGTTATGTTGCAAGAAGAGACGTTGCAGAAGATGTTGAGGAACTCTAATACAACACGGTGATAGGGGCTCTATGAGCACGAGCTGTCTGGGCAAGAAATTTGCATCTCCCATGCTGTGGGTTTATTATAAAAGGTACCTTCATGGCTTCTTGAAATGCCCTGTCCTCTCCATGGCCCAGTTATTTTTAATGAACTGTCAGCATTTGGCACAGCAAGCAAATCGAGGATTAATAAAAACCTGGTGAACAGGCTGATTTGAAGAACTCTGCTAAACATCAAACATCAGGAATAGGCAATATGAAATAGAGTCAATACGAGGGTGGGCTGCTTTCAACCACAAAGCCAAGCGTGAAATACTGAGCTGGCTGTACTTTTTGTGTTTGTTTAAAATACAGCTTTTAAAACCTTTCTACCTCAGAGGCCGTTTTCCTCTCTGATATCCTCAGTCATACAGTGACGATATCCTCTGATAGCCTCAGGGATACAGTCACATTCTTAAAACGCTGTTAGTGACAGATGGAGCGGCGGAGGTGTTTCTGGCAACCTTACAACTGACAAATGCCTGGAGAATATATACAATACCTTGCTGCTGGCCCTTATGGTAATTCTTCTTCCCCTTTCATGGAAGCAAATGGTCGGCAAATGACAGTCTGTCTTGTTGCATAAGCATTGATCTGCAGAGCCTTTCTACAGCAATATATGCAGGACTACAAATTTAAGGTCACCATCCTGCAAGATACTCGGAGCCCTGCCAGCATGAGGAGTGGAAGGAGTTCAGCCTTGTTGTTTGTCTAAGACAGGCAGCAGATCAGTGACATAGCTGGTGCCTGCACCAATTTTACTGGCTTTTCAGACTCATGTCAAGAAAGATCTTCCAGTGTCCCTGGGGAGTCCGCTGTGTCATCCAGATAAATGCCAAACATTCACCTTTTCAGAGCAATAACAGTCTCAGCCCAGGACATCTCTAAGGATTAATAACTGTCTAATTTGCAAGAGAGCAGAAAAATCCATACATTACTGATGGGACTCACACAAGGTTGCATGAAAAAGACTTGGCCCTTCAGAACACCCAGAGAGGCAACTCTGTCCCACACTGTCTCCAAAGCCAATCCTCACTGACACCACCAGCAGCGGGGCAGGTGGAAGCACCTCTTCCAGTCTGAGCAGGAGGAACACATACTTCACTGGCTTAGGTCCCAGCTGCCTACCACCTAACAGAGCTCAACACACCAACAGACTAGCCAAAAACCCACCTAATTTTACACACCTGAGGATGTGGCAACATGTACAGCTAACCATCAGCAGATGCCTAAGCCTAAGCCTGGATATGCCTATACCCGTACTAAAAGTTTTGGTGACATGAACAAGTAAAAAACTTTTTGATTCTCCCATTCCATCATGACACAGCTGAAGCTGAGGCATGCACTGATTGCAATGAAAAAGTAATGCATGCTGACAGCCAGCTTTGGGAGGATTGGGGGTAAATTCCTGCCTCCATGTTGTATAAATCACTGCCTCAGGACACTTTTCCATCCGTGTGTCTCAAAGGAGAAGGAGCTCCTAGGAAAAGAGAAAGAAGCACCTTTCTATTTTGGCTGCATCTGGTACCAGCGTGATCTTATGGTCATGGCCATAACACTTTATTAGTTGGGTTCAGATCAAGACTGCCCTGTGCTGTGATAAGACAAAGCAAAGGAGCCTTCCTTCAACGAGTGTAGGCTAATGGATGTCCATCTCCTTGAGGAGCAGCTAAGCATGTTCTGGGATGTTCTTTCTGTAGCATTTTGCAGGCAGGAGTGAACTGTGCATATGTAGTCAGGACCTTGGTGTTGAACCTGGATTAACCTGGTGTTGAACCTGACTTAACCAGACTTCTCCTGACTGTGGGTTGGAAGCCATACAGCCAAACCATTTTGTATTGGGCCACAGCAGGACTTTAGTGTTAGGCTGTGTGATCAAGGGTTAATCACAATAAACACAAAGGCCCCATAAGGAGACAGACTAGCTGGCAAGTAGGATGACAGATCCAGGAGCTGGGTATAGGAGACACCGTGGCCCAGGGGCCAAATACTGGAGAGACCAGAGGGTCTGCGGGTTGGCTACTGGAGGGACTGTGTAGATCTGAGTACCAGCAGCTGGACTGAGGCTGCAGACCTTGGGGGCTTATAGGTCTGGGTGCCAGCAACAGGGGAGACTGGGATCCAGGGACCAGCTGCTGGGCAGACTTTGTGTCTGAGCCCGATTACTGGAGGAATCCATGTTATGTGTATGTATTCCACTAACTAACTATATATGTCAATTTATATATTCCGCTATTTTTATATATTTATATATGTGTGTATACATATTGCACTAACAGACTTCCATCCTGATTAGCAAGAAGAGGAATAAGGTGAGACCGCTGGTGCTTACGGGGGTTGTGTGAGTGCTGTGTTTTCTGTCTGCACTGACCTGCGTGACCAGCCGTGTGTATATATTTGTATGTGTAGCTGTAGTATACACGTGTTTGTGTGTGTACCTGTGGGGAATACATACTCAGCCTCACTACTGGCTGGACCTGGGGACATGAAGCTGCAGCAGCCTCGCCTCTGGCAGGCTACTGGATTTGGCAGCTCCCAGCAATCAGCACAGCAACTCATGTCTTCCTGAAAACCTCACATACAGGCTGGTCTCTGCAGAATGGCTTTTTGTTTGCTTATTATCTTTTATTTAGATAACTCTTCTCTTTCTTGCTTTCTTCCTCCCATCCCTGTGGTATTTGCCTTGCAGTGTCACTTTGTGCACGAGGGATGATTAGACCCAGTTCCCTTCTCGTTCTTCCAGACAAATCCCACTGGGCTGTTATGCAGGGAAAATCAATCTCAGGGTCTTTTCCCATAGCGTTTTCTGCCTACCAGAGTTAGAGAGATCTAAGTTGGCACTGATAACTGCTAGTTTTGATATAAAGGTGGACAGCCTGTGCTTAATTGCACATGCTACTTATACCAAATTGCATAAACTCAAAACCAAATTGGCTTACAAGTTATGATGACAACTTAATCATGAGAACAAACTGCAATTTTAAAACCCTGTGATTTAAATCATCTGTAAGTAAGATTTGGATCTAACAGCGTACCATTCAAGGCCGAACAGCTCAGTAATTGCAGCAGTACACAGAATACAATAAACCACTTGGGGGGGGGGGGGGGAAAAGCTTTATTCAAGACAACAATGCCAGAAGAAGTAATTACCATTGCAGCTCAGGCACTCCTAGGTGTTAGGCACTTCTGTAGCAACATAAGCTCTTCCCAGCTGACTGTGCTTAGCAGAGCTAAAATTGGGAAGAACAAAACCTGAACCAAAATAGGAATAAGATGAAACACCAATCGTCTTCATTTGATCCAAGCAGTAGAAACCAGTGGTTAAAGCAGAATAGCACATACCTTATGAATTTGTCTGGCTTTGGAAGGGTGTTTTCTGAACTGGTGTTTGAAGACAAAGATGGTCAGTGCAGATGTAACGTCTCCAGTGCCAGAATGAAGTGACCAATCTCACTGTAACATGACGATCTCTGCTTTGCCTTGCATTCCTGCACACACATTTCTGGTGCTTAGTTAGTTCGGAGATCGTTTTACAGCATGGCTACTTTTCTCTTGGATTTGATGTATTCTCCCCATATTGCTACTCCAGTGGTCCACAAATGAAAGTGATATAAGATTTAGTAGTCAGTCTTTTTTGCAGGATATAAGCTAATGTTTTCTCCGGAGCTGCGTGCTGTACAGGTAGAGTTCAGTCCTGCTTCTATTGAAGCCGAAGACACTTTCCCAGTTTTCCGTCAGTGAGATCAATCTTTCTGTGGTTTTGTTCACACTATGGTCACTTTAATTACATCGGAAATGTTATATTTCAAGAAGCAGGCTCTTGCTTGGGGCATAAACTTAAAACAGGCTGTCCACTATACTTATGGCAAAAAAAGCTTTAGGCTCTGCATGAAAATGTTAATGCTTCTGATTTCCTAGATTGCTAAGAAAGGATGCACTAGGTCATACAGACTGATCTGCTGAATGTCATGTTGTGTGTCCTCTAAGCCCAGCACCAAGGGTAAAACTGAAACATTTCAGTCCCCAGGAGACAGACATTATTTGTGTAGTATATGACAAGAGGAAAGACTTCAGTACAGATGGGTCTGAGGAGGAGAGATGAAATGACAGGCCCAGGTTATCCCACCAGGTGAGTAATCTTTTGATAATAAGTATGGGGAAAAACACACCCAAAGAGTAGCTATGTCTTATAGGGAAGAAGAGTGGATGTTTCCAGTATCAGGGTGCAACAGAAAACAGTATTAACAGATTAAGGATATGCAACAGAGAAGCACAAAAATGAGGACAGGACACATTTTTTGATATCCAAGGATGACATAGATACAGCAACAGAGAAAAATCTAACAGAGAAGAGCTGATAGAAACACAGGACTGGGGAAAGAGAAGCTTAGCAGCAGCATTTGAAATCTGGAATCAGTGAAACGTAGGGATGGCAGTGACCACTCTCAGTCCTGTCATCCACTCCTGCATACAGATGCAGGACCAAATACATCAAGAGCATCCCTGATATGTTTGCCCAACCGTGAAGGAACTCCAGGCCTCCTCGGTGCCATTTATTACTTGAAAGCTTTCCTCTGAGTCCAATCTAAATGTTCACATGACATTTTCCTTCAATTTTTTTTAGTTCAGTGAATTTGCCTTCCCCCTCTCTTCTGTAGCAAAGGGTTTCACATTGACACATGGGTCAGAAAAATGCCAAACACGCGAGCCAAAATGTAGTTGAAATGATTGGGTTCCACTCAGACTTGTTCAAATATGTTGAAATTTCAGACTTTGTCATCATCATTTCATCTTTGTCATCATTGTCAGAGTGAAAGTGGTATTTCAGCTGAGTCCCTAAGCAAACTCAGCCTCTTAAGGTTGTGTGTCCATCTGTCCACATGTCTGTCAGTCTTCTTTCCAATAATTTTTTAATATAAAGAAACCAAGTTCGAGAGAGCACTTTGAAGTTTAACAGAGAATTTCTGTCAAGCATTGTGAAAATCAGCACCTGGGTGAGGGTGAGAAAGCCAAATGAATGGTCACTAAGAAAAAAGCATGAAGTGCTCAGCTTTATACTTTATTTTCAGTGACTGTGGCTTTCCAGTTGGCACGTGTGTAACTCCGGATTAACTGGGGTACTTGCAGTCTTGGGGCTGGTGAGGAGGACTGGGACAGCTGAGTTGGTTGTGGTGGGTTGTGGTGGGATGGTGTAAGAGAAACAGGCTGCAAATCTGGAGGAACTTGGGCTTCACAGATACCACTTCTTCATTTTCATTCTCAGGACATCTGCCCATCAGAAAGGCATGTGGCTGCCAGAGGAAAAAATCTGCTTTGAAAAGCAACATTTGGAAATAATTCTGCTGATTTCAGGAGGCAGAAACGGCTCCTTTCGTACCCTGGGACTACTCATGTTTCTGAGAAGACAGTGGGCAGAGGTTTGGCAGGCTTCCCCGACAGTGATGTGAGGGTACTTTGAACACTGTGAAGTGCTCATCCTTGGGCATGTGATACAGACAAACTGATGCTGGAGGGGAAAGGCTTATGCGATTTGCCAAGATGAAGGTCAAGCCTGATATTTGGTTGAAAATAATCCCTTTTCGGATCATTTCTGGTGGAGGGTTTATCAGCATGAGTTTATTTCAGTTCCGTTCTTTCTGCCAGTGGAAATAATACTTCCAGCCTCCACTTACCACTTTTAAGCATGAATTAAAAATCTGAGAGCTTGTCAGGCTGTCTTGTGTCAGCACACCCCTCTGCATTGCCAAAGTGAGGTAAGAGAAGGCATAAAGGATAGTTAAGAGAGTGAAGGACTGTTGTGCAGTGAGAGGAAATAATTTCCTGCTAATGCACATGACAAACTGAAACATTAAAAGCAAAGGTCATTTTGGGGGTTGTTTTGAAAAGAAATCTGTGCATTTCTAAATCATTGACTAGTATGCCTTAATATGACTGAATATCCCCAGAGACGAAATGCATCTGGAGTATTTTCTAAAGATCTGCAGGAGACCCTCGTGGGTGGAGCAGGGCAATGAAGCTGTCTTTCTACTCCAGCCAACCTGGCTTGTGTCGGAGACTAAAAAGTACCCTACAAATGTTTCTCTGCCCAAACAGCCACCTTTCCAAGTGACCTCAGAGCCCCAGCACTGCCTGGATTATACATGTCACTGTTTGGCCAAAGTAGTCTGAGGTAAGCAAGGGAAAGAGGCTGTCTTTTACTGGACTTTTGGGGGGGGGGGGAATGGACAAGGTTTCAGGTTCAGAGTCCCTTCATTGAGTCTGATGGGAAGCAGAGAGTCCCTGTGGTCTGACTGGAAGATGATTTCATGTTAAGCAGCATGAAAGCAGCTCTCAGGGGACAGAAAACAATGAAGATTTCAATGAATTTTTTAAGGGAGGGGCTGACAAAGGTCATCAAATTATGAAAAGCATTTAAATCAGTAATTAAAAGTCAGTTTTGCAATTTCAATAAACTATAGATGAGAAATTATAGCTGGAAGAGAGGGGAAGAGGAGCTTTTAGAGCACAAACTGTGCAGCATCCCTGAACCAGAGCACAGTGGTCCATTGTAGTCCTGAGGGATGAGACCAGACCTTAAAAGAGAGCTCCTGAGCAGGAGGTTTTTGACTTTTCAGAGAGAAGGACCTGAAGGAAAGACCCCAGGTCATACTCCGTTTGTGGGTTATCTTTTATCATATTTGGGAAGCGTTCCTTCTTAAAAACAGGAGACAAGCTGAATCACAAGACAGAGGTAGTAAAGCAACATGTAGAAGTTTGGAGAACTGACTATGCAGAAGTGAGATCAGCGTGTGGGCTACCTAAGATAAGGCTGAAGTTTGTTACTTTAGGGTAAAAAGTACTTGAAAAACATGGTCCTCACTGGGTAGCATGGGCCGTGTCTTCTCTCTGTGTGGCCTTTTTAGCAGAGAAGCCAGGAAACAGTGGAATGAGCTAGTGGAGGGGCTCAATGGTATTGACCATGAGCACCTCATGCTATTATGTCAGCTGTATCTTTACTGAAGGTCTCATATCCAGCAGGTTGATTGGATCAGGGACAGGGACTTGCCAACTGGGATCTCTGTGTCACTACAAGAGGAGGGCAGTGGCCAATGGGTTGCAGTTGCCTTACCTAAAAATGAGAGGAGGGCTTTAAAGAAGTACTATCTCCAGAAAATGTTTGGTGGTTGTCATGTATTTGCCTGCTTGTCTTCCTGTTGCCCTTGTCTTCCCTCGTCTTCCCTCGGCAAAGCATTGTTTTGTTCAGTCATTTGATTTACTGTTTGCAAGTAGGAACTGCACCTCAGCCAGCATCCAGATGGCTCAAGGTGGGACCCCAAGATGGTATTTGTTAGTGGCATCTGAGAAGTGAACCCAGGCCCTTTTTGCTCTGCACCTACATCTGCCAGCATAATATTTTACATTAATTAAGGTCAGGCATAAGCAGACTGTTAAGAGTAAAAAAAAAAAAAATTTTTTTTAAATTGTCTGTTAAGTAAGAAATATGTAGATCCTCACTTGGGTATTATTTTCTTTGTTTTATAGGAACAGTAGAGAAATTTTGTTGCATTTGTAGAGGTAAAGTGGAATTTATCTGTATTCTTCTCCTTCTATTTCAATCTCTTTTGTCAAGGCTTCTCATTTCTATACTCTGGAGGTTAGTGTGTTTGATGCTTGCTCAGAGCAATACACCTACACCCTTCGTTTTGACCTTGTGTTCTTACAAATTAAGTCCACTGGCAGCACAAGAAATTGAGCGTTAGTGTTAAACAGGGAGTGTGGAATCATTTATTTCCATCTCAGGTAAAAATTCTGAACTGTGTATGCAGGCAAGGCTGGCACTAAATTAATTGGACATGTAGATTTGCTCACACAGAGCAGTGTGCCCAGCCCAGCCACCATTGTGTTCCCTTTCTCACCAGTGTTCCTCACCACCACCACTCATATGATTAAAGATTGCCTCTCTGCTAAATTTACAAGGTTCTAAATCTTCCTATGTAACCTGCCTAAGGCTGGTTGGAAAGTTTGCTGGCAAAACAACGTGATTTTTGGACAATACTTAAAAAAGCATGGGTTTTTCATCCTCCTCCCCCTGATTATACTGGGGCAAAGGATGTTGCTGGGCTGAGCTCAGCTCTGCAGCGTGTGCTGCTCTCCTTTTACCAAGTGTTACACAACTGAGACTGCCCACAGTCCCCGAGTGCTCTCTTACCTCAATTTCTAGTAAAATCTTCTTTCATTGCAAGCCCAATGCTTGCCCAACACTTGACCCTGGCACTCATGTTAGCTGTTCCTCTGGGGCTCTGCCCTGTTTGTGAAGGAGGTCTTGGTGCAGGACCAGACCTGCTGCTCACTCATTCCCTAAGCATGAACTAGGAATGATTATTTATTTATTTATTTATTTATTTATTTATTTATTTATTTATTTTTGATTGAGGAAGCAATCTCCAAGTGCTGGAGCTCAAACCTGTGGAGGATGTCCTCCAGTCACCTATATGATTTTCCTAGAGTTTCTTATACTGCCCTTGAGGGTCTGGTAGTAAAACAATCTTTTTATTTTTAGTTTAGAGTGTTTCTGACTATTTTCGTTCTTTTGAAGAAATTAAAATAGTAGTGTTTCTAATTGGTAAATACAAAGGATGTCCCATACATGAAGCAGTTCACAATTTATCTGCCGCTAGAGGTTCCTGTCCATTACGAAAAATACAATTTAAATACACATTAGCAGCTCACAAATGAATCTGTAGAGTAAGGCTTCCCTTACCTTAAAACAAATGCATTCTTCTCAAAGGTTTTGTTCAACACAGTGGAAAGTATGTCTGGGCAAATACAAAATATGAATAGCTCCAAAGAGAGATCCTTTATTCACAAAAAGAGACTAACAAGAGCATCTACTTGCTAATAAACAAGTATCCTGCCCCTCTCCTATAAAATACTGGGCCAGTTAAAAAAAATCCAGCAAATTTAAAGAAACATTGAAATCCTCTTTAGAATTGTTCCGCTTAACTGGGTCAAGCTATTTTGAGGCTTAAAGGGTGATAGGTTTTACTAGGAATATGAAACATTGATATGGCCAGATTAGCAAGTATCATTGATTTAGAGAGCTCACAGGGCAGGAGTTGGAGAGGCAGTGTAAAATTCTGTTTATGGTTATCTGGCCAATCACTCGTTTTCCTTGGAAGGTGCAGCTATTTCAGGAAGTCTTGACCTGTTAGGAATAAGTTATCTAGTATTAGATATTAGCATTTAGCTTCTTCGTATTTTAGAAGAAATCTTGATGGTAGTTTCAGAGGGCTGATTAAAGATGTTGGCTAGATGGGAAATCCATGATATTGTAAGATCAGGGATTTGAGGAGGAGATGAGGAGGGGCCAGTGCTGGAGGATCTGAAATTGTCCTTCAGAATGGAGGACTGCGAGATAGGAGATGGGAGGATGAGCATCACTTAAAGCATTTGTTTCCATTGGGCCAGCGGCGGATCCAGCTTGGAGCCAGGGAAGCTTCGAGCAGCTTCTCACAGGAGCCGGCCCTGCAGACACTTCCCCACTACCAAAATTCCGCCATACAAACCCCAAACAACTGGGTACCACAGATGTTGGAAAAAATCTTCTTCGATGGTGTTTTTCAGAAATTCTCTGTGAGAGTCTGGAAGAGTTAATGTCTCAAACATTGTGGTGGGGCAAGTTCTGCTTAAGGACGAACGCTGCGTAACAACGAACCCTGCAGAGCAAGGAACCACATCAGCACAGAACAGCACAGGGCATCAGCAACAGGACGGGGAGGGCTGACAATGCTGTTCTGATACGCTGAGCAGGACATCTCACCATGCATGGCCAGAGAT
Source organism: Haliaeetus leucocephalus (assembly GCF_000737465.1). NCBI lineage: Eukaryota > Metazoa > Chordata > Aves > Accipitriformes > Accipitridae > Haliaeetus > Haliaeetus leucocephalus. The sequence goes on along the minus strand of NW_010972436.1, from coordinate 25,635,074 downwards.
CAAACAGTGGTCATGTCTGCAGGGGAGGAGAAGTTACTCCCCAGGTGACCCCCAAGCCCACCAACCCATTTCCCCAAAGGTTCTGGAAGCACAAACCGAGCATGACACCTAATTAGCCTAATGACTTCAAGTTCTCTCCTGCAGGAGGGGCAAGGAGATGATAAAAGGGCACAAACTGAAGCCCCCCACACACGTGCCCACCAGAAGTGGACCCTTAGGCTGGCTTGATCAGTGCTGGACACAGGACCAGGGAAATCTTTCTCTTTTCTTTTCCTCTCTCTCTCTCCTTTTCCATAATCCCTACACCTCATCCCTTTAAGACATGAAACCGTTGACCAAGTCTGGGACTAGGAGTGGATCCAGCCGCCCCTGGGCCCTTCTCTGAGAAGGAAGGAGCCTGGAAAGCAAGGGGTTCTGCTCTGAACCTCGAGACCCAACGGGAGGAATCTCCTTCTTCCCTAAATTGATGTATATGACTACCACGGGTTACATGGTTTACTGAGGTAGTGCCATGCCAATTCTTCTTGAGAGAAACCCAGCCACCTATTGTTAAAGCCTTCCAAGTTCAGGCTGCTTCTGCCATGAAAAAAATGTTTAACTGATTGTTTGGTGTCATTTCACCTTAATTTAGCCCGAGGGAATTCCAAACTCAATCCTGGCCTCTCCAGCCTGGGTCATGATATTCTCCCTTACAGAAGTCTTGTGATTGTGTGTGTTCTCCGTTCTTATCAGGAAAAAAGAGGCAACTTAGAAGGGTGCTAGATGAGTGAAGATGCTAAGTTCCTAAAATGGACTAGGAGGTGAATAACTTATGTTTCCTGAACATGTTCCCCGATAAAGATCTTTCTGTTCTTTAACATTCACATACACTTTTCACTCTTGAATTTTATTCTTAGTGAGAATTGCCAGCATTTGGGGATTGCATTTTACATTTCATAAATCTTGAAATGTCCAAAAATGACAACAGCACACATGGGTATATGTGAGAGTACATGCACACATTATTCATGGCACTAGCTGGATAGAGAGCTTTACTTTTCACTCCCAGTAATTCTTAGCTAAGGCAATCTCACAGCCATAAATTCACTACAGAAAACATGCTAAAACTTAGGCGAGAAATTAGAAGTGTTTAATTCTGAAAGTGTAAATATATTCAACTTTAACTGTGTGAGCAAAATATGTCTTTTAAATTTCTTACCCTGTCTTATTTTATTGCAGCCACAGCTGAAACCAGGACAGTACATCTGAATCTAGGAGTTTTAACTGTTACAAGAAGACAATACTGAGGGTTTCAGCTCTTACTGAATCATTTTGGTTGAGGCTTGCCTGACCCACAGGACCCAATGTAGTCATCCTTCTGCCAGTCAAATATTCTGTCCCCACCACCCTGGTCCTATGCTGGTGTTACTCTACAGGTGCTACTGGTGACTCCACGGCAATGATGCTGTTTGAAATGCCAAGTAACGTACCAGTGATTCAGGTGGAAGAGCTCCTTGGTAGAGCTCTTATTTTGACCCTTATCTTGTTGCTCTTTGGCTTCATTTTATTATCCTAATATATTATTTTAATAGATCATAACAGGGCCCCTACCTGCTGGGTGCCTTACTCCACACACATTCTTAAAACGTGTAAGAAAGTCATTATCCTTATTTCCATATAAAAGTTGCATTGTTCAGAGAGAAAATGCCAGTTTCCACCATTATGTCATTTGCTAGATGTTTTTAATGAGTTTTTTACGGCTTTACCTAGGGCTTGTCTGCAAAGCATGTTGCTTCTTCCATTGTGGCTCTCCCAAGACCATGGTCTCACTGCAGGTAGGCATGGTTTCAACCTGGTTAGTATTTATATAGGCGCAGGTGAATTTCAATACAGCTTCACCATTTCTAAGGCCAAAACAGACAGTTACACTTGTCTGCACTGCTCTCTGAGGACACAGACAAGCTTTCTTCCTGCCCTCCCTCAGAATAGAAATCTTCAGTTTAATTTAGAATTGGCTCCATCTGACGTGAAAAATAGAGCTACGTGGTGCTTTTAAGGCAAAAGCACAAACGTTTCCCATATGGTTTGGAGGAAGCCCTGCAAGCTTTTCGTTGGTCAAACCCAACATGAGGTGTCTGAAGGTCCGTCTTGGAGCAAAGTAGGAAACAAGTAGTACTGAACAAAGCAGAAAATAAAGTGAGATACACATTTTTCCTGAAAAATAATCAGTGCAAATGTCACTGAGAACAAAACACATTTCCCACTTAGGAAAAGCCATTACAATGTGACTTCATGCAGCACCATTAATTATCCTATAGTTGTGAACTGATTTTATATTTAATGATTGAAGTTGTCCGTTTTCACTTGCTGGCATCAGGAGATCTGTGCTGGCATAAAATGCCATTCACTGTCACCTTTTTCAGAGCAAGTCCATGCAGTCAGTCCTCTCTGATAAGCTGAACGGATAGATGTCATTAATCCAGGCATCCCAGTGTCTTCTCCAGCCCCTGAACTTCAAATGTCCACTCTTCTTTCTATGGAAAGATGTGATTTCAGTGAGAGGAGGAATGACTCAAATCTCACTGAGCTTTTAAAACACCTATGTATTGTTCAGCCGTCAGTAATCCCTTTGGCTTTACAGACTTGGCAGCAATTACTGCGTTAGCTGATTCAGAGCAAATCACTGATATTAATTAGGAAAACCTCCATGGGCAATTGTCTAATTTAGACACCATTTCTATTTCCTCTCATGCCTTTATGAAAACACTGGGGCAGCCTCTTCCTATTGCCTGCACTTGTGTTCATTAAAGCATTTCAGAAAGGAATTGAAATATATTTTACCTCTTAGTGATTGTTCTCATCAATAACAAGAAAGACATTGCTTGGATTCCAGCACATCACCATAAGCCACAGAAAAGCTCCTTTGTGATGCGTAAGAAGGAGAGGGAGCAGATGGAATTATGATATTTAAAACCAATTCTATGGGGAGTTCTCAAATGATAGCAACCTTTGCTACTGCCATTCATTATAGATGCTTTTTGTTGAATGTGTAAAGACAGCCATAATTATTGATTGCTCAGCAGGCTGAAGATGACAGCTAGTAAGAAGTATTAATACCTTGTATAAAGAAGTGAATAAGAAATCTTTTTTTTTTTTTTTTTTTCAGAGGGTTAGGTTTATTCTGGAGATAAATTGCATTTTTATAGCCCTCAAGAAAATGAAGTGTAGGAACAAAAAGGTCTCCTCACACTTTCCGCCTGAAGAAACACTGAGATACAGCATATTGCTTGTAAGTTAACATTCATCAGTGAATGCTGAGCATTAACATAGAGCTGTTTTTTTTTTTTTCTTTCACTTATCCCAAGCTATTGGCTTCAGTGAAATTACAGCTGATTTATGTCTTCATAAACAATTTTTTAGTGCTTTTGTAGCCCTCTGTACAAACTGTAATTATTGCAAGCATCAGGAAAGAGACCCATGGCTTTAGGTCTTGCAAATATTTCAGTAAACTATGCAGTAAATTTATTGGAAAATAAAGTTTAGAGAGAGTAAAGCTATGTCTGGCTCTTGGTCAAATTTGGCAAATATCTTTGGCTTGAAAAATGTTGAAAAAAACATGAATAGCGAAGTGCTGCACTCAGATTTGCTAAACAAAATATTTTTTTATTTCATTTTGAGAACGGTGCTTTGAATTGAAAACTGACCTTAAAAATAATTGTTTTAATCCCCTTAAATTCATGGAAGATTTAATTTCAGTTCAAACAAAATGATTCAAAATGAGCTCAAATGATTCTCTCTTCCTGTCCTTTTCCTCTTCATTTCAGCTGGTTGGGAAAAAAAAAAATCCTCTCTCCCTGTGCTCAGCCCCTGAGCTGAAACATCCACACCCCTGCCAGCTCTGCATAAACTCCTGTGCATTAGAGTGTTCCACATGTAATCAGTCTGGTTGCCCTGGGATAGTATGAACAGCAGTACAGGGTCTGGCCCATGGCATCAGTGGAAAGAGTTGACAGCTTGCAACACTAGAAACAACTATGAATTTACACTAGGATATTGTGGATATAAACTGGACTAATATCCTGTAATTCCAGGGCCGTGGTCTGATTTGCCGGTCTAGGCTCTCTGTGGCCAACTAGAGAAAGACAGACTGACCTCCTGAAGGCATCTCACATGGCTTAGCCCTCACGTGGGGTAAGTTGGTTGCAGAGGGAATGAGTAGGTGGATGTTGTGGTTTAACTCCAGCCAGCAGCTAAGCACCACGCAGCTGCTTGCTCACTCCTCCCCCCGCAGTGGGATGGCGGAGAGAATCAGGAAAAAAGTAAAACTTGTGGGTTGAGATAAAGACAGTTTAACAGGACAGAAAGGAAGAAAAGAATAATGATAATAATGAAAATAATACTAATAAATGACAATAATACTAATAAAATTATAATAATAATAATAAAAGGATTTGAATAGACAAGTGATGCATGATGCAATTGCTCACCACTCGCTGACTGATGCCCAGTTAGTTCCCGAGCAGTGATCCGTGCCCTGCCCTGGCCAACTCCCCCCAGTTTATATACTGGCCATGACGTCACAAGGTATGGAATACCCCTTTGGCCAGTTTGGGTCAGCTGCCCCGGCTGTGTCCCCTCCCAAATCCTTGTGCCCCTCCGGCCTTCTTGCTGGCTGGGTATGAGAAGCTGAACAATCCTTGACTTAGTCTAAACACTACTTAGCAACAACTGAAAGCATCAGTGTGTTATCAACATTCTTCTCATACTGAACCCAAAACACAGCACTGTACCAGCTACTGGAAACAAAATTAACTCTATCCCCTGTCAGCTAGTCATTATGGGATATCTGATTTTTTTTTACTGAGCCAAATGCAGGCTAAAATTCAGATAACTTAAGCGTCAAGTGCTGTTGATTGGCACTCGGTGCCTTGGGGATGCAATGTGACAGCAAAGCAAGCAGCTTGTTCATCAGTAAATAAGAACTAATACAGGTGGTTTTCTTACAGCTTGTCGTGGTTTAACCCCAGCCAGCAACTAAGCACCACGCAGCCGCTCACTCACTCCCCCCCATCCAGTGGGATGGGGGAGAAAATCAGGAAAAGAAGTAAAACTCCTGGGTTGAGATAAGAACGATTTAATAGAACAGAAAAGAAGAGACTAATAATGACAATGATAACACTAATAAAATGACAACAGTAGTAATAAAAGGATTGGAATGTACAAATGATGCGCAGGGCAATTGCTCACCACCCGCCGACCGACACCCAGCCAGTCCCCGAGCGGCGAATCCCTGCCCCCCCCTTCCCAGTTCCTGAACTAGGTGGGACGTGACATGGTATGGAATACACTGTTGGCCAGTTTGGGTCAGGTGCCCTGGCTGGGCATGAGAAGCTGAAAAATCCTTGACTATAGTCTAAACACTACTGAGCAACAACTGAAAACATCAGTGTTACCAACATTCTTCACATACTGAACTCAAAACATAGCACTGTACCAGCTACTAGGAAGACAGTTAACTACATCCCAGCTGAAACCAGGACACAGCTGAAGTTCCTTTTACTTTGAAAAATGAATGATTTATTCTATTAAAGCATCTGTCTGGAAGTATACTTTATTGAGTTATTGGCCAGCATTTTGATTTGCGTCACCAGGGGGAAGTGAAATTTAACACATAAACACTTACTGAAACATTTCCTTTTGCATTGATCAGTATATGACGAAGGTCAAAATGCAGTTGCTACAGTTTTTCACTCTGGTATTACATTGTTTAAATAATGTCATAATATTATTTGTACATGGTTTGCTGTTCATGGGGTTTTTTGTACTTAAGCTGTGATTTTTGTATTTCCTGCTATGCTTCATCATTGTTGTAATACTTTGATGTCAGTAATCAACTCATACTTTTTAAAAAGCACAGGAATCTGAACACATGCAGCCCAGTTCTGTAGCATTTATCCATACAGAATAATTCTTCGCTGCCTCTGTAACAACTGGGTCTTGCTGCAAATGCTGCCAGAGTAAGATATAACTCCCAAGAATGTAAGTGGTAGAATTAAAGCCATAAAGTATGGCTTTAAACTTAGGCATTAAAGTATGCTGAAGTGGTTCGGGAGTCTCGTATCTTTTTGATATTCAGTGGAACTCAGATTCTTAAATGCCTGTCTGACTTTTAAAAAATGAGACTTACTCAGAAGATTTCCAGAAAATATGTATTAGCCAGGTATTCTGAAGCAATTTGCTGTATAATATAGGACCATTCCAAAGGGGAAAACAATAAAGTAATTGGTGCTATCAAATGAGTATGAAGGTCATGGGTTGTTCTCCTGCCACATAGCAACATCTAGTCCCCCTCCACCTCCCAACCTTGATGTAAAAAATGTTGAAAAGTTCAAAACTTTCTCCTTTATGTGCTTGAAAGGTGTCACAAGGCTTGAATATTGATCGTCAAAATGCAAAATGTGGGTCCCCTTGCAGTCATTAGAGAAAACCATCCCCAGAGGCTGCCACGACCTTGGTCATGGGATGCTCTAAGGACCATTTCCAGTCTGACTGAAACTGGGGTGCCCAGTCAAACTGCATCTTGTGTCGCGCAAGACTGTGTCTTGTTAGTAAGTTAAGCAGAGCCAAGGATTGTTCTTTCTGCTCAAAGACAAATGGTGTGGCATGGCTTTTGTCTGTAAACTAAACTCTGCTCTGCCCCTTCTCTCCAAAGTGGTGGCCTCATCCATATCGATTCTTAATCCGTTCTCTCTAAAAGCTGGGAAAAGGAAGAGCCACCTGTGCTTATCGTCCTGCTGTTAGGAAAGGAGGAAGGTCTGACTTCCCACATGGAGTGTTCTTACCTTGGGCTTTTTGACTCTGCCCCTTGTGTTGCTGGCTTTTATAAATTGCTGTCTGACTAATATTGAACACAGACACATCTGATTCAACCTCCTCTGGCTCAGGGCTTTCCTCAATAGATGACAATCGTGGGTTTGTTTGCCTGATTCTTTAATCTACATTTTTTGCACATGTTGCTGTACAGTAACTTGTTTAGTGGCAGGAGAAATCCCTCTTCACCAAATACCCTGTAGCCTTTTTGATTTTAGGGGTTGCGGGTATTCCAGAAATTTTTGGTGGAGGGCTTCTTAGTCATCCATGCAATCTCTGATTGACTTTGGCAGCATCGAACCATCTCTGTTGTTCCTTAGCTCCTGACAGAACAGTGTCTCTGGGGAGGTGAAAATAAATGCCCCGGACACTACCAGAAAAAGCATCAGCTACAAAAAGAAAGGAAATAACAAAAGATTAATTTAGCACTGCTGACGTTTGTGAGATATTTGACTATTCTATGCTCAAAAAAATTAAATGCTTTGTTGTGCTGAAGAGAACCAAAGCCCTTTGTCAATCAACACGTCTTACACCTGGATGCCCCATTTTAGTGACTTAATACACTTATTTTTCACAGATTCTAGAAGAAGTTTCTTTTAGCCTTCCGCAAGGACTGATGGTTAATTCTCGTTGTATTTTCTGTCTTCTTTAATTTGATAAAATAAGAATAGCTCAAATCAATCATCAGAAAGGATGTCATCCATAAAAGCTCAAAATGAGATGGTGGGGGAAACAGAGAAGGTGGAATATTGGAAGTGCGAGTTGCCTGAAAAAACAGGAGGGTTCCGAGTCACACCGCTGCACCTTGTTTTATGCCAGACACTCTCTTTGCTGTCTGTTAGCCCGTGGTTTGACACAACCTCTGCCTTGAGTTTCGTTCTTTACCACCGTGTGACAATGGGCACGATGGGCAGAGGGAGCACAAAGGTTTATTGACGAATTCGGGGCTGGTGTAGGAATTTCTGCTCTGGTACCGTCAGACTCGGCCCCTCCTGCCACAATGGACTCACTGCTTTGCCCCACATGTTCTCTCGGCATCTCCTGCTCTGACAAGTTGCTTTTCAAGGCACCCGGCACCCTGGAAGATACAGTTTGCAGTTTAGCATCTTCCTCCCTCTGAATCATCTCCTGTGACTGACAGTTTAATTTTGAACCTAAATGAGCAATTTCAGGTTCTTGCTGAGATATGATCCTGCAAGCTGAATGGCTCTGATTAGCGTCCGAGTGAATCCTTAGGATTCAGTTAGTACTGTAGCCCAAGCAGACGAATCCCAGAATTGCTATGGGATTCAAAGACCCCTCTCAAGTATTGGGCATGCTTGAAGACTTTCTGCTTCTACCCAGCTATGTGAAGACCCTTGGCACCACGAAGGTGAGCATGGAAAGGAGGGAGCAAGCTCTGCCTTGGCTACTCCATGCTTATGGGTAAGAGAAAATGGGGGAATTGAGTAGTTTGGGCTGTGAGCTGTTATCCCCAACTCCAGAAGCCTCTCTCAAAGACTGCCACCAGTTGTTTTATGAGTAGGGCCCAAGGGTTGTCCTGGGGTAAGCAGGTGTCAGATAATCTGCCCACATCCTCATCACCCCTCGCCTCAAATTTGCTGTATTGGCTTAAAAAAAGATTTCAATAGCTATAATACTACAGGATGTCCGTGTTATCTTTGTACCTCCCTGAATCTTCCTTTATTCCTGGCCTGAGTCTGTCCTGTTGCAACTGGTTTCCTTCATCTGCATGTTCATCAACTGGAAAATTGTTTTTTTCTGTCACTTCTGAATTTTGTTTTTTTGCACAGGTCTTCTTCACTCCTCCACAGCAAGAGAGAAGTGACATGTCTGAGATATAGTTCCTTTCTCCCTGGGTAAACACAGTTTCATGCTGGCCAATACTCATATTTTACATTTGACAGTTCATGTCTGGCAATGGAGATCTACTGAAATCACTAGGGATCCATTAAGGAGATGGCCCCTTTTGTGTGAAAACACCATGTGTCCATTTCTGGGGCTGGAGCAGAGTCCTCCTGCCTTGAATAACAGCCAGGAAACAAAGTAAAACTTCTTTCTTAAAAACTACGTAATTATTTGGGTGATCACAGGTGAATTCAACCCCTCCTCTGTTGTAGAGCCCCAGAACCGGAGGGGGATCCTACTGCTCTGCCTGAATGGGGCAACAGCAAATCCTGAAACTCAGCTCTTCGGATGCACGTTTCTTGTGCAGACCAGCTAAGCCCAGTTTGAGACACCTGCCTGACACTAAGCAAGTCCTCTGTGACAGCAGGTGCCTGTGGTCTGATAAAATTCAGCAAACAGCACCGAAACATCAGATAGGAACTTGTGCCTTAATTTTACCACATTGTCCCTGCTTTTTGACAGAACGACAAAAGCCCTATGACCAGGAAATAAAAAATGGCAAGTGATGCGTAATGAATATCCCCACTCTAACTAACATTTTTCTTTCTTTTTTTTTTCTTTTACAGCTCCGTGACTGTGTCCCTGAAGAACAGGTGCCTACATTTCTGTTTGACACTCGGATATGATGAACAGTAAAGGCTTTAATCAGAGACCTGATGCTCACATTACAGCCTGTAAATTCTATTTAGTGTGTGCGGAATCCAAGTAACTAGTGTGCTTCAGCTCCGTGTACATAAGACATAACCAGGACAACACTGGGCTATTCCTGTTAGGAATAACAAGGGTGGGATGTAGTCGAGGACAACAAGGAGACCATCCTGGATGACCTTGAGCTTTTTTTCCCAAGGTCATTCTGGAGTTTTCAAGTTGCTATAATTTCTTTTTTTTTTTTTTTCATAATTACTGGGAAACTATTTGTACTCTGGCCTCAGAGACAGGGAGCACTGGGAAAGCTTGGCAACTTATTATTCAGTGAAAGAGACTTTCAAAGGAAGTTTGAATGTATAATGAACTGTGAAAATGTACAGGGATTTCTCCCCCTCTCTCACTCTTTTTGTGAATACCCAGCACTGTCTAGATTAAATGCAAAATATAGGGTCAAGACAAATGCGGCTGTTAAACTGTGCAAGGAATAACTGTGGTCCCTTATAATAAGGCCATATTGCTAAACTGCATCTGCTTAGCACAAAATTATTTCTGCAGTAGGGTGTCCTTTCATGTAAGCTCTGGGATATGGTATTCTCTTAAATGACTGTTTTCTTACTTGCATTGTCTTCTTAGGTCAACATGTGTCCTGAAACTGAAAGGCAGGAGAACAAGCATGTTAAAAAAAAATACAGGGACAAGAGCAAGTCTAAATATGAGGGAACTGCATAGCTTCTGCACCAAGAATGTAAGACATATACACCAGCCTCACACCAGATCAGAGGTGAATTAGTTTTAAAAATTAGAATTCATCTTTTATAGCCCCCTGATGTCAAGCTTCCATCCATAGTGAAAGAGGATTATTAGCTGTTGAAGGAGAAGGCAGGGAAGATTTACAATAAACCTATTAATCTACAGAATTTAATTTACAGATCTCTGAAAAAGAATGCATATTCAGCCCGCCAGAGTCACAGCAAACAGCTTACCTGTGTGTAGGATCAGGCCTCATATACATGCATGTGTAGGGGAAAGAGTTTGTCTTTGGTGATCTCAGTGCCACCCCTAAAAAGCAGTCTCTGGAATAAACATGGTCAGGTCTGCCCGACGCTGACTTTTTTTGAGCATTGCCTTGCAGAGCATCCCGTTCTGTACGCTTGTCTGCGTGGTCCTGATGAGGGACTTTTCTACTCCTGTGTCCAGGCACACAAGATTCTTGAGGTTTGGAAAACTTCCTTTGGCTGGGATGCGTGCAAACTTAAAGCCTCACCGTTCTGTTGCTCTTAACGAACACAGGAGGTTAGATAATTTGGCAAACTTCAGCACTGAGTCTAAAGCCTGCTTTAAGAGCCACGTCTCCAGTTATAGGTTGAGGTAATTTATAAAGCACAAGCAGCTTGGTGATTAGCCAATGTTCCACGATCTGGAAGTAAATTTTAATAAAAAATGTAAGACTGCAAGTAATCATGCAAATTAAGGAATGAGGAATGTACATCTGATTTTAATGCTTGCAAAATAATAAAGCTGAAAAATACAAATCTACCAGAATAATATATGCCTGTATGCACAGAGACATATTCAATGCACAGTGATCCCATATATCTTGAATGTGCAGTGGTGAATGTAATATAGAATGGTAAAGAAAATGCTAATTTGACTTTGTAACAAAGAGAGGAAGGCAAAATAGAGGGAGGTAGAGCATAGACTTAGTATTTTAATGGAGAAGAGCAACTTACCTTAGGCTAGTGTTCATCTGCAGCTCAATGAAGCTGTAAAAATGTGCATACTTGCTAAGATTTGCAATTTGGTATTGCCTCATTACTTGTACATTGTGATTTATCTTTGGCTTTGTTGCATCTATAGTAAAAGAAGAACTGCTGTTTCCTAGATTGCACTCTTCCCTGCTTCATGACTTCACCCAGTCTTCATCCTAAGGTTTCATGTGTCACTAACTGAAGGAGACAAACCTCCTAAATTATGGAATCTAAAATCAGGTTTTAATTAGACTCAGTGGTCTAGCCAACAAAAACTAAAGAGTCCAGTCTCATGGGGGGAGGTTGATGTCCTCTCTTGTGAGTAGTGTCAGCTCTCACTTTCAAACCACAGTCTTTCAAACCCAGTTGAGTCACTTCCCTAGCATCAAAAGAGCTAATAATACTAGAAATTCAGTGAGTACATAACTCCTGTAGACTCTCTTGACAATCCTAATCTCAGGGCATCTGTGGTCCCATGGAAAATGGGCAGCCCTCATATTTTCCTCTGAGAAAACGTTAGGAAAAAGGTCCAATATCCCTTCGAAATCCTCCTCTGTGTCAGGGGAACTCCAAAATGACTTTTCCCTTCCTGACCTGTGTAATGTTATCTCCAAAAGAGATAAACGACCCAAGGAAAAGGCCTTGAGTTATTCAACCTGAGGAGGCCATCTGCACCCTTAGGCTACCAGCCACCAGCTCACACTGGTGTAGAAAATTTATTTTGTGCACTACAGGAGTTGGTCAAGTTTCTTATCAGGGGTCATGGTCCCATGTGCTGCTGAAATGCAGTGAGAGACAACTTCTGTCTCGCAGGGCTTGTAATCGTAGCCGATGGAGCTGATAAAGGGAAAGTGTCACAGAAAAGCTGAGCGATATGCCAGGCTTGCACAGCAAGTCAGGAGTAGAGCCGTGAGCTGAGCCCAGATGGGTTTCAGTGCTGGGTCAGGCTGGTCTGGTACTTTTTAGAAGTAATAAATTCAAATCATATTTGCATTAGCCCAGCACAGGGTTGACAGCAGGGTGCACAAGGAGAGAAGTCCAGAAAGGAGAACAAATCAAAGGCAATGGGGATCTGCTGGCTACATAATGCAAACACAGTAACTCCTGGCTATTTGCATTCCGTGGAATCAGAGACATTTGGGTTTTGGTTGCATTTGATGGGCAAGAAGTAGCTTTTTTTTACTCCAGTCTTGCAAAGAGCAAAACCAGAACACTGTGTCAGCGTTCTGTCCTGCTGCAAATTCCCGTAGGGTGGATGACTCTGTGTAGGGGAGAGGCAGCTCCGTCCCTGAATTGGCCTCAGTAGTGCTGTTGGACCTCCGTTGGGACATTCTGGTTTAAAACAGACACAGTTCTTGTCCACCAGCAAGTAGCCTAACAGAGAGGGGATACGTACCCTCCATCCACCTGCCTCACTCGACTTCAGCTTCCCTTCGGCTACGATAAGGACTTCTCTTGACTTGTCTTTGGTGGCAGGTGCCGAGTCCCAATTTTTAACAAAGAATTTGGCAGGAACCACGTGAGAAAAGGTTCAAAAGCTTAAGCAGAATCACTGTCAGTCCTAGCAGTCGGTTTATTTTTATTTGTAACTCCCCTTAACAGTCCAGCTGTTTGATGCAAAGACAGCCTGGGGATTATACTGTGTTGCCCCAAGTTCATCTCTCCGGTGCCTGGTGGGACTATGGAGCTGTGGGTAAGCAGCGTGAAGGAAGGGTTTTATACCAAACCTTGTCAAACCACTTCAAACTACCTGAGGTGTCTTATTTCAATTATCAATTTAAAAATAGAATTGGTTTTTGTTCCCTAATCTACTGATTCCTGCTTGGGTTATTTTAGAATTGCTTTGAGGCTCAGGGGCAGAAAGCATCTAATGAGGATTTAGCTAAATGGATGCTTATCTAGCTGTGTCTCTTCTGTTCTTGAAATGCAGTAAGTTATCCTACACTGGCTGAACTTTTAAAAATATGTCACCAGGTTGCTAGTCAGTAGGTAAAGGGTTAAAAAAAAGGAGGAAAAAAAAAAAAGCCAGAACATACAACAGTGTTTAAAGCTTGGTCAGAAGTTAATTTACCCAAAGCTTATAATCAGTCCCAAATCCTGCAAGTAGTAGATGCTCTCTTTTTTCCAAGACCATTTCAAGAGCTGCCTTCTTTCAGGAAGAAAGGGTCAAGGATTTCCTTGAAAATTTGGCCTTGATTGTGTCTGACCCTCACAGCTTTGGTACTGTGTCACGGTCACCCCCAGCCACTTCTGCGCATGGCCTTGGCCATCCACTTTATTCGCGTGTTCCCACAGTCCCAGACTGTACCAGAAAGCCTTGTAGGAGTCAACAACACCATCTTGGCTTTCTATGTGGGAAGTGAGATAGCAGCATTAATTATACATTTCCCAGCTTCTCGCCACTGGCAACAGCATGTGCAAGAACAAGCGGTTATGTAGGGCCAAGGTGGATGTGAGTTTGGGGCTGTTGCATCGTTAGAAGGAATTGCTATGATGACAACCAGAAGATGTCTGTTTCTCCAGGGAGTGATTGGGGGAATTTCTGATGCATGTATAAGACAAGTCAACAAATATGCATGTGCTGAACTAATTGAAAGCCTCATCAGAAATGAAGCTTTCTGTAAACATGGAGGACAACGTGAAGGAATTTAATAGCTGTGTGGTGTTTGTCTGCAGACTGAGGAGAATATGTGGAAAATAATATTGTTTCTGAGAGCAGGAAGTCTGAGGTGTTTGGTAGTTGGGGGTTTTTTTCAGGTTTGTTTTTGTTTTTTGAAGCAGCTTGCAGGCAATTCATTCAGAGAAGTTTGCAATACAGGTATCTCAAGAATGTAAGTCTTCATGCAAAATTGAACTGGGTTTAATGTGTTTCTCTAGCTGTCGATAACATGGGAGGGAGAGACACAGAGAAATTGTGACGTTGAAAAACCTCACAAAGCTGAAGAGCCAGGACTGTCATTTTAAGTAACTGAGGGCAGATGAGGAGACCATCAATTTTAAGGAACCTCGTTAGGTTATGTGATTAATGGCTTTCACCCTGCACACAAAGGAGCACAGAGAAACATGGGGAGGTGACAGACCCCAGTAACCCAGGCAGAGAAACAATCCCTGCACCCCACTGGTGCCAGGGCTGCCCCAGGAGAGCCTCAGCACCATGGGCCAGGGCTGACACCCACCCCATGAGCTAAGGAGGGTCAGGTACTGGAGAGGCATGAGACTGGTGAGTTGGCTGCTGGAGGGACAAAAGGGTCTAAGCCAGCTCCCAGTGAGACCATGGGGTCTGGGGGTCTGCTGAGAGACCTGTTTGCGTGTTTTTGTGTCTGTGCATGAGGCAACAGGAGATGGGCAGATCCAAGGGCCAGCTGCTGGGCGGGCAGTGTCCAAGGCCAGGTATTGGAGGGATCCGTATTGTATATATGTATCACTGTAGGAGTCATCTTGCTCTTGGAAATCTCTTTCGTGCACTGGAGTGACTGTTTTTTTCATGATTTTCTTCTGCAGTATCACATTCTCCAACTGCCATCACCCGATGGTCTTCTTTCAGACTAAAATCCATCATCTTTCAATTTCCTAGAACCATCTTAACAACTAATGCCTGGTCTTCTGCTGCTGGCCCCCAGCCCGTAGTGAGAGCCCATTCAGAAATATCACACCAGTAACACCAGGTACCACTGGGTTATTTCCTAGTTGTTGGCTTATCCTGATCCTCCAAAAACTGTTTGCCACGGCTTGTTTGATCCAAAGAAAGTTATAAACAACAAACTCAAAATAACTCCCTACAGCCATCCATCTAAAAGTAAAATTACTGTTTCTGATCTCTGAATATCCATTTGCAATTTTTAAGGATTGTTTTCAGATTTGGAGCAGGCACAGTTTAAGAAGGAATTAGACGGGCAGATATTTATCTGGCTGTCTTTGTCTAATTTCATTCCCGAAAGCTAATGCTTTTTTTTTTCTGGGTATGGGTCTTTATAAAGAACTTAATATTGCTATGGTTTGCTCTTCTTTTCCTTTTATTTTATGAAGCCAAACCAGTTATTATTTCACAGTGCATTACTGAGCTTTTCTGTTGTATTTTTCAGTTTCTTATAATAAATTAAGCTTAACTGACTGGTGGGTAAGTCCAAATTCCATACAAAGAGGCAGGATCTATTTCTTTATTACACCAGTGTAGGCAGACTGTTGTATGTATAGTTTCAGGTTATCCCTTCTTATTCAACAAAGGTTTTGAGCACTTCTTTAAGTGCTTTACTATATTGAATTTATGATGGTTATGCATCTTTTATATGGGAAATGCTGCCTGGAGATTGGCACAGCAACCCAAGAGTCAAAACTGCTAGATGGGTCATCTAAGGGTCAGGGCAACTTCTGGTGAATCGCTGTAGATGACTTCTGTCTTCCTTTCTTCTGATTCCAGTCATGGAAACAGGTAAGAAAATGGAAATGCTTTCCAAGGAAAGCTATGGCTCGTTAGACAGCTCTCTGTATTTATAGTCTACATCTTAGTTGAGTGTTTGGAGACCTTTGGTGAAGAACATATAACAGAAGTTCAGTAACATTCAAGGTGTGTGAATGGTTTCAGTTCTGAGGCAAAGGTTTGTCTATACCTGAGTGCCCAACGTTTCTATTGCCTAGTTCAAACAAGACATTGATAAATTCCTAGCTTGGAAGTCTGGAGTATCAGGCATCTGCTGGGGAGAAAGGGAGCCAATTGGAAATGATCACTAATCTGGCCTGAAACATGAAATCACCATCCTTGGAGATATTCAAAACTCAGCTAGATAATGTTCTGGGCAACCTGACCTAAATTTGAACCTAACCCTGCTTTCAGTGGGAGGTCGCGCTAGAGACCTCCAGACGTCCTTTCCAACCTAAACTATTCTAAAATATTATGAGTCTCTGGTCAATTTTTCTTTTATATTTTATTACATTTTGTGATATTTCTGATATTTTTCTTAAGTCTTATAATGAAATTTAGGAAATTGTGTAATTTTAATAATCCATTAAACTGGAGTATACCCACAATATTGATCTGTGTTTGTGAAGGGTAATCTCTGTAATCTAATGCCATACCCTATAGCCCTGGGTGCAAAAAGATCTAGATGAAAAAGAAGAGCTTCCCTCTAAGGTGCCTCTGTTGGGCAGCAAAGTCTGCATGTGGTCTTGAAAATCATGGTGCCTCCTCAGGGCAGAACAAATCTGAGGAACAGGAGTGCCTGCTAGGTCTGAAGAGTGAAGACACTGATATTGTTGGGTCAAATGAAGTTTGGATGAAGTTTACCTGCTAGCTGTAAGAGTTAATGAAGGCCCAAAACTTGATACAAAAAATTATGAGTATTATGGAACAACAGAAGAGATGATGTAGATACCCGTTCCCCTCCAGAAATCAAGAGGCAGGCTTGCAAATTGTGATAGAAGAACTTTGGTGTGGTGGGTTGACCTTGATTGGCTGCCAGGTGCCCACCAAGCTGCTCTCTCACTCCCCTCCTCAGCAGGACAGGGGGAGAAAATAAGATGAAAAACTCATGGGTCAAGATAAAGGCAGTTTAACAAAAAAAACAAAAAAAAACCCAAAAAACCAAAAAAAAACAGATTTATTCTCTGCTTCCCATTAGCAAGTGATGTCCAGCCACTTCCTGGGAAGTAGATCCTCAGAATGCTTCAGAAGACAAACACCTTAATAACCACTGCCCTCCCCTCCTCGTTTCTCTTAGTTTTTATTGCTGAGCATGATGACATATGGTATGGAATATTCTTTTGGTCATTTTGAGTCAGCTATGTCCCCTCCCAACCTGTTGCCCATCCCCAGTCTGCTGGCCTTTGGGGCTATGTGTGGTGAGACAGGTTTGATGCTGTGCGAGCACTACCTAGCAATAGCCAAAACACTGGTGAGTTACCAACACCATTCTACCCACAAATACAAAGCACGGCACTATATGTGCTGCTATGGAGAAAGTCAGCTCCATCCCAGCCAGACCCAATACATTTGGAAATGGGGGACATCTTGAATTTATTTCATCTTCTCCTCCCCATTTTCTTTTCTTCCTTCATAAAGTACTATTTTCTGAAGCTATTTAATTCATTGCTTTAATAAACAAGAAAGTGTCAGTCACTGAGCAACATCCTGGCAGTTTACATAATTTTTCTGAGGTCTCTCAGTGAAAGTGTGGATGGGTGCTTTAAAATGATCCCTGTAAGTTGGATTTGGCAAATATATATATATATATATGAGAATGTAAATAAATACAAACCAAAATTAGCAAAACATTTCATTCAAAAAATGCTAGAGCAGGATGCTTCCACAGTCTTAAAGCACTTTTTCTGCTATCTGTTTTCTTCTGAAAAAAAACCAAGATTTTTGGTAAATCAACCTAGCTTCTCAAAAGTTTCATTTTTTTTCAAACAGTGTATTTTTATGGAACATTCATCAGTTTAAAAAAGATCTGATCTACTGATGGTGCCTTAATGAGTGTGATGGGCCCAGCCGTCTTCCAACAACCCAAACTGAGCAGAATAAGTTGTTCCCGTGCCACAAACTTGTCATCTTCACCCGTTCTCTGGTAAGCCGTGTAAAGGTGAAGACTCAGATCCAAAGGCAAAGTGTGTTTTTCCTCCACGTATATTTGAAACCAAGATCAGCTGACGGCAAATCCCATGATCTTTAATCGCTCAGAACAGATAGGAGCTTTCCTGAAAAATGTTTATGCAGTTTGTTGTTTCATGCCGTTATTTTCAAATCAGTGTCACAACTAGGAGTAATTTAAGTTGGTCCTGCACTCAAGGAGAAGTTTGAGCTCAGTCCTAGATGTGAGAACACGTAACCTGTCACTGCTGCTCTAGATCCCCAGCTACAAGTGCAGTATATGCTGTTAAAATTCTTTCACACTGGGCTGCAAAACTCTCCAGGAATGATTTCTTTTCATTTCTCTTCCCTTTATAAATACCTGCTTTTGCCTGAAGATAAACATGAAAACACTAGGAATGAGGAGAGGGCCGTAGGTCCATGTGATGTAGCGCTTCTGGAGGAAAACTGCTTTAGAAACTTAGGCCACCAGTCCTAAGTGCGGGAGCTGAAGAAATCTCTTATTCACTAGGAATGTTTCCTTACCCCTTGCACGCCTACTTTGCTATACGCTTTGCCTGTCCTGTGTCAGAACTGTAAGCGCGTCCTGGCCCTTTCTAAAAATTCATGCAGTGCTCTTGAGAAAGGCTCCGGTGCCTCATCGCAGCCCTTCAGCCCTCCTGACGTACAAATAGCAATGAGGTAAGGAATGCCAACGTCCAGGAAGCAAGTCTTCACTATAATGCACTTTTTATCCTTGGGTTTTGTTTTTAATGCTGTGGAAGAATCTGCTGTGGGTTTAAAGGTTTGAGAGGATTTTGTTTAAAGACCGTAGATAGGTATTTAAGGGCTTGGGCCAGGTAATATTCAAGTAAATTGTTGCAACTGGTGAGTTCTGGGCTGGACTCTCGCCTCGTGACAGTGGTAGAGATGAATGTTGTGTATGTTTGTGATGCTTTTTTGAATACAGAGGAGGGTTAAAAATGGACCAGGTTTCCTGATCTCTTAACTTACTTGCTAGAAGAAAATATCCGTGAAGTCTGTGAAGCCAAATCAAGATGCAGCTGCAAAAAAGCAACAAGTGTTTTTTTCCTTCTTTCCTGCTACTCCTTTAATCAGTATTAGTGTGTTTCTCAGTCACAAGCAAAGATCTGAGATTTTAAAGGGCTATTCTTCTTTCACTGAAGTTCAGTGCTAAGCGCATTTTGCAGGTAGTCTCATTAGGCAGTAAACCAAGAGCAAAAAGATTCTGGTTTCCTAGCTTGTCCAGGTGACAGTGTCAGTGCTTCAAAGGAGAAACAAAACTCTGGAGTCAGAAGCCAGCAGATAAATATACCTGCAAATTGAGCTTTAACGAGAAAAGTGCTTTATGTCCCTAGTAATTACCTTACAGCAAGCAATGAGTTCGTCTTGCATGTTCAATGAAAAGACCTGGGTTTTCAAGTGAACGGCATCACTCTGCTTATCAGCATTAAATTGCAGATGAGTTTGCAAGTGTTTAGCATTCAGTAACCTCCTGTTCTCACATGGGGAGGGGCAGAAGACACTTATGCCCACAGATCTGTCTTTGCTTTGGGAGAAAGTATTCCATCCAACAGTATTTATGTTACAGAGACACCATAATCTTCCTGCTGACTCTCTTGTCTTCACCAGCCTCTGTTTAACGCTCGACTCAGAGAACACTTTGCGCCTCTTGGTCACTCCTGGAGTATCTGTTGAGAGCAGATGATGCCTCTCTAGCCCTGCATCAATCCAGTGCATTACGTTATCAGGTTGCCTGGACTTTGGGGATTAAATGGAGATGCTCTCTGAAATACTCTGTTGTGTATCAAAGGTGACTTACCAGCTGGTTTTTACAAGGTGTGGAAATCTGGAGAAAAGCAGTGCAGTGTGTCAGGAATAGGACTTAGCAAAGTTCTTCATTGAGAGCTACTGACTGGTGCTCAGGGAGAGCAAAGCTGCGTGGGCTAGGAGAGACTGATGGCTTTCACTCCTACAGCAGAGGGGACAGTACCAGAGAACAAAAAATTTAGCAAGTAGAAGCTTCGGTACAGCAACCTTGAGGAAAAATAAATAGACTGTTTCATTTTGCTTGGTTAGAGCAAGTGCTTGATTTTCTACCCCAGCCCCCAAGGAGCATTCCTGACCCTGAAGGTGGTTAATCAGGACCGAATCTCAATATGTTTTTCAGTCCATACCAGCTCCAGGCCCTGAGCTGGATACAGAAGCTGGAGCCAAGTAGGCTGTTGTTGGCTGCAGGGCTGAGGTGAGTGTAATGTGAACGGCTCCAAGGAAACGATGCCAAAGCCAACAGCTGTCTCTGATCACCTTTTCCCACCTATGGGTCTTAGAAAAAACACATCTTGTTCATGAGCAGGGAGGTTGCCCTTCCTAGCTTTCGCTGAGACAGACGGAGCACAGTTTGCACAGAAATGTCATTGTGAAAGTCTGCAGACTGAAAGTGGTTTGTGTGAGTGGGTTGTTTCCCACTCCTAAGCATGGTGCTGAAAACTTAATAGTTGCTGGGTTGAAAAATCTGATTTGTCAGGAAAGTTTCCATGAGTTCGTATTGGTATAGCAGCGACAGGGAGAAAAAAAAACCTACAAAAAAACCCCACTATCAAGTGGTCCATGCGGCTTTCTTTGTGGAAATTTCAGCTAGGTTAATTACTGAGTAACCTATTTTATCAGCAGAGGGCATTTTGAGAATCTAATGGCATATCACCTCCTTGTTCCTGGCAGGTGTCCCTGTCTTAAAAAGGAATTAAGAAATTAAGTGGTAAGAAGCAGAGAGGGACATAAATCCTGCAAAGTAGAACAGCAGGGACTTCAGCTAGGTGGATGTGATCAGCACATGGAATCTGATTATCTTTGGACCCATTAGGCTTCATTTTAATAGAGTTAATCTGGAGATAAAGATGTACAAAAGTAGAGATTCCATCAGGAGACTGAAAAATATAGTAGGTGTCCTCTCATCTGAGAGAGAAACTGAGCCCAAGACATGCAACAGAGATAATTTTTTGTTGATGGAATATACAGTACACATGGTGCAAGTACAAGGAAATTAATTCTTAGCTGGGATTTTCCTGCAAGAACAGGGTAGAATCAGGAGATTGAGTTATATGAGCTCCCGCACCTGACATGACTTTCAGTAAAGGTTATTTACAATTGCAAGAGTACAGAGAGAACAACACCAGCGTAGTTTTTTGAAAGGTCTGCTATTTAAATTAATCCAGTAGGAATAGGTTTCTTCTTATAAACTTCAATTTAGAACTTGATTGTGGTCTCTTGCTGAAAAGCTGCTGTACACCATGTCCAAGTTATTTTCACAATGCAAAGTTTCTCTGACAACAGGGTTTTGTCAAGCTGAATGGCAACTTAGTTATTTTTAATTGTTTATAAATTTGTTATTCTCCAGAACTTGAAACTGAAAGAAAACCGAGGCACCGAATGGGCATGCGTAGCTCAAACTTGAGGAATATCTGTTTGCATTTGTACCTGCTGAGAAGCAGATAAAACCAGCAACCCAAGACTTCAAACCACTGCAGAAAGACTCTTTCTAAGACCTGAATTAGCAGACTCAGGCACTTCTGGCATCATTGCAAATATAACCTAAGGTGAACATAAGAGAGAAAACAATTAATTAATTATTTAAAACTATTTCTACACATTTTTAATTTACTAAGACATTATTAGCAGAAAAATAGTATAGAAAAACGTTGATTCTGGCTTTGTCATCCCATTTGACCAAGCTAAGAGCATTTTAAAAAAAGAGGTTGTTTTCTCTTTGATACATTTTCATTGTAATTTTAAGTGGTCCTGCCTGTACTTTTCCTCTAAAGAGAGCCTAATACAAACACCAAAAGCATTTAGAATTCTCCTTTTTTTTATATTTATATAATGAAGCAGAAACTGGCAAAAGCAACCTTTTAAACAGAGAAAACAGAGACCTCAGGTGAGACATTAATATAAAGTGTTAAAAGAAAAGTCTTCCTTAGTCCACTGTATGTTTTGGGTTGGTATCTGTCATTCACGCTCTTTCTCAGTCAGCATTTCTGGATTGCAACAAAAAGCCTTGACATTTCCAAGACCTGGCTGTGTGTCTGCTCCCAGCTTTTCCCAGTCATGGTCCATCTGCAGGCAACAGGCTTCCTGGGCTCCCACTATTTCTGTCCACTGCAATTAACCCTCTAAGAACTACCTGGGAATGTTTTGTTGTTCTCAGGGACTGAGCAGTCTCCCCTCCAAGAAATTCAGCCTGGCCCAGATAGCTGCACAGAATCAAACAATAACTGAGGTAGTTCAAGTTTAGAGAATTTTGTTTTATTAATTTTATTTTTATTTTACCTTTAGCAGTTGGCTTGTCGCTGCACATCAGTGTAAATCTCTATAATGGTAAGGATGGTTTGGGTCTGTCTCCTTCCCTTGTTGCAGACCAGTTTTCTTCAATATTCATTTATCTTTCATTTTTATTTCTGCTATATGCAAGATATATGAAGATTGTCTTGTCTGGTCACATCTAATGAGAAGCTGAACTTTTGATGGACCTGTTAATATGGATTTCAGTGGCTGGAGGTGAAGTGTATGTGAACTCCCTAGTGTTCATTAGCTTATTTATTTTGTAAGAAAGAGAAGGAACAAACAGGCTATGAACTTCTCCAGACAATTTGAAGCAAGGATGTATGTGTACTGCAGACGCCATAAAAGCACCGGATTATGTCTGGTGTCTGGAGCAGAGCTGGTTCTCGATCAAGAACGAACCCTTTGTGGAGTGCACCAGGGCATTCCCACGGTTTTATGCGCAGGGATCTTGACTCTCGGAGATCAGTGGTTCCACTAAACATAGCAGAGAGGCTTCCACACAAGACACAAAGTGGAGAAAGGCCACCAAAAGTCTGAAAGGGATCTAAGTAATAAGCAAAGGCTGATACAAGACATACCTGTCTGAATCTATGTTTCTGAAGATGATGTGCTTTGTGAGAATTGTTGACATTTGAGTGGTAGTTAGTTACATTATACATAAAGGTGAACTCAGTTTTCAGCGGGTAGGTGGCAGGGATGGAGGACGGTTGTCAGAGACTCTGCCCTACCAACAGCCCAGGACAGGAGAGCTGAGGTTGATGTCCTGCTCTGAATGAGGCACAGTGGGAACACAGAAAGTGATCCACATGCTGACGGGCAGAAAATGAACAGAAATAAACAGGAAAGGCAAAGTGGATTTACACTGTGTTAAAATTACCATGTAACCACAACGAATGTCTCTCTGTCCTAGGTACGTGTTCAGAAGGGGGGAAGGAGGTATCATAATGGAGGATGGGTGAATAGATGGCCATATTTACCCATTTTTTGAGACTTCAGAAAGAATCCTTTTCTGTATATATTGAAATGATGCATGGGTTTAAAACCTCCTGTTCCACCTGGAATGGCTCCAAGAATTACCCACAAAAAGGGATTTGCCTACCTCAGTCAAATCATTATAGGAACAGAAAACATTTTTTCACAGTGATGTGGCCAGACATTGGAACAGGTTTCTTGCAAGTTTTCAGAGCTTGACTGGACAAAGCCATGGGCAACCTGCCATAACTTCAAAACTATTCCTGCTCTGAGCAGCCAGGTCAGAGATGTCCAGACATCTCTTCCAACATAAATTATTCTGTGTTTCTATAATAATAGCTTGTTGGCTATTTTTCTCAAGGCTTTCATAACACCTTTTCAAAACAGAACAGGAATTTTTTTTTCCCCAGATAGCTGGTGACCTTTTCTGCAATTTGCATGAAAAAACCCAGAAGTTTCAAGGATTTGGGTATGTATTTAATGGTGATCTTGAGGCCTACCTGTAGCAGTTCATACCCCAACACTGCCTCATGCTGCCTAGCAGCCTTCTCTTTAGATAAGCATTACCTCTGCACCTGCTATTGGACATAGAAGTTAAGCTGTTGGCTTAGCCAGTGGCTTTAAGATCTTTTCCTTTAATATCCGGGATAAATCACGGGAAGTTTTCTAAGTGGATCCTAAAAATCACTTAAAGACTTTGGGAAATGCTATCTTCTATCCCTTCATCTGCAGCTACAGATGATAACAATATTCCATGTTGCAGGAGGAATTGTGAGAATTCATGCACCTGTGTTTGTGTGTCATGCAGCTTGTGGTGATAAGTGGCTTTATAAGAGTGTGGATAATTCAATTAAGTCAATTCCATTTTGAGTGTAATGTTACATGCTCCATAAACTCAGCCATGTGGAGATGCCAGCATTTAAAAATATATGGTCACTTCAGAAATATATCCAGTATTAAAAGTTGCTTTAAAGCTTGCTTGGAAATTCTGTACACAGGATAGGGAAGGAATTAACATCGTCTCCAACTTCCATCAAGAGGTCACCTCTCAAAAGAAGCAGAAATATCATTGGCATGGCACCAGAACTCACTCAGAAAAACTTAGTCCTGGCTTAGCAGGCAGGCAGGAAAAGATGTGTTTCTTCACTATCAGCCAGTCTTCAAAGCAGACAGAGAAAAACTTATAACCCTCAGTCTTAACCACAAGTCACTCCAGTACAAGCTCCCGTCAGTGGAGGCTTGTAAAGCACACGTGGAGAAGGAGAGAAATATGATGCCATTTGCTGGGCTGGGCTGGGCTAGACCTTGAAATACTGATCTCAGCAAAGGGGGTGTATAAAGACATGATAGAAATTAAAAATTCCAACTGGGTCCAAACAGAGTCAGCTTGATAGATCTGCTTCATTCTGACCATGTCTCTCTGGTGGCACATTGTCAGCACTGGTGTTCAAACCCTGACTGATGGGAAGCAGCAGAAAGGAGTTTTATTCCGTCTAAAGCCAAAACAGGATGGACCCAGAGCAGCTAAAGGGCATCGGTGGTTGGAGCCCAGTGACTGTCAGGTCAATTGGGCTGTGACACTTTGGGAACAGTTACAGCCAAGTTGACAAAGGTGTTCCTGACCAACACAGGACAGAGTTGTCACAGTCCCCAGCTGATCAGAAAACCTGCAGATCCTGCAGCTTGGCTTGCAGCCGACGTGACGCTTGGGTCCTCAGGGAGAAAGGCCTCAACAAATACAAAACCGATCACATTGAAGACCTGTACAGAAATGTCAGCATTCATACGGAACTGTGGCAGGAGTACACAGAACTGATTAACATCAGGGTTGGGGTCAGTCAAGGAAACCAAATGTCATAGCTGCTGTTTAACCTGGCAAACAAGCCTCTAATCTTCACGCTGAAGTCAGATGGCAGCTGCGACTAGCAGAGTAAAACAAACCACTGCGACGGCATTTGCAGAAGGTCTGGTCCTGCTCAGTGACTCCTGGGAAGGAAGGAGTAGGAACATCTGGATCATGGAGTCATTCTGTAAACTTACGGACCAGAAGAGCCAGATTAAATAGTGCTATGGGCTTCAGGTCAAACCTATCTACCAGTCATTCTCAGTCAATGACTGTGAGGCCTGGGAAGTATGCACTGAAAGTCTGTGGTCACTCCAGGTGAGATGGTCCAGCAGTAAAAACGGGTCCTCTTACCAGAACACCAAGGCCAGATCTAGATGAAACTTGAAAGACTTGGCTGACCAGAAAGAGAAGATCATGTTAATGTACATTAAAACTTAGGTAGAAGTTCCTTCCGTTTAATGCATTCTCTGTGCCAAGCCTCACATTTAGCAGAGAAGTCAGACATGAAGGAAACCTATCACTGCAGCAAGGATGGTGTCATTCAGAAGGTTGTTAAGGAATGTCTCTTTTCGTCCTTTCACATGCAGCAGTTTGCTAAAAAACAGTACTAGAGATGGAGTGCAGGGTGTGATGAGATTCATTAGCTTCATACCCATACGTAGGTTTGCTGTCGGCACAGGATCACCCACTTCAGTAGCATCACAGTCTGACAGATATCCTTGATGGAGGAGTATGGAAGAAACTTTAGATACTGTGGCTGGCAACAAAAAAAAAGAGGAGGAGAGATCAGACGCTGAAAGTGAGATGTGGAGATATGGGAATGAAACTCTTCTCAGCGCTGGCAGTGGAGATAATGAAGGGCAACAACCACAGATTGCAACTTGGGCAGTTCAGGCTGGACTCTGAGTGTGACATTTCCATTAGCAGGGAAGGGTAGCAGTGGAATAAGTTGCTCAGAGAAGCTGTCAGATTTCCATCCTTGACTCACCTAGACAAAACCACATCTGAGTTAATCTAGTGTTTGTGATAGTCCTGCTTCAAGCAGGAGGTCAGACTGAAGGCATACAGAGTCTCCTGCCAACCAAGAAGGAGAGACTTAAGGCAACAGAATATTCATGAAATTTTATAAATTTCTCTGACCATAGTTCCATCTTCACACTCCACGATCACTACAAAGTACTCCAAATCTTTTCTCCTCTTGTTTATTGCTTATCTTTTTGTTTGTAGACCAATCATACTAAGATATTATTGGAAAAGCAGTGTTCAGCATATCAAGATGTGTTGCAAGAAACTCCTGGGAAATCTTGCAAACATGGTTTCCTGACAACCTGGAGAACAGAACAGAGACATTAACAGATTCCTCGCTGCCTGCTACATACCTCCTGGAGAACCAACAACTTCAGCAATGGAGCCCAGTTCTCAGCCCATGAAATCTCACATGGCACCATTACAGCCCACAGAGCTGTTGCTATGACTATGTTTTATCTCTAGTATGCATTAATATATCTCCTTAGTCACGAATTATTGGGGAGGGATGTTATTTTTTTTCTGGAGAAAGGCCAAATGTCTTCTTCAGTTGGTGTGATTTTAGACAAGAAAAATCAGCTTCTGATGTGTTCTTTTATCTTGCTCACTGACACTGTATTTCTGTTGCCTTTCCTTCCACATAACTCATACAGAGGTGTGAATCTTATTGAAGAGAATACAGAACACATCGTCTTTGTTCGTATTCCTTTCTTATGACTATCCTGAGGACTTAAAAATGCAATCAAGTTACCAAGGCCTAACTGGTTACCAAACTCAGCTGAGTTGTCTGTGCACTTGTTCTTATCCCAGTGCAAATGACAGGCAATACAAATTATTCTGGACTCCCTTCATTGACAGCTGTGCACTAAAATAAATTACTTCTTACTTCCCACGGGGTATAAGCATGCACCGTTACCACCCAGCTAAAATGGGCAAGGTTGTAGATACCTATAGCTGAGCACATTACCTGGTACTTCATTTGTCAATGCAGAGAAATGGGAAATTTTAGGGCACAGGTCACCTGTCATGTTTTAAAAGTCTGTTTAGCATAAGATGAATAACACTCAGCAAGCACCTATTCCTTCCCATTACCTATGCAGAGAATCTAGGCAAAAGCTCAAATGTGGCACTGTGAATCCCACTCACTGTCACTTTTAAGTCATCTTAATTGTGTGTCTGACATCTAAGCCTGGGAAGAAAGAGGAGAAAAAAGAGGTAACACCTCTACCGTACACTGCCTGTGCTAAGAGTTAATACCCCAGCAAGGACTGGGTAGACAATCTGAATGGTTTCATTATCAACTTGCTATTCTGAATTTGGTTTATAAATACAGTTATGTGCTATAATTACATATATTTCAGAGTGCTGGGCTGATACTAGATGATATTCTGATTGAACAAAATGGCATTGTACAGTATCCAGAGGACACATCTCACAAATGAAGAGCAAGTTTAATGTCAGAACTTGGAAGTGTCTGTCAGTAAAGAATCACTATTATTTATAGGATATTTGTAGAGGTTTTCAGGAATTCATGTTGGCCCTGATGCTGTTGAATATTTCCTGCCATTTTCTGGGTATAGATAAAATGATGTTTGACAATAAAGAAAGATGAAGACAGGGCAACAGTGGCCAGACTTGTCCTTTTGATGCTTGTTAGAGAAGGTCATCTTCCTTTTCATCCCTGGGCCTGTCCTCTACCACCAAATCTCAGGCACCCTGGCCATGTACCACAGTTCTATCCATCTGAGGTGGATATTCACAAAAGTGGATCCCATGATTGCAGGCCAAGCAAAGCAGGACCCTTTCTAGAGTGGCACGGAGTGCAGGCTGGCTTCCCTGGTGGGAACAGCCAATATCTGGTCTAGCAGTGCTGGTTTCTTGGCAGGGTTGTAACAAGAGACAATTTTCCATCATGGGGCTTTCTCCTCCACTCTTCTGCTCAAGGAAAGATCGTGTTTTTTCCAGTGACCCATTAAAATGTTTCTTTGGCAATAAATGTTGACAATTAAATTTTAACACCCAAAATATATTGTCTTCTCTCTGGCATCGAGTTGAGGGACCCTCTTACCTAGTCCATCCTACTGCCTGATGTCCACAAAACTTAGAAAAAGCTGAGATTTATGTCAGTTCTTCAAAACTTGTTCCTATGCCTGCCCTAGTACCCTTAGCAAATTGAAATCTTCAAAAAGATCTTGCTGATCATTCTGCCAGTGAGTAGAGAAGTGTCCCAGTGCCTTCTAGCAGCAACTTTTGTTTTTATTAAGTCCAACTCTAGTTTTTTCCAAGTGAAGCTGATTTAAATATCCGATTGGCCATAGTGGCAGTGGTGTACAGAGGGAAAAGAAGCTGTGATGAGGCCTTGTTTGAAGCGTGGAGTGCCTGGGGAGTGGGAGACCTAGCTTGCACTGAAGTTTCTGGCAAGTTTTCTATGTGGGATAAATTGGAATTTGATTGACCTTAAGCTGAACAGTCTGAATTACTGACCTGAAATATTTTCTATGGTCTGTCTTTTAGGGAAGATGCCAGGTAATAAACTATTTCTTGCTTCTGTAACTAGCTCCTACAAGAAGGTTGTGAAGTAATGTAGTGTAGCTGTGAAAAAGGAGGGGCTAATTGGGCAGTCCAATGTCAAAGAGGAAGATAAAATCATCTGCTGCACTTGTGGGAACAAAACAATTTAGGTTAGTACTCAAGCGTACTTGCACAGAGCATATTTGAAATTTGTAAACAGAAATATTCCCTGAGGAAATGCAATTCTAATAGCTCTGTTCCCTATGCAAGGAACCAAAATGCACAGCAGCTACCCAACACGTCTTGAACTTCGAATTCCTGTGTTCAAACCTAGGTAATGAATGCTCGTAAAGAAAGTACAGACCAAGAATCACTCACAGATGTGATCTGAAAAATATATTCTTTCTCTGAACTGTTGCGCAAAGCAAACATGGTAGGAATACCAGGATAAGACAAGGTTTATTTAAAACCAGAAGCAAATGTTTGCTGAACATCTCTTGAATATTCGTAGTTTAAATGACTGAAAATAAAAAGTATACATACTCAGTCTGCTCTGCTGCTTAAAGATTCTTCATATTAACAAATATCTACTGTATTTTTGGTATTGCTTAAAAAACTTGATTTAGATTACAGTCAGTCACATCCATAGCTATACACACCCCAAATAAAATAGTTCTAACCTTTGGCTTATGCATCGTTCCTGCAGGGGAATAAAGGTTTTCTCAGCATAGCAGTCTCAACTTTTTCACTATTCCTGAAGCACTTCACAATTTAGGCTTGTCAACTGTTGACACTGAGGCAGCAAGATGCTACTGTTGTGGGTGGGTGTGGAATTTGAGCCAGCTGTCTCCTACATCCACTTTTTAAAATGATGAACAGGGAGGAAAACAGCCTTGACAGGGTTGGAGAACCTACAGATCCGTACAATTACTCCTGCTCAGCATGATTTGGAGCGTGTGAGGTGGACCCTTTCTGCAGCTCTGCACCCAGGGAATGAGTACACAGGACATTTGGGTGTGTTGATATGGGGGCTTTGTTGCAAGCCTTGTTTTCAGATGTCAGCACTGGATTATGGAAGAGAATTTTGAGTATCCTTACCTTTGAGCATTGCCAGAAACACTGTAATTTGATAAACAGAAGAGCCCCCAGATTTAAGTACAAGGTTATATCCTTTCATGCTATAGTCCATTGGCTGCACGCACAACAGTTAGATGACCAGGAACTGTAACTTCACTTAGATTAGATATTTTCTTGAGTATTTTTGTTATGGGTGAGTAAATGGGTTCCTTGGTAGTGCCTAGTACCCTGGCATCACACCACATACCTCTCTGCATTAGTGCCATCCTAGACACCAACAACCTCATGAATACATATTACTATCTTCATCCTGGATTTCTCGGTGTCCCAGAAATTTCGTTAACCTGTCAGGAGAAAGTTCAGTGAGGAGAGAGTGATGGATTGTGTATGTAAATTATCTCTTGACTGCAGGAAACAAGCAATTTCTGGTACATTTACATATCTATTTGCAGAACTCTCATTTGTGCTGCAGCTTTGCTAATGCTTACATATGGGACCAAATCATATCAGAACCCTTCTCATTTTTTAACTAACACCAGCAAATAAATTAGATCAAGAAAGGGCCTATAGAAGAGATTACTCTAATAGAGGCTAATGGGATCCTAAGAAGGTTTGATCAAGAAATTCCTGGCATTTTTTTTTTAACCCTGCAAAATTATCAGCTTTTTTATGGAAATGAGCACAGCATTTCAACAGGGCTGTAATGTGTGGTCAAGGAAGGGTCTGACTAAAGGAGCAATAGTTCACTGTTTATTCCAGGAGCTTTGGGACTGCAATTCAAATCTCTCTCCTGTCAGATTTAGACCAGGGACTTGCACTCAGACTCTTGTATCACTGAGGGTGCTGGTGCTGGGTGTAACATTTAGTCTTTAATCAGTCAGTACCATCTAAGAGCACTTCAGTGTAATAGTTCTTTTTTAATCCAATCCATTCACTATCCTCTGGACACTATCTGCTTTAGCTTTCTGCTTATTTTCAACCACCCAGTTTTCATGTTAGCTGAATAACAATAATAAAACAATTATCAGAAATAAAAGGACAGCTGTACCATTGCCCAGGAGAGAGCGTTGTGTGGGTATGTGTGTGTCTGAACAGGCTTGCAGTAATGGAGAAATGACAGCTCTTCTCCCAGTCAGTCGCAGTTCTTAGAAATTTAAAGACTCAATATAGAGAAAACAACCTCCTGGTTTCATGAACACATGCACAATATAAGAAAGCTCTCTGGAGGGAGCAGAATCGGACTGCCACCGGCAGTTACATAGGAACTAGCTCGCTGCTGTTGTTAGTATTATCACCGTAGGACCCTGTCAGTACCCTGGAGGGAAATTTGTCAGGAGGTATGCTGCGATAATACCGCTTGAATAACGGTCAGGTTTGGTTAGCAGTCACTCTGGCCTGTCGAACAAGGCCAAAATGGCTAGTCCTGTAAATTGCATAGAGTTCCTGCCTTTCTGAATGTAAGGAAAACCACAGCGGGAGGGGAGCTGCAGCTGCTCAGCGGAGTGCTGCGAGCAAGCATTTACCCTCCACAAAAGCATGTGGGGCAGCAGGATTGCCTACAGCAGAGCAAAATCCCACGTCTGGTGTCAACAGCTTGCAGTCACTGCTGTTTCAAATCCTTCACCCAGCGCAGCCCAGCACTCGTGGGGTCCCCCCAGTAGTTGCTGGTTACCCTCTGGATGCTACAGCAAGTGTGGAGGCCACCTTAGACAGACACATCACTCTACTGGCATCTCCAGGGTCCTTGTAACCCAGTGCTGTAGCAGAGCAGAGTTACCTATAGATGCTGAATAAGTCTATTTTTTCCCCCACTGGTGTCCATAGCAGTGTTACTAACGATAAGAAGGTGTGGAACAGCTCATTTTTAATGAATATTGCAAAACAAGCCCAACCAAAAAAATCCCTCCTGATTAGTATTAGCCAAGTAAACACAGCTGACAGGAGACTTTACACAACGACTGACATAAAACATTACACAAAAACCCTCCTCCCTCTTCAGCAGGCTCCAGTGGCTTGGAGGACAAAACAACTGCTTGTTCTTCAGTTAAGCC
The DNA here is from genome assembly GCF_000737465.1 of Haliaeetus leucocephalus. Taxonomy (NCBI): domain Eukaryota; kingdom Metazoa; phylum Chordata; class Aves; order Accipitriformes; family Accipitridae; genus Haliaeetus; species Haliaeetus leucocephalus. Next base: position 25,603,514 of record NW_010972436.1, on the reverse strand, counting down.
TAGTTTTTAGGAGCATAAAAGCTCATTACCCAGAAGAGACTATTTACTGCTAATTGCTCCTTTCAGATTTGTAAACATGGCTCTTTGCAGTACAAGGATAAGTCATCTGAAGAGTTATTCTCTTCCAAGGAGGACACAGAAACCTACCACGACCTGTCCAAACAAGCTGATTCTTCAATGTCATATATTGCATTTTGGCAATAAACTGCTTGTGAGCAGTCTAGAGAGCATGGGTTACTTCCTGAACTGTTTTGATAGGAATTTCAGGGAGAGGGAAAGGCAAATGAATAATAACTGTTGGACAAGGGCAATTTACAAAGAGAAACAGGAGAATAAATCATTCATTTAAGGTTATTTGTTCATTCTTGATGAATGTGTTACAATTCCCTTTGTGCTCTCTTTCCCTGAATTGCCCTGATCAAGTTATGGTTGACCTTCTTTGTCTTTTTAAACAAGGCATTGACTTTGTTTCTATTTTTATTGAACTATATAATCCCTTTATGGACTTGGTGACATTAATATCCTCAGGGGACTGTCTCGATTCCAAGTCAGTGAGCTGTTTTGATTTCCTTTTCCCATATATACACAGCAATGGCATTACTACTGACAATTAATTCAATAATCCACTGGATTGAGGAGCACCTTTCCAAGAATCTTGCGTGAAGTGTCATGTGAATACATCAGGCTTGATTAGACTTTTAAACTGAGCATTCAGAACTGACAGAAAGATTTGTGGTTTAGCATGTATAAACAAATATGCAAATTTAATCTGCCTTAGTTTAGAGCTGAAGGATTGTTATGAAACTATGAAAGAAACTAGAAAGATACCACATGGTTTTTAATCCATAGGATTGTGAAGATTATTTAGTTAAAAAGATCAGTCTAGTGGTACACAGCATAATTTAGTGACAAGGGGACAGATCCAAGGTTGGGACAAGTGTTGGAACATTGAGATTATTCAAACTTCCCATGCTGACTTGGGCACCAGGCGCTGACCCGTAGGAAATGCTGAAGAGACAAACACATCAGAAACACTTTCTCCTCTTGATTCAAGCACTTCTGGCTGTAGTTAAGTACTGCCATAAAAATGGGGTTCAGAGCCCAGAGGATCCCTGGGGACAGATGTCTAAATCTCACATGGCAAGGGGAGGCAGAGGAATATATCCTTGGATTGTTTCTAGGATTTGCATTAAATATTGAGGGGGAAAAAATGCACTGACTTCAAGGTCTGTCAAGGTTTCCACCCCAAGCACTGCACAGTAGTTGGCTTGTAAGGCAATTTAAGCAACATCTGGGGCAGAGCTGCTTGCCTGAACCATCCTGACTGTTCCCTGCTTTGCTTCAGTTTCTCACAGAACACATCCCTTGTCTTTGGGCTCTTTTCTCACACTCAGATGAAAACAACTTGGCTTTACTCCTGGCGAAGCCAATGCAAAAGGGCTGACCTTCAGTGCTGTATCCTTACCCCCTTTAGTTTCTCCTACACTGAGAAATTAAAGCATGCCAGGAACAGTTTCTGAAATTTAATGGTCTCTCCTGTCAATGCAGAGTGTGCTGCTGGGCACAGCTGTGGCCTGAGCCAACAAGCATCTCCTGGACAGGTCAGGAATTAACAGGGCAGCATCTGTTCCCAAAAGGCCCTTTGGTTGCGGGCCCCTTATTTAATTTAACAGACATCATGTGTTCTATGCTGGTTGATCCCCAGGGCCAGAGAATGCATTTAACTTATAGATATATATGCCTGCTTGGACTCTGTTGTACTGATGCAATGCAGTTTTGAAACCAGGACCACAGGTATCCCAAAACAAATGGCACCAGGTGAGTGGCAGAGAGCTGCTTGCTTACCTGCCATATCACATTCAACTAGCCAACAGCCTTGTTTAGCACTCCCTGGAGGTTGTTACTCACAATCATTGTTTTAGGCTATGCTAATGTGTTAGACAAATTGCTTTTGAGGAATTATATATATCCAGTCCTTCTTTTTTCCCCAAATTTTCTGTCCAGGTGACCTCCATTTTCAATGGGGTGTAATTTGTCTGCCTAATTTTATTTTGTGCTACTGTCTGTGACCACAGCAGTGAAACATCCTCTGTATAAAATCAACAGCAATGGTAAAAATCTGACTTTGACTTGAGCTGGCAAAGAATTGTGACGCCTGATCTGCTGTTGCACAGACTAGTTCAGTATCTTCAGCTTCCTTTACTTAGCAGAATTTACCTCGAGTTACTGCTGGGCAAAGGAGGACAGACTTAGACTCTTTAAAGCAGTCTTTCTAAAAATAAATCGACTAAAACACTCACCATGAGGGTCCTGCAGCTGCTGGGATTTCAGTGAAGAATTTGAAAGTCTGGCTCCACCTTCAGGGTCAAAAGCCTCATGCTGACACAATAGGGAAATGCAATGGTAAGTGGTATCCTATGGCAGGGACAGGCAGGCAGTGTTCCCAAACACACGCTGCTATTTTTAAAGGAGAGTTGTCTTATGAAACATATGACTTCACACTGCAGTCTTAAACAGGAAACATGTATGTGTGTTCTTTTAACTGGGTAAGTAGAAAGATTGCATTAATTATTGTATTTGTGAATGCTGGAAATGGAGAGACAGTGGAGTGGACAGAGTACACCAGGCTAGAAAGGGTTTTTGGGAAAGAAGAGCAGCATCAAGTCAATGCACAGATATCCTGAATGATAAAAATGTCCCTAAGACTCCTCAATTTTCATGGCTATTGTATTTCCACTATAAACTCTGAAAACTTGATCAAACAAGCTTTCTGACTCTTCCTTGCTGGCACACTGCAGAAAGCGATCAGTGACTCACGATTTGTTACATAAATTCTTTGATAACTCTGTGCTACCCACCAATATGGAAGAGAACATTAATTTCATGCCACTCCACGATTCAGTGCTGCCAACTCACACCCTTCACTGTGAGTATCCTACTAGTTCACACTTCACTTATTTCTCCAGCTTCTGCAGCAAAGCCATTGGAAAGAAACTTAGTGAACAAAACCTATAGAGCCCTCCAAATTTCTTCTGCCCTTACTGGTTATGGAGAGTCCTGAACACTTGATGCAAAGAAACCAGATAATCCCTATAAATATGGGAAAAGACTTGTAAATAAGCATCTTCAAAACTCCCCTTTCAGAGGACTTCTTATGATTTCCAGAAATTTAGCATTGGCAACACCAATTTTTAAAATTGCTTTTGATCTGCGTACTTAGCAGAAACGGCCTGAGAAGCAGGTCAGATGAGAATGTGCTAAAGCATGGTGCTGGCTTAGCTTGCAGTTTCTAATAATAACAGTTCTTGGATAACTTATCATCAGATCTTAGTAATTACAGTCAAGATTAGCTAACCCTAATAATTAAGATTTGGCACTGAGGTTTTTTTGTTTGTTTGGGATTTGGGTTTTGTTTTGTTTTGTTTTAAAAAAGTCTTTCCAAGGCATTTCAGCAATGAATGCAAACCCTGATTTATAATGCACAATGGAAGAAGGAGGAAAAAAACCCAACCTATCTTTTCTTTTTTGGAGTTGATTCACTACCTGCTGGGTATCCAGCAACCTTCACTGTGACCAGTATTTCAGAAGTGTGATAGTTATCTAAGCAGAAATCATGGTTCCATATGGCATTTTCTGCAGCAGCAAAGACAGTTCATGCTCCTTCACTTTTCACTTCCATGTTTATGTCAGTTCACTTGCACCCTCATTAAGCTGTTATAATTCTTTGTGAGTCAAACTGCAAGCCAGATCACTAAATCAACTGGGGTAAGAAAAAAAGCACCAAACACAGGTAAACCCTTTTACTGACTATTTCTACCACTTTGCATTTCAAAAATACCACCTAAAAGCTCCTCAGGTGCACTGTCTTTCAGGAGGATCATATAAATGTCTTTTTTTGACCATAAACTCTAAGTGCTTTGGAATTTAATGTGGAAAACACTATTGCCATGGTTCAGGCTGATTTGGCAAATATTCTTCAGCTCCATCATCAGCTCAGCCTTTGAAGGAAAAAAAACCATGAAGTTAGAGACCATAAATTCTTCTTCCAGTAAGTGCTAAGCAACCCAAGCTTCATTCGTCTTGTTACAGAACTAAAGAGCTGCTTATTGGAATAAAGGAATTACAGTCCCCTGTCAAGCTCACTTTCTTGCATTTGCTGGATATATAAAGATATCCAAACCTGATCAGCCTGGATTCATTCAGTTAATGTCTCCTGGCTGAAGCAAGAGATGGGGGGAAAAAATACCTGTTAATGAATAGCTATATATTAAACTTCTATTTTAACCTACTGGTAGAGTAATGCTTAGCTTAAACATCAAAAGCTTATCAGTATCACTTTTAAGTCTATAGATGTAAGTACTTCACAGGGGAAGTTCCAATTACTCATTTGAATATATGCTTCTCTTCAACTTGTTCCACAATTCTGTTTTCACTGCTCTCCAGTGGCACAAGATAATTTTTCCTTCCTTGATTTATAAAAGTCTCTCTCTCTCTCCCCTCACAGATGAGGTTTTCTCTGCGGTGGGATTGGTGGCCTTAGGACTTTGGTGCAATGAGCTGTTCAACATGGCTGCTGATTAAGCCACATCTCGACTACTGAAAAGTTACTCACCACTTTGTGGGGGTTTGGCAGTCTTTGTAAAATGTTGGTGCTGTTCCAGGTTGTAGTAGACAGCTGTCATGCAACAGCACGAGCTATAAAATGCCTTTGTCAGGGAGAGCAATGGCCAGCTGCTCCCTGAGGTGCAGAGAGCCAGGATCTAAGAGTGATAAACCAGCCAGCAGGACTAGGACCTCCCTGGCCAAGATCCTGCTTCACAGCACCCCAAAGTGAGGCAAATCCAGAGACGGCACCGACGTTCAGCCAAAAGTCCAACTCATTAGTCAAGTTCATGCTGATGAGGCAAGTCCAAGGTTAAGCCAGGAAGGCAAGGTTTGGATCAGGTCTAGCAATAATAACCAGAGTTAGACATAGTCCTGTGATTGCCATGCAGGTCCACGGTGACAAGGTAGGTCCAAGGTCAAGCTGGGAAGTCAGCGTTTAGATCAATAGTGTCCATGTCCAAGCACAGCTATGACTGAGCACAAGACAAATATTCCTATAACATAACTCAGGCCAAGGCTGAAGGACCAGGACTGAACTTAAATGGAGCCCATGAGCATGAGGTGTTCACAGAGGCTTCAGGAGAGGTTGGTCAGGGTTGATAAGGCCCATTAGTGCTCTCAGGACCCTGGCAGCCTGTTTCGTTCCACTGATTATAAAGAAAACAGAGACAAAAAGCTCAGACACCTGCAGCTGATCAGATGAATCTCACATCGGATCTAACATCAGTGTTTTCCTGAGTCTGTCTTGATTTCTGGTGGAGCACAGCCTAAAATGAAGCCCTGCTTCAGAGGAAACTTTTCATCCCAGTTAGAAGCAGGGCACTTTCAAAAACTGGAATTTAAGTTATTCAGTATAATTAGTTTCCATCAGAGGAATATACAGGTTTCTGGATGCAGAAGAGAGTAACTGAATTAGGTAATGCCTCCTTAAGATCTCTTAAGATCAGTTTGCTCTTGCCTGAAGGGTGTGAAGCAAGTGGAGGCCCAAGAAATCCAGCTTGATGCTGCTGAAATGCTAGAACCAGAGTCAAATAAGAAACTGTCTCCCTGGAAAGCATAACAGGCCTTATTTATGAAGGTGGTATGAAGCCTTCCAGAACAGTTTGACTGCTCAGTCTCGGATGATCCAGATTTCCTTATTGTGGTACTTCATTCTTACTGATGATTGGCATCTTTTTCTCCTGGTAAGCCTCTGTAATCCATGCATCCATCACCTTCAGGCTGTGGGTGACTCATTGTTACCTGGACACCAGCTAGTACAGGACATGAGGATTTGTATCCCCATGGCTCTGTCAGTTCAGTGGTTCTCACACCAAGGTATGTAAAAACCTAGGACAAACTCTTGCGTGCCTCTGCTATCTGTCTATGGGACAATCTGCTCAAGAAGTTCAAGCAGTGCCGTTTCCTGGTTTTATCCAGGAAAGATTTCAACACCTCAGTCTTGGAGAAGATCTCTTCCATTTTGAAATTCTCCCACACTTTCTCTCACCACCACAAAACAAAATAACTGAGCCAAAAAAACACTGTAGCCTTAAATACATTCTGAATCTAAGAAGGAGAAATGCCAGAAAATCTGTACAATACTGCTGTTGCTCTTGATCGTATATGGAAAGCAATAACATATTATTGTGATAGCTGACAGCATCTGTCTCCAAAGCAGATAGATTATGGATATGTCTCCCGGGAAATATCTACGCTCTGCAATGTGCTGCCAAGGCTGAGATATTCAGTCTAGTCTCAACCAAGCTAATTCTGGACATGGAAACAATATAGTTTTGTTAGTAGGATGTTCCACTCAGATAAATTAGCCTTTCTAGTTGACCCATCATAGCTCCATTTTGAGAGGGATATGGCCTGTGAAATGAGTTTCCATGACTGTCATCCAGAGCTTTCCACAGAAAGGACAGCACACATTACTTTAGGAGACAACAATGGCAGACCCATGGGTAAAATGAACTAGTCTCAGAAGAAGTCATATATGCCACATTACACAGAGACTAGTCGTGGCTTCTTGCTTCATTGCTAGAATCAACCTAAGTTGATGCTGATTATTGCACTGGAGTGAGCCCTGATAGCAGTCCATACCTGCTAAGATGAAGGTGTTCATGTCCATGAAGATTTTTGTGCCGTCAGCCAGATTCCCAAGGTCAGATGGTATGTCTATTTAAAAACGCTTAATAACTTTTTCTTCTGTGCATTTGCCCCTTCTATTTCAATACATATTCTGGTATTCCTTATTAATTCTATTTATTTCTGTGTTTTCTATATTTTCCTTTCTCTTTCTGGGAGTGTATAATTACAGGGAAAATATACTTCTACCTGTTCTCCCCAGTTTAAGGGGGAAGGAAAATCTGATTTGTCTGCCCCTTTCCTTAGATAAGAATCTCTTGCCACAGCTACTCACTGAGTCCTCAACACCTCCCTGCGTGGGATCAGGAAAAGACCTGGAATTTTAGGCCGTGATAATGTCATGTAGTTCCTGAGCACAAACATGCTACTTATAAATCAGTCTTATTTTTGACCTTAACTGTAGCTATTGAGTTGCAGGTAAGGAGTTGTGTCATCCAGGGAACTCAGCATAGTGTAAGGAGTTCCTGCCTTCAGCAAACTACACAGCCAAACATAGCGATGCACAGTAAAAGTGAAAATCCATGGCAATTACACAGTGGTGTACTTATGGATAAAATCCATGTGGGAAAATGATTTGGAGGGATGTGGACCCAAAGGCACAGTTTATAGAGGGAATGCTGTCATCATTGAAACTATTTTTCTTTTTTTTTCTTCTCTTTCTTTCTGGCCCTCTGTTGTTACCACAACTTCATAGTACCTGTTTCTACCCAATCGAATAATGCTTGCAGGACTTTAAACATTCTAGTTGTGTTTAAATCTTTGGGAAACACATGGCTTAATTAAAACTAGAGAAGGAAATAATAGATTTTCTTTTTCATTTGAAATTTGGACAAGTGAAAACAAAATTCAATTTTAAATGGATAATAGAAAAACATATTTCCCCATGAAATGAAACAGCAATTGAATGCTGTTTGTTTCAGGGCATTAAAAATGTTTCATTATGATTTCTGCTGTCTTTGTTTCATGGGGAATAAAGTAAAACAAAAAATTCTTTTAAAATGGAAAACAAACCCTGCTGCTCCCGAAAGACTGACAAGAGAATATTTCTATGGATGTGTTCTATTCTGATTTTTCAATACAGTGTTTTAACAAACTTGACGTATTTCCATGATACATTTTTCTTTTGACAGATCGACATTTCCCAGTGGGAAAACATTCCCTAGGAATGTTTCTGATGGGTTGTTTCAGATGATCTGCAGTTCTTAAAGTAAAGGCACAACTTGTGGGATGCTGAAAAGATTTATAATAATTCCATGGGTTGGAGGAGGGGGAGGTTGGAAGCAGACAAATCACTGCATTTTGTGTTCTGCTTTAATGAATCACATAAACAAATACTAGGGGTTAATGAAGCAGGTGACCTGATGCCTCTTTATCATGCGAACACAGCCACTGTAGAAAATCCTTAATATGAAACTTAATGTCTTGATTCTTAATAAGCATTCCCCTACTAATCTCTTAAGTCGCCAGATTTAAATAACTGCTCAGAAGCTCAGCAGACTGAATTTACTCTTAGTGAAAAGTACACTGTCGTGGTGTAACCCCAGCCAGCAACTAAGCACCACGCAGCCGCTCACTCACTCCCCCCCATCCCGTGGGATGGGGGAGAAAATCAGGAAAAGAAGTAAAACTCCTGGGTTGAGATAAGAATGGTTTAATAGAACAGAAAAGAAGAGACTAATAATGATAATGATAACACTAATAAAATGACAGCAGTAGTAATAAAAGGATTGGAATGTACAAATGATGCGCAGGGCAATTGCTCACCACCCGCCGACCGACACCCAGCCAGTCCCCGAGCGGCGAATCCCTGCCCCCCACTTCCCAGTTCCTGAACTAGGTGGGACGTGACATGGTATGGAATACACTGTTGGCCAGTTTGGGTCAGGTGCCCTGGCTGGGCATGAGAAACTGAAAAATCCTTGACTCTAGTCTAAACACTACTGAGCAACAACTGAAAACATCAGTGTTATCAACATTCTTCACATACTGAACTCAAAACATAGCACTGTACCAGCTACTAGGAAGACAGTAGTAGTTAACTCTATCCCAGCTGAAACCAGGACATACACTTACTTAAAGGCATTTATTTCTTGAAAACAAATAAGTGAGATAGGGACTCAGCTTTTAAACTGAGACTGATGAGAATTACCGCCTTTTCTATGTAACGATGGCAAGACCTGGCTCAGTACTTAGGCCATTTTAAAACTATGAAGCTGTATTCTCACTGGCACTAGTATGAAACCAGAATACTTGCAGCAAAGCTGACTTGCTCCAGCCATAGCACATTATTTCTTTTCTGCTTCAGATGATGTTCTCACAAAGGTCTGTATTTTTTCATTATTTAAAAAAAAACCCACTCGTGCACTTTTTTGTCCTCTACAAAATGACTGCTTGTTTGCACTATTGCTTGTACTGACAACCTGTCTTTAGACATTGAACTTTTTACTTAAATGCATGAGCCTGGGAATCATTATGCCCTCAGTTCTGAAACTAGTAAAATTATTGATCTTGGACCTTGAACTATCAAAGAAGGACAGGAGAGATTGTTATCCAGTGGACTACAAATGTGCATGGCAAATACAAAAAAAGTTATTTGCTATGTTGTCTTATTTTCGTTTCACAACAGTATTCTGTTGCAAACACCATGGTTTCTGAAAGATTTGGAGCCTGCAGAAGGTGATCAGAGGATGTTTGTTTACTGTTTCTTTCAATTCAAGAACGAATAGTTGTAAAACAAAACTATCAAGGGTCGGTCTCAAAACCAATGGTAGAAAATGATTCTTCACACTACATGAACTGTGAAACTCCTTGACACAGCATGTTGTGAAAGGTAAGAGTACACATGGGTGCAAAATAATGGGCATATATAAAAATAAATATGGAATATGGAATGTATGTGGAATAGACAATTCATAGAAAAGTTATTTTTAGAAAAGCTGTTAATAGTTTTTAAATGTAAAGACATCCCCCTGACCTAGGAAATTGCTGGGACAGAAATTGCAAGACGCTGGGTAAATACTCTGGGAAAGTATTATCTGCCTGTCCCGTTTTCATGGTAGTCATACAGTCCTAGCCCATGAAATGGAGCTAGACAGTCCTTTGTTTTGACTAGGCACAGCTATCATTATGCAGTTATATAGCCTATGGTGCTTTTACAACATTGCAATTTCAAGGAGGCTACTCCTCCTTTAACCTGGGGGTCACTGCTGTGCTCACACAAACCTGTCCAGGAGTCAGTGGCATCTGCATTCTGTTCACTGCAGTCAATTTTTTTCATAATCATTTATGCCTTCTCACAGTTGAGGAGCCAGGTACATAATTTCAGACTTCAGTTCTGGAAAGAGAGTGTGTGTTTACCTATGAAGGTTTGTGAAATTGAGGTAAGTGGAGCAGATGTGCTTGAAGGATGAATCTGAGATACAACTGTTTACTCAACACATTTATCCGTATCCATTTTCCACTGCTGTGTTTCCTCAAGCTCTTGGAAAGTTTATCAACATGTTTGTCATTAAGTTTCCACTTACTTAAAACACCACTGCCTGTTGCTACACGAAATTAATCCAAAGACTGCAGCCTATTCACCTGACTGCAGACCTATTAATAACATTCTTTGCATGCTTCAGTAATCACAGACAAGCCATACATCTAATAAGTGCTTTTGAACTACTGTCAAGCTCCTTTTTAAACCTCATTAAGATTGGATTACTTGGTTATATTAATCCTGGCAGCCTTATGTCAGTGGTCCTGACTCATATTGGTTATTGTAACATATTGGCGATAAGAACACAGGAAATGGCAAATTCAAAACTGAGGCTGAAAGAAAGAGAAAAGCAAGAAGCTGTCCCTAAGGCTCTTCTTGTTTCATAGTGCTATCCACAGGTCAGATGAAGTTAGGAGGCAGCATCCTGTGCTTTCAGCATTAAATTATTACGTAGTTGAGACACATAAAGAGTTGCCTTTAGTTCACTTCCAATAAGCTCAGTAATCAGTGCACCCACCATGCAGCGGAGGGGAGGTTTCTGCCTGCCATCCAAGCACAAAAATATTTCTTGTTGATATAAACACAACGTGCTCCATGCTTTGCATACTGATGCTGCATTTTATGGTAACCACAAAAACGTTCTGGGTCTTTCCAACTTTACAAGTAGGGAAAGCAAAGAATAGATGACTTGATTTCAAATACAACATGTCAGCAGTGAAACCTGTGAGATTTGAATTCCTGGCGCTTATGCTCTTATGCCCTTATGCAAGCCAGTAGACCAGGGCAGTCTTTCCTCCATTTTATGTTTTGGGTTTTTTTCCTGAATCCAAGAATCAAGATATCTGATACTTGGTTAGTTTCTGAATATTGTGGGAACTACACAGCCTGGAAAGCCTCATGGTGTAAGTCTTGCAGTATGGAAAGAGAGAGGTTAGAGGAGGCTGAAAATCAATGGGCTTCCTACACAGAAAGACTGGCATAGTGTGAGAATGCAGAGTATTATATCCTAATGGTTGGCAAATTTGAGACAATCTGCCATTTGCATTCTGACAATCACCCATCATAGGCTTAGCATGGTGAGTCTCCTTTACTGAACAGAGGAAGGAGAAATGGGCATTCCCAAATCTTGCTCTGAGTCCCCTTGGATATCACTGAGGAGACATGCTGTCAAAAATGAGCCCTTCTTGAAGACAGCACCACAGGGGAGAGGTACTGCTGAGATGGCTCATCTGCTGCACTCGCCACCTCGGTGGCAGATTAACAAGAGGCAGATGTCAGGCATATTACAGTTGCCTTTTCTTGTTTTTAAACTTTACTTCTGTAACCTAGTCTTACTCTGTAAAGGACTTCCCCACTGGGCTCACTAGACTAAAGTCTTCTGTCTTCATTTTAATCCTGATTGCTGTTTAAAGTAGAGGAACGTGATTCCTCTGGATAGAGGGGTCAAGGGATCAGTTGGTTTTTGTTTCCTTCTGCTGCAGAAATTATTTAGATGGCAAGTATGGTCCTCTTGCCAGAAAAGGGTATAAATCCATTAAAGCAGGCAGTGCTCTGTGGAGAGTCACTCAGCTGTGGGAAACTCCCTGTGCCATAAATGCCTTTTCCTTTCTTTTAGTAAAGCTATTTTTGTCTGTGTTTCACTCTGTGGTCCTGTGAGCTTTGTTTATCTTCTCCACAATTTTACTCATGAGCCAGATCAGACTGTTGACTCACTCAGCTTTCTCCTGACTCTATTTGGTTGATAACACCCTTGGCAGGGAAGTATGTAGAAAGCAAATCCAGGTATTTGAGGTAGCAGGATGTGAAGCACGCCTGTACAACATCTGGCTCCTAGTGTAAATCACATAGGTAAAGCATAACCTGACAATGACCACAATCTACCGATAACTAAACTAAGGCCCCTCAGGAGTTCTACAAAGATTTTTCCCAAAGGAAAAATGTTGCTTCTACATGTAAAATAAATGGCAATGAAATACAGAATCATAGAAAGTGTGCATTGGAAGAAATCTCTGGAGATGTCTAGACTAACTGCTGCTCAAAGCAGGGCTGACTTCAAAGTTAGGCTCAGGGACTTGTCCAGTGAGGTAAAGAAAATCCCCAAGCTTAGTTTTAAAATAGATTAGTTCCCTGCGGCACTGACAGGAACTCTTTCAATCCCTTTTTCTTAAATAATGTAGAATGCATTGGAGTTCCTTCCAATTTGGATCAGAAGAGATGTGCTAGCATGGTACAAGACAGTGTTGGTTTCATTCATTACCGTCGCTTGCTTTCTGCCTCCATATAGGGAAATTTCTAGCTTTTTAATTTTTATGAAATATTTTAGTGTTCACTAGGTCACCGCAAAACTTGTGGAGCACATGCACTCGTGTCTAAATTTTAATTCTAGCCTTACAAGGATGATGTGATTTTGCAGTCCAGCTGCATTTTATCGTGATACCTGTCACTGAGTCACAGGATGGTATGCAGGAACCACTGTTTTCAGGACGTGTTTGTATTTGTATGTATCACCAGCATCCTGCATTTTTTCATGTGGATTGAAAGACAGGTCTGTGAGGTCTGCCTGTCATTCGGCCAGTATTATTGGCAGTCACAGGTACTTGGGGAATATTATTCTGTCAGTCCTTACATGCTTCACCCAGCTGTTTCAAAGATTTCAAATGAGAATGAATAAAGCCTTTGTTAAGTCTGTCAAACACCTTCTGTATCTGTCCCTGCAGTCAAAGAGAAGTTGAACTATTTTATACATAAAATTTCAGTCTTTCACACACTAGAACATATTTTTTCTGAGAAGAAGCTCTAGATTCGGTCAATTGCTCTCATCAGCTTATCTGGAAGAAGAGTGTCTTGCTTGTTTTCCACCTAAAAAAGAAGAAAACAAGAGAGAAATTACACACCCTTAAGCATTTCAACTGCAGGTGCCTTTAGCTCAATCTCTCTCCCTCTGTTTTCATTAGAGTGTAAATTGCATTAGCCCTGACAATAATCTTTTCCTTTCCTTTTCATACCTCGGTGTGTAATGCAGCATTTATTGACAAACAGGCAATACCCAGGGAACTCAATTTCTGAGCAAAAAGAAATTCGTTATTACCAATTCTCTAATAAATAAGCATGAAATGATGCATCCCTTTTCTGCTATCATAACTCATTCTTTCATATCTTAATAGTAGAATTAGCTACTTTCACAGATACTTCAGCATGACTTTAAATGAAACCCTTCCTTTTATGAAGGTTTTGGCAGTAGAGCTGGCTCTTTACCCTCATACTCCACAGTGGGAAGATGAAAACCTGAATACATTTAATTCTCCTCTTAGAATAAACAAGGCCAGGGTTCCCCTTCCATTGCCAGATTGTGTGGTACCTTATGTTCTTCAAGGTTTGTTTGGTTTCTTTTTTTTTTTTTTTTTTTTTTTCAAAAAAAGGGCTGGAGAATGTCATTGATAGGAACATGTTACAACTCAGTACTCCACTTTGAGAAGATCATTGACTTTCTTACAGTATGGTCTCTGTGGTAGAGAATGACAGTTCTGGAAAAGGTGAAAGTAGAGACAGTGCAAAGGGAAATGGATGGGTCTCTGGGCAAGCAACAAGTCCTGCTGAATGATTTCCAGTACCAACCAGTGTGGTGTTGTGCTCTGATGTATCATTTGCTCATAATCATTGAATGCTATGCCCTTTTTCTTATAGACCACACATTTTCCAATTGTGTTTGTAACCCTAGTTTCAGGCATCTGGTGAGACAACTGCTTTTTGTTATTACTTACCAACATGGCAGCCCCTTTAGCTCCTGTGATGGAGGTCTGGGATGTGATGCTGAAAGCCCAAGGACCCAAATTTGAGCCCATTGGTAACTTTACAGAGGACAAGTAAGAGGATCAGGGAAGGTAAAAAGTGGTTGTGAAGGGAGCGATCACCATTTGCTTATGTTCCACAGCTTTTCAGCTTGAGATCTGCAGAGCCCAGACATGCTAGAGGAAGCTAGGGCTTGGATGGCTCAGTTTTTCCCTACAAATTGTCTAGAAAAAAAACACTGCTGTGCAAAGGATAGTTTTCAGTTGAGACAGCAGCTCTATACTTGCTGGATTAGAGAATTAGGAGACTAGATGGATGAAAAGATGGCTAAGAAATACAAAGTGGTGAGCAACCAGCATAAAAATCTTTCCCTTAAAGAGCTGGAAGGACATTTCTGGAAGTGCTTGGATAGCTTCATCTTTGCTGAGGTGAATAAAGTGGTGGAATTTTACAGGAATGCCTTTGCATTTTTATGAGATGTTTCCCTTGGTAATCTACAGGCTGCATCCACCCACTTTGTCACCTTTTCTGCCCTGTTCATGGAAACATCAGGGTAAAGCTAGTAACGAAGTATGTGGACCCCAAAAGCCAAATCTTTTTTATTGATAATGTACACAGCTTTATCCTTTGGAGGACTATGGAGGATCCACTGCTAACTTCATCTAACCCTTCAGGTCAGTGGTTTCAATACTGACATATGTTATCTAGCCTGAAAAAAGTTCAACCATCCTAATCTAAGGTAGCATAAGTAGGGCCATTATTTCTTTACAAAATAAGTTGTGAACCTCCCAAAATGACTCTTAGTGAAAATGAAGACTGTTGGAGCTAAAGACATCTGATGCAAAGAACTGCTGTGGAAAGGGATTACGACTGATCGTCAGAAGGGCTAAAGGAAATGAGCACAAGCAATCTTGGCTGAGCCACAGTAAGCCCGCCAGCATGTATTTTAATTAGATACTGACTGAGTGCATGAAGCATTACTCTGTAAAATTTCATACCTCAAGCTATCAAGTTTGAAACTGCTGTAGCTGATTGCTGCAATACTTAGGACCGAATTAACATGAATGACTAAAAGGTCCTACAGCTCTCCTGCCTGTAAGAGCTCTCATATACAATAAGGCAACACATGCAGCTTTTATTCAGATTGTGGGAGACAGATGTTCATTATAGGGAAGTATTGCCAAAGGTGGCACTAATTAATTGCTGTGAACAAGATGGGTGTCAGAAATCAAATGCTCTCATGCCTGAAGATGATGCTTCTCAGTAAGGATTTAAGCAAGTTGGACCAGATCTTCAGTCACTGTAAAGTGTCATAAAACTGTGGCAAGGAAGAACAGCTAGGTATATGGCAAGTAATAAAATTTGCAGTGTAATTTCTTCTCTCATGAAAGATTGGATGGGATTCATCTCATCTGACTTCAGCTATCTACAATGCAGCTGTTCCCATCTGAACTCACTGCTCTCAGCTCCTTTCGTAGTCAAGGGAAGAAACAGAACTGGGATGTGAGTCAACAGACTGACTATAGACATTGCGTTTAGGGTGTTGTGAACTGAGGCTGGACTTCTGTGACTGTATTGATTAGATATCCACTGACTATAAATGGAGAGTGGATAAACCAGATCATCTGTAGGTACATTATAAATAAAAACTTTTATTCGGCCTAGTCTTACCTATAATGGCAGTTTGTCAAGCCAGAAAATTTCCTAGGAGCCGATGTCTCATTTCCTATGTCCTTTTTTAAAATTTCAGTGTCCTACACTGGACATTTTATGAATGTCTTGCTCAGAGACTGAAATATTAACAGGAAACTCTGCTTAGTATGCAGTCTGTCTGCTTGCATTTATTTCTATTTATCAGCATAATTTCTAGACCTATTGCTTATCAAATGGAGTATTGTACCGCTGCTGACTCTAGTAACTAGCAAAACTGAGGTGACTGAAGGGCAAGAAGTAAAAGGAAAAAAACATTATGTGCAAGTCCCTTGTTTCTCTTTCCTGACAGAAGATAAGTCATTTGTTTGACTATCAGTTTCTTGGCAGTAAGATTTTTGCAAGCAATTTATATACCAATGCAAATCTTGTGAAAGCAAACTCTACGGTCATATTCAATAACTTCAGGGTAAGTTTTATACCCACGTGTCCAATCTGAGAGTCCTAACACACAGGGATTCCCAATTCTAATTTATTCTGCATGGATACATATGCTTACGTGACCAATATGGCTTCAAGTGGCTAACTTTAGGCACCCAGAAAGGAAAAAAATGCAGCAAGCACAATCTAAAATAGAAGGCAGTTATTCCTGGGAAAAGAGCGATGCTTTTCTTCAGGGATGACACAGCACTATTAGGCTAGAGATGAAAAGATATAAATTATGTTGACAGCTGAATTCTAGGCAAGTGGATGTAGAAAATCCCCATTTTATGCCTTCTTCCACTCTCTAAGCCTGGTTCTCCCATGTGTACCCCCAGTATTACTTCACTGTAATCCACATGGCTACAAAGTGTAAAATTGGAGTATTATTGCTGTGGCTGACAGACAAATATTTGTAAAACTGCTTCTGATTCATTTACCTGCCAACTGCTGAGTCAAATTTTCGAGGCTCCTCCACTAAAGCTGACGGTGTCAGGCAACTATGTGAAGAAATATCATGAACATTTTTTGCTTGTTTGTTTGTTTGCTGTGCTGTGAACTCCCAGAGAGCTTGCAACAATTCTTGGGGAAAAAGAAAAAAAGAAGTGATTTTCAAATATTTCACTACAAAAGCTAAATGAGCAGCGTTGTCAGATGATGGCAAGAAATAAAACAGACATTGCATTGGCAAAAGGTTTTCCCAAGGAAATTCCTGACATGCTGAGTGTGGTGATGTGATAACCCCCCACAAGGAAATCCCAAAGTGACTTGGTAGTTCTGGGGCCAGAAATTGCTGACAACTCAGCTACTAAAATAATTGAAACCTCAAAGAATTCAGAGCAGCCTGCTCAAGGGAAAGATCCTCTCAAAACTTCATCTGGTGAAACTGCACTTCAGCAAGGAAGCTTTCAAAGGCAATGATGAAACTTTTGAGAAATGACAGACTGAAATGTAGGGAAATCAGTGAAGACCTAATTGAATTACCATGTTCTGGCTGCAGTCACCTGCCATGTGCATACACTCAATCCACAGCGGAGCCTAAGCATCTTAACTTCTCTGTTTCCCCGAGACTTGTGATGGGCTGGGAATATGCAAACTGTGAAAACATGGTTCAGCTGACATGCAGTGCAGGATTCAGTACAAATAAGACACGCTGTATTTAGATGTCTCCATGTGAGCTAGGTGCCTCACCCATTATAGATCTACTCCATACAGCCAGTGGAACATAGACAGTGAGCCCCAAAGAGCTATCTCTGTTAGACAGAAGAGTACTTCTTAGGTTTCATTGGGTTCACTAGATCTCCACTGACTATGATACGAGCTCAGCATTAAAATATGGAGACACCTACATTTATTTTTCTCAGTCCATGAGGGAAGTCCTGTCCACAGTAACCCATTTAAACTGCAGGACTTGATTGGCTGTCTGAGCCTCAGTTCAGAATGAAAGTTACTATAGCATGAAAGGTGATATTGAAAGCTAGAGTTGAACAAGTTATTTGAGCCAATTACATATGTTGCAGAAAACAAAAATCTAGAAGGATCAAAAATCAAAAATCAGAAGGATTCAAAGAGAAAGGAAAAAATGAGGAGAGGAGTAAGAGTTATATGAATCTCTTTGCAAACCAGTAAGTCTCTCACTTATATGCTGTATGTTCCCAAAAGTATTGTAATAAAAGTCCTTCCTATTGAGGCCTGAACAGTAAACTATAACATTATTTCAAGTTAAAAGGATTGGGGAGTTGGCCCTCAAGCTTTGTTATTTATTTTTCTTTAAGACTGCTGATATAAAAATATCACGCCTTGGAGAATGGGCATTGTTTGAAGACATTGCCTGTGAAGTGGGAAAACAAACACAAAATTTAGAAAACAGCACTGAAAACTACATCCTGCAGAAAGGACTACAACAGAAAAAAGAAGAGTCCGATTTAAGCATAATCAATGGATTAAAGTTGGATGCAGAAAGTGTGGGTCTCAATCTTCATTTGATTGTCTAATGCCAGATCATTTTCAGCATCAGTGTGGTAAAATACAGGGTAACACTGAAATCTAAATGCAAAATGCAGAATATATGTCTGATAAATGAGTGAGAGAGAGGCTGAATAAGACATTCCTGTCTATTATTTGAAAATCCAAGATTTACTTCCACAGAAGTAACTTGAAAGTTATTCGGAAATAATCAAGTTGTGCCAAGGATCCACCAAAATGTCAGATCTATTTAGAGGGTATCAGCACGGCTTGAACTTCTGAAGCCAAATTAGGTAGTTGCTCTCATGACACATTTTCCTCCCCACACTGTTTGTAAAGGGAAACATTTCCTGATAATACATTTAACCGCATTTTAAAGTCCCACTGAAGTAATTCCAACTGTGGCACAGGTTTATAGAGGTCTCAGTGCTTAGATAAGTATGGATGGGTCAAAGTAAGTGCAACTAAGGATTTCGTCAACTGGGATCTGTATTGTCATTTGTGTAATCAGTAGTTCCTCTTTCTCGTTCATGTGAACCATGCAAAAAGGAGTAGCTTATCCTTCCAGTGAAGCACAGGAATAATTTCCTGGATAACCAAGGAAACCATGGAAGGAAGACACCTTGAGACATGAAGTACAAAGATAGCTGTATCAATAAGTACATGTCACAGATCTCTGGATGATGGAAGTATAACTCCATGTTTGCCCTGTCCTTGTAATCATCGGTAGATACTGGTCTGACTATCTTTTTAAGCCTCTTCCTGACAGGTCAAACTACCCTCCCATCACATATGATATGGACCAGCTGGGAGTGCATTGACCTAAGTACTTTTTCACCTAGAGAAAGGTGAAGGAAAAAGTGTTGTCCTGCAGCCAATACCCCTAGATTTTTGCATGAGATGCCTGCCAGGCACTGATGTCTACAGCCTCTTCCACAGGACAAGGACAGAACAGCACTAGTAACAGCAATGATTTAAAGACAACTGCGTCTGTGATAGGATCTTCTCCCTCCCCTTGCCCCAGGGTGAGATACCTGATCTTAAAACCTTACTGGGATGTATTGCCTTTGTTTTCCCTTGGAGAGGGTTCTGGGCTGAGAGGAGGCTCCATGCCTGCTGGTTTGGACAGGAAATTTGTCTCTGAAACTGCTTTGTCAGGGAACTTCGGGACCCGCTCAGAGCAATGGTGTCCAGGCTGCCAGTTGTTCTTCACAGCCTGCCTGTCAACTGGAGCAAGGCACCTGAAAGTCTGACTGCAAGGCACCCAGATCGGCATCTCCTGATGTGGCAGCTTTGCTCTCCCCCAGCCAGCTCGGGAAAGAGGAGCATCTGGCAGTGCCCGCAGCCACCAGAACAATTCGCCCAGCCCATATGGGCTTGGTGCTACCTTAGGTTTGTGGGACTCTAGGGAAGCGATGAGCTGATTGCATTGCCTTGGCAATAGGATGTGCAAAACACTAAGCTGGGGATACTGTCACAAGGAAAAGCCCTGTGTTATTCCATGAGAATACTGTGTCCACATGAGTTCCACGGTACAGAAAGCCAGAAAATCTATTTTATGCCAAAGGGGTGATGATGCTTCCACCTCATTTTCCTCCTCTCCCCCCAGTCCCAAGGTTTATACTACACCCCAGAGACTCACTGTTAGAAGCCATTTCAAACAATGGAACTTTCTTTAAATATCACCATTTTCTCCTCCATCCTGCTTAGATTCCTCACTCAAGTGTAATTGCACGTACTAGCTTGCTGAAGGGGAAGAAACTAAATGTCTTTACTTTGTCAGGGTGAATTCTGTTATACTGAGCTGTGCTCGTTACCAACTCTGCCCACCATTATTTCAGGAAATCATTACATTCATTATTAATAAAAGCCTTCCAGCTAACTTTCCAACCTTGCAGACATTATTCTGGTTTCAAATGTCATCATGTGCTCTTTTCCCTATGGCATTCACTCATTCTGCAAGAAGCAGGGAGACTCCTCCCATTCTTTTTCCCAGCCTGACCTTTTTCAGATCTGGCATACCTAGATCAATTCACCTGCCTCTTTGAAACAGAGCTGAAACTGATGCAGTCAAAAGGAGACAGGGCAGTACAACACTTTCAGAGATTTGTAGCTGTTCTGAGCTGTCACAACATCTCTGGAAGGAGTTTAACTTTATTAATTTAGGGTATGAATAAAACATCCGATACATACTTAAAAATGGATCCACTCAGATCCTGCACAAGAGACCTAAAACCTATCTGAGGTCCTGAATGGGGACCCAGTCTGTCCACCGTCCCCAAAAGCCTGATTGCAAATGATTGCATCATTTGATTGCTGACAATAGGAGTAAAACCTGCATTTTGCACTCAGTATAGAGAAAGCCTAGATAGAGGTTGAGGCTAGGGTCAGCAGCTGAACCCAGGCTCTTGGGATGTTTCGATCCACTGAAGGTCTAGCAAAAAGTGCAAGCACCACTCTGCATCCAACCATATGTCTGTGATCACCACATACTCATCTCTTCTTGATGCTGGTGCTTTTTCAGTCCACGCTCAACTTCAAGAGGAGATACAGAGTGTGCTCATTGAAGATACTCATAGGACAGATGCAGCAGCTGGAGCTCAGCCCCAATAAACTGACCTATTTCTTAAGACCCACGGTGTCCCACTTTGCAGATAAGCACTCCAATCATGTCATCCCTGCCATCACTCTGCTGGTAACATATCCATAAGAGGGCTCTGTATCTCACCTGGAAGGACATATTTGATACTTTCTGTTGGTTCCTTTTACTCTATCTGAAACACATCTTATCCCTCTGAAAGGTCATCCAATATTTCAGAGAGACAAAGTTGACACCTGTTTCAGTCCGATTCCACCCTTTGTGTACTTATGTCTTGTGTGATGTTTGTGCTTATTATTAAAACTGCTTATCAAGTTACTTAGTTGTATTGTAGAAACTCCTCAAGGTTCCAGACACGGCAAGGTCCTTACTGTGTTAGATGTTACACCAAGAGCTGGCCATGCCCTTCCTCCAGTGAGGATGCTTTCTGTACGGTTTCACCACTGAGACGAGTGGGAATACTTGCAGGCTTAGAGTTGAAGATATGACTAAGTTGTTTCAGGAGCTTTCAAAAGAAAAAAAAAAAAAACAAAACAAAACCACCAAACAAGCAAGGGGGAATCATCCTTGTATGGCCATGGTTGCAAGCAATATCTGAAAGTCATTTGGGCAAGAACGGAACAATTGTATCCATGCCATGATCCCATATGGAGACTCGCTCCATCCAGATGATCAGAATTGTCACGTTCTTCTCCTGCATTCCTGAATCTCTGCGTATTGATCTCATGGGTCTTAGTCTGTTTCCTAAAAGAACAAGGTTTATGTTTCCTATGCCATATCCACATGCACGAGTGTGTATGTATTTCTGTGTCTGTGTATGTCTCTCTGTCTCCATTTTAACTCTGACCAATTTCACCCATAAAGCAAGACAGTGTGATGATTTAAGCAAAAAATTCAATCCTTAAAGTTTTGTAAAAGGAGATGACTGAGACAAGAGTCCCCAAGCGCACCATGACTGAAGAAAAAGCTGCAACATGAGCTCAGCCCTTAAAGAACACAAGGGGATCTGAAGGGGAGTGACCTTATAAGCATCCCAGTCAACGAAAAGCTTTGGTTGGACTTTGCAGTCAGCTATAAGAGGAAAAGCCCTGGAAACGAGACTGAGGGAATGCCTTAGATAGTCACAATTTGAGGTTGTTTTGTTCTGTTTTAGTACAGCATTTAACATTATGAGGCTCCGGCTCTGGACAGCGCAATAAACACAGATCAATCATAACAGAAAGTCATGGAGAGGCATGCTGGAAAACCCTTCTGGTTTCAGGGCAGTTGACCTATGTCTGTGCACATGCAGCTTCAGGCCTCCTTTACCATTTCTCATGAGTTCACGTAATCCTGTTGCGTGAGTTTTGAGTCCTGGAGGTGAATGTTTAAATGCAATAAAAAATGGTGCTGGATTTATTCCTCCTTTTGCATTTTCATGAAAGCATTCATATTAATTGGAAGAATGCAACTTGGGGTTATGGTTTTGTTTTCTTTTAATAATGAAAGGAAACAAATGTTGGTGTGCAACTGACAGGGGAGGAAAAACTAGGCAAGCTTAAATATTTAAATGCATTCAAACCGTTGAATAACTGGAGGAAAAGAGAAAATAATGCTGCTTTTTGAAAACTTTTGCTGGTATGTTAGGAAGATTCCAGGTCTACTAGTGTATATAAGCGCTTGTATATATCTCCTTGTTGTGATATTCACGCTGTATTGTGGGATTCCTGCATGGGATTAGGGTTGTAAACCTCCTTGTGTGTGTTTTAGAGAGGGTGGGAAGCTGTTGTTTTACGGCTTTCTGAGCAAATGACAAAAGGCAAAATAATCAGTGAGGCCCCAAAGAAAGACATTCAGGTACTTCTGCTTCTAAGTAAGGCTTGCTAAGCTTTTGCAAACCTTGAGAATTTGTTGGGACTCTTTCCTCTGTGCCACCATGACCTTTATGCCAATTGATTTTGATTTAAAAGCCAAGGAGGGTGGTCGAAAGGCAGTGTCTCAGGGAGGAAAAGGCACCATCTCCCTGAAAGGAGACCATTGCAACAGGTGACTAGGGCAGGCTTTGCCCATCAGAGGTGATGGGCAGTGTATGACACTGCTCCATGTGGAAATCCAGCAGCTGGGCTGGAAAGGAGCAGGTCATATCTGCTCCTACTCCAGAATTGTGACTGAGGCTTGTGTGCCTCAGGACATGGCTGGGCTTTTGGGGACAGTGCCAGCTGCAGCTGTGGGCAGGTACTGACTGTGATTCACAACACAGCTGGCTGTTCTCTGGAAAGATGGAATGGTGCAGAGGAGAAAAAAAATCTTATTAGGCTCATTGCTGGCACTGGGAGGACCAGGGCTTGGCCTGATGCCCACAGTCTAACAATACCACAAACGCATCCATTGTGTGGAGAGGCCTAGCTGGATGCAGAAGGCAGGGAGTAATTAGTCTCTGTTAGGCCCAGGAACTTATGGGCTCCAAAAGGATCAGGCTTCCAAATCTGTAAGACTCCAATTCCTTTAGCACCAACAGCCACCCTAGGGCAATAGAGCAGAGGGCCAGGAGCCCCCTGGGCAAGTGTGTCAGTGTGCATATGGCATGAAGATATGGGGTGACCTTGTTTTGCCTTTGCTTGCATAGGGGTCCAGTCTGGCAAGTATCCATAGATGGGAAGAGCAGGACAAATGTCTCTTGTTTCAGAGACCAAGTGCACAAGAAACAGCTACACAGGCTGCTTTTGGGCTGCCGGGCTAGGAGGATGTACATTCCCAGCTGAGACATGCCGTTGGGGACTCTTACAAGGCTTGATGCTGGGGAAGAAAAGGCTTCCCATTGCAGCTGGGGAATAGCACAGGGGATGCTCCACAGGCTTGCAGATTTGGGGGAAGGTGCGCTGGTGAATTTGGTGACCAACAGGCTGGAACTCTTTTCCCCCTGGGGTACCCAGCAAGCCTGGAGAATTGCTCCTCATTATCTTGGAGGTGGAGGTCCTCATTGCACCTAGTAACATTGCATCTAGGGCTGGGTGGGTGTCCCCTTACTCCTGGAGAATTGGCAGGTGGTTCTCACCGCACACATAGTGTCAGGGAGGATTCCCCCTCCCTTCTCAAGGCTTGTAGGGGATCCACAGTACACTTTGTGCCTGGGCAGTGGGGGAAACCCATTGCTCCTGAATGTTTATGGTAATGGTGTTAACATTGCACCTAATGCCTGGTGGGAGAGGGTGGTGGTGAAGGTATTCTTATTGCTCCTGAAGGATTGGGGGGGGGGTGTCTGCATTGCACCTAATTTTGGAAAGGGGTACCCATTGCACCTAGGGCCTGGGCAGGGAGAATCTTCTTGTTCCTGGAAACTCTGAGGAAGAGAAATTCCCAATATATCGGGGGGGTGGGGTGGGGTGTGGAGGAGGATCCCCGTTATTTCTGGAGGCTTGTGCAGAAAGCATCCCCCTTGCAACCAGCGCTTGGGGGAAAGGGATCTCCATTGCACTTAGTGCTCGGGGAGTAGGTTACCCCATTGCTTCTGGAGGGCTGTGGGCAGTGAAATCCCTATTGTACCCAGTGCCTGGTGCAGGGGGGAACCCCTCTTGCGTTCAGTGGAGGGGGAAGAGCAAGGCCCCCGTTGCTCCCGGAGGCTTTGAGGGTCGCGGTCCCCCGGGGAGCCCCCAGCCGCCTCCATCCCTGAGGCATCCTGGGCGGAGGGCGGGCTTGGCTCCCCCGCCCGGCTCCCTCCCTCCCTCCCTCCCGGGGGTTTGCCCTGGGACGCGCCGGCGGCGCTGGGGCTGGCTCCTCGGCGGCGGGCGGGCAGGGGTCAAGGGCAGCAACCGAGGGGGGAGATGCCAGCGCCGGGGCAGCGCAGGGGCTCCGGCTGAGCAGGCAGCGCCAGTCCCGGGGAGACCCCCCTCACCCTCCCTCCCTCCACCCCGGCCCCGCCGGCCACATGGCGGGGCGGGCACCGCAGCACAGCCTCCCGGCGGCGGCGGCCGCCGCGCTCCTGCTCTTGCCCGTAAGTGCCGAGGCCGGGGAAAGGGATGGCGCGGGGGGCAGGGAGGGAGGGAGGGCGGGGGACGCCCCGCCACCGCGGGGAACCCGCTCGGTCTGTGAGGGAAGCGGCGGCTGTGCCCCGGCCCTCACAGGTCCCGCCCGCCTCCCCGGGGTGTTGAGGGATCCGTCCCGGTGGCCGTTACCCGCTCCCTCACAGATGCCGCCCCTTTCCCGGGCTCTGAGAGACCCCGTCCGGGCGGCGCTTGACGGCTCCCTCACAGGTCCTGACTGTTCCCGGGCGCTGAGAGACCCCGTCCGGGCGGCGGTTACCGCTCCCTCACAGGTCCCGCCTGACCCCGGGCGCCGAGAGAGCCCGTCTGGGGACCGTTACCCGCTCCCTCACAGGTCCCGCCTGTCCCCGGGCACTGACAGACCCCGTCCGGGCGGCGGTTACCGCTCCCTCACAGGTCCCGCCTGCCCCCGGGCGCTGAGGGATCCGTGGCGGTGGCTGTTACCCGCTCCCTCACAGGTCTGAAACACCCTCTCCCCGTGGCCACTCGCCTCAGGGTCCCCTCAGAGTCCCTGGGCTGAACCATGGCCCTTCTTGCTGCCCCGTTCTCTGTGAAAGTCACGTCCCTGACCCCTTTCCTTGCCAGAAAAGGCCCGCCACAGGGACCCCACTGGGGTCGCAGCTGCCTGCCCCAGAGGAAAGGGGATTTTCTGCCAGCGGGTGGCCCTGGCTGGTGCCCATGGTCCCCACCATCTCGCCCTGGAGCCTCTCCTCGCAGCGTGTGCTCGGCATCGGTCGCTCTTTCACCGCAGGGATTGGCAAACAGGGGTGGCGAAGGGCAGGGCTCAGCTCGTGCGTCCATCCAAGTGTTTGCTGCGAGTTTCTCTGGAGTCAAATAAATGTAAGGGAGGCTTTTCCTCATGGTCCTTCTTCATCACAGGCTTCCTGCTGGGTGATGCTGGGATGAGGTGGAGATAAGCTTGGCCTGTGTCAGACTGGACTTAAAACAACTTTCCCAGCCCACACGCCTAAGTCAGGCTGACTTCCTTGGTGGCTTGTTTGTTTTAAGTGATAGTTTTAAGTGTGGTAAGTGATATTTGCCAAACTAATGTGAGAGGTTAAGCAGGAGGTACGTTGATCTTGCGCAGAATTTGTAAAGGCTCTTCCTGCAAAATTAAAACGTGACAGTGATCCTTCTGGACTGTAGTGTAATTGGCCCACCTTTAACATTTCCTTAGATAAAGAAAGAAAATCTATTTCCTTATGTTCTGTCTTTTTTGTCCCTTTTGTCTCTGTCTAATTTACAAAGAAAGATAGAGGGAAGCCAGGTCAGGAAAAGCAACAGGCTCTAAAGGCAAGCAACAATTTGATCTTAAAAGCTTTGCAGTAGCTTTCTTAGAAGAGAGACAATATTTTCTCAGCTCTGCCAATGTCTTTTTTCCTCAGTCAGAGATCAGTGCACATGGGATCAGGGTGCCATGGGTCTACACACTTGCTGTTTTCAAGTCCAAACCTGTTATTCCTAATCTTTGTTTCTTAGTCCTTCTTCTCTTCCAGGCTCTGTTTTCCCTTATTGATTTCTTTTGGTCCATAAAAATATTTCAGCTTATGTTTAGAGAGGGGGACTTCTTGCCAGTGAGGTTATCAAAAGTACCCAGGTACTGAGAGCTGCCCAATTCTTTTTCAATTAATCAAAAAATGTCACGTGCTTCCTGTGTAGATGTAATCTATGGACAGTTTTCCCATTCCCCTGTAACTTTGCATTTGAATTATTTATGTAAATTTTGGTAGTTACATTGCTGCTGTAAAAACAAAACAGCTGCATTGAAATTAAAAAAAAAAAAAAGAAAAAAAAAGTAGCACAGATTAAGAATCAAAGTGTCAAGTTTCCATAAAACGCATTGAGTCTGAGAGAAATGTGTACTTTGAGTGTATTCTGAGTGTACTTATATAGAAGAGCTTGTTTGGATGTCGCATGCTTGCGTCTGATACTTACGTGTACGCCTGTGTGGTATGTGGAAGTAACGTGTTGGAAGACAATCTTCAGCCGCGTATATAGAACAGCTCTTGTTGCTCCAGTTGTAGCAAAAGCAGAGCTTTTAGTGTTCTTTTGGGGTGTGTTTTCATCTGTGAATGTTGTTGGTAAATCTGTGTCTCTGCTTTACAGCTGGATGAAACTTTGCACCAAGATGCTGAAGAGCAATGTTTTAAAACTTTGGCTCAAATCCAAAGCTCTTAAGTTCCTGTTTAACTTGAAAGTGCTTGAAAGTTGACTCGAAGTCAATGGCTCTGTTCACATTCATGGATTTGAGAAAAGGCATAGCTGCTTATGGGAGCAGGCCTTGAGGAAGCTTAAGTTTTCCCAGCAGCTGAGCAATTGTGTCTTATGGGAGCTGCAGGTTTGCAACACTTATGAAATGAGGCAACTTTCTAGTACAGAATTAGATCTGCCATGTGAAAATGCTGGTGCAGATGACCTGTCAGATTTCACAGGGCTGGTCAGCAAAAGGGTGAAGACTTGCACAGCAGGCTCTGAGATTTATGTTCTCTTAGAGGGTTTCTGTACATATGATACACTGGAAAATGGATTTACTTGCATGTGAAAAACAAACAAACGATAAAACAAAGGCAAATGAATCTTTTGACATTTTGATATACAGTCCTTGCTGAGTTCACGTAATTTGGAGGAGGGAGGATTATTCATCAAAAACAAAAGCAAAGCTTGCTATAATTCATATGCTCTCCTGAAGCTGTTAAAACAGCCAGAGCAGTTTGAGTATATCACCCAGTGGTGACAACTTAAGTAATATTCCTGGTCTGACACTGCCAAAATTCAGTCCTACTGTGAATTAATGCAGCGTAAACATTTCATCATGAGAAGCCTTTCCTGGTGTAGTATGTTGGCGGGGTTTAAATCTGTAGCCATCTTGTGATAATTACTGGATATTTGAAGGAGGTAGTTGTATGCAAGGAAGAACGGCTGACGTTGGCTGACTGGTAGTTTTGCCACAAAACATTTCGGTGATACTCATAGCTGCCCTTAGCTAGAAAGAAAGCTGCCTTTAGCTTTTGTTCATATAAGGCATCTGCTTACATGTTATTCTGTGAAAAGCAGAGGAGAAATAATGATTAAGTCATCTAAATTCTGTGGCCTTCATACTGCAAAGCAGAGCAATGGTGCCTGCCCTGCTTCTCGCATGCCTCTGCTGAAGCTGGTGGAGGAAGACAGTGCAGGGATCTCATTGCAGAGTGTGCACTATCAGGTGCATGCTTGTTTCCTTTCAGTCTCACAGGTTATATCTCTACTAGTACATTAAGATTGCCAGGACAGCTCTTCAGCCTTCAGGCCAAATGCCAGAGAGTGGCTTGTGCCCCTGCTATTAAGCTCCTTCAGCTTCTAAAATGGGGAGGCTGTGTGCAAACTGCCCATTGAGAATGGTCCATGGTGCAGCCTCACTCCCAGATCATTCCTGGGAGGGAAGTGTTTGAGATACCGTGAGATTGCCTGGGGCAAAAATGTGGCCAGGAACCATTCTAAAAATTTAACAGTATAAATGATTAAGTACTTAAACCAGACTTTTGCACTGTTTGATTTATTAGCTTAGATGGGGTATGCTGTACTCGCATTGCTTAGGGCTCTCAATGAGTGCCTGAGGGAGGCATTTTCCTCTAAGGCAAACTCTTCATTGCTTTGAATTGAGCAATCAGCTTTCTTTGTGTTAGAGATTACTGTGGGATCCTGCTGGTGGTGTGATGATCTGAGAGATTCACAATGAGAAAACCAGAGTAGTGAATGATACCAACTTTTTAAGGAAGTGTGTTTCTGCTTTCTTTTTATTTTCATTTTGCCCTATATATTATTAAACCAAATATTTAAAAAATACTATATTAGAACAAGCATTTGCACATTTCTGGGTTCTTTTAATAGTTCTGCAGATTTTATTTTTTGGGAAGGGGGGGAGGTGAGCAAATAGGGGTAGTAAAAACAGGCTATGTGCACTGCTGAATCTGATCCTTTTTAGTTTATGTTACTTTCAAGTTTGCAGCACTTGCAAATCCAACAAGGGGGCTTTGGGGAAAAGCTGGTTTACTTTACATTAAAATTTTATCCAGTAAATTACATTTTTGCAGGAATTTACTTTTCACTCTGTGTCTATAAATTGAAACAGATAGATCAAATCTTGATAATGTACATATCCTTCTTTCTTTTAACCTACACCAGTTATAATCCCAAATGTAGTCTGTTCTCTCTTGAAGTGCAAACATTAATTCTTGGATGTAAAGCTGGAGCTGTCCAGCGAGCCACAAGGAACCTCCTTGCCTCCTGTAGATATGCAATGACATTTATCAAAGTACTGCATAAATATTGTCTTTGCCTCCTTATCTTTCTGTTCATAACAACCAGCTTTGACAACTAAACACTTCCTGCTGGCTTGCCTTAACAAACTATTTCTTTATACAGAATTACTTTCTTTTACTGCTCATCCTTTTTTTAATCTTAATAGATTTGAAAATAGCTGTATTTGATTTGAGCTGGTGAGTGTTGGGTAAAGAGCTTCATGCATTCTATTTTTTGTCTCTGAAAAGTTTGATAAATTTTGCTATGGCCCTTATTACAAGAGAAGACAAACAGACACTAGTAATTTACCATTGTGATCAGTCAGCTAACAAGTACTGTCTTTCAGATAAACAGCTGCTTGCATTTCATCATTCATATCCAAATGTATGAAAATTGCAGTTCCAGTTTCTGGTGCCAGTGTGGGGATGATTGTTAGATGCTTCGTGCAATGCTCTGACATAGAGCATGTCATGCTTTTGTAAGTACTGATCAGTTCTCTGGGTCTGGGATCATTTGGATTGGCTCTCACAAGCAGAAGTTCTGCCGGCTCTGCATCATCTTGACAAAGGCTGTGCTGTTTGGGAAGTGCTGTGGCGGTGACAGTGGCATTCTGAGAAAGCCAGTTCACAGAGATGGGTTTCGACATCCTATCCTGACCTCTGGCTCTTGAGTACCTCATTGCTGTGCAAGCGAGCCCACGTTGAGAGTCAGGTGCTGGGAGCCTGCTGCTCCTGTCCATGCATGTCTTGTTCCCCAGATTGACAGCTCTATTGTGGAGCTAAATGGGTGGAGAACTTGGAAGCTGTCCTTCTCTGGGAATGATCAATTAAACGGCATGGTTTGTACAGAAACGCAGCTTGTTTTCACTAAATAAGAGAGAAAATCCATTTGGTATTTCAAGAGCTGAAAAGTACTTCTTCAACAGAGCTGTAAGAAAGTGAAACTAATTAAAGCTCTGTAAACTTTTGTGTAATCCTGGCTGAATAACTATCCACTCTGGGTTGTGTATGCCATGCCGGGAAAGTAAATAGTGAGCAATGCAGATGGAGATTAAAATACATTAGCTGTCCTCACTGCAATGCTAAACCCTTGCCCTGGTAATAGTAGCTGAAGTGCCAGAGAACTGGAAAGGAGCCACCTGCCTCCGAGGGCTATGGGATAATCTCTCTTGCTGTTACCCAGGTTCCTGGGACGTGGGAGGCTTTCTGAGTGCTGTTATCTCTGCACTGCCTTAGGTTTTGGAGTGCTGTGCTCTAGCAGGGGTGGCTTTTCCAGTGGAAAGGAAGGAGGAAAGAAGGTGAAAGTGAATAAAAGGAAGTGTGCTGAAGAGTCCGAACAGGTTGCCTGCAGGGCTGCCAGGCAGGCTCTGCTAGCAGGCGTCTCGGTACACGGACTAAAGTATCAATTCCCTTTGAGTGGCAGTAGCAGACTCCCACAGCCCAGACATAGCTTGGGTTTCAGGAGACTCATGCCAGCAGAAGCAGAGAGATGGCCCGTGAGCCAGCACCAGTGGCTGTACTTTGTAGTGTGACCATTACAAGCGTAACCTTTTTGCTTGCTTGGTTCCAGTCCCCAGGGCTACTTAGAGGAGCGCTGTGCTCCTGCTGTTTCCTTGTTTTGGGGGCAAGGATGTCCAGGGACCAGTCTGCTCCTTCTGTTGTTGATTGATTCTTTCAAAGCAGAGAGGAAGGCCAGCGTTATCCCTTTGGCTGGCAAGAATGATGTCTCGGAGCACATAACAGGATTTTAGCTAGGTGAGCTCCAAATCAGGTGGAGTAGGGATCTTTCCTCATCCTGCCTCATGTCCTGTCTGCTGGGAGATCAGCTATTTAGTCCACCTTGAACTTGAGAGACCTTCCTAGGTGTAACAAAACCCTACTTTCCTAAAACAAGTGTCTTTTTATGAAAATTTTCTTGCCAGACTTAAAATATTTCTCTCTTTTGGACAGAAAAAAAAAAAAGTTAAAAAGAAAATTCTATCTTTAAATATAAAAATAATTTTTAAATACCTTTTCATAGTATTTGGTATAATATTTTAGTTATGATTATGTGAACAGAGTCCAAAATATTAGAAACAGGAGTGAAAAAAAGCCTCTAGATTGCTGATTATTGTTCAAGATACAGTCTGTAAACTGTTAATTACAGCATTGCCAATAAAAAGGGTTTGGGAGTAAATGTTATCTATTATTCTTTTTACCATAGGGCTATATGTCCTAGAATCAAGGAACAAAAAAAGAATTTATGCTAGAAGGGACTGCTAGAGGTCTCTTGTCCAGCTTCCTTCTCCAGGCAGGGCTAATTCCAAAACCAGATCATGTTACTCAGGGCCTCTTCCAGTTCAGCTGTGAAAATCTGCAAAGATGGAGATTTCACAACATCTCTAACCTCTTTTCACAACATCTCTGAACCTCTTTTCCAATGCTCAGCTGTTGTCATGGTGCATAGTTTTTTCTTTATATCCTGTGAGATTTTCCCTTGCTGCAACTTCGGAATGATGCCTGCCTCTTGTCCTTTTGCTGTCAGCTTCTGAGAAGAGTCTGACTCCTCTGTAATTCCCCTTCAGGTAGTGAAAGACTGTTGGTAGACCTTCTCTTGTTCCAGTCTTGGAGTTTAATTTCACTGTGATATGTGCTTTTCACATACTAAAGGTGAGCTTCAGCCCAAAAGTTAGCAGTTTAAGGAAGAAGCAATGGATGGAGAGAAAGAAAATTAAGAATGAGCCAGTGAGGTGGCACTGGTAATCAGCAGGGAACTATCATGAAGTCTTGGGTCAAAAGAACATTTTATGGAGGATATAAAGGTAACATTATTGACATTTAATGGATAGTGAGAGCAGCTATCACTAGCTGATTAAAGTCTTGATCCAGAATGGGAGATGGGTTTTTACGTTTTTTAGGGGGGAGCATGCTGGCATAGACCTGAAAAACAAAGATTAGTAGCTCACATTTGATGAGCTAGAATTAGGAGAACCTGTGAAGGGAGGTCTTGAAGTGTAGTGTCAGTGTGGTAATGATGGATGGGTGAATGATCTTTGCAGAGACTATTCAGGTAAGTAAGAGTTTGCCTGGGAGAGGTAGCTGAGATATTGGCATTCATTTGGGCAAATGTGACTTTTAAACTTGAGCTACTCTGGATTCCCTGTGTGTTTTGTCTCCAGTGTATAAGTCATCTCATCCTAAAGTGCATCTTTAAAGCAGAAGTAATGGCTTGTTCCTTGATAGTGCTTCCTTCTTCCTTCCTCCCTAATAGGAGCCTAAAGCAATGCCTTCTGAAATAAGTGAGCGAGGTGAATCACATTTGAGCTGCTGAGGGGGTTCATAGTAATGTGAATTGGTTGGAAAGAGTGGGGAAGAATTAGTCACGGGTTTGGTGTGAAGACCTAGGAAAAGGGCAGACATGAAGGCAGGAGTGCTGTGAAGGGCTTGCTCCCCTTCCAGATTCTGAATATGATGTACAGAGATATGGGGAATGAAGAGCAAAACTCTTTAAGGATGTGAAATTGAAAAGTCATTCCATTAAACAATTCTATTTGAAGTAAGCTGTAGCCTGTGATTCAAATGTTATTTTGCTCCTTTTTAATATCTTATGTTGCTCTGGAAGGACATGGAGGCTTGGTTGGACAACTTCAGCTCATGGGTAGCCTTAAACAGTTTTGCTTTGTATGCTGTGACTCAGAAAACCACTTAGCACATGCATGGTTTTCAGTGGATGAAGAACCTCCCCTCTACACCCTTATTCAGCAAAGCACGTAGGCAGATGCTTAATGAAGGCAGATCTCACTGTTTCAAAGACAACAGTGAAATTCAGTGGTGAGCTTAGTGTAGCAGATGTTTGAGGCTTTTAAACTTATTTCTGAATAAAGATGAATTTAATTTCATGCTTAGAACTGCCTGTGTTTAGTTGCTTTATTGAACTGAGGTCCTACTTCCCATTCCATGCAGAATTACATTCTCTTTCTCCAGACTTCCTGGAAGAGCTGCAGAATACATGCTGGCCTCTAAGATCATAGAGCAATGTCTCCTGGATCATTTGGGGTTCACTAGCTAGTAGCACTGTTTTATCTAGCCGCTTGGATTAACTTAGAGACAAGTAATGGCAGGGAGTTGAAAGAGCTGAAGGATGATTCGAAAAGGAGACTGTTTTTCTTGAACTGTGCTAGCAGTCTTTCCTTTTACTGTAACCTTAGCTGGCTCAGGTTTCAGGTTGCAGGTTCCTGTGAAAACTTGTATTTAGACCTTCTATCACAAATGGAAATTATTTTTCTGGTGAACCAGAGCCAAACAATTGTATACTGCCAAATGCCACTGCACTAGCAAAGTTAAGTTACTGAGTTGAGAAAGGCCAAAGATATCTTGAAGCAGAGGACTGACCTTTTTGTTCTTCAACAAGCAAAGTATTTCCACTGTGCTGGCCCTCTTAGCACTGTCCTTTAATAAGCATCTCTTGTGCATACATCTTGTGTACAAATTAACCGCATGACAGTGAATATAAATCCATCCTGGCCACAGAAAAGACTACCTTCTCTTCCTCTCCTAGGCTGTTCTCTTGTTTTCCTTCTTAAGTAGCATTCTTCGCTCTCCTGGTTGTGCATATTCCTTCAGGTGATTTGTAGTCAGCAAATATTCTGGCTCTCCTTATTCTCTCCCATGTATTGCCATCTCTTGTTAGAGAGAAAGAGTTTCTCAGATGAATGTTGGCATTTGTTGTAAGTGCATTCCACTGAATACCTGGTGTTTTTCCCAAAGCATCTGTTTTCACACACAAGTACGGATGATGGCAGGAACCCCTGCCATCACTTGCCAGATGCCCCCGTGCCCTGGAAACTCCCTAGCTGTATTTGAACAGAGTATGGGTTTTGTCAAGGAGGTGTGGGATTTGCTTTGATTTTGCTGCATTGAGCTCTTTCACTAATTATATTTTCATGGTTAAGTTAGATGCATGTGTTTCCCTAAACTGAGCTTCTGTGGACAAAAAACAGTGTGTTTTTGCATTTAATTGGACTGCTGCTCTGAGACAGTCCTTCCCAAATGTTTAGGTGAACACTTGATCTCATGGTAGAAATGGTGCATTTGGAAAACTTAACTTGATAAGATTACCTTTGAGTGAGGAGAATTTCTCAAATTAATTTATTGGAATTGTCTAATTAAAGAACTAAAAATTAAATACAGGTTTTCTTTTTTTTTTTTATTTTTAGTTCTGGGGCAAGACTACGAAGTAGCAGCTTTCTGTGTGCTGAAGGCAATTTCACTGCACTGTTGATGTTGAAACAAGGTAGAACTTAAGGCCTCAGCACTCCCAGATGTTTTACAGAAAACCCTGGGAGGAGGTGCAGCTGGAGTCTTAACAGCAGTGCAACTTCACAGAAATGAAGGGTAGGCATAAGCATCCTCCTAACATGATCCATGCCGTTACCATAGATGTCTACTCAGGAGGGGAAAGTGCTTTGCCTTTATAAGGAGCACACGTGGCTAGTTTAGTCTCTAGTTTAGACTGAGACTTCATTTTTATGTGGCAATGGAGACATGAGATGGATCCTTCTCTTGTCAGCTGTGGACTGAGCACATGTTTTGTGGTTGATAACTACAAAATTTTTTGGTGTTGGAAGGTCACTTCATTATGCTCAGTAAAAGAAAGAAAACAGTAGTACTCCAGATAATTTTGTAAGATGGTTATATGTTCCTGTCTTCTGTAGCCATCACCTCTAAGAATGCTTTTACCTAGCCTTTTGTATTTAATGTCTAAAGAAAATTTAGAAAGGATCCATCTAAGTTACTCTGTCCTTATAGTGGGTGAGACCCAGCTATTGCAGTCAGTAGAGGTCAGTGACTAATTCATTTCAACTTTAAGATTTAAAATATGGCAGATAAACTGCACCTGAAAAATTCCTACTTCTCTTCCTGAATTACAAAGGAGACCCTGGGTGATCAGCTCAGCTGTTGCTCTCTTTATTTTGAAGTCTGAGCTAGTTGAGATAAATCCCACTGCTTTTCTGTGAGTGGCTTTCTGATGAGATGGTGTTACGGTTCCACTGCATGGATTTCTCTAGGACCTCGTAAGTACTAGATACTGCATTTTTTTAAAAGGGAGAGGTTTTGCTCTGTTACTTTGAGACTATGTCTCAGATGTCAGCACCTCTGCTTTTGTTCAGTATGCCACCAGCAGGTGTTTTACAGGGAGGCATAACAGCTTTTTCTAAAAAGGTGGCTTTTATTAGACAACTAGAATATGGCATCTGGGAATTCTAATATGTGAGAATTGGAAAACAGAGCATATGCATCTGTCCATGTTTGGCAGCATTTGCTGCCTCCAGCTTACCTTCTCTATCTTGGCAACAAATGTTGACCTGTCATGTGTCATCTTGTTCCACTTCAACTCTTTCCTTCAGTTTTCAGTCATGCTGACTTCATCCACTCTGGTGCTTCTTATTGCTAGATATTTAAACTCACAAGATGCTGTCCATTGTATCTCTGTGGTAGCCCCATGCCTATATTGGCAGTTTTGGATCCTATTCATAGCTGTGGGGGCTTGTTTATATTACTGTAGCCATTTCTTACATGTGTGAGAGAAGAAAACCTCTCCAGTGCAGGTGAATTACAGTACCAGTGTTCATTTGGTTTTTATATACATATACATATCTCACTACTTAGTAGAACACAATAATCTTTCAAACCAGGACTCTGTGTTTATTGTTTTTAAAGTTAAGTTACAAGTCCTCTCCAATCTGCATGAAGCAACCACAAATTCTGGTAGGAACTGAGAGAAGGCAACATTATGATGGGTCAGATATTCTTCTATGCCCAGAGCTCTCCATATAGATCCATTGAGGCATGTTACATATATCATATAATGTTGCATATGTATTTTTATGACTTCGTGTTAGGAATTTATGAGACTACTTGTGTGACAAAGAACAAATTCTGCATAAATAGATGTTTCCAAGATTGAAGCCCTTCCATTTGCAGGGGAGCACACACTACTATTAGTGTCTTGCAACTTTGAACAACG
Organism: Haliaeetus leucocephalus; assembly: GCF_000737465.1. Taxonomy (NCBI): domain Eukaryota; kingdom Metazoa; phylum Chordata; class Aves; order Accipitriformes; family Accipitridae; genus Haliaeetus; species Haliaeetus leucocephalus. The sequence goes on along the minus strand of NW_010972436.1, from coordinate 25,567,513 downwards.
TGAGGTAGCAATATGTTACTCTCTCTTAGGTTGTTGCCCTTTTCATCTGCTCTTCCCATATCTAGAGGTGATCTTATGGTGAGTTCCTCTGATTGTGTCTTGTAGTTGCATGCCCTCTGACAGAGATGAAGACCTTTCATGGATTAATGAAGAGCAGTGACCATGGCCAAGGGGAAAGGTCTAATGAAATGACCATGAGAGACACAGACAGTGACACACTAGAGCAATTCATCCACGCCTTTTTTGAAAATTCTTTCAGATGTGAACAGGAAATTGACCAAAGGCTCCATATATTGTTCTGGAGAGTCAGAACTGGCCTGCAGACTATTAGTTGTTGCCCCTGCTTTAGGAAGTAAAGGACTCCTTTTTACCTTAATCTCTGGCTCAGTGCATTATTTTTATTTGTTCATAAATGTCCTCAGTGGCTCAGAGAAATTAAGATACATATTTCTGTGCATGTTTCAGGTAAATGTGCAAGGCAACGTAGAACTGATTTGGTGGCAAGAGGTCATGGAATAGTAGCTGTCTTAAGAGAAATGCAGTTTGAGTAAAGTAGTGCATTAGTTACTCAAAGCAACTAATATTTCCAAATATATATACAGTCACAGGCCCAATTATTTATCTTTAAAATTCTACATTACTTAAATGTCTCTTTTTTTGCTGTTCTTTATTATTTTTAAGAGGGTTTTTTTAGGCTTTTGGCATTTATCTGCTTTAAATACAATTTTTAAAAAGTATCACACACAAACTGTTCACTGAGGTTAGTGGAGAGAAAATGAAAGCAAAAGTAACATAATATGTGGAAGGCGCTTTTCCCTCTAGCCAAATGAACCTAAGTTGACCCTAAAGCAAGTGTGACATTTAACCTTTCTTGTTCCTACACATGCTGCGCTAGGCTTGACCTCTGTCTGTTCTTTCCCATCATCTTACGAAGCAGACAGCTGAACATGCAGTGTATTTACAGTACATGGAGATGTCTCAAGTTTCTTCTTTGAAGTGAGACAGTGCTTTGGCCTGTGAGGTAGCAGAGGGGCAGAGGGATAGAAGGGAAGAAATGCCTTTGCTATGTCAACTCACGTGACTGGGTCTGACATGAGACATGACCACTACAGAGTCTGCTTTCTGTGCCTTGTAAGATGGCATCTGCCCTGACTGCAGAACAGAACCATTGCCTTTCTCTGTCTCCTTGACCTGGCCATGCATGGTGAGTACCCTGGAAGGCCTTGCTATGGCAGGCAGGAGTTCGACTCTCCCTGGAGGAGAAACAGGAACTTCATGGTGTTTATCTGAAAAGAATGAAGACTGAGAAAGGCTTTTTGTATTTCAAGACTTCCTATTTTGCAAAATAACAGCAAAGTGAGAAATAGATAGAAATGGTATTGTACAAAGAACAGTTGTTCTTTAGAGACCAACATTGCTGATGAATTCTATTGTCATTATCATTTACTCCACTTCTTATTAAGTGACAAGAAATTCAGTGACATAAAAAGTGTTCTCCAATCACTTAACACATCTTAAAGCACCGAAATGTAATGTCAGCATTCAAGGAGTATGGTCATTTCCCTAAGTAAAAGCTGCCTGTATTATGTTAGAGACATTCTGCATAAATAGAAAAGCAAAGGCATTTTGTGTCTTACTGCAGCTTTATATCCCCTCAGAAATAGTTAGGAAGATTTTGTTTCATAGGTTGAAAATGGAAGTTTCTGTCATTGATGTGTCACTCCTGAATTTTCTCACCACGTTTATTTCTGTGTTTCTTAAAGGACTTTTCAAGAGCTTCTCTTGCTCCAAGCAGTATCTGAACTCAGCTGTATGTTGAGATGTACAGTTCTGTGGGCTTCTCTCCTCTGTCTGCAGTGGGCACTTCAGTATTTTCATTTTTGAGTGTGAAAATGACAACGTATTCCTTGGTTTCAACTCTAAATATACTTATCCTAAAATTTATTTGGAGATGTACTATTGTCCTGTACTGAACTTGCAGCTTTCTTGAAGTACCCATGTTGATATTATTGCTCTCTTTCTCACTAGCATTTGCCCTCAGTGGAGGGCTCAGCACTCTGAATTCTGAGGGTCAGAAACTCGTGTCTTTTTTTACTGGCTGAAAAGAGCCAAGGATCACCTTACAGGGATGCCTGCTTTTCCTATACAGTCAATGGAAGCACTTTCCTCAAGCTTTCTGAATTGCTCTTTGCCAATTGCTGTCTCTCTTGAATATGTAAGGATCTTTAGCACCTATGTAACCATTAAAAGTTAGTTGAAAAAATTCCACATGTGATCTTTAATGGGATGTGATTCATGTTCTCTATTTTAGGCATCTACTTTTAGGTGAGATAAATTGTGCCCTGGTTTTGTTAATGCTATTGACTAGCTCCCACAAGAAGAGGTCCAGAATAGGTGGTTCATTTGTAGATGCCTACATTTAGTCAGATGAATGCCATTTGATGTCATGGAGCTAAGCAAGTATAACCGTAAATCTTCTCTGTCATGAGGGGATGTCTGTACCTGAACCAATTATGAATGGAAACTGCTATGAAAGTGCTGGGGATTATTGTACTCATGAATGAGAAAATCTATTCTGTGCTGCTACTTTACTGTTTTGTTTTGTTTCTGTCTGTTCATCCAGATAGTTCTCCACTGTGAATCTTCTGTGAATCTGCCCTTGTCTGTTCTGCTGGAAAAGTACTGTGAAGCTTTGTCAGCCCGCACCAATGTCACAGGTATTTATTTCTCCATTTCTTGTTGACTTCCATTTTCAACGTGTCCTTGCCTCAGGAACATTTTTTCCTGCTGAGATAAACATAGTGCCTCCAGCCTTGGATTTTCACTGGCGACAACATACAGTGGTGTGACATGGAAAGAAAACTTTGAATTTTGCACACCTGAAGAGAGCTTCAGGTGAACTAATAATGACAGCCCCTTTTCATAATTTAATCTGTTAAGCTGACTGTACTTACTGACTGACATGATAGTTGAAGGTTAGTACAGTTAGAGTGTCTGTATCCAGACTGGTCCAGACTTGTTGCCAAATGCTGTTTGCATTTCTCCAAGTGCAGCATGGGACATCCAGGCTGTGTAGGTGAAGGTAGGTGGATGTGCTAATAAAATCCATCCCCTGTGTGGCATTCTCTGTAGAAACTGTGATGCTCTGACCGGACTGACAGCTCATATAAGCTGGGGATGAACCTTGGATCATTTCGGCCAGATCAATGGAGTATTTACCGTGAAAAACACCAGTTCTTTAAATCAGAACACAGTACATATATTTAACCACAAACCTTTACCATTTCTGTTTCCTGATCCCACCATCAAGTCTCCAAGACCTGACTCTAACTTTTTAGGTTAGGACAGAAGGCTTTTCTGACACAGAGGTAGGGTGGAGGCACTTAAGGGCACTGACGGTGGAGTAAAGGAAATGTCACATACTCTCTAGAAGGCTAAAGGCAGACAGCAGGAAGGAGTGGGGGGAATATGGTGCCTTTGCTTTCCTCATACCAGTTTTTGAAAGCAGGGCAAAGCACTGATTATTGTGCTTGATTCTTGGCTAAAATGCACCAGCACAAACATGACACTGTAAGAGATGTGAAACTGGATCCAGCTTTGCTTCAGAAGTGGGAGAAGCACACTCGGAGCCACTCCTCTGCGGTGTGACTGGGAAGGTGTGCTGCAATGAGTGATGCTACTGGGGGAAAAAGTAAGTTTGCTTCTTTCCCCTTCACTTGTCTTTCCCCCTGGTAAATCTTCATGGAGGGAGGAGTTTAAAATATCTCGTAATAACATAGATATTATCATTCAGTCAGTTCTCCAGCCCCGAGAAATGACAAAGGAAATGAGGCTCAAGGAATAAAAAATCTTTCTGTATAATATAACAGATCAATTGTGTTTTACTCTGACTGTATCAGTTCCTTAAGGACAATAAGCTGATGTAGGTAAGCTGATCAGACTGAGGTCTGAAAGTTGTGTTGCCTTAACTGCCTCTTAATTTGCATATAAATGGGTGTGTTGACCTGTATTATGAATCTAGCCTGAGCTCTGTAACTTGTGCCATTGTGTTCCAGGGAGCAACTCTGCCTCATGTGGCATATTTGCTTGTATAAATTTTAATGACCATCTATTCCATTCTGTAGCTGGAACCAAAGGAAAGGTAGATGAGGTTCTGTGAAACCCTCCATAATTTTGGACCTTTCCTTCAGGTGTTCTTCACCTTTTGAATATTTTTTGTAAATATTATTGTAAAACTTGTCATTAATTCATAATGTATTTTTTCTTGTCCAGAGCTTCTATTGCAAAAAAAAAATTTCACACCAGGCTGTCTTGGAAGTTGGCAAACAATTTACTTGTCAATTGTTGACAAAAAAATAATTTTCTGGGCTATTTACATGCTGCATGAACACAGGGCATGTTCTCAGGCTGAGTGCAACTACTATAATAGCATTTTAATATCAAAAGGAAAGAGAGAAGTCACAGAAGCCTCTCTTCTATTGCATTATCATTGTAAGGTATCACTGATCAAAAAGGTAAAGCACTGCTCTAAAATTAATGAAACATGACTGTTATATAGAGACAATCCAACGTGCAGCTTTTCTAGAACATACCTTCCCATGATGCTTGTGACCATAGCCCTTTCTGCAGCATGCTTCAAAATCCTGTGAACCAGTACTCTGCTTTGAGCACGGGCTTATACATACAGTAAACCCCAAAGCTGCTTCATGTTCAGACCAGTTGGACATAAGTGCAGACTCAGGCATAAGCATGAAGTGAACTTTAGGCATACTTTTCTCAGTGTGGTGGATCATCAACATGGTGCTTCTAACCACCACTACATGTTCTTTTTGTCTTCTATGACAATTGTAGGATGTTCAAAATGGTCTGGACTACTCAGCTCTAAGTCTTCTCATTAAAAATAGAGGTCTGCAATACAGTGATCTCCTCTTCATAGTCAGTAAAGTTCTAGTTGATGCAGTTAAATTCCAAAGCATGATTTCATCCTAAACTAGGATCTAAAACAGAGCAGAAATGAAATGCTTTTTCTTTAAAGGGATCCAAGGATAACAAGCTCCTGTGACTAAGTCTGCTCTAATGTGTTGATGTCCAAAATTAGATGAGCTATGTGCATCCTTCATTTTGAACCCTCATAGCAGTAAGGATGTATCGCATTGAAACATTGGTGTGCTCCATTCAGCTGCATGGATGTATAGAACCAGACCATAGAGTCTGCAATGTCTGAGTCTTTTCTTTCTGGCCCACGTCTTTTGGCACAGTGCAGAAATCGTATTTTAGAAGGGAAAAAACCAACAAAACCCAAGGAGACCCATATTGAACAATCTTTATTTATAGCTGGGAGAACAGTAAACATTAAAGTTTTGTAAATGGTTATCTTCCCTGTCTCTTTTCCAGAAGATGCTGTTAATTAGTCCAATATGTTAATTTCCTCCCCCTATAATTACTAGCTTCATTTCCCAAATATGTTCACACTAAGTATCCCAAACAGATGGCATAAAATGCTTTTGAGAATTTCATGTATGTGCAATTTCACTGAATTGCTGAGTGAATGACATTGAAAATTCAGTCTGAAGTGATTTAAACCAAGCAATGCTTTTTCAGAGTTGGAAGGCAATATAACTCACTCTGTCTTTAGGACATTGTTTCCTTGAAAAATCCCTGGATGACACCTTCATGATTGCTTGGGTGCAGCTTTTGAGCTTGATGGGAATACGTGTTTGTATTTGTGGACCTGAAGAAGAATTTTATTTAATTATTATTTTGCTTTCATATATGAGAGGAACATATAAGGTTGAAATGGCAGGATTTTTCTACAGTGACTCAGCTGAAGATGTTTCTGATGTTGTAATCTCCTGATATGGTTTGGCTAGAATTACAGTAATATCCAGGATGACCACATGACTGTAATTCTATATATCTGTATGATACATGCACTGAGTTATAGCTTGAATTTTTATAGGAACTTAGAGGAAGTGGGTCCTCAGTTCACACTGATATTCCATGGGCTTTGTGATGCTTCCCTTCACGTCCTTTGAGTTTCCCATCTTAGGTGTTTCTACTAGAGACTACAAGTCTTGACTTACATCTGATCCTACTCAATTTTGACCTCCATTGAAATCTTTTGATCCCACTTTTTAGTCCATTGGCATTTTTGGCCACACAATCTTTAAGAAGTTGTCAAAAGATGATTTACCTGAAAACAGGATTTTTGTCCAAAAAATAAACCAGAATGTGGACGGCCAGTGCTACTGTGCTGATTGTATCAGTATAAGAATTACATTCCGTGTTTTCCTTCTCTTTCTTACCCTTCAGTCACTTTGAAGGTTGTAATTTGCATTTATGGTGTTTAAGGCTATTCAGACAACCCAGTAAAGGAGATACAGTAGATTAGATGTCATGCATTTCATTTCATGAAGTCCTGGGATACACTGAAAGGAAAAATGGTTTGTTCTCCCTGGTAACTGGATCCTCTTGAGGTGGGGGTTGGTTCCTTGCCCTTATTCTGGTCACTTTGTGGTACAGTGAAAGACTGTTGTCTCATGGAAATGGTGTAAACCCCTTGATTCTTAGTGGTGCAGGATTCCACCTGTACAAATTCTGGCTTGCACTACTCTGATATTGTTTTCTCAAGTCTCTGGGGGAAGCTCTGTTTTAAGGAACGTGCTGGTGGGGGTGGGAGGAATGTATCCAGGAGTGAATTCCAACACACAAATCCTCAAAGATGCTCATCAAGTCTCCAACTAACCTGATGTCACTTGGAGATTGCCATAATTTCCCCTCTTGCTGGGACAGTGTTTTATACTAGAGGCTTCTCCAACATTTACAATACCACAAAACTGGGAACATATGAAAAATGGTCTTTTCTTAATCTTTGTTGAACCTCTTTGTCGTAATATAACCCTGGTAGGCAGCTAAGCACCACAAAGCCACTCACTCGCTCCCCGCCCCTGGTGGGATGGGGGAGAGAAACAGAAGGGTAAAAGTAAGGAAACTTGTGGGTTGAGATAAAGACATTTCAATAGGTAAAGCAAAAGCCGTGCATGCAAGCAAAGCAAACCAAGGAATTAATTCACTACTTCCCATTGGGAGGCAGGTGTTCTGCCATCTCCAGGACAGCAGGGCTCCATCGTGCCTAACAGTGACATGGGAAGACAAGCTCCATCACTCCAAACATCCCCCCTTCCTTCTTCTTCCCCCAGCTTTATAGGCTGAGCATGACGTCATATGGTGTGGAATATCCCTTTGGTCAGTTGGGGTCAGCTGTCCCAGCTGTGTCCCCTCCCAACGCCTTGTGCCCTCCCAGCCTGCTCGCTGGTGGGGTAGGGGGAGAAGCAGAAAAGACCTTGGCTCTGGGTAAGTGCTGCTCAGCAGTAACGAAAACATCCCTGTGTTATCAACACTGTTTCCAGCACAAACCCAAACCATAACTCCATACTAGCTACTATGAAGAAAATTAACTCTATCTCAGCCAAAATCAGTGCACTCTTTTAGACCCTACACCGAATCTTATCCAACACATCTGACATAAGTTTGCACTATTTCTCCTGGACAGGCATTGATTGGTGTCAGAGTCCAGTACGTTCTGACCAGGTTCTTTTAGATATTCCACATGTGGAAGGTATGATATTTAATGACAGATTTACTTATTTGAAGATATTTGATGTTCTGATTTAGAAGAGTGATACAAAATATACTGAAAAGACAATACAAATGCAAGTTACACTTAGGAAAATATAGCAATTGCAATACACAGTTCAATCCAGTGTGATCCTCATTACTGGTCTCTCTAATATGCTCACCATTGTGACACTGGGTGTCCCCAGTCACTGGGGAGGAATATGTAGGTTGAAGGTAGCTCAAGACCGTTGCACTCTTCAAAATTATTTTGTTAGTTGTTTAGTTTTTATACTCTCTGTTGGGCTGAGCCATATATACATTCCCCCCATGCTGGGCTGCCTTTCAGGGAGACACTCACACTCTTTTAAAGAACTCAGGGAGAAATAATTACACCACCAGTTGATCCACTCAACTGTTGATAGGTGTTTATCTAAAACAAAGGCCAACCTCCATCCCCTTTGTGTTGAAATAAAGTCAGCTTCTTTGCAATGGTTGTGGTCAGTCACACCTTACATTATTCCCTGAGCTTCACGGGCATATCACCTCTGCCTATCTATCTCCTCCAAGCTTTCTTCCATTGTGGGGGTTTATTAGTCAGTCACAACTGGCCGAAGCAAGGTTCATTCTAGAGAAGGATTTATGAAATCTCATGCCATTGTGAAGCATGAATCAAACTTCTCTCTGGTCGCTGTCACACTTCAGATAACTTCTTAACATGGCTATCAGTGTTGAGCTACCAAAGACATCTCATTGCCTAGAGGTCTCATGTAAACCAGCTACAGATAGCCTTATGCTCAACTGCTGTGGAATAAGTTATTACCACTTTTCAGAGGAAACTGTTCACAAGTATGCTAGACAACAATAAAAGCAACTTAGGAGAGGGAGAGACAGCATGTGTACTCACATGTCTTTTCATGTTAGTTTTTAAGTGTATATTGAATGACAGTAGCTGATAGTGTGTGTTTGCTGCATGGTCTTTGTCATTCAAGCCTAAATTAATGACATTAAGATGCAAAAGGGCTCCTGCCGTGACAAAAAAAAACCCAACCACATACAGAAAGGTTATTTCAGACCTTTGAACACTGCTTCAATATTATGGATCTGGTTCTGTTTCCAGCTATGAGAAGTACATATGTACAAAGTAAATATGTGTGTATGTGTGTGTCTTGGGGGGAGCATATGGATGTGTTTGTGTTTTTGTATAATGGTGGCAAAACCACACTGGGGGAAACTAGCATTCTAAAATGTGGATTTCTTGTTGAAATGAAAATTTGAAAAATTTCTTTGGAGAACCAATTAAATACATAACTTAATTTTATCACTATTTAATAGATTGCATTTATCTTAACATTAATTTGAAATACTCATGCACAAAAAAGATAAAATATTGTAAAACTTCCTTTCAAATGTTAAAAACTGTCAAGTTCATTTTTCAGAAAATTATTCTCCATCATTTTGATACGAAAGAGTTTGAAGGCTTGATGCTATGTTTGTGCAGTGTTTCTGCCACCTTGAAGCTTACCATTCATTCAAATGCTTTTGCTTCCATCATTTTTTGTTTTGATGTTGTCCCCATACAGATCCACCTCTGTGAACGTGGCACAAGGGCAAGTGTCTTTAAACAAGGTTTTATAACAGTTGTGAGATAATGGACCTTGCAGACTCTGTGAACAATTTCATTTTTAAATGATTCCTGTCTTCCTGGAACTTTATTCAAACAAAATGTAGCTTTCTGGGTTTGTTTATGGAGGATTTATCTGTGCTACTTTACTGGAAAGGGTTTTCTCATCTGTGGCTAGAAGACTTTCTTTTTCATCCAGACTATTTGTACTGTGTTCATTTCTAACCCAGAAGCAACACAGGTCTTTTCTCAAGGCAATATTCATGCCTATTGTAAGGGTAGTGATCCTATGTATGGCCTGTTTGTGTGGGGGAAAGATATTCAGTGTTAAGTTGTTCAGTTCAAAACTTGGTAAACAGCAATTAACTTGACTACCTGGTTAGATTTTTCCCTTGGTTCACTCCTTATATCTGATTGGAACTTGTAGTGATCATGAATCTCTGCAGATCAGACAGGTGTGACCACCTTAGGCTTGCAGATGTTTTAGTATGGCTTTGTGTGCTGGTTATAATACCATCATCCTGATTTGCTATTAATACAGGCTTGATTGGGTAATTTCTGTTTAATGCGTGTATAGAGGTCACCTCTGTGAACCAGGCAGGTGGGACTGAACCTGGAGTTTCAGAGCAAAAGCTAATAGCTGAAATTAGAAGTGCTTAGGAGCCACTGCACTGTTACTGGAGGTCTTGTGGATTTATAGGCTGGGACTGGTCTCACAAATTGCACATCTGAATATTTGTGTTTACATGTAAGTCTGAGCTCCTGTTATTGTCAGTGGAACAGGATTTAGTTGCCCTTACATCAGTGCCCAGTGCCCTTTAAGATGCTTTAGGGTAACCAAGACCTGCAGGGCTGACAGATGTGACACAGAATCTACAAGAGACCTGTGCCCTCTAGAATAGCCAGTGCTGGCTAGAGGGATATCTCAGGGCAGTAGTGGCAATAGGTGCCTATGTGTAGCCATCTGAATCCTTCCTTAGATCTTCAATGACTGCACTAGATGAACTAGATGAGTTGAACTAGATGTTCAACTCAATCTAGATGTCCCTATACAGGCACTTCCACACAGGAGTTTCATAGAAATCTTCAAACTGAACACCATATAGCATGTAGTCTGCAAGATGGGAGTTAAATCCACATTTATAGCTCAAATGCATATATGAAATATTCTCTGACAAGGTGATTTAATCACAGATGCTTAGGCCACCAAAAAAAAAGTTATGAGTGTTTTGCCTTGCTGCCCCTACTGCTGAGTGCACACGGGCTGTAGATTTTGCTTGGGTGACTGTTGTTAATTTTTAGTAGTCAATTTCAATCAATCATTCTTTTAGTAGTTGAAAGTTTCATGACAGACAAGCATATCTGATAACTTGCTTTCTATCCAGAACTGCAAAGGTGAGGCACTCACTGCTCTAGGGGTTATTTATTTCTGTACATTGCACTATTCTGTTTCTTGGAAATGGAAGATTTGGCTTCATTACATCTCTAAATATCCCTCCACAGTAATGGCATGGCGGCAATTCTCACTGTTTCCCTTCTGATTTTCCCAGCAGGTCACATCAATGAGCACTTCCATTTATAATGATACTTGGATGAGCTATTCATTTTAACGTATGCTTTGCACTCTCTTGGCGTCAGCCTGCTGGCTGAAGCTACATACACTGCTCCTGCAGCTGCCTGTGGGGCACATAGGAATGTGCTTTCATCACATCCACGCAACCCAGTTACTGCTCACAGGCTTAAAGTTAACCTTGAGCATCAGCATTTGCATGATCAAAGCTCAGGCTAGACACAACCAATCTTCCTAGCGCTTCCTATTTTCAGATGTTGCAATAACACTATTTAAATAGAGGTGATGATGTTGGTTTGCTTTCCCAATGCCTCAAATGACATACCAGGCAGTCTAGCATTGCTTGCTTGTACTTCCCAAAATAAAGCTGACTGTGTTGTATGTTGTTGCACAATATATATTACTGCCACAGGTTCTTATAATTTAAAAAGTTGCATTTCTTAAGTCTGGTGCATTTCCAAGCTGAGGATATGGAAAAACTCTCATGTATTAAGAAACTTTGTAGACTTGTTGGACAACAAGTTCTGTGGTCCACTAGAGACGATTATTTAGAATCATAGAATTATTTAGGTTGGAAAAGACCCTTAAGATCATCAAGCCCAACCATTAACCTAACACTACCAAGTCCACCACTAAACCAAGTCCCTAAGCACCATGTCTACTTTGTACGTTTGCTATACAAAGAAAATATTTGTGATGGTTTGGGTTGGGTTTTTTTTGTTTGTTTGTTTGTTGGTTGGTTGTTTTTGTTTGTTTATATAGTTTATGAATGAAATATATAAACATATCTAGAGGTCCCCACATTTACCCTAGGTGTCCAGAGGTTGACAAGTTCTTCCAAAATTTACAGCAAAAAATCTCTAAGCTGTGTAAACGAGGCTGTAAAGTGCTCAGCTATTATAGTGACAAGAGCCACACAGGGAGTTTTGGGTTTTTTGGGGGGTGGTAGTTTTTTTTTCACAAGTAGCTATTGTTTCTCATCTGGCTATGTGTTGTGATTCTGCAAGTGAAATGTTTTAGTAAGAAGTTGCTGCAGTGGCTTGCTCCCATGAATGGATGCTTTTGCAGAACCTCAGGAAACTACCAAATGAAGTAATCTTGGCTTAGAAGAGGGACCAACTACACCAGAAGTGGTGCTAGTGATTTAGGATGTAATATCAACTCCCCTGATACCAGTAATTACTTTCCTCAGACTTCACATTATTCAGGAAGGTAACAACCCTCTAAACATCTTCATCAAAATGGTCTCTCAATGGCATCAGCTCTGAACTTTCTGAAAATCTGTAGCCCGTCTGTCTGGAGTCACTAAGATTTTGGGTATATGGGTCTGAGGGAGGACTGGAGAACAGGATTGCTGATGGTGTGAAGTCAGGGCAGATCCCATGATCCTGTTAGATACTAGAAGCATTTACAGTGATCAACCTGATGGCGTTGTCGTGGTGGTTCCATGCTGCCAGCCTGGGACACTGTGAAGAGTAAGGAAAGAGAAAAGTGAACAGTGTAAAATTTTAGAGGAATGCAAATAAGACAGGCATACCTCATTAAAAAAATACGTTACAGTGGGAACATGCCATTGAGTTTCGTTTCATATTTCAGAAGAGTGGCACACCTCAATCCTGGATCTGTCACTTCTGCATGATATGTTCTCAGCAGACTCTCGGTAATGACTGTTACAATGCCATACTTCATCAAATATACTTAAATCTTTGAATTTATACGGTTGGTACAATAAATACCATTTGCTGAATGTGGTTTCTAAATTAGATATAATTTTTTGTACACTTGGCAGATAAAAATATACTCTGTAGAACCTCTCATTTTGTCAAGTTCTACTAAACAGATGGAGTGCCTTTTCTGTTCACATGGAATCACGTCAGTGAATCTGGTCTTAAACGAAAACACCTCCTGTCCTTTAAATCAACATTTCTCTCTAGGTTTGTGGGTTGATGAGCCCTTCAAGAAGTGAAATAATGCTGTGGCCAATGTAGAGAGTAAACCCACATAACAATAGTGTTACTACAAACTGCACTGTTTGGAAGGATGGGTGGTTCAAGAGGATGTCTAAAATACATAGTGCTGGAGGATAACTATTATTAGGAATGGGAGAGACAGGCTAGAATGGGAAATTTTTGTTGTTGTTGTTGTTTCCGATTTCAGTAAAATGCTCAAGACCTTATGACTGCATGACTGAGTTGGCTATCCAGTTTAGGAATGAACCTCTAGATGTGCTCTTGTTGACATGCAGTAGTTTTCTTGCCTTTGTCTCCCTGCTTTTGACAAAATGGCTGTTTCCATGCTTCTTTTGGAGGAGTGTCCCTGAGCTGCACTCAGAGCCAGATTCACCATATAGACAGACCAAGGTGAGACTGGGCTCCATCCATTTCTTTGTGAAGCTATAATTGTAAACCTGTGTGTCTTAGGCCCCTGTGTATAAAATCATGCCTGCCAGCACTGTCTTACTTCACTAGTGTCTACTGAAAGCAAAAAAAGTGGGTGACCTTCTACCATCTATTATTAGTACGTGCTCAAAGCTGTTTGAGAATCCAGTGGATGGTCTGAGGAAGAGAAAGTGATAGGATGCTTCATACTTGCAGATGCATGGACTTGAATGAGAACACAGACAATGGGTCAGAGGTTCAGCTTGCATAAATCACCTATTGTAAAGTTGCAGCTGGCAGCTCATCCCTGCTTGTTTAGCTCTCAATTGCATCACTTGGTCAACCTTTTCTGAATAAACTCTTATGCATAGAACTGATTTGCCTTGGCCTCCAACCCTGAGGTGGGGACATCTTATTGTATAGTCCCCTGTATGAAAAAATAGTTAAGCACTAAAGCTAGTCAAAATGCAAAGCTGACCTGTAAAATTCCAGCTCTGTATTGTTCAGCTTTCTTATTCCATTACAAAATAAGAACTGTTTGATTTTTTTTTCCTCCAGGCATTCATCTTACTCATTAAACTGTCAAAGTGCGGAAGCTGGCTCTGTAAGGAAAAGATAATGGAAAATGTTAACACAGTTTATGTAAGCCACTAGGACCTGAACTGCTCAACCACTTCATGCTGTGTATATCTTTACTTGTATGAGAAGACTCATACACTGCAGTGATACACTCCACTGAGTAACGTTACTCATGTGCATAAACATGTTAGACAAAAAGTTTGTTTATGGATGCAAATATTTCAAGTGCACATACCCATAGCTAAAAGAGACAAATGAGAAACAGATTCCTACAGGTGTAAATGCTATGTGGTATCTCAACTGTATTAATGTGCTACAGGAACTGGATGTTGTGATTCTAAATAGCACAGCTGTAAAAAACCTTCTAGCCTATCTGTGGATTTGTTTGCCCTCCCTAAAACCCTCTGAAGAACACCACAGGGAACTGTACCATTGAAAAGCTCTGTCTTCATCCTTTTGAAACTCCATCTTGTGCAGATGTCCTTGGTACATAAGGCCAAGCATTTAGAAGCTGATCTCTTGACTGCTAACACTGTTAAATGCACCGAGGTTTACCATACCAGAGAAACCTTGTCTTGTTCATGAAATCCTCTGAGATGAATATGAAGGCTGGGAGAGTGCTTATGTGTCTCCTGTTCCTGTGTTCTTCCCTAAGCATCCACTTACGGCTACTGCTGGAGACAGGAAGATGTAGTAGGTGGACCTTTAGTCAGAACCAATAGGGCCGTTCTGGTATTTTTAAACAAGCGTATTTTTTTATTGGGTATAGAGACAGCCTAAGGCCCACTGAGCTGCAGATGTCTACTTTGCAATATCTAGAGTTACAGGAAATTAATCATACTCCTAAGAACCTTCTCTTTGAAAGTATCCCTGAGGTAATTTAGCAGCATGTGGAATACTATTACTTTCTGCCTTCTGTGTAAATAAAGGGGAAAGAGTTAATACCAGAAGGGAGTTATAGTTGCAATTTCATTATTAACCTGCTCAGAGAGACTGCTCGTGAGTTTATCACTGTGAATGTGGGTATGAAATCTTTAAATGAATCCTCTATGTGTAGCCACATTTGAGTGGGCATCAGGTCTTTGAAATTTGTATTAGCGAGCTGAACCCAAGATTTCTGGCTAAGGTGGGTGGCTTCTTATCTGAGCAATTCACTGTGGTTTTTTTTAATATACATATATGTATAAAAATATATACTTATATAAGTATAAATATATATAAATATCTGATTATGTTAAGAATAAAAAGTCACTGTGCTGAAATTGTTCTTCTTCCAGTAGCCACTGGGTGAACTTTGAAACATTTGTGTTCTAGGATTTTGGAGTATGATGGGTGTTTTTTTGCTGTTGTTTCTCCAGAAAAATATATCCTGTTCTCTTGTTTGAGTTAATTTAAAACTTTGCACAAATCTCCATTTTCTTCATGGATAAATAAACTCAATGATTTATGCAGGGTGCTCACCAATTTTTCCCCCCTGTTTCTCCTAGAGGTTTTGAATTCTTGAGTTTCAGATGAGTGAAATGCTATTGTAAATGCCACAGTTGCCCCCTAATGTGCTGTCATTTCTGCTTGGGAGAGACTGCCCAATTCACTCAGACCAGGCTGGTGTTCTCTCATGTTGCTTTGATTGATTACTGTTCTTCTTAATTTCTTATGAAGCCTTCTCAGATCCAAATGTAAAATTCTTAGCAGAAAAGATACATTTTTCCAAGTTGATATAAACCAGCTTGTTATGCTAGTTAGGATACAAATCTCTGAGATAAGTGATACAGAATTTCACCCAGTATGTGTACTTTTTAAAAAAGCAATGATTTTTTTTATGAGATGACAATCAAAATTAATATAGCTATATATGTTATTAGACTTTGGCTACTATTTCCCTAACCTGGAGGATAAGATTATATGACCATTTTCAACAGGGAGACAGAGAGCTCAGGGGCATCAGTGGAAACATGCACAGTAGTAATTATTATGCCTTCTATTTTTGTGTTATAATAATTAGATTTTCATCAATATCCACAAGAAAATGAAATAAATGTGTCCATTTTATTTGAGAAAACACACAGTTGAGCAAAAATGTATGCAGCATTACACAGTATCTGTTACTTTGTTTTTCTGCAATCCCTTAGTCCACAGATGAAACAAAGAAAGAATACTTGATTTTTTGATCTGCATTGCAGATTTCGGAGCACTTTTTAGCTCTTCATCTAATTTCAGGAGGCCTGACTGTTATGGATTATTTTACTTTAAGTCTACCATTTTCAGTTACTTCTTGTTTCCAGTGTTACAACAAATAGGAATATTTTGTTCTATTTAGCTTTCCATAATTTAAAATTTAAAAAAATAATAACGAAAACATTCTTACAGAATCCATGGAAATTGAGGAGTAGATATTTTTATCTCTGTTTTATATATGGTGAAAAGTTAAATGGTTTGCCAAGAATTCAAAGCCAATCACTGGAGGAATATTAGAACTTGAGACGTTCTCACTCTGCAGCCTGCCTGCAGTACTTGGTTGGTACTAAAAACATAGCAATTAAAAGTAAGCAGCTGACATTTTTGCATTGCAAAAGTTTTAAATATCCTATGGTAGCCTTGCAAGCCCACATGCAACATGAGAACTTTCTAATTGATTGATATAACTGTTCTTGCTTTTAGCTGGAGCTCTTATGTGTTGATATTTTCATTTGATCTTCTTCAGAGATCTTGGAGGCCCAAAGGTGAAACTGACACTTATAACTCCATGGAAAAATAAGGGATTAAATTTGGGTTTCGGTGGCTGGTGTGAAGTTCCAGGGAATAGAAGTAATGGTTTTAGGGAAGGGAGTGCTGAGGTGTTCACAATGAATAATTATTCAATGCCTATTGGAAACACACATAGGGCAAGTGAGATAACTTGTCCAAGATCACAGCGTTAGCTAGAAGTAGATTTGAAATTCCTGTCTCTCTGCCCCATGCTCTAATAACTACTCTCTTCCCTTATGAAATGTGGTACTTGCATATTTTAATGTAGAGAAAACAGGGTATACACATGTTAGCATGACACTGACAGTGGCTGGCACGTTACATGCTGTAGAAACACCTTTATGCCACACTAGCCCACAAAAGACCATGCCTGTCCTCTTTATCTGTTCCATGTATACAGCTCTTGATGGATATGTAAATGCTACTGATGGTTGTTCTGAATTGTCATGGTTGTTGGTGTGTTCATTGGATAAATATATTAGCTTAAGTAAATAATGGTCAACATAGACAAAACTGTTGTGGAGAGAGTAATAATGTGGGCAAGCCAACAACTACAGAAGTCTCACCTGATCATGTCCAGCCTTCATTTGATATATAAAGTTGGCTTTGAACAGTAGCTGGAAATTCTCAAACACCTGAAAAACTCCTGGCAGGAGAAAACAGAAACACAGGCCAAGTGACCTGAGTTAAAGAAAGCTGTTGAGTCACTCTGGTCCTGAAGGACCCCAGTGAACTTTTTCAGGATATTCTGGCACAAAACCTAAGAGACGGTCAACTGTGGGATTTACCTCAGAGAGAGATGTGACCAAACACCTCAGCACATGCAATTATAGAATTTAATAAGAGACAAAAATGCTTCTAGCCTTGTTACCATGACAGCCTTGGGTGTATAGAGCACTTTTCTTCCTGGAATCTCTTGGAGTGTCTGTTAATAAGCATCAGAAGTGCTACAATCTTAAGCTCTTTTTTTATTTCTCTTCCTGTCAATGCAGTCTGAATCAGTGGTTTCCTTCACCTACTATACTCTGTTCTTGGTAGCTCATTTGTCATGCAAACATGGAGGCTCAGTTCTGCTCCCTTATAAACAACAGTGTGGGCCAAACACTCTTTTCTCATTATTGTTTCTTGTACTTCTGTGGCTGCCAGCAGACTCCATCTTGGAGTGCCATCGCCTCTGGCTTCGGGTAGTGGAATACCTCTCCACATGCTTTTTTTCTCCTATACTTTCTTTATTATTTTCAAGGCCAAATTTAAAACATCTCTTGTTTTCAAGTGTTATTTTTTTATTTGACCTTTGTCCCATGATTGCATTATACCTTGCAAATAACAGTTCTGCTTTGTAATTACTACCCTCTGCCCTCTCCAGCTGAGCTACCAGAGGGTGGAGGAGATGTGGCCCCATTAGCTAAGTACTACCAAAGACTTTTTGTGGGGAAGCAATGTTTTTCTTTCCCAGGCTGTATTATCATGTTGAGTAATTTCAAGTCAGTGTTGTTTCAATTCCTTCTTCCCAGTGCTTTCCTCTTTATTTATTTTTTGAAATCAGGAGTAGTTGTGAGAGAGTGTCTGCTTGCAGATAGGTGTCCTTGTCCCTCACAACTCTGCAGCTGCTGCATGTGTTGCATAGCTGTACTTTATTACTCTGGATTGTGTGATTGTGATTGCCTGTGGTGAAATAAATTTGCTGTTCCTTGCAAGTGAAGAGATTAGGCTGAGCTGGTTCCTGATAGAGAGCAGAGAGGGTTAAGAGTCAGTGCTAATTTGGCAATTTCACTGCGTAGGAAGGGGCTGAGAAGTTGGAAGATGGATGGGCTATGTATCTTTCCTCTCTTCTCTAGGCTCTTCCTCTACTTTCTCTCCTTTTTCTTCCTGCTCTTTCACGGACTCCTGAGATAGGATATCCTATCTCTCACTCCAACCTCCTCTTTGGACCCGCAGATCCTCCTCTACATCCTCCTTGTTGCAGGTGTCTAGAAATCCCCACCAGTCCTTATTCATCCTTCTGACCCTGTCAAGCTCTTCGAAAGATGGGGGTGATGGAGATGAGATAGAGCAGGATCTAGAGCTGGGCTTTGCTCTTAAGATCAGGGCTGCCATAAAAAACTGAGAGATGTTAAGGTTTTCTTCTGGTGCCATTTCTGCACAAGTTTATTGGTTTAAGACTTAATGGAGAAGCAATTGTCATGAGATATTCCAAACAAGATTAAAAAAAAAAAAGTGCTTTTAAAACTTATATTTGTATTTATTGGATGCTATGTCAAGGTCAGTTTGAATCTGAAATCTTTTGATACATCTAGAAAAGCGGTATTTTCAGTACTTGTTAGCATGCCAGAGTATTTAACAACAGACACTCTTTATTAAAAAGTGTCAAGAAGCACTTAAACATGAACTTGTTAGTAAATTAAATATGACCTAGATTAAAAATAACAACACATAGTAGCAGAAAAGCAATATAAAGGTAGTAGTGAGAGTATGCACCTAAATTCAGTGCCTTTTCTTTCAGTTCCCCTAATGTACTGAGGGGTTCCCAAACACTAAATATAATTACAGTTAGAGTGTTTGCTGTTCCTGTCTGTTTAGGAATTTCCAACACAAATTCTTAAGGCAATGATAATATAAAATTTCCCATAGGCAAAAGCAAACTTAAAAAAACCTCCAACACTTAAATTCATAATAATTCTTTTTGCTAATAGATGTTTAAATGAGAATAAAACAAATTTTACCTTTAGGAAGATTTTTACTTTATAAGATATTGAAAATATTTTGGAAACTACTTTCAAGAGTATTAAAACTTTCAGAAAAGATAAAATAGACCTCACTTAACTGGCTAATTTTTTTATTAAAAAAAAAAAGAATGTTAGCCTGGAAGAAAAGCAGAAGGATGTTTTATTTAGGGTACAGTGGTACAGTCAGATAAGTACTTGTTATCACAGCCCATTTTTAAGAAGACATTTCTTCCCTCTCCTTCTTACATGCTGAAACTGATGTAGGCAAAGACAGTTAGGTCCCAGAAAAGACGGAAACTTCTCAGTCTGTGCTACTCTTATCATAACTGACCACATATATTTTTCAGTAGTTGTCTCATCAGTTGACAGCCGAGTCCAGTAAGAGTATAAAATATATGCAGTGAAGACCAAACAACCCTCAGGGGGATCAATAATAATCTTATAGCCTCTTCTTTTCCAGGCATCCATTGGGCATTGGTGGGTGGTGGAGCTCCCTCTCCAGCTCACCAGTTCCGTTCTAGACTCATCCCAGAGGAGAAACCTGCTGACTCCTAACACCATTTAGAACAGGGTGAATGTTTTCCTTTAATATTCCTTTCCACTCCAAATCATACAGATTTTGACTTTAGGAATGTGTTTAATTTCAATGATTACTGCCAGAGGAAAAAAAAAAAATACCTGGTTTTACATAAATGTAAATGTTTTCTTTTGACAAAGTAAAAACTTTGACATGTTTGGAAAATCCATGTATTAAAAAATCACATTAAATCCATAAATGAAACAAACCTTCTTCAAATCAATTTCTTTGAGTTATGCCTAATCAGAAAATGGAGAGGCTTGTCTGAGTAAATTCAGACATTTCCACACTTTAAAATAAGTAGGGTAAAAATCACCCTCCACTGTGGATGCCTGAAATTAGGTGGGATTAATTCTACCCCACTTGTTTGTATAATGAGGCCTTTTCTCTGCTTACATTGATTTCAGTGCTATTAAGGTATCATTAACATTTTCTTTCTGTAGCCTTTGGCCTGCATTTTTGGGGGTTTATCTCATAAACTGAATAGTAATTATCCAAGGAAAATTCTGTTCTGAAGAACTATGGGGTTCATTTAGGGAAAGCAGCAAACGCATTTCTCAGAATGGTCATAGAATCATAGAATCACTTGGGTTGGAAAAGATCTTTAAGATCATCAAGTCTAACTGTAAACCTAACACTGCCAAGTCCACCACTAAACCATGTCCCTAAGTGCCACATCTACACGTCTTTTAAATATGTCTAGGGATGGTGACTCAACTGCTTCCCTGGGCAGCCTGTTCCAGTGCTTCACAACCCCTTCAGTGAAGAAATTTTTTCTAATATCCAGTCTAAACCTCCCCTGGTGCAACTTGGGGCTGTTTCCTCTCATTCTATCACTTGCTACTTGGTATGTAACTTTTCTTTTCCATTGCTATGGGCTTCTGTGCTGCTTCCACAATTTGTGTACCACTAAGGATCATTTTCAATGATTCATAATGAAGGAATCTACTTTAATGGTGAAAAGACACCATTTTTTTATCATCAGCACACTGTGGTGTAGATTATGTAGTTCAGAAACATTTACTTCCTCTTGGGGTCACGAAGGTAGGGGCTATTCATGCTTTTGGCTTCTGAGAATTGAAATGGTTGTTAAAGTGCAGATAGGCTTCTTTGAAAACGTTACAAAATGCCTCTTTTAGCAGTAGGGAAAAGGACAATTTGAGTCACAGTATAAACACAAGGAGGGCTGGTTATGTTGCTGGAGCTGGGAGAGGAGGATGCGTGATATCTGAAGGCAAGAGAATAGCTTGTAGGTAATTGAACAAGGACAGGAAAGATGTAGGGTCTGTTTCTCACTTGTTAGGGCCTTGCACAAAACACTTTGCCTTCCTGGAGCAGTACAGTTCACCCAAGTGTCCATTGACCTCTCAACTTGTCACTAGTCTTTACAGACCAGTGGTGCAGTCAGTATAGAGAAACAGGCACTTCCAGAGGGGTAGTTCCCATTATGAGCAAATCATAGGATAAAATGAATTGATCCATGGAGGCATTTTATTCCTCTGCTGAACATAAATGGAAGGTTACCAGCTTTGTCTTGGAAACCTTAATTTTCTATACCTCACTCTCTGCAAATCCATGTACACTCTGTGTACGTAGATTCCCAGCTGCTTTCTAGAAGAATAGTTTTTCCTTTCTTTTTATTTTTTCAGCCCATTAATGAAAGCTTTTAGGAGACCAATGAGTTCTCATTTTCTGGGGCACTTCTAATCTCAGAAATGAAAACTCAAAGTCTGTCTTGTGGTTATAAATCATATTGTTATTGTTATTATTAATTTTCTTATTATGATAGTATCTAGAAGCTAAATCAGATCAGCATGTCTCTTGGGATAAACACTGGGCAGATCTCAACATACTCAGAAAGGAAGAGGTTTTTATCCTTTAAATAGTAAGAGTTTATAGTTGCTTGTTTGCTTCCTTCCTTCCCTTTGTATTT
Organism: Haliaeetus leucocephalus; assembly: GCF_000737465.1. Classification (NCBI taxonomy): domain Eukaryota; kingdom Metazoa; phylum Chordata; class Aves; order Accipitriformes; family Accipitridae; genus Haliaeetus; species Haliaeetus leucocephalus. The sequence continues at coordinate 25,545,767 of NW_010972436.1, read as the reverse complement.
ATTCTGGAAAGCATGGGCTTCAATGAGATTTTCTACTCTTAACTAATGCTCTTAAAATTACCTAAGTCCCAAACTGATGGGCTGTATTAACAGTAGAAGTGTAAGCTCTGAAAAAGAAAAATCTATTTTCTATGCAAATGGAATCTGTTCAGCAGAAAATCTGCACACTCAGCACATTGCAGTAGCTGGATATTTTTTGAGTGCTTTGTATGAATCTGGCATTTTCTCCAGCAATGCCAAGTTTTTAGTCCTGAGCAGTTCAACTCCTACTGGGTCCAGAAAATGGGGCAAAATGGGTTGTTTTGGTGCTTTGTTTAGCTGGTTAGTTTGTTACAGCCTCCCACATGCTTGATCACAGACCATTAATTTGTGAAGTCAGCAAGTGCAGTTATGGCCATTTACAGTATATACATATATGTATACTGTATATATGTATATATAACACACCATATATGAAGACAGCTATTGCTTCAGCTTTTCCACAGTGTGTTTTACTGGGCTGGGTTGTAGCATGAGACAGCGTTGTTTCCAAATTCAATTAATCTTAGGCTTAAAGCAAATCACAGAAAGGTCAATCTCACATGAAGGGTGTACAGCCTACTCTCACTCAGTGCTACAGGTGCTGAACACATTAAAGGCGCAATCAAGACACCTTTTCATTCTGCCTGTGCCCACAGTTGGGCATGAGCAGTTGTCAGCTGGCTTAAATCATTTTAGTTTGATCTCTGCAAACTCCTATGAAGAACACCAATTCTTCTGCAATATAGATAATTATCTGCATGAGTACTTCCTACTTCAAAGACCCTGGTGGTTATTTGGGGGAGCAGGACACAGCTACACATACCAATGAAAGGAAAAAGTGCACTTGGTCTCACGGGGCAATGCTGGTTCTGTTGTCTGGTTTGTCAAGGCCTATCCATCAGAAGGCCCCAAATGATGGCTAGTATTAGAGATTAAAAACCCAAAGTCATGCTGTTTGAATTATGTGTGAGTAAAACTGTGGAAGTTATTTCTAACTCATTGTTCACTTCTCTCTTAGTTGGTGCTATTGGTTGGTGAAAACCAAACATTTGTTAAATAAAGACACTGTGATTAGGAACAGGATTCTTATGTAGCCATAATAAAGATTGTCATGGAAAATTGTACAAAAATGAAAGCAAAAGCAAAGAAGGCCCCAGTGGAAGTGTTCAGCTCTCCACAAATTGAGGCTATTTTTACAGGAAAGATTTTCTAGGCCTGATTTTTCTTTTATATTCCCTACAGATGGGATTCCTGTCCCGCTGTTTAGACGTTTATAGTGCAGACATGTCCCAGTGAGCAGGTCAGCCCAGGTTGCCTTTATAGTTAATGGTAGGAAAGAGAAACTTTTAGAAGACAATTTATCTGACCCAATTTAAGTACCTTCTTTATGATGACAGAAATCATCCCGTAGAGTCCACTGACTGCACTGACTAGATCCCTCTTGACTTTTAGCAGAGCCTAGAGATTTCTCTGCCACTGACAGCTACTCTATAGACTGTTAAACTAAGACAAATGATCCCATCTGCATCATCTGTAACTGAGAGGAGAACTGGCCTGAGCAATGCCCATCTATCAATTCTTTTATGGACTACTTGGTTTATATTTTCTGCAGATATTGCCTCCAGCAAAGACTTTTAGGGAACATAATCCATAAAAACAAGTACACTTCTTCTGAAGAAGAGTGTTGTTTTCTTCTAAAAAATACAAATTGCTTCTTATTCTCAGAAGTTTCTTGTAAGGAGGTTATTAATTTTTATCTGAAGTGGGTAAAATGGGCTGTTCTTTCTGATGGTTGGACTCAATGATCTTAAAGGTCTTTTCCAACCTAAATGATTCTGTGATTCATCTCCATAAAGTAAGGTTATTTCAAATGAAACCATGGCTTTCTTGGTGTGGAGGAACACTCAGCTATTGATTTCAGTGGGGTCTGGAATTTTAACGTTAAACACACAGGACTGTATTGGAGGAATTACCTTTGCTCGTAATCAGAGGTGGAAAAAGAATTCATCTCACCTAACTTCAGATATGCATAGTGTAGACAGCTGCAATTAAGTCAGACACCTCAGGCTCCTCTTATGAGCAATTGCTACTGCTGTACCATTTATACATTTATCTGATTTAAATGGACACATTATAATGAGATGTGCCTGGTTCTTTCATAGGCTGTTAAGGGAGTCCAGGCAGTTAATCTTGCTGGCAGAGACTGCTTGCACATCCACGTGATATGAGTCTTCTCACCCGGAGCTTCCAGTCTTGTTTGCAGATGACCTACTGCAGGTCAAAGCACAGAAATATTATTATTAACTGTAATACACCAATGATATCATAAAGACCTTTAGGATAAGCTAATCAACACCTAAAATTTAAGGATCCCAACCATTTATTTCATTCAGGAAACTGCAGTTTTCAAAAAAGTCTAGGAAACTGATGTAAACTCCTGCTCCGGATTTTACACCTTTGTTCTTCTCCTATCTACATTTTCTGTCACCTGGCAAACTAAAAATCCCATGGAATTCAGACCAAGTTATTGAAGTGTAATTTAAATGACCCCTAGGGTGTTCCAGCCCAACTAGCTAATCTAATATTCAAAGACAGAAGCAGAGTTACAGAGGCTAAGAAAATCCATTTGTCCATTATCGTAGGTAGCTTTTCTGTCTGTGTTAGAGTATCTCAAAGGATCTGGGATAAAATGGTCACAGTCAGGACTGTTTATTCAAGCTGGGGTCCTTCTGGAGGTGGACATCTTCCCATGAGGCCTGTGAAAGCTGCTGTGCTCTCTGCATGTAAATAAAGTTCACTTTGCTGGGGTCAGGGAAAAGAGAAAAGAGATTTTGATTTAGGATATACCTAAGAGTTTGGCTGAGCAGTGAGTGACAAAGGTATGGGGCAAAACTGAGTGAAACAGGTCCCTACAGCTGGTTTTCCTCATGACAAGGGAAAGTCCACCCTTGGGATGGTCAAAGCTACTTGTCTTTTATTTTGACACTGGAAATACTGCCCTAAGAAAAGATTTAACAAACTATTCTGTTTATACAAGACAATTGAGCTTTAACTAACTCAGTCCTTTTGATCACAAAAAAAAACCCCAAACAGGAAAATAGAAACACTTTATCAGAAATTCTTAACTGGCAATAGTTTGTAAGTACTCATGGCAGCGTGGACATAGTGTGCCTCTGCCCATAGGGGAACGGAAAGCCTTACATGATCTCCTCTTTCCACAGGAGCAGCATTAATGTGAAAAGGATGATTGATCCATCAGTGTTTCCATCAGGAGCAAATTGAAACAGCCAGGGAAGTTGGTCTCGAGGTGGGGAAATAAGTTGGAAATCAGATGACAGAGGTCTGAAAGCACACTTACTTGAAAAATGAATTGAATTGTGCAGTGATTTCAGAGTGAAACGATGTGGTGATGAGGACAGACCTTGTTTTCCATCTCAAACCTGTAATCTTTTGTGCAGCTGACAATCTTGTGTGTAAAAGGAAATTTTCTGTTCAGTGAAATTAATCTCTTACTGTAGTGACATTTTTGCTGTTGAAGAAGAAGGGGCAGTAATATGCACTTTGTCCACATGCAGATCCTTGTATGAACTGGTTAACTCTCCTGTTTTGGTTGTTGGGGTTTTTTGTGTTCAAGTAACTATAAACAGGTTTTCTTTTATTATGTTTTAAAACTCAATCAAATGTTTCTTTTGCATTAATGGAGAATTAGGAGAGCCCTCCAGTGGTCAAGCAAAAGAAACCAACATTGCTCTGGCAGTGAGCCAAACAAGTCTAGAAACTAGGGGGAGAAACATGTGCTACATATTTCAAAGGTAGTAACTTCCAGTCCTGTTAAGAATGACTTATATCCTGCTTACATTGGTCCTTTGATCCAGAAGAATTCCATAGCACTTGACAAACTCTCTGTCTATCCCTGAATGAAATAGTATGTATTTATTCATTCATCATTTCTGTCTAGGAAGGGCTGTTTGCGTGAAGGGGAAAATACTTTAGGGATAAACTATTAGGTTTTATATTTAATAACTTTACAGGAAATGAACATGAAGATAATTTGGGCCTCACTGAAGTAATTCTTAGCATTCGGTCTGCAATAACTGCAGAAAAATCTTTTCACAAAAAATAATGATTTCTTCATTAAATAGCCCCCGAAGGCAAAGTTGTGATAACCAGGTGCTTGTTGCATGTAATATTGCTGTAAATGATGAGTCTGATGATTTTATTAGCTGGGGAAGGGAAGAAGTGCTGAAAAAGAATATCTTTTCCAGGCATCAGTCTGCAGAGTTTGACATCTACTTATGACAACTGCCAATTAGCAACATCATAAATGGCTACTGTGGTTGGAGGTAGGAGATTTTGAAAGGTTAATGAGGAGATTTGATGAGTCCATAAGAGAAGCAGCACTTGCTTAGCAATAAGAGGATAAGTTATTTTCTCTTTGCAATTGAGTGTGAGAGCATATGAATGACAAAATGTTTAATCAGAATGTTACATGTTTTCCCAAAACTCTTTCTTTAATATTCATTGGGATGAGATGTGCAGTTTACCAAATACAAAACAGATTAACACGTTATAGGAAAAGAAATCCAGCTGTGCTGTCAAGCAGATTGGAAGTGCCACACTTCCCAGGATTAATTTTTTGCTGCACCTGTTATTAAAATATCTATCTCAATATCAGCTATTTTATTTTAATTGATGACAGTTACATGTATTTTACATCTATGCTGAAATAAATCTATTTTAATGTTAGTGCTTATTTCAGTCTTCAACTGTTTTGCGTTGAATTCTTAGGGACTGATCCTTGGCTTTTGTAAAAATCCACTGTAATCAATGCTGATGTAACAAGTTATAGATTGAGCTCTCCCTATCTAAACACTTGATAAGAACAGAAAAACATTGGTTTTGAGGCTTTAAACTGTTTTCCAAGGTTTATTCTTACTGTGAAAGTTCTCATCCATAAAATGGATGCAGTTAGTTTACAGGTGGCTCAAAATGCATGTTTCAGAATGAAAGATTCTATAAGCTTTATACAAGACCAATAAAATTCAAGGGAAAACATAATATATGCACAAATATGTGTGCATTTTAACAAAGCAGCATTTAAGTCCTAGTTCAACAAATTACCTCTATTTACCAAGCCACTCAAACTCCTCCTTAATTCCTGAAGTCAGCGAAAGTTAGGTGTGGGTTTAAATTTAAGCAGTGTTTAAGCACCAAAGAGCCCATCAATGAAACTGAATTTGAACAACAAAACAGTCTTTACCAAAGAGCATATCCCCCAATGATGGGCATGCTTAGAATAAAACCCAACAAAACTAATGATAACCCTAATGCATATGTTTCAGTATTTTACAGTGTGTCACTATAATGTGAACAGGGCATTTTTATTACACAAAATTTTAAGCTGTGTGACCTGAATGATCTTAAAGCATTTTTCTATTGCGCATACTGTGCAACAAGTGAATATGATCACATGGGCTACTTTTTTTCAGAAACTGCTGTACGTGAGCATGAGTGTGTGTGTGTACAGTGGTTCCCCAACACAATTCATAGTACACAAGGCTGAATGAAATGGAGGTGTTTCTCTGCCTTCAGTGGAACTCTTCCCCATCAAACTACCTCTACGAACAGTAGTTAATATAATTTATCTTGTCACGATAGCTTAATGTAGGCATTTTTGTTTTAACTTTGAAACTGCTGCACTGCATGATTTGTCCTCTTCAGTTTATGCCTAACTTATATCTACAGCTCCAATATCCATCTCAGATATGTGCTGTGTTGGCAGGAGAGAGCTCTGTCTAAAATACAAGTGTATCTAACCATCTCTTGGGCTGAATTACATCCTACTAAATAGAATATCTAAGTGTTATTAATTTTCAAATTAAATGAATCATCATTCTCTGAAAGTGGCCATTTCCCTGGAGACTGTTAGAGAGCCTGGATACCTGGCTTAGTCTAGACACCCAAATTTGAGAAGGCTGAAATGAGGTGAGATGAATCCCTCTGCTGCTATGGACTTCTCAAATATCCAGCCTATACCTATGCAAGACCTGAGGTACCCTGTGGTACAGAATCAGAAATAGTGGCCCTGGTAATAAAAACGTCAAAGGGTAGTGAGTCAAGCTAGGGAAGAGATCTGAAGGGAGGTAGATGGATTTGTTATCCCAGGAGGTAGCCAAAATGACATAGATAGCAAGGGTCACTGATTCTAGACAGAGGCACAAATTAATGCTACAGAGATAATGTCCTTCCACCCATTCTGTTCTTTTGGGGCTGCAACCTCATATGGTAGCTGTTTGAAAGCGCTTTGCAAATCACAAATCAGGGAGTCGTTATTTTTCCTCAGTTATAATTGCCCTAATAATATTATGATAATCCATTTTCATGCCTAATCATTCCAGCTTCTGTCTAGTGTGACTGGACCCTACCTCACTATCTGTTACAGAATGATGCTCTTGAGGACTACTGTCTCACTTCTTGAAGTTGGCATGACTGCTCATGATTTCTTCCGTTTAATTTCCAGGCATTTTCTCTGGTGGTTGCCGACTGTCCTAGAGTCCTTATAATAATCAGCTGGCTAGCAGAGAGCTCCAAATCTATTATACAGTGTTTGTATTGTATTGGTTTCCTCTTGTAAATAATTACGTTAAATTTAAGACATGGAATCTCTAAGCATAATGATATGTTGCTAGCATTGTGCTAGTCCTATCATAACAGGACATTTTTATTCTCGGTATGGTTAAATGAAAATATTTCTGTTTGATCTCCCATGAAATGATAGGCCCAAACTCATGGGATTACAGTTGCCAAATGCTCTAGGGAGACAAGGTACTCTGGGGAAGAGTGGGGAAGAGCTCAGCAAACAATTCAATCTTTGTTCTAGGCATCTGGAATGGGATTCACTTGACTAAATGCAGACATTTACATCAGTCTAAGTTGTTATATGTTCCTCTTACAGACAGAGATCTACTCAGGGTATTGGATGGAACTGAGGGCAAAATTAATCTCATCCTAACATAGGTGATTACAATAGATCTGGTGAATTGTATTTTAAAAGTTCCTATTTCTTTCCACTAGCTGCAAAGGAAACCTAGGTTGATTGGCACCTCTGGAGGCATCTGCACTGGAGATACTGTGAGAGATGTGACATGTCTAGAATTTCTTTCCTCTCTGAGAGGATGTTATAAGCATAACAGTTCAACCAAGAGAAGAAAATTGTCAGGAAAGCTTCATTTGCTCTACAAGGCTGCTACTTGTGCTACTCTTTGTTTGTGTTTTAGGAGGTTTCCCACATTTATGAAGGATTCAAGTTTGGTAACATAAGGAATAAAAATCTATTACATAGGGTAAAGCCTAATAATAGTGAAATACTCTCCCTAGCAACATGCTGATGGTGGGCTTCTTCCCTTCTGTGGAAGGTCCAGTTTTTGCTCAGTCTAATATCCAGTAGCCTGAGTGGAGTGAGTTACATATTAGAAGACGAAATGCTTATAAGAAAATTTGTTATTGTTGCTCCTTGTTGAGTTTGACAATGGTGAGGCGCTTGTGGGGATTTAGAGGAGCAGTGTGCACTGATACTGTCCTGCTAGCTGGAATTCAGATTAAGTCTTCAAGGTTATGTGCCCATGCATACATATCTTCGAGTGAGATCTGATCAGCCCTTATAATCAATGGATATCTGAGGCTCTGTTTGGTTGCTTAGATACGGGTGTCCCAGAACATTTGAGATGCTTGAGGTCAAAATCCCTGGCCTCCAGCTGCTGCTTCAGAAGGGGTGGGTCTTCCCTAGGTCCTGTGTTTATCCGCCAGCCTCAAGTAGCTATCTCAGATATGCTAGAGTATCTCAGATGGTGCTGGATATGTATTTTTGGGCAGTTGAATCAAAATCTAGATCCTCCCTGGCTATAATGGCAGCTTAGATAGATACCTCATGAAAAGCAGAGTGTCAAAGCAATCTGAATCTGAGAGCTGGCTACTCTGCAGTGTTTAAATTTGTTACGATTCCCAGATTTTGCACCTGAGTTGGGCAGAGATGCCCAAAGGAGTACATAAGCCACTAGCCCAGGATCTCAAAGCCAGACTGCTGATGCTTCTCAGAAAAACAAGCAAATGTGAGTTGGATGGTTTAAAACTATGAGTTACAATACTGTAGCTACAATGCTGTATGCTGGGCAATAAAGGCAAGACCCATAACCCAAAGAATTAATTATCTTACTGCATATGTTAAGGTTGTTTAGGATGCCCCAGTAATTAGATCATGGCAATTTGGAGCATGCTGGTTTTGTTGGTGGGCTAAATCATTTTCTGAAGCATCTGATTTTGGTCATTGTCAGAGATAGGATACTGGGCAACATGATCATATGTTATTTCTACCTTGTTCTCTGCTTTCTGAGCTATATGATGTTTCAAAGTCAGTTATCATGTAGAGTGTCTGTGTGTTTCCAGAGGAAATGGGGGATTGACCTCTGAACATTTTATTACCCTCTACCTTTTCTTTCTCTGCTTCCTCCTAGCCTAAGACCATATGGGATGACTGCTCAGATCTTCCCAGCATGCACTGAAAGTCAGCACAATGAAGCAGAGTGGGAGGCAGAGAGAGCAAACCTTGACTGGCAGGTCCTGAATTAAGCCACAAGAAACCTTGTTGCCTAATGTATTGTAAGGAGGAGAGCAGGGCAAGACTGCTGATTCTATACATCTTATTTGGCAATGGTCCCATTGTACGTAACAGAAAGGAAGTGGGACCAATGAGACACATCATCATGGTCATCATTTGTTCAGATGTGACCTAACCCCTCTTTTTATTTGTTTTATTTTATTTGTTTATGCCATAAACAGAGGACCGGGCCATTGCCAGGCATAAATAAATGTATAAAATGGGTCCTTTGTGTTCTTGTATGTCTGTGAAGCGCTGACCCTGAATTTGACAGTGTATAAAATCACAGTTATTCTGGAATGCATATTTCTGTGCTCTCATATGGTAGATGGTGTTCTGCACATTCACCCAAAACACTTCACTTCAAAAAAAATAACATTGGCAGTTTATGAGTGTGTCAAGGTTGGTTCTTTTGTGTGTTCTTATAATCTCCCTGCAATGTCTCATCATTTGTCTCATGTAACATGATTCACTCGTACAGGTTTTATAGCTGTAGAGAATAACAAGTGTATTAATGTGCTGAAAGACATATATTAATGTGTAGCTACAAGCCATTTATTATTTATGTTGTTGATTCTTTTTACACCCACAGTAAATATTTTCTAACATCAATAAAGATGCAAAGATTCATCACCACAGACCTGCATTTTTTAATTTTATCTCTGCTCACTACAGCCATACTTCATTTCTAGCATCATAAAGGATGTCTCCCGTTTCTAACAAATGAGTTGACCAACAGAAACAAAGATCTGTATTTATCTATGTCTCATATTCCTCTCCACATACAACAATTTGCAACTCTGCACATGCTGTGTAAATTTCAAGTACATGCAGTAAGGACTAGATTTTGATTAGAAGGGTAGTACTCATTTGAGAAGTGGTTTTCTTTAACAATCTACTCATGTAGCAGAGTATAATTCATTGTGAGAAGCCATAGCATGATGTGGCAAAGATAGCTGTATATGACATTCCTATGGTAGTTCTAGAGGTGTACGGTCTGGGAAGATCTTTAAGCTGTTGTCAATCTCTTGCTGCTTGAACTGTCTTGCTCCATATGGTATGAGGCTGTCTTGTTCCCACTCTGAAAATTGTGCTTACATTCATTGCCGGCATACCTTGAATGAGAAGGGAAGATAAGTGTTTACCAGGTAATGATCATGTTGTCACTGCATTTGAAAGTGCAGTCAGATCAGTTTTGCAGTGCATGTTGAGAAGGAGGGCCTTCAGGTTTATGGTTCAGAAGCCACTCTGGTAAATTAGTACCTTCCTTAAAGTGTATGGTCTTGCATTCCTTACCTAGCTGAATAGTCCTACTAACTTTAAAGTCAGATGCTGAAAGATCATTGCAATAATTATGGATTACTGGGAGACATTTGTCAAACAGAAAAAGGAGAGATGAGAAAACACTTACTGTGCCATTTGAAACCCTCCTGCCTCATATTTAAAGGTAACAAAAATGTAGAGGTAGGCAAATGCAGAGGTAGACACTAAACTCCAAACTAGATCAGCTGGGCTGTACAATCAATTAGTTTATGACCCTGTCTTTCTGCCCTCAATCTTAATTCTGCCTCTTGATTGTCCTCTGGGGATTTAAAGACTTCATTTCTACAAATAAGACAGATGTTTCTTTCTCCTCTTCTTCCTTCTCCTTCATCTATCTCTCTGTCTGCCATTTTTCCATCAAAACCAGGGTAGGGAATCCTTTCTTTGAAATTCACCTCACTTTTCTTTCCCTCCCTGAGGATGTGATAAACATCATAAAGTGCTCATGGCATTTCACATGAACCTGTATTAACACCATAAGGGCCGGACAGAAGTGAGATTGAACCAGAAGGTGTTGTACTTGGCCTGCAGACCATAGCGCACTTTTGAATCAGTTATTTGGCTAGGTAGCTGTCTTGCTTATCTCACGCTCCAAACACAGATCCATGTCTGTGTTAACAGACCAATTTATAGTGTTAGATGATGAGTATGGATGTGAAATTACTTGGATTAAAGAGACCTAAAGAGCCAGTACTCAGACCGTGACTCCATTTGTTACTTCCATATTGGTGAGGTAAATCCCTGAAAGCCAATGGAACTGAAATAAAAAGGGTATTGGCGTAACCAGGTTGTTTGATGAGTGATGTGCATTTCTTGTCCTAAGCTTGTGTTGTATACCAGAAGAGATGGTGACTTGTGCCTAGAAACCATGAGCTTTTCACATCAATGGATAGGGAAACGGGTGATAAAACCATTACTGCAGTGGGAAAAGAAGGCTGGATGAGGTACAGTGGTCTTTTCTTTCTCTGACAAAGGGAAATGAGGAGAGAACTGGTGCTTTTTTTTCTTCTTTCCTTTTTCCTTTTTTTTTTTCTTTCTTTTGTTTCAGTACCCATCTTGGGTATTGAAATATATAGTGATCTCTTGATTTTGTGGAGGTTGAGTGTCTGGGGAGAAGAGGTCCCTCTAGCAGACATGACCAAGGATCAGTCGGCTGGTTCTGGAGGTACTGTCACCCCACACAAACACGTATGTTGGCTGCCTGAGTTGGCATAGAGCCGAGTTTTGGTGTTGCTGGTTAAACAGCACAAGGTCATCCTTGTTAGTCACTGTTAGTGGGGCAAACTAAAAGCCATCCTCTGGCTAATTCTACCAACCGTGGGTTGGGTTGGAGATAAGAAACCAGCTGTGTAACAGTGGTGCAAGGGCTGGCATATAAAAAGGGAATATTGTATCCCATTTATGAGCAGAGCTCCTTCCTTTACTAGAAGAGCTATAGATCACTTTGCAATATCTCTTCTGTAAAAGAGGTTTACTGAGCTGTGTGTGTGTTTACATGTTTATTTGTCTGTCTTGTTCACTTCCATAACCTTGCATATTCAGATGTTCTTATACTGATTGGTTGTGCTTATGTCTTGCATATGCACCCAAACACACCAATGAATACCACCACATAGAAACAAGCCTACTTTTAAGTTGACAAAGTTTTTCTGCCTGCCAAGTGCAATTACTAGCTTTCTTGGGTTACTCAGTAATTTTTAAGGTAGACCTCTGCTACCTAGTTACATGCATCATGGAGGCATACTGCACCAGCAGAGAATCAGCAGTGTCAGCAGCTACAATATTTCTGTCAATCTTTCATTTCATTGCGTTTGCTTCTTTTATAAAGAGCAACATTTTCACATCAAATAAGTCAAATTGACATGGTCAGGATTTGACTAGATCCAGCCAGAGAGAAACTTTCACTAAGTAGTTGATTGTACCCAGGGAAAGTTGCAGAAGTAGCTTTTCATCAAGAGGCTACAGTAGAACTGGGAAGGGATTATTAAAGAATGGTGCTAATTCATTGACTGAGGAACAATACATTATTTTCTTCATTCAGACTTACTCCTAGACAATTTGTTCATCACCTCTATATTTATTTCTGAGGTGGGTTTTTTTGGTTGTTAAGTATATGGAATGCAATAGTATTATCTGTGTGATATGTACTGCTTCTGATTTTCTAAAGTTAGCTGAACTGAAAAGAAGGCAGGAAGAATTAGTTTAGACTGAAGATTTTCTACCTCTTCTCACTTAAATGAAGAAATCATTCTCTTAATCCTGAAAAAATATTTAGTTTAATCCAGGGCTGTTGTTTCAGGTGTTAACCACTATAAAGAACAGTTTTGAAATGAAATCCAGCTTAGTGTTCGACTCTGTAATATCTGAACCATTTGAAAAATCTTCAAGTGTTTATGCTGGAAAATACAGGGCAGCATTTAGGAACATGAAACATTTACCACATTTAAAAGTAGTTGATTTTTGAAACAGTCTTTCTTTTTGTAATTTATTAAGTGATGGATTCCTCCAAAAATTCAGGAAACTCTAGTGCCCAAAGCCTCCAGCCAAGTTTTTGATTCCAGTGTGGTAGGTGCTGCACAAATAGTGTGATAAAATAGACAAGGCAGACAGTAGGTGAGAAATGAAGACTTTTGGCCAGACTATGTGATTTGTCCCCTGCGGAGAGGCAGCAGAAGTAGAAAAAGATTATCTTATCAGCATCCTGGACAAGTGCCCTACTCACTGATCAGTTCTGCCTCAGTTGAAATGGCTGCTGGGCTCAGTGATGCCATTGGGCACTGACAAATGCTGTCTTCTGAGAAGATCTCATAGCCATCACTGAGAGGCTCTGCTTGAGGAACAAAAATAAATTTTCTGAACTCAACTGCACTGTCAGAAAGAAGCAAAGGAACTTCAAGTGTAGAGTTGAAGATACTTTGAGGGATAGATGTCTGTGAATTGTTTAGAGGTTTAGAGCATCCTTTATCTCCCTCACTTTAAAGTTCAAGAAAAAGTTTTTTTTCCTTAAAGCCCTGGTTAAAGACAACTAGTATGTTGGTGGTGGTCATGTTGTGTGAATGATGCTAAAGAAATTTTCTTTCCTGCTTTTGGGGATTATAGCGATGCATGGAACAAAGACATCTCGTGGTGTTGACAAGGGTTAATTTGTTGAAATGCAGATTTCTCAAGAAGGGGTTGCAATTTTGGGAACATTCACTTGGGAAAGAGATCATGGCTCCAGAGAGAGAAACAGAGAGATGCAATCACTTGCCTCAGAATATCATGCTGCCTAGAGAGTTAGGGCACTTGTTATCTTCGTGGGGTTTTACATATTTAAAACAAAAATACTAATCCCAAACTTATGATGGCACTCTTCCCTTCTCCCCCCATTGCAATCTGAAAAAGTTAAAAAATCTCCAGATTTCCAGATGGCAATAGTGTCCTGGCTAGTTCTCTCATCAGCACATGTTGTTAATTTATTTGCCATTCTAACCCAGTGATTTTTTCTTTTTCCTTTCTTTGGATAACAAAACTCTTTTGGTCCTTGAAGAGTAGAAAATAAAGCCCTTCAATCTTACATATAAATAAAGGGAAAGGCCAGGCCATTGCAGGGTGGGAGGTAGATGTTATAGGAAATCCTATACCACTGCTTTGAACTCAGTGTAAGCACCATGTCCGGTCTAAAGCTGTGAACACACACTGTAAACAGGAGTTCATTTCTGGATCACTTTCTTTCTGTCAAAGCTTCTTTATTGTCCTTGCCTTCTGTTTCTGCATTAATCTCATATCCTGATGCAGAAAGTCAGAAAGGCTGGTTAGGTCTCAGCTGCTCTCCAGCATGTCCCAGAGTGCAGAACTTCACCCAGTTCCCATTGTACTGAGCTTTGATTTCCCAAAAGATGACCAACCACCTGAGCAGCTCCTTCCAAACTTCTTCTCATCCTTCCCCTTCCCCAGACCCTTCTCATCATGTTCCATAATGACCTCAGTTTGTCAAGCCCTTTATTCTTCCCTCTCTCCCCCCATCATGGTTTCCTTGCTTAGAGGCTCTTCCCCTTGCTTCTTGCATCAGTCTGGGTGCTCATCCTTTGTGAAATGCTTTCTCCCTCCTACCACTGGAAAATGAGAGTGGCCTTTTCTTCCTCGTCTCCTGAACGATCCTCCATTCCAAAGCTCTCCTCTGCTCTCTGTGCTTTGCCCTACTCTGCTGTCCACCCCATCCCATCTGCACGAGTGGCTAAAAGATGTGTTGCCTCTGTGCCTTGCTTCTCCCAGGCTGGGTTCCCAACCCTTCTCTCACTCTCCCCACTCTGCCTCTCCTGTGGGTCATTACTTCAGATTCCTTTGTTCTGATGCCTCCCTTCTATCAGACCATCTCCCTCATCCCAGCTTTTATTTCTTTTCTTTCTCAAGGCCTGCTCAGGATCCAGTACTGCAGCTACTGGACTGGCTCCCTTCTTCTCCCTCCCTGTCCAAGCATCTCTGCTTATCCTCACTTCCACACAGTAAAGGCAGGAATTGCTTTGCTTCACAAAAAGCAAGAGGAGTTTTTCATCCGGTGGCTTTTCCTTTTCTCCCTGGCTCTAATTTGCAGTATTTTTGCAAAAGTACTCATCCCCGAAGCCAACAATAAAACTCTGTGTGTGTGCGTGTGTCCGCGCGCGCATGTGTGTGTGTGAGAGAGAGAGAATGAGAAGAGGGAGGGAGAGAAAGCAATACAACAGTCTGGCAATGTGAGGCGGCATTGGAGAGCTGCTAGACCAGGGAAGCTGGCTAAGAGACGCAAACCCCTTACTCTGGGCTCAGCGTGATCCCATTGGTTCCTGAGCTGCTGTTTTAAAGCAAAGAAGAGCCTGGAGGATTGAACTGCACAGCCAGACGCAGACTCTCAGCCAAGTTGTCAGCACGCTGGGAGGAAGAGAGGCTCGCACACACAAGATTGCAGGGTGTCCGCAGCTTGATGTTCATTTGTTTCCAGAAAGGAAGAAAAGAGAGGGGAGAAAAAAAAAAAAAACAGAAAAGGGGGAAGGAGCCTGATCCAGTCCAGCAGTCCCGGGGCAAATAATGGATGTGACCATATCTCAGTTCATCTTAGAAGAATTTGATGTCAACTGCAGCCTCCTGGATCGTTTACAAGAGACTTTTTTAGAGAGTTCCTCTATCCCTTTCCTGGGCTTTAACGGTAGGAAACGTTACCTAGCGCAGGGCTCAGAAAAGCTTTATAAGTGTTAGGATTCAGTTTGCTTTGTGATGCAAAGTGTGTCACTTTTGTATTTTCTCAACTGCTTCTTTTTCCCTTTCTGTCTCCTTTTTTAATGCAAAAGGTCCGTACTGCAATGCCACCACTGATCAGATTGGGACCTGCTGGCCCAGAACCTCTGCGGGGGAACTAGTAGAGAGACCCTGCCCGGAGTTCTTCAATGGGATCAAATACAACACCACGAGTAAGTACAAACTCCTTTCTTTCTCCCACAGATCTGGTGTTGAGAAGGCGCCTGGGGAGATCCAAAATATATTTTCCATTTAAAAAAAAAAAAAAAAGAAAAAAGTGTTTGCCTGGGAATCAACATTTCCTCCACATTCCAGCCTGTATATTCAAAATTCCTGCCTGGAATGATGCAGATTTCTCAAAAGCACAGACTTTTGCACACCGATTCTTCTTTACTTAAGCGTATTTAAGTAGATCTGGGCAAAAATATCCTCTGCAGTCTAAGGAGAGTATACTGTGCTTTGTATGCTTGTTCATGTGTAGATATGTATAGCTGAATGTATTTGTAGCAGTGCTTCAGCCATTTGGATAATTAAAGATCCTTTGGCTTGTGAAGTACTTAGTCTTAACACCTAAGAACTGTAATTTGAAAGGACTCTCCCTTTGAGAGGCTGTTTGTGTGAACAAGGGGACAAACTGGGCTGGAAGTTGTATCTAACAAACAGAAGGGTGAGGTCTGGAATCTGTTTAGCAACTTCATCAGCAGTTGGCTTATGAGGCTGGAGTGGCTGCATCATTACTGCAAGGGAGACAGTAGAAGATATTATAAGGGAAATAATATTCAAAGCAAGGGAGCATGGGGGCTCCTTAGAAATCTCTTGGAACTGATGCTTTATTCTTAGAAGTAAACAATCGTGATGACTCACTAAAAATTTATTATTCAGGCTGTTGGACCCAGGCACTCATTTCCTTTTCCTTATCTGTCAATACTGTTTGGACCTTTCATTAAGAGTTTTTAACATATTAGTTCCAGGTATGTGTACCCACTTGCCTGTCGCTCATTTTTTCAGACTACTCAGTGTGCTTTTGACTGTGGGGACATTTCATTCTGTGTTTCACTCTGAACTGTTGCTCAGGTGTTAGTAGTCTAATTTTCAGGTAGTATTAATTTTGTGGGGCTAGCATTCTTATTAAGTCCCATAAAAGAATGACCCTGTCATCTTAGACCTTGTTTTTTAGCTTGTTGAAAGTGAATTTATTCTTTCCCCAGCTCTAGGTGTCAAGGGTCAGATAACTAGACAAAAGGTCTGTGTATTTGCTATGCAAATCAAAGCCCTCTTCCAGATTTGCTCTTAGGCACCAGCTTTTGTCATCCTTGACTTTGAGAAGAGTAAGGAAGTTACCTCAGAGAACTGCAAGATCATCCTCAAACCCTATATTCTCTGATCTGTGCTCTTTGCAATAAAATAGGTGGGAACATGCAAAGGGCTGGGTTATGCTGTCTTTGATTATAGCAGGTAGTCCACTACCTTTACCGTCTCGGCTGAGATCAGAAGAAAATTTCTGAGAATTAAGGACAGCTCAGATAAGAGCAAGTGTATCAGAATAGACCCTAAAAAAGCAGCCATATAAAAGGTACCTCAAAGAAGCATGACCTTTTTTTTTCCCATTTCCTTTTTTTGGTAGGGGATGTCAGTATTTCCACTGCCTTATTTTATTTTTGTTTCTCCAAAAGGAAAGTGAGAAGGAAAAAAAAAAAAAAAAAAAGAAATGCATTATCGATGATTCCTTGTTTATATCATAAACACAGTGGAGAGAATTTAAATGCTTTTCCTGTGCATGGAAGAAAAAAAATCTTGAATACCTCATTTTATTTTGATAAACTCTGTTAATGCTTTTAGTAGTTCATCAATGACCTGATTTAAAGTTCTTCCCTGATCCTCTTCTCAGTGGTGGCTAATGCTTGTATTACAGTGCTAATAAATTTTCTTAAATTCATTGCTCTTAAAACAATGGCATGTTAATTAAATTAAAGACTGATGAAAATATATTATTGAAATACTGAAGAATTATTTTGTTGTAGTCTGGGGAAGTGGACATTTTTCTCCTTTCAACATAAAATGTGAGTAGTCACATTGAGACAATGTATGTCTACAAGACTGATTGGTAGTGCATACTGGCGCCCAGATGTGGTAGCATACGTAGCTTGCAACAGAGAACTAAAGTACACTGAAGCCACTGTAAGCGGCTTTCAGTTGATTCTGTACTCTTCCATGTAGCTCCTCCAAGTTGTGGCGCGGAAAAGGAAGGGAAGGACTATACCGAGATTCGAGTCAACTTGTAAAACCAGTAGCTTCTTGGGCAATAGTAGTTGGTGATTAAGGCTTGGGAAAGCGGTAGGACAGCAGGTTAAGATTTGAATACAGAGGTGCAACTTCTTTTGTGATTTGAAAGATGTGGCAATTAGTACATGCAGAACATGTCCAAATTTTGGGAAGGCCAAATACTGACGTGGTCTGACTACTTTTACTTGCATGGTTTCACCAAGTTAGTTTGTGGGCTGACTAGAGGGCCATTTGTAATGAGACTCAATGTGCTTAAAACCTAGACTGTGCACCGCGTGCAGATAATGAAATAAGCACAGGAAACTGATAAAAAATGGGAAATGGTTCTTGCAAATTTCAGACGTGAATAATCCAGCTGCAAAGTGAAGGTTTGATCAGGAGATGGCTTGGATCAATGAAAGATTTCTGCCTAGGATCTGTCGTGTAATTTTGTCCTGTTTCATTTTGCATTTTGGTGATGCAAAGGGAGAAATAATGGTATGTAATATTCTACTGAACTGTACTGAAATTAGACAAGTTTAGAAAAAGCACTGTGCAATGCCTTTCTTCTACTAAGGGCTTATCCAGTTCTAGGTTGTAACTCCGCCATTTATTATACTGTCATTCATCCTGTGTTTGCAAGCTGCCATCTTTTAGGAACTATAGTGTATCTTTACTTTGGTTCTCTATGGCTGTGACTATATTACTCATTCTAATGCATATAAAATTTTTGGATCAATTTCAGTGATTCTTTTGTTTTGTTTTAGAAATAAAGATTTCAAAGATTCCAAGTTCCTACCAATTTCATAAAAGTAGCTCATCAGCTGGAGGGAATGAACCCAGTAGCATTCCCCATAAATGAAAGCTTTTGCATTGTAGACACTAGAAAATCCAGACTTGGAAGTACCCAAACTATATGAAAAACTTATACCAGACTCAGTCAAGCACAAGACGCTGATCCATGACAAATCAGGCAGCCCAGGTTCTGGTACTCATGGGGTTTCTGTGCCTTCTTGTAGTCTCTGTGCACATAGTGTATGGAATTCAAGACAAAATGCGACAAGTAGTTCACATCGCCACAGACGAGCTCATCAAAGGCTTTGGATGGACCTACCCTGGCTTGGTATCCATCTTGTCAACTGTCATGCTTTGATTGTTGCTCTAACGCAGAACCCCTGTGCTTGGATGGAGAATGCTATCAAACCCCGCAATATGCCAGCAAAGTTTAATGAGAGAATATTTGAGTCAAAAAACTTAAGAACAAGAACTGGTACGTAAAAAATCCCCTCCTTTTTGCCACTACAGAATAAACTGTTTGTGTAAAATATTTCTATTCTAACTGCAAAAAATTCCCGTGGTGATTTTGTGCCTGTGTCTGTGTATCTGTATGTCTCTTGGGAACTGCTGAGTGACTCAGATAAGTTTCAGCTGGATTCGTAACACAAAGTCTGTCAGTCTGTGAGTATTTTTCATCTCTGACATTTCGTTGTTTTGGTGATTTTTTTTCTCTCTCTTTATTTGAGAAATAAAGTTGTGCTGACAAATCAAGACCTGGTTACCCTGCAGTATGATTTGTGAATATAGGCAAAATATCCTTTGACCAAGGATCTGAAAATGATGCCATCCACTTACAACTTTGCAATTTTGCAGCAAAGCTTATGTATTATTCTCAAAGAAAAAAAAAAAGAAAAATGTATGTATTGGTGCAGTGCGTGGCTGTGCACTTGTCTCTGCTCAGGCTCTATATTTAGCTAAAGATGACAATATCATTGCTGCCCTCTAGATGTGTTTATGCCTTGGCAATGTGAAGCTTTTATTCTTGTTTTAGGAAACAGATTAGTTCACTTATTAGGATATCCTGAAGCTTGCTTAATTCAGCAAATGGGCAGTAATGAAACTCTTTTTGCTGCTTGAAAAAAAGTGGTGGTACATGCAAGCACTTACAGCATGTTACAGGCTAAAGTTTGTCTACTTTAACTCTTTCCTTTCCCTACAAATTGCCCTGTGCAATGGGGAAATCCAAGATTAGATGTTCGACTGATGGACGATAAGTGTTGACTCCTGTAGCCTTAGCTCTCTGATTTGAGTTTGTCTACAACAGCCAGTGCAGCAGAGAGATATTCTATGGTGAGACTTGTCTGTCAGGGGCTGCTCAGCTTGGTTTGTGCTGGTTGCAGGTAGGAGGTGGAATCATTGGAAGGTCTCCATCTTGCAGATTAAGACACGCAAATCTACATATTTCCAGGTAGGTATCAACAGCTAATTTAAGCTGTAGTACAAGTTAGTGGAGCTCTGATTGATACAGGGGATGAAGCCTACAGAGTTACTCAGCTCAACCTAAATGTACAGATCAGTTCAGTAGCCCATGCAAAAGTGCTAGTGCCATTTGATATGTCCAGGTATATTTTGCCTGGTGTATAGTTCCTGTTTCGGAGGGCCCAGGCCTTGTGTAGGTTTGTGTTAATCTTCCAGGCCCCATAGGTGTTGCAGATACTCTAAGGCAAATGATACGATGCCTGTGTTTAAGCAGCTGAATTCATCCTTGGGTGACTGTCGAGCTGAACTGAATCCACACCTGGAGATTGGGGTCAGACTGCTTTTGTGATCAACAGGAAAAAAAGGTCTCTATAGCTCTAACTCCCTCTCTGCGAATCTTACCCACCCTCCCCCCCCCCCCCAGGTATAGGAAAACTCTTTGACTGAGATAGATAGCCACTTCAGATGAGTGTTTTGGGTACTGCAAAAAGCATCCTCATCTTCTCCAGGGACTATGCTGCTGAAAACAGGCACATAAACACTGCTAACCTTGCATTGATGGGGATTTGGTGCCTCCTTGCCTACTTCTTCTTCTGAAGGTGTGTACACCATCTTTTCCTTGATGGCCGTGTAACCAGCTGCCTTGGCGAGAATGATTTGGAGAGGGTTGGTGACTTAGCAACTGGGCTGTTGTTCATATGGATGGACATGGGAGAAAGAGCCACTGGCAAAAGTATCACAGTTGTACCTATTCATATGGCTTACTCCACTCTGAAAGAAAAATCCCTGCAGTTCTTTATTGTCTCATCTTGAACATGGGCAAATGATCTACAAAAGATTGCTGAGGGAAGGGTGAAGAAGTGAATTAATAGCTTTTCTGTTTTTCATCCCCCCTCTTTTGAAAGGGGTTAAAGAGATTATTTAAGTTTTAAAAGAGCAAAAGAGCTAATTTTCATAGGTCAAACAGCCATTCTTTTATCAAGATCTAACCTCTGCTGCTTTTCTTTCTGCTTAATTATTGTTCAAAGTTCTTCTGGAGTGATGACTTCAGCTTGCATATAAAACCTGAGCCTTGCTTGGAAACCGTTGGTCACAGAGTCTTGTTCATACTATATGGGTAATACTTGTCCTGATAATTACAGAAATGTGCACTTTTATGAGTGGCTAGCTTAGAGGCTCAATTAACATTTTCACTTGTGTTTTTATCTCATGTATTTTAGTGTCTTGAGCACTTCTGTTGATCCCATTCACATGACTGACTTACTTTTTCCTCAGAGGTTATTCTGGCTTGATTTCTAGAGGGCGCATTTTTGAAAGCTGTCCCTTTGTAAAAGACAGAGACCCTTTATGCTCTAGTGGCCTTTCATCTTTACTGGAGAGAGAGAGATAAAATGCCCATCAACACAGCCTTGTCAGCATGAGTGGTGATTCCTAGATGTACAGCTGGATGCAGCGAGGAGATGCAGCTGAGGTGTGGGCTGGGGAAAAGGACAAGGTGAGAGGAGGCATCCTGGTCTGAGAGGCAGCAGATGCTAAGAAATTCTGGTGCACTGCCATTTGGATTCAAGGGCTCTTTATATATTTAAAACACATTTCTGAAAGAAGAGTTTCAAGATCAAATACACGACTTTCCTTTTTTGTTAGGCAATGCATGCGTGTTTTCAGACTCAGAAAAGTACTACGAAGCCTTAGAACTAATCCCACCTCATCCCTCTTCTGCAACCTTGTTAGATGTCCAGAAGGCTTTTATTCCACTGGACTGTTTAATGACAGAAGGACATTTGGGGTAAGAACAGATGTTTTGTAGCCAATTTTAATTACGGACTCACTGCAAAAAATCTGTTAAAAAAAAGAGTCTTCTCGCAGAAGCCATGTTTTAGCCATCCTGGGGTGACCAACACAATATTTGTCAGCTAGAGAGTTAAGAGTACATGAAAGTTAAAGAAAGGAGACAGATGAGAAACAAGTAAAGCAGAGGAAAAACAAGGCTGGAATTGGAATTCTGGGAGAGGGAATAAAACATAATGTTTAAGCTCATAAAGCTTCTCTCCGAGAAGACCAAATCTGCAGTTGATTAGGCCAGCTTGACTCCAATAGCATTGTATCCAGATTAAGATTCAACCATCTTTGTTCATTTTCTCTTGCTAGTTTAGGTTGAATTCTTCCACAGATACAGCAGTGGGAGGTTCTTTTTATTTCAGTGCATGCACAGATGGGAGAGGCTTTACTTTTTTTCCTCAAGTTTTTATTTCTTTTTTCTTTCTGTTGTGAAGCATAATTTGTGGTAAGAGATCACTCTGATTTTGCAGTTTGGAAGAAGAGTGTTGAAAAACATATTTAAAAGGAGGAATGAAAATAACCCATCTTTCTTTCTCCCACTACTATCATCCTGTGAAGTGTGATTTCTTCATTGAGCACAGAATAGAAGTTAATTGCATGTATTAAAATAAGAAGATTGCTAATGTTACTTCGGTCATGTTCAGGGTCCTTTTCTCCAGCTAATTAAACACTAATTAGTATTTTTGTTCTTCACTAGTAAGTTATGAGGTGGCTTTGCTATGATCCTGTTGTGTCTGATTGGGATTCTCCTAAGTTTAGGCTTGACTTTTGAGGGAGACTTCACACATTTCCCAGAGCCAGGAATTCCTGCTGCTATTCTGCACCAAGCCCATCTGATCCTCCGCTGAAGTCAATCAGACCTGAGAGCAGTAGCAGGAGGCCCAGTCTCTTGCTTTGCCCTTCAGGGGGGCAAACCTGAACTTGTGGCAGAGGGGTCATCACCCAGGATTGCTGGAAAAAGTGGCTTGTTGCAGCGAGAGAGCAATGACAGGTCTCTGAGAGGGCTCTGAACCTTGTGGGCTTCAGCAAACACAGGGTTGCCCACATTATTTTTGGAGGCTTCCATGACCCTTTCTCTAAGGAAGGTGCCCCATCCACCTCTCTGTCACTTGCATGAGATAGTGAGCTGTTGTCTAAGCTGAGAGCAACTACCAGCTGGCAAACAGATGGACTGAGGTTCATTTTCTTCCCACAAGTTAGGAATTAGAAGATACTTGCAAAATCATGTGCTTCTGGGGCCAGGGAAGGAGTGGAAGAGGGTATGGCTCAGGAACATATGGGGAAGAGAAAGAATTAAATATAACACAAAGGGAGACAAAGCAGGAAATCCTCATCTCACAATATCAAAATGAAAGGAAAAAGTCCCACCCAGCTACATCTAGTGTGGGGACTTTCTTGTGGATGTGGGATTTCTTGTTTTATTCTGCTTTATGACCCATTTTCTGTCCAGCCAAGCTGTGGGAGGTCTGAAACCCTGCTGGGGAAAGTGGAATGAGGCTGTTCTCTCCAGTCGCTGAACACCTGAGACTATCTGCGATTCACTGGGTTTCAGCCTCTGTGTTTATTGTCGCAAAACCTTAGGTAGAGTGTCACGGAAGGAACGGTCACCCGTAATTCCTCCTCTCAGCCACAGGGTGTCACTTAAAGTGCAAGTAAAGTAAGTGTCCACAGGCATCTGCACCGAGTCACTTGGGGGTGGAAATGATGGATTAGGTAAAAGAAAACTGGTGTGAATAGTGGTCCTGGACTTTGTCCTGCTCTAATTACCGACAGTGCTGCCTCTGCAGCTTCGCCGTCCTGCTGGGTGGTAAAAGAGACTGTTGTGGTTTAACCCCAGCCGGCAACTAAGCACCACGCAACCGCTCGCTCACTCCCTCCTGGTGGGATGGGAGAGAGAATCAGAAGGGTAAAAGTGAGAAAACTCATGGGCTGAGGTAAAGACAGTTTAATAGGTAAAGCAAAAGCCGCACACACAAGCAAAGCAAACCAAGGAATTCATTCAGCACTTCCCATCGGCAGGCAGGTATTCAGCCATCTCCAGGACAGCAGGGCTCCATCACGCCTGACGGCTACTTGGGAAGACAAACGCCATCACTCCAAACGTCTCCCCCTTCCTACTCCTTCTCCCAGCTTTATAGACTGAGCATGATGTCCTATGGTCTGGAATATTCCCTTGGTAAGTTGGGGTCAGCTGTCCCGGCTGTGTCCCCTCCCAACTCCTTGTGCCCTCCCAGCCTCCTCGCTGGTGGGGTGGGGGGAGAAGCAGAAAAGCCCTTGGCTCTGGGTAAGTGCTGCTCAGCAGTAACGAAAACATCCCTGTGTTATCAACACTGTTTCCAGCACAAATCCAAACCATAATTCCATACTAGCTACTATGAAGAAAATTAACTCTGTCCCGGTCAAAACCAGCACAGAGACTTACCAAAGTGAAGTAGGGACAAAGACACAGGGGAGGAGAAGGTGGAGGGTGTTCCACAAGGAACCCTACTGTCCCTGCCTTTGCAGAGCGCTTGCTTGGGAGCAGGTCAGTGGCTCAACGTAGGTGGTTGGTGGTGGTTTCACTAGGGCTGTTCTGAAAGGCTAAAGGAAGGGAAGTGCTAAGTTTTGTTCCGAAGCAGGTGTGTGTTATGTTAGAAGATGTGGAAGCTATAGAAAGCATAATATAGCCATTCAGGGGCAAAGTAACTCTATCAAAGAAGCTTAAGCAGTCAACAAGAACCTGCATTTGGATGATACAGGGATTCCTCCTTGCTGTACACACCATGTCCGTTGCTGTACTGCTACCTATTGTATCAACATGATCTCTCATGCCTGAGTGCTGTCGCCTGGCAGGGACTGTTAAATTCTCCCTGTGGACCCTCAGGTACTTGACAGATGCTCTAGGTGCTCCCACTTAACAAGAATAACAAATAGGTATATTAACAGTGGGACAGCCGTGACTGCTGAACTTGCCTGTTGCACATGGGAAGGGTGTTCTGCAGATCAGTAAGTCCACTGACCAGTTTTAGATTCTTTGTATTTTCCTCTGTGTTCTTCAGTGACATGGAAGTATCTTTGCTCTTTATGTAATGGTGAATCTTTGCAAATTCTGTGGCTCGGAAGACTAGCACTTTAAGCCATGTCCTGGTCCGGGTAAAGTTCTCAGACTCCAAAAGTCATGCAAGACTTTGCTCACAGTCTGCTGTCCTGTGAAATGGAAACTCTTACTTAGTTTTGGACCCCAGCATTGCTTATGACTTGACATCCAGATTAGAATAGCCATTCTTAGTAGCTTGAGAAGGTGATGAGAAATATGGTTTCCCATGGAAATTGGAGGAGAATGCATTTTTAGTATATATTTTCCTTTTTCAGTGCAGTTTCATTCCCCTCAGATGTTATTCATGGAGTTTGTAATTGGTAGCTCTTGGAACTAATTCATAAAATCAATAAAACTCGGATTGCTTTATACTGACTTCTTTGTCTGCAGTGCTGGAAATAACAGAGGGCCAGATGCTGCTCTATATGAGACTTGTGCAATGAGAAGCAATACATTGAAGCAAATGATAGGAAGAGAAACTCAGTATTTAAAAAAAAGGCAGAAAAACCCTCCAGATCTCATGAAGAGTTTTCCCTGGGAAAACGGAAAAGAAAGAACCATTCCCAATGAACTTGCATTGTCCAAAACCCCTTGTGGTTAGAAAGCACTGACCATACAGTGACATAAGAATTAATGCAGTTCCTTATCCTCCTGAGTCAGCCAGGGAGCAAACAGACATTTAGAAAACAGAAAATGTGTTATGGAAATGAGGCAAACAAAGAAAATAGGAAATTATTTTGCTAGTGCATCATCACCATTTTAACTAAACTTAGATGTGAACTCCTAATGATTCTTTTTCTCATGGCTAAGAATTTGAATTTAACTTAATTATTGCTGAATTATTCCAGTAATACCTGAAACATCAGCATTTGTGTGTTTCAGGATACACGATGAGCAGTCATTACTACTTGCAGAATCTCCAGGTTTGCCACATTGATTGCAGCTTTAATTTGCAACTAGAGCAGCTAATGCAGAGTTCGGAAGCACAGAGTATTTTCAAGGATACTAGTTTCTGTGTTGATCTTAATACACTTGACCAACCGAATGCTTTGAGCTCTGCTTGGAAACCAGTGGGGACAGCAGGTGTTTAGTTGCTGGAAATGGATTTCTAGGTATCATAAACTGGGGACACCCTATTCCTTTCCAAGACAGAGTAAAAGGCAGGGGATGGTGGGGGTGATGAGAAGCAGGGGCACTTCAGAGAGACCTCCCAGTGTTAGGCTTGCATAGAGAAAGCACCTAGCAGGTTGCTGCCTGGTAGGAGTTTCTTCTGTCCCAGGAGCTATGAGGGGAGAGAGAGAGAGACACCCTGACTTGGGAAGCCCTTTTCTTCAAGGGCTTATGTTCCTGTTCTGAGAGCTCCTTGCCTCAGGATGTGGATGGTGACATCTTTGGTGGGAAGTTGCAGGGATTTGCACAGTTGTGCACCTGTCCTCTGAGTGGCATGGGACTGTGTGGGAGCCAGGTAACTCTGCTACCTGCTCACAAAACCTCTGTAGAGTGAACTCCTTTCATTCTTCCTTACCAGCTCTTTGTACTAATGAAAGCCAGGATCCCATAGATCCACTTTTGGTTCATTTTGGCCATCTAATCTGATCTGAATTTCCCACTTCACATAAACCTCATATATAAACTCAACCACTTGCCCCATTACTGTGCCAATAGTTAACAAATGTCCCCCTTTCATTAGGCCTCTCTAAAAATGAACATTTCCACCTGTCAGCTGGCAGCACTGCGCCAAAGCTGACTGTGACTAAGGAAGCCTTCTTTGCAGCACTAAAATAACAAGGCTTTCGGTTTGTTTTGTTTGAGAAGTGAGGGAACAAAGTTCTATTTGGATCTGCTTTCTGTTTCAAAGCCTAAGTCTCAAAAAGGACAGGGATGAATCCAAGTGCAGCTATGGTGGTGCATTGCATTGCCCAGTCCCAGGGAGAGAGGCTGTAGCGGTATGAATACTGAGTTTTGCTGCTGCTCTTGTTCTTTCTTGGGGAAGAGCTAAAAGGTCACCACAAAGGTCTTATCTTGTAATGAAGTCATCCTTATCCATCTACAAACCCATTCTCATCCTGGACTTGTCTTTTTCATCCTAATCTGTTCTTAACCCCTTCATCTCTCCTGTATTCATTGCACGTTTCTCATGTAAAATAAATTCCAGCAACAATAATATTAGTAGTTTTATTCTTACTTAAGCACTTTGTTTTATTCCTTCAGTGAATGCTGAGGGCAATAGAAGGGTCTCTGAGCTGAACCGGAGATGTGAGTGTGTCAGAAAAGCACAGGTGTCATAGTGGTGTGTTTCAGTTTATAATGGCATGGGAGTACGTAAAATGCTCTCCTGTAACTAGAGATATGATAAATAATAGTTGGATTTTTCAGCACATGGGTATAAAGTATTTCCTGAAGATTTCTATTTTACTGATTCCCTGTTAGATCTCAGCTGCAGATCCATGACTGAGTTACTGTGATTACACTAGCACACAGACAAGCAGAGGTGTAACACCTAACCACACTCGTTCCAATTACAGAGCCTCAAGAGAATTTGTGTTGTTATTTTTCATCACTTCTTCAACTGGTTAGATAACTGCATGCCTCCTGTCTGCCTTCAATGCGTTACCTCTTCTAGGCTCTCTATCAAAACCCCAGTGCCGTTTTCTCATTCCCTGCAATAACCTGACTAGGCACAGAAAGTACCATGAATGGGGTAGACACATGAATGAGTCACTGATGCTCTGGGACCATATGGAAATCGACTGCGTGTTCACTCAGCTTCTGGTAAACCTGAGCTAAAATTCACCTTCTGAAATCTCAGGGAAAGAAATTGATTTCACTGTGGTAAGTCAGTTATGTGTCCAAGTCCGTAGGCTCAGGAGTAGCTTTGAAAACTTTACTCTGATTTTACCAATACCTTCTGGAAACAAAGTGTTTCTACTGATTCTGAGCACTGAGCTGAAGAAGTCTTTGCTCGGTGAAAATAAACATGGTGTGGCAACATGATATATTGCAAGTTGGACTAGATGAACTCTGCTGCTCCTTCTAACCAGCATTTCTGTGGTTTTATGATAGCCCTACAGATTTCAAATGGATCCTTCAGTCATCTCTATCACCAGTCTTTTGTTATTCATGGACACCTGTGACATGGCACTTAGTGGTGGTGGGTTTTAGTTTCTAGGACACTTGAGCTATAAGCAGAATATGAAGAATTGGTATTACATGATGTGCAACAGAGTGAGAATAATCTCAGTCTCTTGTTTTGATTCCATATACCTATTGATGTGTAATGTGCAATTTTTCTCCACCATTTTACTTGTTTTACTTCATCCTTTGCTTGCTTTTAGGGGAATCAAGTGAGAATCACAGGGCACTGACCTTTGTACAGTTGCCTTGTTACTTTAATGAAAATTAGCTGGAAAAGGCAGGGCTAATTGCTTTGATTTAATCCTGAAATGTTGATGACTCATTGATGCCTCATCAGAAAAGCTATCTGCTCAAGGTAGAAGGACTGGATAAAAATAGGTTCCTTGAGATGAACTTAAGCAGTTTTAAGTGCTGGAAGTTTCAAATGTCTAGGCCCTAAGCACTGCATACTGCTTGCTAGAAACTTGAATTCTGACTTTGGTATCTACATCCTCCTCTACCTCGGGGTAAGAGAAATAAACCTGCTGCTCAACTCTCAGAAGACAGCACCAGTGATTTGCTTCAGATGTCCCTCTGACAAGCCTGGAGATGCAGCCAAGCAGTGAGCTTAACGCCTGATACAGAAGCCCTGCCACACCTGAAAGATGGCACTTTCTGAGACCATCTGGGAAATGTGTAGAACAATTCTCAGAATTAAAAGTTTTTTCATCTCACTGGGACCAGCTGGCTTCCACTGCTAATTTATTTCTCTTCTGCAATCACAAAGGTTGCAGGAAGAGTGGAAGTATGAGGAAAAAAGGATAGAGGAAGAGCAGAGCATCAACCAAGCAGACTGAGAATAAAAAGGGAGGTTACTGGTTAAGGTGAAAGTGAGCAGAGACAGAGACCTTGTGCCTGGAGAAGAACGTAAGTTAAGAGTCGCTGTGGGAATGGGTGAGGGTGGAGTTCCTGCAGAAGACTTTAGTGAACAGGTTAAGTGATTTAAAATGTAGAAATGCCATTGTGCAGGAGCAAGACCTGGTAGTGTAGCATGGCAAGTTGTGCAGAGGTGAGAAGCAGCAACCAGCTCCTAGACAATTAAGGACAAATTGTTGTGAGGTTACATGGAAAGATGGCATAATAGAATACAGGTGGGGAATTGCTCAGAAGTTAGTGCTGTCAGAAATGCAGTGCATGAACCCTGACAGAGGGATGGGGCAAACATCAGGAGACATGCAGAAAGCATTTGTGGGGAAGAACTGGAGTGCCATGCAAGCTGGCTGCCAGCTGTGAGGCAACAGGTAAAAATCTGAGCTGCCAGCAGGTGAGAGAAGGGAATTGTTGGTTAAGTACCAGATATAAAGAATGAGTAATACATGCTGTACTGCATTGAAGGCAGGCAGCATAGAATAACAGACACAATTACCAACAACAGTGCCACCAGAGTCTCTGAGCAAATTAAAACTCAACAGAAGAAAATGTTAGAGCCAGCGTATCTGTCTTGTAAATGAAAAGGTGATGTGCAGCTTGATTTTTTTTTTTTTTTTTTTAGCATGTTTGGCCTCAGCACTTTCTCTCTTTCCATGCTCCTATGGGAAGAGATGTTCATAGACTAGTTTCCTTCATGATCTTTTCTTGCTGTCTCTCCTCTGGCTTTCTTGTTCCCTGAGTCAGTGGGCAGGCATGTGACAGGACTGCAACCTTACATTAGAACTACTTAGGTTCTGACTATGTTGCCTTGAAAGAGCAGCTTTCAGTGTGAATGCAAAGACTTGCCTGACCATGGCTTGCATTGATCCGTCTGGGACATCACTAACACGTCGGGTTGTTCTGGTACCCTGCTGCAGTCAAGAGACAGCGTTTGTGGTTGTGCCAGTTTGAAGGGGATGGGACTAGGGTGGTTTCAGGCCAAATGCAGCTTGTAACTGTCAAAACAGACAGTAAATGAGACCTATTTCATACTCTGCAACTGACCACAGGCAAGCTGCTTCTGTCTACTGTACTTTGGTCTTGCCCTTTGTAAAGTAACTCCAGTAAATCAGGAACTCTGAAGCCTTTCAATTCTATGAAGACTTCTCTGCTGCTTTTTTGGTTTAGAGTGCAAGAAGTTCCCTGTTAGTATGGTACCTCTATTCCTCAGTGTCATTAATTTCTTTGGGGCTGAGAAGGACAGTTTTGAGGACAGAATCTGTGTTTTGCAGTCCTTTATAAGAGTTTTCATACAAAGACTTTCAGACATACAAAGTGCTAAGCAGGCAGTTGGATTTCAGTATCTTAATATTGTTGTCTCCAGCACTCTCTTTCAGCAATAAAAATCTTCTATTCTCAGCCCAAAAAAGTGAACTGAATGGAAAGCATCCCTTTATGTGGTCTGGGAAAACAGGTTATTGTAATTAACATCTTCAGAGTTGCAAAAATATCCATGAGCTTGGGTATTTAATCTGTGTAAGTGATTGCTACAGTTACCAATATATTTCTGTGTTTAACCATATGTTTTCACAGCTCACCTGTATCTCTTTATTTTCATGCCTTATTGTCTCGGTGCAGATCTGCTGGTCTGTAGCACCTGCGATTTTTCTGTGTGCCAGAGGAAATGCTTAGTTATCAAAATCATGTTTATTCAGCTATTCAGTGCTCTTCTCTGCAATGCAGAGTTGTTTCCTAGGCTACATTTGCTAGTATAATACATATTCTGTTGTCAGATATCCCATCCAGTGGATTTTGCCTTATACCTTGATCCGGTGAAGATAAATTATTGAACCCTCCTGCTTTATCAGTGGAGATTGTCTTCATTTTCCATAAGCTGAGTTTAGTTTTTCAAATATTTTTTTCCTCAAAGCACACTTCAAATACATCAAGCAACATTATAGCACAAAGGAAGAAGAGGAATTCAAACTCTCAGGCAATGATGTGAGAAAGTATATTAGAAGAAAACAGCCTTTGATCAGGCTCTGCATTGCCTTTTCATGCTAAAACCAAAGTAATGGTATATGGATTCTCTGAAGGCTTATTGTCTGTTTGATATCAGCCCCATGAATGCAGTTGGAAATTGTCTGTCTGTGAGCAGTGCAGGTGTATGATAGAGGGTCACGAGGGTCTGGGCAGCCCACAAGCATAAGAAATGAAGTGGTAGTGAAACGAGTAGCTTAACTCTGGTTAAAGAAAGTGCAGAATCAGGGTTTATACTTAAGTGAGTAAGTAGTAGAAGGAGAAACAGAGCTATTGTCAGGACGAGGGGGGAAAGAAGAAAAAAGTAAAGAAAGCTAGGAATGGGGAAGGATTAGTTTTTTACTGTGCATTGTGGGGCTCTGATGCATCAGTGGGTCTGGCATAGCCTCCTACAGAAGCTGAGGACTGTCTCTAACTGTTCATCCCACACCGCAGCTCACAGATGCTAATCTGTTTATGAGTCAGCTTCTGACTTGCTTCAGTTCACAGCAGGTATTTGCTATAAATCAGTGTCTTTTGAGTGCCTCTAGTTAATGGTCATCTCAGCTTTCTGTGCTCTGGGACAAGACAGACAGCTAGAGCCAGTCAGTTTTACAGTTGCAGTCCTTATCCATGAATGGATGTCATTAACTTTCCCCTCTGTTCAACCTTCACAGCTATTCCCATTGCCAGCAATGACTGAGATGAGCTAATTACACAGATTATGCAATTTTGCTCTACATAATACATATAATTTTGTAATGAAGGAGTAGTGCTATGTAGGAACAGTTCATATAAACCTGCCTTTGACTACAATGATCTGGCAGGAAGCTTTGCAAGAGAAACCTTGCATAAAAGAGTTAAATAAGAGTCAGATCACTGATAGGAAAAAAGATCTCAAGACATTTCTGTGTTCTTCTGGAAGTGCTAATATATCCACACAAATGTTTTTTAATAAGTAGGTTTCAGCCTCAGTATTAGCCATGTCCTGAATGCTTAGACGAATCTCATGAATGCATGCAAATGTAAATGATGCTTTGCAGTTTTAGAATAATTTATTTCATTTTTTTTCAAGATCAGGCAAGAGATTTCTTTGTTTCTTTGTTGTGTTACTGTGTTTTGTTGTCGTGGTGTTGTTTACTTGTTGCATTATTGTTTGCTTCTTCCTGTATGGACCAGATTGTTGATGATTATTGTTAGTAAAAGTTACCTTCATTTTGCTTGCATTGTTGTGGTGCCTAGGGATCAGATCTTTTTTTGGTAGGCTCAACCATCAGTTTCTGATGCTCTAGCCCAGCTAGGACTAAAAGGCAGAGTTGTCAATGCTTGGGTATGCTACTGCAGTCTCACTGCCCAGTTTGGCTTGGTTATATTCCCATCACTTCTCTGTAAATACTCCCTACAGTCATGATTCTCATATAGCTGTTTCAGTAGTGATCTCTGGCTGTATTTTAAGCCAGGTGTAAATGTTTTAAATTCAACACGTGGTCTATAGCTAAATACACTAACTGGTTTCTAGTCTCAGAAAACAATTGGGATTCAGTATGCTGACTCAAAGATATTTTTATCTCTTAACAGCTTAGTGAAGCAATATGGAGAAATTCTCTCTTCCTGCAGCACATATCCTTTCCCAAAATAGAGACACCAGACTAAATTGATTTGTTATTTTTACTTGAAATTCTAGGTTGGTTTTCTTCCTTCAAAGGTTTTCAAAATTGATCTTTCATTGAAACAAACTCACTGATCTGTAGCAATTATCTTCATTTGCTACAAATATTTTTAAACTTTCCTGGAGTTTCTGGTATCATGTCCTATTTAACGTGGTCCTTAAGATTCCACAGGGCTGTGAATGCTGAGCGTATGTTTCTACCTTCTCTAACTTAGCTCCAAAGATGAGGCTTTTAGTTTTCAGTCAGTCTGGTGCCATCAGCTGATTGTCAAGGGACTGTACCATGACGCCTCCAGGCTTTCCTTCACTAACTGCTCTCCAGTCAACAGATCTTGAGGAACTTCAGTTTCCACTGTTTCAGCAGTATTTGTGAATCCATTTCCCTCACAGTTATCACAAGGGAAGTTGTCTTTTTACACTGCTGTTTCCACAGGATATTGGAAAGGGCAGGTGGTAAAGCTGTGGCTGTTCAGGATTTTTTTTTTTCCCTTTAACCAAGTAGGACTCTCCTAACGGCACTCTGTCACTAAAGGAACTAGCACTGACATACAACTGCATGAACTGCTTACTTCTGTTGATCCAGATGTTTCATCTGGCTATAGAATGGAGTGTTTTGAAAGCTGCAACAGTTAAGGATGTGTTAGTGCTACTATACGGCCCACAAAATGTATTCTACAAATGTATTATGTGTAACTCGGTCTTTAAGTTTTGAGATCAGTTACTTTGTCAGATCACGAACAACAGTATTTCAGGATGGGAAAAATGTGTAAGTGGAAAGCAAGTGGTAAAAAGAGAGTAGGTAGAAGGATTTAAAGGAGGATTTGTAAACTGGCTGTGGTCACATGTAATCAAATAGCATTCTCTGCAGTCTGAAGCATCCTGTGAGTAGTTTTCATAAATGATTTTCAGTACTAAGATAACAGGCACTTGAAGTAATTGGTATATGTGCACTGCATTGTAAATGTATTTAAACAGAGATAATGAGCTATATTCTCTTAGACTGAACTAAATCCTAAGTAATTCTCTGAAGCTAAATGTTTCTTCCTATCATATTCTGGATGAAGGATGTACAATCATTTAACAGCTAATTATAGTGATTAACTTAATTTCACAGATGTTGACCAGAAGAAACTGTTACCTGATGTATATTGCATCTCCTTCATGTTTCAAAAATAACGAGAACAAATTTTAGTTAACATTGTGCTCTTATCAGAAAGTCTGCTAACCTTCTTCTGTTGATTGATCCAAAGATAAATTCTTGTGCAGGGGAAAGGAAAAGACATTTTATCCCAAACACTTCATGCGTAATTACAAAAAAGAATCTTCTATCTATATAATGATTTAGATTCTATTTTAAGAGGAGAAGAGTTAAAGGCTAGTGCATCAAATGATCTCATTTTATATGATATAATTAAGATCAGGTTATTGAGAAGAAAAAAATTCTTGGTAATGATTTCCTTTAAAGAATCTTTAATGGGAACTACTCCGGGATGTTGTAACTGTGTAAGTGACACTAAAGTTGTCTTTCGCTCACTAACATTTCATTTGGGAAGTGTTATGCAGCAAATCTCTCTTTTTAAGTTACAGCAGGTGAAATGAAGGTTCAGCTGTGAACTCCCTAATCTACGTTTTTGTTATGGATAGGTTGAGCCTGGCTGTTATATGAGTGTCAAGAGCACTTATGTAAAAGCCATCCTTCCCTTGGTGTGCTTGCAGTGATCATCACTTCTTTGGGAATGCAGGTTTGTTCCATGCTGTGTGGGTTTGATGGAGGCTAATGGCAACTCTGTCCTGGAATTCGTTATCATCAGCTGTGATCTGTGACTGGTTTTCTTTGTTATGCTATTTGCAGTCTTCTCACTGTCTGGCTTGGAGCCTGCACCCTACCTCCAGTTTCTTCTTCTTATACTGTATCTTCATAACCTTAGCTCATAGAAACTTAGGAAAGGTCCTGTTTTCAATTGCATGTGAGTACGTTTGACAGCACAATGAGGGCCTGGGTCTCTGAGGCTTCTGCTACTCTAACTGAAGTTAGTGCTGTACAAAACCTCCAGATGCCACTTCAGAAGAAAGAATCTAATTTGGAAGACTCAAAATGTTCTTTTGTAGATATTAATCCATCGCTACTCCTGCTAAAACCACAGAGGGACCAAAGTCCAGATTCAGGAAATATTAACTTCTCTTCTGTAGCTACAGCTTGCTGCATGGTCACCCTAGGTGACCCTGCCACATCACACCCTTCCTGAAAGAATGTACAATTCCATTTAGATTTTATTACTCTAGAATTCTTCTAGGCTCGATGCTAGAAAACTGTAGCATTGTACTTGCTGAACCTCAAGATCCAAAGTAAATTCTTGTTTGGAACGTATACATAAAGTGGGATTTATCTCACTGAATTTTAGCCATCTCTGAATGATGATTAATCTAAGCCTGTCTTCTGAATTCTATTTCTGGTCAATAGAGAAAGATGCATAGACCAAATCACCCTTTGGACATGTCCATCTTTAGTAATAACTCAAGAAGGTTCCACATCTGTACTGCTTCTATGATTAAAAGCAAGTACGTGAGGAAAGCCTATTTTACCTTGGCTTGACGATGGGATAGGCTGCTTGAATGGACTTTGAGAGCCATCATTGCAATGCAAGCAAAAGAGGGGCCTCATAGAATTCTTTAGGCATAGTTTGTGACAGCTAATTAGACTGCCTTGCCAGACTGGCTGAGATGCTGGAACTTAGAACTTAGTACTATGGATCTTTGTACCACATTTTGTTACTTTTTAAAAAACTTTGTTCCTTTTCTTTATTCCTCTCCTTCTATCTTGTCTAGAGATAAGGTCTGACCCACATATGGAATTGTATGCCTTCAGGGGTGGCAAATGTATTACTGAAGAAAAAACTGCAGGTCTTCCAGAAGGTCTTTGTCGTTTTGCATTACTCTGTGAAAGGGAGATGATAGAGCAGTTGGAGGTAGACTGGGTCTCCCTGTTGCAGTGTTTTAAAATAAAATTTATAGAGTAAAAATGGAAACAAACAGTGTTAGAGTTTAATAGAACATCACTTAGTCTCTTGAGGCACTGGGCCAAAATGAACATTTCCAATGGAAACTGTAAGTGACTGCTTATTTTTCTTAGAGAAGAGTCTTCAGGATTTGGATGCTCACTTGTGCAGAAGTTTTATGTTGCACTGCAGATTTTTTCATGTTCACATGAAATTAAAAGTAGGTCCAAACTGTCAAGTTAACATACTTTTCAACAATATTATATAGCTTTTCTGTACTCCAAACATAATGTGCACCTGAAGTACCAATTTTGGACACAGAGTATCACCAACCTTCAGTTTTCAGACACCTCAGTACCTGTAGGTGACACATAACTGGCTCTGAGAAGTTTGCATAGTGGTACCTATTATATAGCTCTCTTCTGGTGGGTGATTGAGTTAATTCCAATGGTGATCAAGGACCCACAGCAGTGCATGTTTAGAGAGCATATTCTCTTCCACCACAGGTTTGGGAGCACAATTTCTGTTCTCACTGTACACAAATCCATACCCCTGTTTACTGCAGCAGTTCCCAAAATTTCCATTGCCATGGAGTCTCTGTTGCCTTTTGGCTCTAAAAGGCTGCCCAGATGCTTCTCTATTACCTTGACTCTGGTGCTGGAAGAGAAATACAAGGACATCGTCTCTACAGGGTAGCCATGGTCTTTCCCTGAGGCAGGCTTCCACCAGAAGGTAGTTTGCATTCAGGGGATTGAATGCACTGTACCATTGTAAGGATGGTTCTTGGCCTGGTTTGAAATCCTGATCCTTTTCATGGTGAAAAGTGTTACAGACAGCAACAAGATCGCATGTATATGGGTCTTAAAAAGATGCATGTGATGATGTTGAAGCTGCCACAACGCGTTTGCCAGGCTATGGTGAACCCAAAACCATGTGGAATGGCTCTTAGATGGCCTTTCCTAGTTGAAATGAGCTCAGGCTCTTAAGATTCATCAGAGAGCTTAGCCAAGAAATGAAGCTGGTGAAATGCTTTTCTTAGACTGTCACAGCATGCGCTGACAGCACCCATTATATGCTATAAAATTAGAATAGACTTTAAAATCTTTTTTCTCCCTCCCATGCCATTTCAAACCCCAAAGAGACGATAATTATCAGGTGATGATAAAGCACCTTCCCACATAACAGCAGGTTTTCCAAATGAGCAATGCATTGCATTAATAAGGTTATGCCAGGGGAACAGCCTCTTTTCCTCTTTTCTACCTGCCTAAGCTTTTGCAGATTATTCATGGTCTTCCTGGCCAACATGTGATCGCTCAGCTCTTCATGCACAGGGGGGTTTCTTCTGAGGAGAAAGATCACTTCTGTGCGGGGTGGGAGATGTCTTGGGGAAACTGGACTGAAACAGAGACCAAGAAGTGCTGTAGACAGTCCCATCTTGCACTCAGAGTGCCAAATGCGTATCTTTGATCTGCCTTTTCTGTTTCATAAGGTGGTGTGTGCATGAAAACAACCCTTACAGAACAATATGGTCCTTCACAGTTCCCTCAAAATTAATCTCGTACTTTTCCGCTTCCTTTTTGATATCACTTGCAAAACAAATTTCCTGGTATCCGTCCAGTACTAGCATACATTAGATGAAATATTACTTCTCTCGGGTTTCTGATCTCACTTAAATTTTTGACACATGCTGTCCTAGAAGAGAGGATTGGCACATGATTCATCTTTCATGCTACATTTTGGGAAAGCATGCAAATGCAGCAGTGTTTACAGCAATGGAAGCGGTAATACAAAGTGTAGGAAGCATGGTTTAAGCAGCTGGTGGATTTTCAAATTCATGCTCTAATAAGTAGGTACATTATCAATGTAGCCCATAGTGTAACTACAAAGTCAGCTAATGCCTGTCGCCCTTCTTACCAGATAACACATCTCTTTGGACACAGTGTTCTCCATTGCAGTGCTTTGCTCAGTTTATGTTATTTATTCAATAAACCTTTTTGCACTAGTTTCAAGGGTGGAAAGAAAAAAACTGATAAATGGGGAGGCAAAACTGGAGCTCAAGCCCAGTGCTCTTTAAGGTAATTTCTTTAATGAAAATTTCCTGTTCCTCATTGTGACCATGTAAGAAAGATGTGAGCTTGGTATTGCTTTTCTCCTGGTAAGTGTTTTCATGCAGTTGTTTTTAAATGTTATTGTGCTCCCCAGTGAGAGAAGGGTATTTATAGGGAGAGACAATCAATAGAAAGTGTAGCGCTATTAGTAGCTGTAATAGGACTTTATGCTTAGAATTACTGTTGTATTTCCCTGTATCTGCAGGGACTTTACTTTCCCATCTCAAACAAACCTAATCTGTGATAACCTGTCACATCAGCAGTCATGTCCACAATCAAAATTCAGGCTCTTGGTGTTGCTGAATATTTTGCTCATCCTATAAGATAGTATGATTATGGGGGATTTTGGTGTTAAGAAGAATCAAGCTGACTGCACAGAAATTGGGACAACTTGCCCATTCTTATCCCCTTTTTGGAGTTACATTTTTAGAAGGAGAATTGTAGCTCAGCCAAATGGGCTTATATCCGCCAAGAAGCATCTGGAATTTTTATGCTCTTATATCAGGTTTAGTTATGAAAGCTGGCAAGCTTGACTTTGGCAAATGGTCATCCGTCTCGTGCTTGGAGTCTTTTTTTTTTTTTTTTATTCTTGTAGACAGTCTGTTGCTTCCCTGAACTCCCCTGCTGGATATTTAGGCTTGAAGAAGACATGGTGCTTTCTGGCAACCAAACACAGCATAAGCCGACAGTAGCGTATGTTGCATTTTTGTCCAGACATCCTAAGACACGCAAGTGTGACAGGATCTGTCTGAATCATCCTGAAGACTGTAACTTTCTAAAAGGCAATGATTCTTATAAAATGCTGGATCTATGATCTGCACAAGAGTTTGACATGAAAAAACAACCATCAGAGAAATCCCTGTAAATCCGAACAACTGTTCTGATTCCCGATTGATGTTACTGTGGTATAGACAAAACCCCAATGCCGACTCTGCAATAATCAGGTTTTGTAGATCCTCTTGACCTTTTAGCAAGACTCATTCCCTGTGTCGTGTGTGATATCTTTCCTTGTGTTCCTGGGTTGCTCTTATTTTCTGAGGGCCCTTGTCTCTTCTGTGTGTTGCTTTCCTCTCATGGCCTCTGCTGTTGGACTGAAGGTTTCATCTGAATTCCATGTCAAAAGGTATTTGAACTTTACCAGGCAAATATCACATGAATGGGCTCATTTTGGAAGCCAGTCCCATCCCTAGCCATCACCTCCTTCTTTTCTCAACCACCTTTCTCTTTATTTTTGCAGAGCTCTGGGACTAGGTCAGAATTCCTGGTGAACATTGACTCTGTGGTCCATCATGAACCATTCATACAGCTGCTCTGCTTTGCTTACGTGATTGCAACTCAGATTTCATAAGGTCATCAAATTCCTGAATAAATTCCAGGCAGTGAAGGCTCTGTGACAAGAACTTTTCTCCCCACATTCCCACTTACCTCAGCAGAAATTAAACTAGAGGGAGGCTGCACACTGGGACTCATTTACCTCAACAGGCTATACAAATTGTCTTCTTGAGTCATTTGTCATAGGAGAACTCCAGCCTTGGGCTCCTTTCCCCTCTCTCCCACTATTGTGTTAATCAGATCATAGTGCTTCTCAATTCCACAGTGTTTTACTACTGGTAATAAAGTACAGTTACACCTCTCATTGTCATTGCCATCTCTCTGTGCGTTCAGTAATTATGGCAAGTGACTAATTGAATTCTAAATTTCAACTAAGAGGCAATTACTATAAAGATCAAACATCATTATCAGCCTGTGCCCTGACAGCCTTCCAGAAGGGGGTTGGGCAGGGAGTTTCATAGCTCTGTGCTCTCCTAGTCTATCAGGCTGAGAAACAAATTGTGCTTCAGCCTTGGGTAATGACTTTCCTCCTCCAGACTCGGTGCTTCGCAGAAACTCGCTACCACTACAGAACAATGGGAGAATTAATGACCTGTTGAACTAACCAGCAGGGAGAACCTTTTCTTAGACTACACCTTTCTCACTCATGGGGTTTTTTTAGGTATCTATGTAGGTGGAAGTTCCCACATGTTCTGGGCTGTAGAATTTTTTCCTAGTAATTTGTGCATGATCCATATGAACACTAGTTGGATGATAGCCTATGTTTCTTAAAACAATTACATCATCCCGACTCAAGTGAGGGAAGTCTTTAAAACAGACATAGGAGTGATTGTTCCACATCAAATTACAGGCTGATCCAGGCCAATATTTTGTTTAGCCCAGACACCTAAATTTGGTTGTCTGTATGAAGGTGCTTATATGTGCTCTAGGTGATTAAGTTCCCTCTATTGCAAATATAGATTTAGTCAATGAGAAGAAAAATTCAGCTCCGTAAAGTAAATGGCCACTGATCAGCTGAACCTGTCTAGACTGTGCTGGCTGCAATAACTAGGGGTCAATTCACTTGCTTAAACTTAAGAATTTAGTATTATTTGGATGGCCTGGATTGAGTGGATGTCATGGACACCATGGGCCATCTCAAATAGTGCTGGATGTCTATCTAGCAGCATGTACATTATAACCTTCACTTACATATGAGCATCTTCATCATGACATCAGAATTTATATGTCTTAGTCTTGAGCTCAGTTTCATATGTAGAGAAGAGTATAAGAATAGGACAAGCATGAAGAAAGACTGCTCTAGGGTGCTGTTTTAGTTTCCAGCAATCCAAGTTTCCGTGACTTTGCTGAACTAGAAGTGATATCTGTGCATGCTAAATGAGGGACAAATGTTTAATCTTTCTTGTGTGTGATACCTGGCCTTTCAGCAAAGATTAATTTAAATAGGTGCGTGTGTGGAAATGTTAAGCCCAGCATGAATTTCAGACTTTTATTTTGCAACAGTTTTTGGGGGAGTCAAATAAATTGTGGTTTCTGTTCAACTTGAATGAAGAGGTTTGGTTTGGGGGTTTTTTTGTTTGTTTGTTTGGTTTTTTTTTGTGCCGGCAAGCTGGTGAAGGGAAAAGGTGGTAACCTGAGGAATAGTTCAATACAGGTTGCTTCATAATCTCCCTTTTTTATCTTTCTGCTTAAAAATACATGCAGGCCTGAGCTGAAAACCATTGGGTTCTGTGTGCATTCATATTTGCATATGTGCTGTCTCAGGGAATTAGCTGCAAAGTGCCAATAGCCTTGAGAGTTTGCAGACTCACCCTGCATCTTCATCTCAACTTCAGCACAGTAACACAATATGGAAGAAAGTAACCTCCATTTGTTTCAAAATGATGAACTTTGCACAGTATTACAGGGTATACTTTTAATTTCAGGCACTGCAGCACTTTTTGACAGACGCTAGAAAGAAGGGATTATTTTCCTTTTTTACCCTTCCTTAGTGCTTTTGACACATGTGGCCCAAACTCTGTCACGTCAATCAGTATGAGGAAAAAACCTGTGCACCTGCATGTTTGTGAAAGCAGGATTAACTGAGCATTTATCAAATGGTAGTGAGCCTGTTCAGTTTCTCTGTCTCACCATCTTCTTGGTGTTCCCTCAGCTGTTTCTGTAACAGCATGGTCCTGGCATTTCAGAACAAGAGTTTTCTTGATTACAAGACATGAAATAATTTCCTAAGAAAATTAACAGTATATAGGGATAATAATTAGAGAAATAAAAAATAATTCTGTTTTGTTGAATGATTAACAGGAGCTGTAAGGACATGTGACAAAGAAAGCAGCTTCCAGGATAATTCCCCAATCTTCCTTCTGAGGAGTGATTGTTTTGGGAAAGGGCAACCATTTGGGGGTTGCCTGCCACTGTCCACACCTCAATCCTGAAACAGTTCAAAATGAAGCTTGAAAGAAACAGAATATGCACTATCAAAGAGATGTATTTTATGAAACAGTTTTTGGTAAACCTGGAGGAATGAAAAGAGTAAAAAATATTGCAAGAAGTTGTGTTTGCATTTCCTGAGGTGAACTGTGTGGCATTGACTTGCAAGGGATTGGAAAGTCAAAAAGAATGTGTACTTTCCTTTGTGTGTAGTTTTATATTAACAGATATTTCACTGAGCAAAGTTGAAAAGAGGCACTTTTCTAACAGCTTTGCGCAATTCAATCTACGGGATCTTTCTTAAGGTGCTACAATGGCAATGCTTGCTGCCAGGCAGCCCCAGCCGAGGACAAGAGTGACCTGCTGAGCACAGTGGAGATGATACATCAGAATCAGAAACTCTGGACTGGAACCTACTTAGGTCAGTCCTGGGAGTTCAGAGAAAAGAGGTAGGGGCACAGAGGTCAGGCTGTGGGTCCTGGAATTAGCTGTTGTTAAGAAGGTGAAAGCATAGCCCAAGATCTAGCCACAGCTCAGCAGTGAGGCACGTCTCAGAAATGAGAAGCAAGGGAACAGCTGGCTGGCCCAGGAAGGACATACATGTGTGATCCAGGTCTCAGTTTGGTTTGCAGTGAACAGGGCAACACACCAAGTAGGTTCCTAGCCAATCTGTCTAGGAGGCAGCCAGGCGTTGCCTGGAGAAGATTTAATAAATGTTGATTCTTGGACCTTCACTTAGGTGAAAAATAGGAGATGGAGAAAGACATACAGAGAAACAGAACTGTATACCTTGGATGCCCTTTTATACTCCTACAGTCTAGCAAGCATTAAACCTGCTCAACTTGTCTAAGGAAAGTTGCGTTCAGAAGTGCTGTATACATAACTGAGAGGGTCTGTGTGAGAGTGGGTGCAAAGGTGTGGGCAAGACTATAACCTTTATCAATAAGGCTAACGGAGTATGCCTTGGGGTAGAAATCCAGAGAAATGTTTTTCTAAACTGAAGAAGTCTGGAGGACTTCTAAAAGGTTCTGTTCCTTCCTTTGCTTTTGACATGTTATATGACCTGGGTGAATCATTTGAGCTTTTTAGCAGACAGGAAATCAATACAGAAAGTGAGCATAATTAGACTGCTTGAGCTTCTCATAAAGCATTTTAAGACTTCTTGGCAAAATAAAACAACAGAGA
This sequence comes from Haliaeetus leucocephalus, assembly GCF_000737465.1. Taxonomy (NCBI): domain Eukaryota; kingdom Metazoa; phylum Chordata; class Aves; order Accipitriformes; family Accipitridae; genus Haliaeetus; species Haliaeetus leucocephalus. Next base: position 25,503,328 of record NW_010972436.1, on the reverse strand, counting down.
GCTGAGCAAAGTTTCTTACGTGCTTGAAAGCCTGAGGAAACATCAGGTTGGTGAACTAGACAGAGTTGAGGTCAGAAATATTTTTCTAGGGGAATATTTTTTGCCTAAAGTATTATTTATCTGCCTTCCAAGACTCTTCCATAAGTGCATTATAATTCTACATGAATGTCAAAAAAAATCCCAACCATGACATCTAAGAAGACCTCTCTTTTTGCACAATGCTTGGCTTTCAGGATGATTCTGGCTGATGTACAAAATAATAAGCATTGGTTGGATAACTGTTCTTTCCTCTCCTTATTTTTGTCTGAGTATCCCTCATTCACAAATAAAGTATGTGGAGAGAGATTTTTCTTTTCAATCTCATGGACGTCTGACTGCTGTTACAATTATACCACTGTCACTTATGATTTCTAGAAATAGCAAGCAGTGTACTGGTGCATTGTGGATCCTACCTGGCTCTAGCTTGTCACTGCAACAATCAGAAGAAGCCCACCAAAGAGGAAAGATGGCACATGAATAAATAATTTATAGCCCCATGATTCAGCCCCTATTTTTAGAGGCTTGCTGTTTTCCTGAGACTTTGGAAAAGGGCTAAGAATAGTATACGCATAAAGTGATGTATCCTTTATGCAACACAGGTTTTTTTCTGTCTCATTTGATCTGAATACTATGAAATCTGAGCAGCCAATCTAAGGAATTTATATCATGCAGTTCCTGGTGGATTTACTGGGGATCATGGTGGATAAGTACCCAAGAGAAAAATTTTTGCTTAATACCAAGTAAAGTGTCTTATTTTGGACATTAAATGAATAAAAATTATTTGGAGGAGACACTGGGAAAATCTCGCAATATCCCAGTGATTAGGACACTCTGAAAGGAAGGAATCCATTGAACTGTGTTCAAGTTCCTCTTGAAGTCCAACAGTGGAAGGACCAAAGTCGAAGTACTCCATGTTGTGAGTAACTTAGGGGCTACAATGTTCAACACTGGAATGTTTTATTTTGTTTTACTTCTGTGTTCTTTGAATTTTTCTAAAATTTTTCTTTTTGGAGGGTAAAACCTAGGTCCAGTTTGCCAGACTTAACAAGTGTTTCACCCCAAAAATGTGTATTTCAAAAATAATTTATTCAGCTCAGAAAATGTCATCCAGCTTTAAGCCTGGCACTGAGACAAGACAGGTTTTCTCTACTGTCCCTTCTAATTTTAAAGGCCAACATTTCACAGAACCTATTTTAATGTTGCAAATGTAAGGAAAAACCTCACTTATTTGTGCTTGCTTTCCATTGGCAAACTTTGCATAAATACTTCTATGTTGGGAGCACCATGTTGGGAGCTGCTCAACAGCCTGCTTTGCTGTGGCCTGAAGCCAGTGTAGCAAAGGACTGGTAAGATGTGCTGAACAAGGCTAGTTGCAAGTATTCTAAAATTACAAGGTTGAACTCTGGCTTGTGGTGAATATGCAGGTTTAACCTACCTGGAAAAGGAAGGCAAGTTATTCAACTTGGTCAGAGGGCAATGCAGAGGCAACAAGAGTTTTAATAGTTGTCTTAAAAAGGAGGGGAAAAAAAAGTTATTTAGGATATCAGCAAAAAAATTGCCAGTGGAGAGACTTAACAGACTGTCTGAAATAGTTTTACAAAGCAATTACTAGAAATTCTTAGGGCTTACATTTTTTAATCTGGACTGAACAAATCCTGTTGGTAGGGAGGTGGATGACATGACCCACTGTACTCTTTCAGTTGGTTACTGCATCTGTGATTCTCTGAGATTGCCATAGTTACTACTAACTCCACTTTCCAAAACTTTGTATTTTCTAGGGAGTTTGTTCAGTGGGGGTTCTGGTTTTCTGGTTGATGGACCCTTCATTTCAGCTTGGCTGACAGCTAACATGGATCAGCAAGCTGCCAAAGCAGTCAAATACCCTTAGCTGTGCACAGCTCAGAATTTAACAGACTGTGTTTTATTTATTTATTCATTTACCTATTTATTCCCTTCACTCCAGTAGCAGATGAACTTGTCTCAAGATTATAGGGTCACTCTGTGTGTGTGGGATCCAGGACCAGAGGCATAAATAGTTAGAGAAGGCAGATTTCCATTTTAAAGATGACTGGAAGTTTAAACCTTGTCAGAAAGTCATCTACATGAGACACAGCAAGATGACTAAAATCTTTTTCAAAACCAGCTTAGTTCCAGTTGTCAAGGACAAGATCCATTACAGTAGTGCTCGCCTGCCGTGTCTGGAATTGTCTTTCACCCACTAATGACTGGAAGGATATGGTTACTTCCTGATGGGAATTACATCCACTTACCTTTACCTTGTGCTCCTGTCTCTTGTTTGTTTCATCTTTTAATGGCCTTTTACTGACTAAATACAAGCCTGCCACCAGGCCAATCTATACAGATTGAGTTACCGCTACCTGAAAGGCTTTATGTTCTTCAACAGGGTCAATTAAAAAAAAAAAGAAAAAAAAAAAGTCACTTATCAAATACTCCTCTTTGTATATTCCGTTTGGAAACACAACATCATCTGCTGTTAGAAATAAAATTAAAGTCAAGGTTTTACCTCTTAAACTGACATAAAACACTGAACCTAAGCTGTGTTTTAATGTTGTTCCAGAGGATAATAGTGTCCTGTTAATCACAGAATCACAGGATGGTTGAGGTTGGAAGGAACCACTGGAGGTCATCTGGTCCAACCCCTCTGCTCAAGCAGGGCCACCTAGAGCCAGTCGCCCAGGACCATGTCCAGATAGCTTTTAAGTATCTCCAAGGATGGAGACTCTGCAGCCTCCCTGGGCAACCTGTGCCAGTGCTCAGTCACCCTCACAGCAGAAAAGTTTTTCCTAATGTTCAGATGGAACCTCCTGTGTTTCAGTTTGTGCCCATTGCCTCTGGTCCTGTCACTGGGCACTGCTGGAAAGAGCCTGGCCCTGTCCTCTTTGCATCCTCCCTTCAGGTATTTATGTACACTAATAAGATCCCCCTGGAGCTTTCTCTTTTCTGGGCTGAACTGTCCCTGCTCTCTAAGCCTTTTCTCACATGTGAGGTGCTTCAGTCCCTTAATCATCATGTGGCCCTCCATTGAGCTCTCTCCAGTATGTCCATGTGTCTCTTGTACTGAAGAGCCCCAAACTGGACACAGTACTCTGGAGGTGGCCTCAGCAGTGCTAGGTGGAGGGGAAGGATCACGTCCCTCGACCTGCTGGCAATAGTTTACCTAATGCAGCCGAGGATACCATTTGCCTTCTTGCCAGCTGGGTAGCCCCCAACATATACTGGTGCACGGGGTTGTTCTTCCCCAGGTGCGGGACTTTGCACTTCCCCTTGTTGAACTTCATGAGGTTCCTGTCAGGCCATTTCTCCAGCCTGTCAAGGTCCCTCTGGATGGCAGCATGACACTCTGGCTTTATCAGGCACTTCTCCCAGTTTGGTGTCATCTGCAGACTTGCTGAGCTTCCGCTCTTCCCTATCATCCAAATCATTAATGAAGATGTTAAACAGGACTGGACCCAGTATTGATCCCTGGGGTACACTGCTAGTCACCGGCCTCCAATTAGACTTTGTGCCACTGATCAACATCCTCTGGGCCTGGCCATTCAGCCAGTTTTCAATCCATCTATTGGTAAAGCTTTTGCAGCTACTCTCTGTGTGTGTTTACTTTTGTTGCCTGGTGTTACTGGTTATCAGTATTTTAAATATAATCTTCATGTAAGCACTTGCAGTTTTGAAGCAGTCAGTCATACTGAATACTAAGACTTATCACAGTCATCCAAATTCAGTGGTTTCTAAGTAGCAGCAAAATCGCAGTTGGGATGACAAATGTTGGCTGTTGCTGCTCCATTTGCTGGTTAGACACTGAGGTCTTTTTAGATGAGTCTCTAGCAGTGTTGTTAATAAAGTGTAACATGTTGGGAAGGAATTCATTTTGCATGAGTTCAGGTAGCTAAAAGTCACACTACTGTTCTGGGATAAAGGTCCCCAAGCTTAATTGTGAAAAACTGCTCACATCCCATGCCAGTTTTCCGAGAACTAGTCTTGTCATACCAGTACTGAGTGGCAGGGATGCTGAATAGGGTTATGGGCAAAGCTGTAAACAGAGTTTGGAGGTCTCAGCCCTCATCAAACACCAGCTATCCTGAGTGTGAGGAGTCCTTCAAAATGAATAAATAAAGTCTGCCAGCTTCTCTCATGTCCTTCCATGTCAGATCAAAATCGTTATCCATTATTAGTGGTGTATGGGCTGTTTGGGGATGCATTGCTCAAATCTGGGTTGATCAGCTTCTCTTTATTTAAACAACAGATATGCTGGGGTTTCTTAAAAATCTTGTTTACCCCAAAACCAGGCTGAGTTGTGATTATCATGATCTGTTTTTGGATAAATGCAACACTGTATTTTTCTTCTCCATTCAAGGAGCTTTTGATCTCTGCCTTGGAATTTCTCTCTTGCTCTTAAATGATTATACTCCACTAAGAAAAGATCAAGTTCTATATAGTAGTGTGTGCGTGTATGTGGGTATGTATGTACAAGCATATATGAGTGTAGTTATTTGATTGTTTCTCGGACTTTATTCAGAGAAGAACCATAAAAAAACAGACTGAGCTGGGCACGCCTTTCCCAAAAGCTGGACTCGTGGAGATTTGGCACCATACTGCTTCCTACGGTATCCTCACCACACTGCTCATTCCTGAACGCTTACCAACAGGAGGTCATTTCTGAAGACCCTGTGAAATCTGCAGTGGTAAAAGTTCCCTGCTTGCTGAAGGGACTCTTAAGGACTATTTAAGCTAAGGGTGAACAGTGACACATTGCTAACAAAGACTTTATGAAGCGGGTTGGAACAATTTTGTTTGCTAGGACTTTTCAGCAAGCATTGCTTTTACGATAGCTTTGTACATCGAAGAGTCCCTGTTCCTGCTATGGGTGGCTGGTTGTAGAGAATAGGGTTTCCCAGTTCTATTCCTGCCAATGCTTTGTTATAGTCATGCTCAAATCTTTTACCTACCTCTTTATGATGTGATACAAAGTTTTCCAGAAATGGAGATCCCTTTCACATCACCTTAGAGCCCATGAGAACTGCAAATGTTGGTACTTCCACTGTCTTTGTGTATGTGCATCTATATTGTGTATGGAGCTGAAATGTTGGCTGGTGCATAGAATCAAGGTCTGGCAATGAGCTGTCAAAACAGCAGCCACCACTGCAAACCAGGAACAGTAGTGGAAAGGATTGCAGTACGCTGTCTGAGGGGGTCTAATTGCTGCGTTTGACTCTGGGAACACTGCCATTGCTGTCATCGGCTTTATTGATAGGAAATTACTATGAACAGCATGACTGAATCAGTCCTTAGAGGAAATATGAAAATGCACATGTTACGCTGGCTGGCCTGGAGGGGACGAAATACATTTAATGGAAGCTAGCAACCTGAGTGACAGTCTGAGCCCTACTGGATATTTCTTTCTATTCAGGGAGTTCCCTTTTACCTCCTTGCCCATCCCCTGAACTGATAGTGAAGCAGAAGCAACCAAGTGCCACAAACATTGCTAATAATCTACAACAAAAGGAAATCAACATTTTCAAAGAAGAGGCCATAGACTGAAGCACAGAAATTAATATTGGATGATGTGTCAAAAGCTATGTGTAAAATGGCTGTGTGTTTCCTGTGTCATCATGAGTCATCTACTGCTCAGTATTCTTTTGCATGAAGATTAAATCTGCTTGTCCGATTGTATTATATGAGTGCAAGGGCACGCAGAGCACAAATAACCACAAGTTATAACTTCCAAAAATGTCTTTATTTTGTGTATCTGTTCTTTAGAATAAGGAAGGAGAAATTATAAGAAGAGAAAGCATACTGAGTTCTTCAGTATGCCATTTGTCTAAGAAAATGAAAATTGGCACAATTTTTATTTTTTTTTTTAACTAGGAAGAAAAGAAATAGTGCTAATAGCTCTCATTAGCTATTGTTGCCCTAGAAAGATCATGTAACTGTTCTTTTCCTGGGTGTTCATTGTCTGTTTCTACAATGGAGTTCTCCATCGTGACTCTTCCATTTTCTCCGTATTTTTTCAAGACAATCGTTAAGAAAAACTGCACTTAATCCAGTCTCTTTCTGTACACAGTGTTTTAAAGCAAAGGGCAAGAATGCTTCTAGCACGAAGCACATTAATCCCAGTTCTCACTGGAAAACCAGGTGAGAAGGAATATTCTTCTGCATGTTCAATCACCAAAGAGATCATAGAAGTCTCTTGGTAAGATCACTGACTTGGTTTCCCTCTTCTCTTCCTTTACTTACCCTGAAGCTGGGGGACACGTATCTTCCATCGCTGTCTTTCATAGAACCAATGTATCTGTCATCTTTTTGGCATCTCTTTCCTGCTTTTATCAGTGCTACAACTCCACGTGTCCCAGTGTCTCAGTCTGTCGTTGAGTCCAGTGTCTGTTATTGTTTCATCTTCTCTGTGCTATTTTTGACAGTAAGTAGGGATGCTATGAAGCAGCTGTTTGCTGCTGTGAAAAAGTCTAAGATGATTTTTTCAAGTTGCCATTATTTTATCCAGGATCTTCTGTGCAGAGATACATAAAAGCACACAAGAAGTTCAGCACATGCCAGATGTTACTGTCTGTGAACGCAGTAAGCCTCTGTCTGGTGCATATGCAATTGGTCCAATGTTGCCAAGAAATGCTAGACTCACTATATGCCATGGGATTCATCAGTGCATGAACAAGAGCTGCGTCTTCCAGATGCCTGCAGTGAGGCTCTTACTCTCTAATATTACCTCACTCTCTAAATCAGATATTTCTCCTTTAAAGCACTGGGTAGAAGATCTGCATTATGTTAGTAAAATAGATGTATGAAAATACATTCAGTATGATCGGAAACTTGTTTCCATGTGGCTATTAGAACTAATGCTGTAAGACATTTGGAAGAAAGAAAAAAGACCTTTGCTTTGGGGTATAAATTACTTATGACTACTAGAGTTTGGAATGAGACATTCCCAGAAGTCAGATCTACTAGCCGCTTTTGTTTCCGAGAAGTGGCTGATACTGGAGGAGATTCTGGACTAGAGAAATTCAGAGTTTGATTTTATCCTCCTCTCGTTCAGATACTCACCATGTAAGAGTCCGGTGTGAGAACTCATACACCCAGATCACTGTTTCGCAAAGAACTGCTTTGATGTGGGTGTTGTATAGGATTCCTGCATTTGCACTGAAAGAGAGCTCAGAGACACGTTTTGTGGCTCCTAATATTCTAAGTGGAGGGGTTACACAGCAAAATGGAGGTGGAAAGGGATGGCATTTGTTACACTCGATCTTGCTTTTCTGATCATGATCTGTTCTCTAATAATTCTTTTGGACAACAAATATGAGACACATTTATCCTTCTGAAAAGAAGGTTTTAATGAGCAGGGAAGATGCAGGGCAGGAGGCAGAGGCATCGTGGCCTGATAAGGTAGAATACATGGTTTGTGATGGTTCACAGCTCTGCCACGGTCCTGCCAGGTCATTTTCAGGAAGTCATGTACACACGTCTTGCTTCTGTTTCTGTACCTGTAAAATGGAAATGACAATGAGAAGAGCAGAGGAAGAAGTTAGTGTGGATGAGGGGAGCACTCCTAATATTTGCTTTCTTTTTCAACTAAGAGCAATGTTTGAAGGGAGCCTTGGGGTCAAAGGGGTCTTCTTTCCCTAGTTTTGACACTCCCCCTCTCTTTCACCCAACTTCAAGCTATTCTTGTTTTCTGTCAATTTCTCATCTAGAGGGAAATCAGAAAAAGAAAAGTGGTTTTCCTTTTGCATGGGTAAATAACTCCTTGATTCAAGTGCGCCTTTCCCTCTCAGGTACTTATGTAGACCCAGTTGGACATTCTAAGTGTCTCATATTGTTGATTGTGTTTGTGGTCCCCACGCCTGAGCTGGAAAGATACGGCAAGGGAAAGGAAGAGTCAGAATGAATAAAACAAGCGTTTCAGATGAGCACTACCTTGGAAGTGGGATTCAACATCTGATTAAGCATCAAAGCTTCCCACTCAGTGTCTGGAGAGTCAGACATTTTTTGCAGAGACTCAAAATCAGCAACCATTCTGCACAGAGAGCTTCAGCACCGGCCAAAAGGAGGGACCAAATACAAGGGTTTTCAGGGATGTTAACTTGGATCCAATCACCTGAATCCCATTCAGACCTGGTCTCAGAGGAAGGGCGTAAAAGATGCCCCGAGATATATTTAGCTTGGGATGTTGAATAATAATAAACAGAGCAGTGAGGAAAGAAGTCTAATCACCTGTGTAGCCTTCAGGGGAAAATTGCACAGGAAATGGCAGTCTATACCTGATTCTCCAGTAAGAGAGAGAGAGAAGTGTGTGAATTTGTAAACTAGTGAAAGAAACGGAAACTGAGGTCCTTAACCTTTAGCACAAGTTTCTGTAGTTGACCCAAATGTTACCAGTTATTTTATTTTATTTTGGCTATGTCACTCCAAGAAGAAACAGTCAAAAAGTGCAAATAGACAACAGCAATATGAAATTCAGTGATCTGTATGGATGTGGGATAAATTGATTTGTCTTGTGAATAATCTGCTTCGTTGACCTTTTCTTAAATCTGTGAAATTGCTAGGCTGTTTAAAGTCCAGCACAGAGTGTTCATCTCTCTTTTATTTTGGTCCATACCAGGAAATGCCTACAGAGAATGCCTGGGCAATGGGACATGGGCTTCCAAGATAAACTACTCTCAGTGCGAGCCTATTCTGGATGACAAGGTCTGTATTTTTCCCTTCATTCTTTTCAATGACATTTCTCAGTGTACATGAATGCAAAGCTAAGCTTAAGGTTAACATACTAATTTGGGACTTCTGACACAGATTCCATTTCTGTCTCTGCAACAAATCCTCCCTGTGAATTCAAGCAAATCACTTGTCCTCTCTCCATATCCCCTACTCACATGTTTTTTAAAAGAGGATGCTTTATTATGCTCTGTCCCTGATGATATAGGTTTATGCAGATCCTTCCTAGCTTTGTTCGGAGCCTACAGCTGCTACAGTAAATATTAGTAATAATGACAATAAGACCAAAAGCTTCTTTGGCATTGAAAAATAAGCTTTCACCAGCTGATTCCACCCTGTACCTATCAGTTCTGAGGTCTCATCAACAACTGGCCTTTCCAAATCTCAGTGTCATTTTTCCTTCAGCAAATATGTAGCAGCAGACAAATACATAAAAAGCAGACTCAGGTCCCAGCTGTCTTTAAAAGATTGAGCCAGTCTTGCATTACATAGGAGTTTACAGAATGAAGTTAGTATATAGGGTTAAGCTCCTTCAGAAAGGCAAGCTATTATGCCAAGTCCTTTTCTTGTCAAATGTCTTAGCTTTTCTTGGAGGTGTCATAGACATTCATCCTCACACAGTTTAAAACTTCAAGCCTTTTGTGCCGTGTTCTGTTTCTCTTCCTCCTGTTTTGAGTGCTATGGTGGGACACAAGCACACATAGGCTTCATGCTGTCTCTCTGCCAGGGGTGATTTTCCCCTCTAAAAGCCAGGGTGGAGCCCAGCAGCTCAGGCCTCTTTGTGTTTTGGGGTTCATTCTGTCATTGGAGTTGTGCCATGCCAGTTGTGAACAGAGAGGAGGAAGACAAGGTCTCACCTACTGAGGGCTGCTTGCAGAGCTAATCCAGATTTAGTACTTGGGAACTATCTGGACTAGTCCAGTACCCAAAACAGGCATGATGTGCTTTGGCTGTGGCCCAGCATCCATCTTGTAAGATCCATGTTGTTGCTGAATGTGGGCTTTGACAAATGAATCAGAAAACAGATAACTACACACCAGCTGCTGAGGAGTGCCTGCTCTTACCCGCTGGCTAGGTAATTTGGTGGTAACTCACCCCCACACACCTCCATTTGCTAGAGGCTTCTAGAAAGTAAGAAAAAATGTACCAGTACAGGACTGCCATCCAGAGGGACTGATACACATTCAAGGTGGTCTAGCGTAATGGAGAGGCTCTCATGGCAATTTAAGCTGATCTAAGTTGGGACCACCCCAGTGCAGCCCCTCCTTTCATTTCTTTCCCACTGAAAATGAAAAACTAACTTTTTGCTGGGTTATCTTTTGGATAAATTAGTTTCCTAAAACATCTTATTGCATTATTGCAGGTGTGCTGGGGCCAGCACAAGCAAGGGGATTGAAAGCGTGGCTGGGGTTGAGGGGGACAGAAGACCATCTCTGGAATGGATCTGCACTTCTGTGAAACTACCCTCTTAAAAATGAACAAGAGGGGGGGTGTGTAGCAGCCAGTGCTGACTTAGAGAATGGGGAATAGAGCTGGGCGAAGGCTTCAAATCTTTGATGGGATTTAACTGGTATGGGAAACCTGAGCTGATAGTAGCAGTCTGCTGTACCAGCTCAGGAAAATGCTGCTGCATTTTAATGACACTCTTTGTGTGTTTGTCCGCATGACTTGAACGGTTGCTATCTCTGCACAAGCAAATACCGAGGAGTTTTATTTGAAGAGGCTGGAGAAGTGTTGTGACTAGAGGACAGGATTATTTCCTTTACTCTGTTTTTGCTTTTAAAAACTTTGCAGCTATGGTGATAGCTTAAAACTTCTTAAATAGCATGTTCCTTAAACAGATGAAAGTGCAGATGTTCCCCCACCCTTGTTTGCAAAAGCTTAAAAACTCATTTATTAGATCTTTAAAGATTTGTGACAAGCTTTGCAAATATTAATATTTGTGAATATTTTTGAAATCTCTACATAATGCTCAGTGTTACAGATGAATACTTGGGTTGCTTTGTGATCTCAGAAAAAAAAAAAGAATCCCCACAGATTTCCCTAATCCTCCGTTTTGATTAAAGGTGAGATGCAAGCATACATGTGGGTCTATTGTTATTTATTGACTGATCCTAGCAGATGCTAAGCATCAGCCAGGAGGTATGCCCTGTGTTCCATGTTTATTTTTAATACAGAAAACAACACTGCTTTCAAGCTTGGCCACTCACAGCCAGAATGCTAGACTTACATGGTTTGACTTCAAATGCGGTGATTGATACATGGGACAGGAAAGCAGGACTTTTCAAAATCAACCCTGTGACCAGTGCTACATGCTCTATGACAGAGTGCTGTTGGTAATATAGCGAGAGAAATTCTAGTTTTTTTCAGCTGAGGGTCAGTCTTAGGGGGCATAAGCTCCTGTAACACACATTCACTGGATTACATTAATACATCACTGCTTTACTTGCGGCCAAGACCTGTGGCAGTAGCTGATAAAACTGTGCTCTGAGACTACTTTGCTCCTAGATTCCCACTTTGGCTGGGATCTAGTTGCCTGCATGTAGTTACACGGTGTAGTTTAAAACGCCCCAGTGTATCTCCATGCATGTCAGGTGTGACATAGGCCTTCTGGAATACCTGTGTCCTTCAGCAGGAGCAACTGGAGGTCAGTCATTGGGACCAACTAGGAAGCACAGCGTGTCCCGAGTGCACCTCAAGGGGCACTAGATGCCTGTGTGTGCATAACTTTCCAGCCCATGCTTCAGATATTGGTTTAGATGTTGGGTAGATACCCACATGTAGGTGTCCTAACATCAGACTGAATCCCATCCTCTGAACAATCAGTTAGCTCCTTCTCCAGGCACAGGAATCAGGTACAGAAATCATTTTGATCCAACTGGCTGTTTGATGGCATAATGTGTGACAAACAGAAAGCTTCTACTCAGCCTGCAAGCTCCTGTGTCAAAGAGACCTTTGCTGCGTCTGGCACAAATCTGTGCTCTTAGAAGACAAATGAGAGTCTCAGGCAGCAAAAAATACATCTTAGTCTCCAAATAGAACTATAAATTAGGAACTTTGGTCTTGTCTATGTGGCCTGTGGCAGCTGGATCTGAATTTGGTTCTGCTAATGTTCTGAGGTGGCTTCAAGCTGTGTAGCTGAGTTAGCACCATGCTGGGCTTAAGCTAATGTATCCTGCTTAGGAGCACAGTCACATTAGCCACAGCTACCCATCTTCCAGCTGGCTCAGAACAGGAGAGCAATGAACTCAGAGGCATCTTGGATGACAAAGATACTTCCCAGTTGCTTCTGAAAGTCTTTGGAGAGGAGATGTAGTGTCTTTAAACTGTACTGGTGATGAGATCATCCTGGCAACAGGAAGAAGTCTAAAGTGACTGAACTGGGAATGGAGTTCAGAGCCTCAAAAGAAGACGTGCTCTAGACACTGGCAGGACCTCTCAGGAATTTCTGTTAGAGGGAGAAAGATCCTTGTCATCTGGATTGCTAAGAGTGCTGTCATTAGGTGGTTATTAGTTCAAATCATTAGCTGATTTGGTTTGGATAGGTTAGCAGTCACGTCCTAGCTAAAGCAAAGGAAAAAGTCCTCTAGACAGTATGTCTCCATCATTAGCCTGAAATCTGGCCGCAGGGAGCCCAGTGTGCCTTAGATTTGCAAAGCCGGTGCAAGTAAAGACATAAAGCTGTGCTTCCTCAGTTTACCTGGTAGAAGCTGGCTGGAAGATAACTCTGCACTGTCTGATGTAACATGATTGTCATGCATAAGGTACATGAAGAGGACTCCAGTGATGTGACCTTCTGTGGTGCAGAGAGAACAGAGTGTCCAGACCACCTCCTTTTCTATCTCCTTTCTAATCTAATGACCCTCCTGCTAAGCCTGAATACGATTAAAATCTGCATTTCAGTGAAGTGAAACATCTTCCTGGAAGCAGAGAAATATTGGGTAACAGTATAAGGTTGTTACCATTTTAAATGTTTCAGTCTTCAAGAGGGTGAGACAGAAAAGAGTTATGCAAGTATTTAACATGAACTGAGCTTTGGCCAACACATGACTGATTCTGGGCACGTGTTTTTCAGCCCCGAAGGTGGTGTCTCCAATTCTACCAGAGATGCAGATTGCATGTAGGCTGGTGGAAAGTGATGTTGCCACCCTGTCAGCTTAGTTTTTCATAGGCACTGAGGCAGTTCTTGTTTCTATGATATTTGAATTTGCCTTCAGGAAACCTTGTTAGTGTCAGCAACACAAAAAATATGTGTCGTGCCTGTTTTTCCTTCAGCATCAGTGCATCAATGAGGAGCTTAATTAATATTTTTTTCCAATTAATTTTCTCATGTTTTGAACCTTCTTAAAACTCAAGTGAAGTTGAAGTAGTGGTTAGGAGCCAAAGGAGGGAGCTGAAGGGTCAGATTCAAAGAGCAGGATCCTTGGCCTGGGAGAAACATTGTCATCTTTCAGAAGATTTCTAGCACTACATGAGCAATTCTGGACAATGCTCTTAGTCATATGGTTTAGGTTTAGGTAGTCCTGTGAGGAGCAGGGAGTTGGATTCAGTGGTCCTTGTGGCTCCCTTCCAACTTGAGATATTCTGTGATTCTATGAATTAAGCAGGAAAGTAAATAAGCAAGGCAGTTTGCCAGGGCACTAGCTGAACAGTACAACATTGCATTTCAGGTAGGCACATCAGGTCAAGTGTGTTTTCTTCCCCTTTAGGTGTCCCTGTGACTTAAGAATAAATAAAACTCAGTGTGGAATTCAGATCTTGTAGGTTTGGGTTTTGGGTTTTTTTTCTCCTCAAGGCTATTCAGCAAATGGGCCTGCACATGGGGAAGTTTATTTTAGGGGATTTTATAATAGACTTAAAAATACCTTACATGGTTGAGTTCTATTGAGAAACAGCACATTACTCCATGTGCTGAAGATATAGGCAGGTTTCATCACGAAAATGATTCCAAGAGTGCTTGCTCGATCTCTGGCAAAGTGCTGGAAGATGCTATCTTCACAGAACAATGGAACAGATTAACTACAGCTGGTTGTTGTAGTTTCATCCAAACATCCATTCACTGACAAATTCCTTTGACTGGAATAAAATGTTAACGGAAATTATTAGAAAAAATGAAACAAAGGAAGTCCAACCAAAATTAGAAAACTGATGCCATTTGTAGGATTTTACTTTTATGTTCTTATCACAAGGGAGGAAATTTAGGTGGTTCATTTTCAAAGGTCTCCTTCTGAAGGAGGACAGCATCCCAAAGTGGGGAAAGATCTGTTTAAGCTGAAAAGAAACAAATGCCAAAACTAATAAATAAATAAATAAGTATATTTTTTCAGGGGGATTTATTCTTTAAGTAGCAAACCTCTGTCAATTTTTAACCAGCTTCAGTATTTATCTGAACAGTGTTTTTCTACTTCTTCCTATCCATCAGGCAAAGAGAGGAGATGCTTCTCTTTTCTCTGAAGCCAGCAGCCCACCAATAAAGAATGTTCCAGTTACTTCAAGGTCAAATTTTGGTCACATCACTAAATTCACTGATTTAGGTGGGAGCGCTTTTGTACTTAATTTTTTGGTTGTAGGATCAAGAACCTACCAGTAATCTCCCCAGCATCCTAGGAAATAGACACTAATACATTAAGTTTCACCACACTTGGGTCGCTGCTAAAAACAACAGAATCTCTGGTTCGTCAGGCTCTCTCAAAACTGAAGGGACACTACCAGATTCCAGCTCTTTCAGTCTGCATTGGTTCTGCCCTCAATTTGAGAGATAAGGATCGTAGCTTGAAAGAAATATACCTCAGAGAAAAATCGGCCCATATGGAAAGGGCTTCTTATTTATTCTTACTGACAACTGATTTATTTTTGTATGAAAACCAAACCATTTGAGTAGGAAAGTAGCATAACCCGGCATATTAAGATCATGCAGTTTCCTAAGAAAATAATGTTTTATAATTTTTGAAACTGTGAGAAGATGTGCCTTTGGAAGCTTTGTCACCCTAAAATGACAAAGTTTTAAAATAGTGTAATAATGAAAGTAAGAAATCCTGAGGAAATTGCAGAAAAAAAGGGGGGGAAAAAATGGTTTTGCTGAGATTTGTAAGAAACTGTGGACAAATCCCAAACTGAAATGAAACAAAGCCTGTACTTCTCTGCCTGGGCAGCATGTTTGGTTTATACATAGGCATCAGCCCTGCGGCTATTATATCATTTTAAAGTCAAGAAAAGTAATTACTGTTTCCTAAACTGATTAACTGTTCCTTAATGTCAGTGCTTAGAGAGTCATGCTGATTTAATCATGTTATCTCTTTACCTCCAGAGGAAGTATGCGCTCCATTACAAGATTGCTCTCATCATAAACTACCTGGGGCACTGTATATCAGTAGGGGCCCTTATAGTTGCCTTTATGCTTTTCTTGTGCTTGAGGTGAGTAATCTGTTTGCATGCTTCTAACTTGGTTGTGTGTGTGACACTTACCGGGTTACTCAAGCCCTCTAATAACACTGTCCAGGTCATGTTTGGTCTTGAAAAATGGTCATGGCTTTTATACTCCCAAGCATGCACATGGTTTCATTGACTGATGCATTGGATGAGCTGTAATGGTGGTGTCTGTGTGTAGGACCTAAAGTCTACTTGTATTCAGGAAGAGAACTGTACGTGATTTATTGATGCAGTAAAAAATTCAGTGAGCAGAGAGTGCTTCATTAAGGGAAACCGGGATTTGAGTGTGTCAAGTTGCAAGTTTTGAGGGCAAGTTTTCTTTTTTTATAAGGCAGTGCGTGGTAACATAAGGCATTTTTCATTCCCTGACACATAATGCCCAGATCTAGACCAAAGGAGATAGAATGAAATCTTTCCATTTTGCTTTGGGTTAATTTCATTTCATTAAAGAACTTCAAAGTTTTCTTAAATAACAAGAGAAACATCTTTAGAGGAGCTTTATCCCCACCAGTGCTCATGAAACAATGAATGCAAATCAATGAAACTGCATAGAAACACTTCCCTTCCCTGGTTCAGTGGTACAGAAGGGAGTTTGTCAGGTCAAATGGATGTGTCGGTGAAAGAAAGTCTATGAAGAAGAGTTAGGGGTACAGGGAGAAGAGAAAGGACAGGAGGGAAGGAAACTTAGTGGAAAGTAATAGGCAGATGTGCATCAGTATTGTATGTACACAGCCTGAGTCACAGGAATATATTTTAATAGGAGTGGTCTGGTTGGATATTTCTGTATTATTTGTTGGATTACCTGACTAGTATTTCTGTGCTATTTGTGCTGTCTTGTCTAGAAGCGGAACCAACTGCACTAAGTGCTATGCAGTGATAATCCTTGAGTAGCAAAGGAGAAACAGGTGGAGGACCCCCCCGCCAGGATTACAACATGATGATAGACACTGACCTAAATGAAAGAATTAACGCTTTCCTAGAGTGGAGCATCCCTACAAAGTCTTATGCTAAGCCTTCCTCTTGACCATTCCTAACAAGAGGGTCTTTATTATAAACAACAGGAATCTTCTTTCACCCCAGCATCTATAAACAGAATAATCAATGCTAATGGGAAGAAAAAAAAAGCTTAAAATGTTCAATGGGAACATTTATGGTGCATCAGTTTAAACTTCCATTTCAACCTTTTTTACTGTGCTTGTAATGCTAATTCCCATAGTGCTTGGAGACCTGATTTAATTTACACCAAATAAAGAAAGCAAATTATTCATTGTAACTATATTCCCTGCTTTGATGCTGAATCTTTTATAAATGCTTGAGTAAATAATGCAAAAACAATTAGATAATATGGTATAAATGTATCCAGCTTCTAACACAGAAGTAGCCTAGCTGACTTCTTTCAAATTGTTCTTCTGGTATTTAAGATTTGACTTTAAGATTTAAATTTTACACTCAGCTTCAGCATTAAAAACAGCTGCAGCAGTTGAAGTCCTTCCCTGTACATACTGTGAATTAAGATAGTCCATCTTTTCAAATTCCCACTGTATCATGCAAAAAATACCTAGTGTCCAGCCAGCATTAACCAGCATGAGCTACCTCAGTGTCTGCAGAGTTACACCGGTTTTCAAAAGTTCTAAAGATGCTCCAGTGACGGCAGTCCAGATTCATGTTGCATTACAGATTTCCCCTACG
Organism: Haliaeetus leucocephalus; assembly: GCF_000737465.1. NCBI lineage: Eukaryota > Metazoa > Chordata > Aves > Accipitriformes > Accipitridae > Haliaeetus > Haliaeetus leucocephalus. The sequence goes on along the minus strand of NW_010972436.1, from coordinate 25,486,435 downwards.
CAAATTCTAGGTTATGCACATCTTCATCACACTTGCCTCTTCAAAGTGTCCCAAGAACAAATCAGTTTTGATAATTGAGTCCTATTATTTGGGGCTTTTTTTCCCGTTTTATTTTGGATGGAAGATGGCATCTACTAATTGGGTGAAATGAGAGAATTAGATAATTCCTGGCTAAAAAAAAACACTAGAAGACCCTGAAGGTTAGATCTGATAGTCCCGCATCTTGGCCCAAATTAGAAATCTGTCGGTTCCTTATTCCTGCCCCACTCCACCCATCTACGTCACTCTGTGAGTGCCTGCTGAAGATGAAGATAGAGGAGACCTCCGGGAAGGCTCAAGTTCTACAACTGCTCCTTATTTTTAAGCTTCTCACCCATCACCTGCTTGATTTTCCTTTGCTCTGTCAGTGTAGATGGAGTCCCAAAAGGAGTCCTGTCTGAAAGAAGAGGCTGGAGCACACCTGCTGTATTGGAACATAACTGCTAGGAAGGCTGTGGGATCTTTGACACTGGAGGTTTTAAGAGCAGGTTAAATATCTGGTTGGCATGGCAAAGAGTATGGCTTTGGTAATCAACTAGTGAGATGGGTGTTCTGCTTTTGGCGATGAGCTTCGCCGTTACTGTTGCTGCCCCAGCCCAGGTAGCTGCTGCATTGATGGGAAGCTTAGTCCTCAGTTGTGCTGAAGTGGGAAGGGGGAAGAACTGGATCTAGTCCATATTCTTCCAAATCTGTCCTATGTCATCTTGTCCCCAGCTCCTGTCTTCCTCAGTTCCTTATGCAACCCTCTGTCCTCCATTCACAACCCACCCTCCACACCAGCGGAAACGTTCTGCTGTCCTAAACTCTAAAGAACCATACGCCAAAAGATATCCTGAGGGTCAGAAATCTCAGATGTAGCAGCGACTAATAAAATCATTGGCCATCTGTGTGTGTGCTGCCAGGAGACCCCAACACAACTGGGAAGAGAGGAGAACTCAACCAGGGACTCCCTTTTACTGTGAAGACCTATTCCAGCCTTGTTTTCTCCAGTTCTGTCACATATGAGCTAGTCCTTCTTTCTTGGCTGTGCAATGAAAAATAAGCCAGTAAACATTTCATTTAGCACCTAAATAATAAAAAGTGAAGCCCAACTTACAGGAGAGGGCTTGATTTTTGTTGGCATGCTGACTGAATGGTAATGAGTCATTGAGATAGCTCCTAAAGATCTAAGTAAAGGACAGTTCCTCAAGGTCTGAATGTAGGTGGTCTTAAAAGTGTGAGAGCCATGCTGTCTTTACAATGCAAAACAAAACAAGCACACAAACAAAAATAAATATGTGCCGTAGAGCAGCATTGACCTGCAACGCAGGATCTGGAGAGATTTGCTCAGGGCACTTCACAGGGCATTGTTAAATGTATCTGCACTACGGTGAATCTCATAATCTCTGTGTTCTCATTAATAGTAAAGGTTTGATCTGTCCCTCAGGTGCACACAGGCAGTTCCCGCTGACATGGTTCTCATCATCTCGCATAATCACATTCTCACGCTAGTAAAGTAGAAATTTTCCATAGGAGGAATCCTGCTATCAGTACGATATCAATCAAGCTGAAGGGGAAAAAAAAAAAAAAAGGCAAAAGGATTAAAACACTTCTTTTGTTCTTTTGAATCATATTTTTTCTTTACTGTTTCTGATAATGCAGAAATGCAAATTACATTGTCCTGGCTTTTTCCTTGTTATTGTGCTGTTATACCAGCCTCTGAGGTGGAATAAGAGTCCTTTGTAAAACTCCTGACTTGTTATTAAACACTGTGCTGGCAATGGCCAGCAGTGACCTGACTAGATTCAATCAGATGTTTTATTTGTGCAGTAGTGACCGAAGGAGGAGTGTGAGAAGACAGGTATTTGTTCTTGGAAAGATGTAAGTCCCTGCTGATTTTTTAATCCAATAAAGAAGGATGGTGCTGAAAGGAAGGTAGGCTGAAGATTAAAAATGACATGTTCTTCTGCACAGGTTGCTGGATAAAGGCAGTTCTAAATAAAACCAAACCCACAAATATTGGAATAACATCTTTTGTCACTAGTATGGTGGAAATGAAAACAAATTGAGGTTTTGAGGGAAACTTTGCTTTCCTGTTGCTCCTAAATTTACCTCTTTTTATTTCCCTTTTAAAACATCTGATTTTTTTTTCTCATAGGCCTGAGGCAGAGTCTCCTTTCTTTCTCGTGATTACAGCCAGATTTCCTAAATCTCACATACTTTTTCTCCAAAAAGACTGAAACATTTTTTTCTTGAAGCAGCAAAGTCACTTTTTTCCCTTTTTTTCTTTTTTTCCCCCTAACTATCTCCCAGGGTTTAGGAGAGGAAGATCTGCTTTCCTTTATCCTTCCCTCTTCCAAGATCCTTTGAACTGCGTTTCGATCTTCAGTCTGGCGTGCAGTTGGTGAGACTGCTGCTGCAGGCCTCTGTTAGTAAGAACGGAAGAGTTTGATTAAATGATTTGTAGCAACCTGTCAGAAGACATGTACAGCAGGTTTCACAGAGCAAAGTGATCTGACACCTATCAGAGCCTAGATAGTGAGGATATATCAAGTGGGTAGGTGATCTGCACAATTAGTACTGGTTTGCACTTAAAAGTCGTGTGGTATCTGATGTGATTAGAGCAGAGCAGACTCTGGATCTAAGGCACAGTCCTCCCATACATACCTTTCTGTCGTGGAGCAAGGGGAAAAAAAGCACGTCCCAGGACAGGGCATCAACTAACTGAATTCATGAGTTCATGTTAGTGCTCCATTTCCCCCTTCATCTCCTGGCTTGCCACCTAGCCTAATTAAGTCTATTCCATCTGCCACTTAGCATAGCAGAGCCTTAAATAATGATTCAGGCACATGGCATTTTTTAAACTTCATCACCGGTAATTGCAGAGCATGTGTTTCATGGATGCAATGGCTGTAGGTTTGGAGACAGCACCCTGTCCCACCCTGTAATAGTCCATAGTAAAGTTCTCAAAGCAAGGCAGGAATGAAAGTGATGGAGCTCTGTAAATAAGCACATGTGCAATGAGATGGTCTTCTTTGAATACAAAACATCTGAAGTACCTGTACTGCCTGAAACCATGTGAAGTGTTTCATCTCACAAACTCAGATAAAGGACAGAAACTCATTTCCCATTGATTAACCTTAGGCCAATGTCTTTGCTTCCCACTGCCTTTACACACCTCCTTCTCATATTTGTATGACTTGTTCTTTAGACTCTTTGTATGGAGCCTACCTAGCGCAAAAACCACAGAGAGCAGAGCCCTCATGAAGTCCTGGAATAATACCAGTAATTAAAAGTGTGCCCAGAGAGCTATTTTCTTAAAAAGTGGAAGATTTCATAAGCTGTATCTGAAATAGTGGTATTGTAGCCTAGCAATGTGAAGGCTGGCAAGGAGTGTTATTGCTGCCTATAAATACATCACTGTTGGATAAACATTAGAAACTGAAGAGCTACTTACAGTCAAGGACAATGTCGGTGCAAGAAGAAATGGTTATAGACAGTCTACAGATAGACTTGTGAGTGGATATTAGAGGATGATTTCCAGGGCACAGAGCGGAGGGGTCCAGGAGCAATATAATGAAGGAAAAATTTAACTTGGAGTTAAACTAGAGTTTCAGGAATTTATGAGGGACTTTCACTCAATGACTTTCTTGACCTGAGGTTTGGAAGGTCAGGAGGCCACTTCCTATCCTGCGCTTGAAATACGTTCCTAGTGGTATATTTCTGTCAATGCCAACATTTTAGCCGTGAGGCAGTGTTTCTGGAGATGGATGCTAACTTGGTTAAATTCTGGTAATAGAACTGCTCTGTGCAAGATTAGATCTATGTTGACTGACTAGCTTGTCAGTCTGTGCTCTGTTCTCCTTTTGGTGGTGATGGAATGGGTTTGGGAATGGTGGAGCAAGCCTTGCAACTTTTCCAAGGTTTCAGAGGAAGGGAGAAAACAAAGTTTGGTCTTTACAGTTTAGATATGAATCATGCTCAGGAGTGCATTTAGTTCAAAAAAGAACATGTCCTGAGTCATCTCTGAGAAGGAAAATCTGAGATGTTTTCAAGCCTAGGTGTTTAGAGTTGCCCACTACATATGCACCGGCGGGTGTTCAAGTACTAAATGTTCCAATTTCAGTTTTCATCCAAGGAATTGCTCATCCACATCCCTCACTAACTCCACTGTAGCTGTTCAGCACCCAGCCACCTTCTCTTCTGTCTAATCTAAAAGATGAATACTGCTGCTTCACGCTAGTCTGTCAAGTAAACCAGAGAGACGTGGAAAATCCCTGATTTGTGTCACCCCTAAGTGGGCCATGTGCACTCCTGCTAAATGCGGACTGCCTCTGCATGTTACGGAAACAGCAGCTTCCTTGGGGAAGCGCCCAGGTTGAACCACTGGAAACATTTCCGCATGCACAGTGAGCACCATGAGGCTAATATTTAGACCCAGTACAAGGATGAATATTTGGAAGGAGCAGGCTATGAATGATCCTATATGGTCTTTCCTGAATTCCTGGCCAAATACTCAAAAATAATGAAATATTTCACACCATGTTTTGGTGGAAATGAGGCCAAGGAGAGTGTGAACAGCAGCATCAGTGCCTCGGACTTTCTTCTTTGGTTTATCTACACAGTATCTGCAAAGGTAGATAATTTAATAAACATTGTGAATTGTATAATTGTATTAAAAGCAAGAAAAACATAACCCCTGAATTCCCTAGCTGGTCATTTAAATTAATTTTCTCTCAGATTTTTTTTAATAATCCCACAAGGGGATTATGAATGAGGACATACTGTGCACTCTTATATTTCCCAAACAGTAGCTGTAAGCCAGATTAACCACTATCTACTCTCCGCGTCCGGCTTCTGAAGTCCTAACTCTAATTTGTGCAATCCAGCTCCAATGGCCACTCTTCACAGAAAACATTCACCCTTCTACAGTCTGGACTGATAACTACAACCTGTGTCAACAGGGCAATGTCTTAGATAAACCCCAGAGACCTGTAGCTACGTACTGTGCCCTGCTACTCTAAAGCTGGTTTGTTATGGTGTTCCAAAACCTGAGCTGGAAGGTAGCTTCTGCTACAAAGATACTTTACAGTCCCGTTTCCTGTTTGGTTCAAAAACGATGTGACATCTGACCTCCATTTAGCAAAGCAAATTAGAGCAGATTCCTAAATCTTTTTTCAACCAGCTAAACCACAAGCACATGCTGTACTAAACCAAGTCAGCTGTATCAGACTGTCATTCCTGTGAAAATAAGGGAGGAATTTTCTTCAGTGGAAGAGCTGATTGCACAGTCAAGATTGGAGCTATATTCTTAGACTGCAGTATCCAGTGACTGGGTTTCAATTACCCCATATTTAACCACATAGTTCTCAGGGGCAACATTTCTCTTTGTACACTGACTAGGAACAAAGCACAGGCTGATGTCGTGTCCTATAGTTATCCATACTGTTCATCGTTAGCGTGCCCATGGGTAGTTGCAGAGGGCCATCTTTACCCCTGTTCAACGTGCTATGCGGCCAGGCAGTGCTGGGCACAAACACTGACAGTGAACACCATCAGTCTGGTCCTGTCCTGGGGCTGTGGTCCTGTTCTGTGTTGTGTTGGCTGCATCCTTCCAACCCTAGCAATATCAGTGCTTTAAGCCTTTGTGTCTAACGCAGGCAGAATGCCCCGTGTCCTGTGATTAAAAATTGGCTTGAAGGCAGAAGAAAGAAGCTTTGGAAAAGGCTTAGTGAAGCACAGATGGTTCCACAATGAGTTTATTTTTAGGGTCTATGCACACCCTAAGCACTAATGGAAGCTGCTGCTTCTCTTCACCTGAGCATTTCACCCCTGTCCTCGTAATAAAGTTGTTATTCTCTTCCAGGCTTTTGCTCTTCCCTTGCAACTGCCCCTTGCATTTCCTGTGGGAATATTTATATTCCCCCAGGCAGCTGCCACCAAGAAGCTCATTTTCACTGCCAACATCTCCAGCTGCTTTTCCCATCTGTAAGCATTAGGAGTACCAGAATATATGCACTGATTGAACATGAGCATGCGGGGCAAACCATGAGGACCTCAGGGGAGGCCTCCATGTGGTTGAAAGCAAATAGACTATGACAGGCACAGAGCCTGGGAAATAACTTGCTGTTAGGTATTCTTCCCACTCCATGCCATTTATGGCTTGTCCATGGGCTTTGGCTGCCCTAGGAAAGACTAAAGGGGAAAAATGTTTTTTTAAGATTGTCCATGATTCTCCTTCCTGCTTGTTCAACAGTTATGGAATGGGAAGGACTCCAGCAAAGTGTGCTTAGATTTCTCCTGCAGACTGTTTTCAGACAGAATTTGGGACAGCAGTCTTAATTGAACATCATTATTAATGGAATACTACATGAATTAATAGAAGGTTTCCAAGCTTCTTTATTAAAGTTATGATTTGCAATTATTTCCATGCCGATGATTCAACTAATTCAGCTAGCTTTCAACCATGCTGGCACATTATGATGATTGCTAATGTTAATTGCTTGTGTCATGCTTTGAATCAGAAAATAGTAGCTCTGCACATCCCAGAGGAAAAATACCTTTTTATGGGTAAAGCAAGAAGAAAAAACATAAATCAACAGAAAGGCTACTTTGAGTTTTACCAGTGCTATTTTAGAAACCCTTTTATAGAGCTCCATTTCTGAATCAGTGAGGCCACCTGTACAGAAAGAGTTGATAAGATTTTCTGCCTTTTCAAATCTCAGCATTTCCCAAGTCAAAAGAATGGATTTTCTAATTCTCTGCTTTCTGTATCCAACCACACAATTAAGGCCATTTGACAGAAATAATTAGCAGAGTGTGCTTTCTTTACCAACAATGAGAAACTCTTTCTGCCCACCTCTGCCATAGGCTGCAGTCAACTGCTGGTGAATTTTGCTTTTTTTTTCATTTGCTCCTTATTGTTCCTAATGTGGAAGCCCGGTCATGACACCCTGCACACCGAGCAGTTCAGGATGCTGGTGGTGTGATATCAAGTCAGGGAATGACATTTGGGCTTGAAACATGGTCTGTTCTCAAATCAAATATAGCGGTCATTATGTGTAATTTCCCACCATACACCTGGCTTTTGATTTACTAATTAGGAAGGCCAAAGAGAAGTATGTTTGCTTTCACCTTAATTGCTTCTTTGTGTCTAACCTCCTGCTGCAGAGCTGAAGCTAATGATTTTATGGGGCTCTCTGTGTGTGCAGTGAGTGGGAGGCATGTGCTCCCAAATCATCTTATCTGGTTCTGGCCAGCACAACCAGAGACATACTCTGGGACTCTCCGCTCACTGGAACACACACATTTTCCTGTACCATTGTCGCCAAATTCCTGTAAATACAGAATCATAGAATAGTTTGGGTTGGAAAGGACCTTTACAGGTCATCTAGTCCAACCCCCCTGCAATGAGCAGGGACATTTTCAACTAGATCAGGTTGCTCAGATCCCCATCCAACCTGACCTTGAACACTTCCAGGGATGGGACCACCTCTCTGGGCAACCTGTTCCAATGCTTCACCACCCTCATTGTAGAAAATTTCCTCTTTATATCTAGAATGAATCTACCCTCTTTTAGCTTAAAAAACATTGCCCCTTGTCCTATCACTACATGCCCCTGCAAAAAGTCCCTTTCCAGCTTTCTTGTAGGCCTGCTTTAAGTACTGGAAGGCTGCTATAAGGTCTCCCAGAGCCTTCTCTTTTCCAGGCTGAACAACCCCAACTCTCTCAGCCTTTCCTCATAGGAGAGGTGTTCCATCCCTCCGACCATTTTTGTGGCCCTCCTCTGGACTCGCTCCAACTGGTCCATGTCCTTCTAATGTTGGGGTCCCCAGAGCTGAACGCAGTACTGCAGGTGGGGTCTCATGAGAGTGGAGTAGAGGGGGAGAATCACCTCCCTCGACCTGCTGGCCACTCTTCTTGTGATGCAGCCCAGGATACGGTTGGCTTTCTGGGCTGCAAGCGCATATTGCTGACTCATGTCCAGTTTTTCAGCCACTAGTACACCCAAGTCCTATAATATATAAATACATAAATATTTATATGTATTATATATAATATATAAATCTAAAGCTAGGTACTTCATAACTCAGTCTCCTGTGAAAATATGCTGTCACTTGCTACACTCTTCTGTCCAAAGCCTCACATCATTAGCCTTCAGGCAAGTGGCTGTACTCTGAACAATGACTCCTGGCAAAAAGTCCTGCCTGCCTGACATGAGGACACCTCTGCCCAAACCAGCAGGAGGAGTGGCACAGCAGCAGGACTCTTGTGCGGCTGGCCCTCAGCAGAAACTTGCCTTGTCAGAAGCAGTCGTCTGGAGGTGACTCAATAGCAGCAAAGCACTGGCTCTTAAGAAATCATGAGGAGCCAATAAACCCTTTCATTTACAGAACTGAGATGATTCCAGTGGCAGTATCTTTTCTCCCTCCAAGTCAGAAACTGTAAGCCCTTCTTTTCTCTCCTTTTCAAGGAAATCCTTTTCCTCTGTCCGCCCCTTCACTCAGTGTAACAGAGACCATCTGCATGTGCCTGTCTGACACTACTTGCTGTGTTTCAGGGGGATATTTCAGGCCCAAAATCTGCTGTCAGGCACAGCCAGAAGTGAAATTGCTGCATGAACTGTGCTACTTCAGGAGTACATGTTAGAGATACACTACCAACCACTCCTCCCAGCTTGCTCCCACAGCCCGTGGGACTAGCAGTTTCCTGCTCTCCAGTTCCAGGCTATTCCTATCCCTCCTCCCTGCAACTCCCAAAGGACAGGAGGGAATGTAGTTTTGAAAAAAGGCTCCTCATCCAGCCCTTGAGAGGGGACAAGCAATCAGAGAAAAGGAACCAACATAGACAAATGTATTTTGCTGTGAATAACAGCTTATGAGCTCTTCCTTCCATCGTGTTAGTAGAGTAAGCCATGGCCTGACCTCAGTGAACATAAACCACAAAAAGAGTTCAGTGACTCCTGTGAGGAGTTGGGGCCACCAACAGGGTGATTTAATGTGATTAAATGTGGTCTCTGAATCAGGAATATCTTAAAACCTCTGACTGCCAGAAGCAAGGAGGTAAGAGCAAGGAACAACTAACAGTCTACCTCCCCTGTTTCCCATACTGTTTCCCAAACTGTCTGGTACTGATCACCACTGGGAACTGAGTCACAGTCTACATGGCTCATTGGTCTGACTGAATATAGAAGTTCTTATGAGTTTATGCTGTGGCCTCAATCTTTAAGTCTGTTCTGACTGAATTGCTGCAACCTCTTTTCTTATTCCTTCCGTCCATGGAGCCATGCACCAGGGAAGAGTTAGTAGAATAGTCCAGCCAAGACCTTGACCAACACTTTTTGTCTGAAAAGGATCAGGGCAGGAAACAAATAAAGAAAAAGGCTCTTTAATGGAAGCCTGTAGCCTCAGTTCATGGTGTCTTGTGATGTGCCAGCCTTCAGGCTCTGTGGGATGGTGGCTTGTGGTGGTGTTCTTGGAAGCTGGGCTACACTTGCACCATTCAACCCACATCAAGGGTTGTAAAACAAGTGGAAATGGCATAAACAATGTTACCTGACATGAAGATGAATATGAAACTTTCTATGATCTGATCCTTTAGGCTAGGTGACTTTAAATGGCTCTGTAACTCACAACTTCTTCCTAGCGATGCTGTAATAGTGTCTGAAGCAGCAGTTCAGCACACAGTCCCCTCATCTCCCATTTCTCTCCTCTCTTACATGACCCTTTGCCCTCTTGAGAAGGTAGCTCTCTGCTGTCTGTGCTCTCATTTTCCTGATGTTGTCACTGCCACACTCTCCAAATTGTGATATGTCCCTACGGAGGTAAGAATAACCCCAAATTTCTTAGCTTCTGAGTTGTGAGGGAATGCATTCATGCCAATCACTTTGACTCTAAGAAGGCTCAATTCACTAACTTGTAATACAGCTCAATGTGTTTCAAATCGCACCTGCCGCCAGGTACAATGTGATGTGAACTCCTTTTCAGTGCTGCCTGTGAGGACAGTTATTGCTCTTTCTGGAGCACAGACTTGCTTGCTTTGTCGCTCCACAGAGTGAAGGCAGTAATTAATCAAGGAGAAAGGAACTGTGGAGCTCATTGTCACAGAAGACTTTTACGACTGTTTAACAAGTTTTCAGAAAGGGACAGGTCATTTTCATGAATAACAGGTGTATTTAAATTTAAATTAAGATTTATAAATTTAAGCAAGCTTCCATCTACCAAGAGCCAGGAAGAGACCTGTGGAGGACAAATTACACCTGTGAGTATTATGAATTTCTTCCTCAGGCTTAGAGATGAGTGAGTATGACAAGGTCGGCTTTGTCCTTTCACCAAACATTAGCTGTGCTGCAGGGCTCCTGTTACTCACTAGCTTTGTTGTCCAATTTGGGACATGTCCTTCATTCACTGTCCACCTCAGACTCCAGTCTGGCTACACAGATAAACTTTATGCACAGGGTAAGCTCCTGAGCCTAGCAGAACAGTCTCATGTGAATAGTGGCTGAAGTGAGGGGACCCTCATCTCAGTCAGTATCCCTTTAGATGCTTTACCCACACTAAATTATGATAATAACATTCACCAGCAGTGCCTGTAAATGAGACCAGCTTTCTCAGGTGGCTGGCAAGAAATCTTTCCCTTGTTACATCAATTGACTTAGCTGCAGTCCTCCACTGCTGTGCCCTGCAGCCTCCACACACTGTATTAACCCTGCTGTTTCTCCCTCCCCGGTATGAACCTGACACATTTATTTCTTAAGCTTTTCCTGCCCTTGGCTATGAATTGCATTATTGCCACAGTGATTTCTGCGCTAATAGTAGTTAGGAGACAGAAGCAAACAGAAACCATGTGCTCTGGGCTCTCTACAAACAAAAACAAACTTTGAGTCTCCAGTTGGGCTCTTACTAAAAGAAAAGGAAAGGGAAAAACAAAAAAACAGGGAAAAGGTTAAAACCATTCTGTGCCTGGGGTCACATCACTGCCTGAGCCATTGAGAAACTCTTGCAGCACTTTCAGACGTGGGTTTCTCAGCCTGACTATACTGGTGTTTCCATTAAAACCCTAACTGCTATTAACACCAGCAGAGTAGTGACCCAGACACCACAAAAGCAAATCCTGCCCCTCACCTTTTTGTGCTGCTTTGCCAAGGCAACAATGTGGGGAAAATAACTGGGGAGAGACTGCAGCCAGAGAAGCAAAATGCTTGCTCTACAGCCTCTTCTTGTTCAGTGCTCTGTCAGCCCCAGACATTAAGCTTTTTAGCAGGCGAAAGCATCTAGTTTACCATCCGTGCCACACACAGAGCGTCTCAGAAAGGGAATAAGGCCATGATACAAGGTTGCTGTTACCCAAAGTATGGCTTTTGCTAAAGGCACTGGGACATGGGAGCCAACTGTCTCTGTTTCACGTCCAATGCATTATTTGACAAGGCTTCAGGCTTTATGTTGATAAATTCTAGCTGCTGGCCGCATTTATACTTTACTAATTTTACACCAGGAACACATGTTTCCTCAGCACATGTGGCTTTTTGAAAACAAGGAGAGTTTTGATCATAATTATCTGTAGAACTTGGGAGTTCCCAACACGGACCAGCCCCTCTTGCTCTGGGTCCTGAACAGACATCACTAAAAGTTTGCCTCTGTCCCAAGCATCTTGCAATCCAAACAAAAGCCAATGGCTCGATGCAGACTGATGGGCAAAGGAGACAAAACAGTATGAACCAAGAAGTAGTAAGGAGGGCAGAGATCATGCGGCCAGTAGATGCTGAGTTTGTCTTTATATTCCAAAACTCAGAAAAGAATGTTGTTTTGATGACTAGGATCCTACTGGGGGGGGCGGGGGGGAGAAGCTTTTTTTATGAACTGAACCAAAAAGTCTACAACTATTTATTTGATCCTATTTTCCTCTATGGCCAGTCCAATGTCCTGCTGTAAGTCTTGTGGGAATAAGGTTTCTTCCAGCCAGATTTAGTGATTTTGCAGCATGTGGGATGATTAAACTACATCTAAATGGAGGCGTGCAGCAAGGATTTTTTTTTCCACTCCTTTATCTTCTCTTTGACAAGAAATACATTTGGGTGGCAAGTGTGTTGGATCTGTTTTGTTGTTAGAGCTCTCAAAAGCAATTAATTTTTTGTCAGTAACTCTACGGTTTGACCTGAATTTCCTCAGTTTCTAGTCCCCTGCCTCCCTCTCCCCCTAGAAGCAGTGTTTCAAACTCCTTCCTTAATCTGCTAATCCTTAACCTGAAGGGAGTGAATAAAACATCTAGATGAACAGCAGCTGCAGGACATTTATGTGCAGAATGATCAACAGGGAACAGACCTTAATAGCGTGTTTCAAAGTCTGTCCAGAGCCAGATGGGTTCATGAGGTTCAGCATGAAAGGCAGTAGATGTTGCTTGCCTAGTTTCTTTGAAAGCCTAACCGTGAACCTTTGCCTTTTGTTAGAAGTGAAATTTTCAAAGTGAGGCATGTCTCTGAAAAGTTCTCTGGTAGCACAGGTTACACTGAGAGCAATGCTTTGGGGTTTTGTAGCCTAAATAAAAGTGAATGGATCTGAGCAGCTGGAGATTTGTTTTCCAAATTGACTCCAGTCATGAGTCACCGAGGCTTTCAAAACCAAATACCAATTTCTTACCTGGAGCCTGAGTTGTTAAACTCAGAAGCTATTTTAACATTGACTTAGTAGGGATATACCTCTGAGCATCTTTCTGTAAGTTGCAGGATCTCGTGTGTGGGAGGTCTTCTATTTGGTTTTTTGCTGGATTGCTGTGAAATGTTCAAGAGATTTGTGAGGCTGAAGGACATAACAGAATTGCTTCTGGCCCTAAGAATGACTAATTGAGTCCTAGGAAAAGTGCAGTAAGTGTTTTATGATAGCAAAATAGTGTTTGTTATTAAGAAGTCTGGCTTGTTTGTCACGCAAAAGACCTGAGGCAACAGTAAAGTTGGATTGTGCCTTCTCTTTTTGCTGTCACTGGGATGAGCTACAGTCAGTTACAGTTGAGCAGGTTTGAGAATATCACTTTCTGTGTTTGCCCCATGTTATTTGACAGCTTTCTTTGCAAGCACGGAGACTGGTACGACAAATGCAGAATCCTAACCTGCTGATCCTGGGAAGCGCACTGGCTGTTTGAACCCCTGTAGAAGTGATTTTAATAACTGGAGTGGTTTGCATTTAGCTGAGAAAGGAACATTTAATTGAAGAGTCTGTAACTGCAAAACTGCAACTTGGCACTTGCTTTCCTTTACCATTTCACAAAGAATGAGAAGACAAATCATCTTGTCTTAGATGACTGAATCCAAAATGAGTAACTTTCTGTCTACCTTCAGTGATAGTTTGGTTCTGGCATCAGCACCATGCACTGGCTGTCTCCTGGAGCCTTTTTCAGCAGCAAGCACTGTTTAAGATATCCTCTCTTCTTTTATGGCACTGTGTTCCAACTTATTGTAGCTTGTATTTCACATTGTGCTCACACTTTACATTGCATCTGAATGGTGGCTGGGGAAGGACAAAAACCAGACACAAATATTTTCTGGTGAAGGAGTATATGCAACTCTACCTTGTTTAAGAAAGCTTGGTACAGCCAGCTAAGCCCAGGACTGAAAACCAGGCAGTCCATGCTCTCCTATTGCATTCACGGGTCTGAAAACTTTGAACTTCACACAGGTGAGCCTGTTCAAGAGATTAACCAAATGTAAACTATTCCAGTTTTGCCACTCCAGCACAGATATTTGTCACCAAATCTTCTTCTGTGAACAATGCCACAGACTCCAGTGTTTAGGGGCTTATCAATTGTAGTTGTTCTAGGGATGGAGTGGAAGGGAGTAAAAATTATAACCAAGGATGAAATGACCACTTGAATATTTGAGTCTTTCCAGTAGATCCTGTTTCACTTGCTTGAACTGATTCTTGTCAAAGGGAGCTCCTCATGTCATCAAGACAAATTGCTGTACATGGCTTTGCAAAAGTTATGATGTGGTTTCTGGAAGAAATGTTATGCTGTGGTTTCTTCTTGAAGCATAGATTTTGCCATCCTCCTGTTGCTGTTTTCTATTTATGTCATTTATTTGTGTTGTGACTACACTGCAAAATCAAAGTTTTGCTTTGGCACTGCCTGTGCAATTTACCCTGAGATCCAGAGAATGGGACCAGACCCAGATATGCTTGCTGGTAAAGATGTAAGCTACAGACAGCCTCAGAGACTCTTATTGCTGACCCATTGGACAGACGAACCTCCTGTTTCATAGTGTAAGAGAGGTAATGGAGGGTGTTGTGGTTTAAGCCCAGACAGGAACTGGGCACCACAAAGCCGCTCGCTTACTCCCCCCAGTTTATACACTGAGCATGATGGTCTATGGTATGGAATATCCCTTTAGCTAGTCTGGATCAGCTGTCCTGGCCGTGCTCTATCCCAGCTTCTTGTACACCTGCTTGCTGGCAGAGCATGGGAAACTGAAAAATCCTTGACTTAGGGTAAGCGCTACTTAGCAACAACTAAAACATCAGTGTGTTATCGACATTATTCTCACACTAAATCCAAAACAAACTGTACCAGCTACTAGGAAGAAAGTTAACTCTATCCCATCTGAAGCCAGGACAGAGAGGGATAAACCATGAGGAATTTTGCAAGTGAACAGAATTAGCTTGTTTGTTTTATATAGTCATTAACATGTATGTGTATATATTCACTATATATGATGATTTAAATGTATTTCCCTGTTTAGGAGTATCAGATGCCTGCGGAATATTATCCACTGGAACTTGATCACCACATTCATCCTGAGGAATGTGATGTGGTTTCTGCTTCAAATGATAGATCACAACATACATGAAAGTAATGAAGTAAGTGCGTGCTTGGAGGTAGCATGTCTCTGTCATGTAGTTTGGGGGCGGGCAGGGATGCTGAATTTGTTCATCTGGTAGAAATATTACAAATGACACCTATTCATTCACATGCTCAGAGTGACTTTCATATCATTTCAAAACGATGAAGAAAATGAGCTTATATTTGCTACATTTTCATTTATTTCCTCATTACTGAATATCAAAGGGTTTTTTTAAAGTAAAAATCCCACCCAAAAGCTTCTCTCATATCTTCATTGACCATAAATACTTCCCAAATTTATACACTGTGAGACACAGTATTGTGCAACACACTAAATGTGGTTGTTCTTGAACATTTTTGTCAGAGCATCTTGCAGTGATGTGCACCTGGATAGGGAAAACATTCATTCCAGAGGGCAACATCTCCATGAAGAGATGGGAACAGAAATAATTGATTTAGCTGTTGAGGCTCTGAGTCAGCTACTTTGTCTGATGACAGTGGGCACCTTGCTGCCTAGAGTCACTGGGACTCACAAGAAAATAAGAAATAGGGCCTGAAACAGTACAATTTTTGCTTGTTGATATCTTTGTGGGGTTTTTTTACAAAATTCCATTTTTCTTCCAAGCCCTTCTTCACCGTGCTGGCCTTGAGCATGAAGTTCTTTGATCTGGGCTGCATCCAGCAGCAACTCCCTGTCACTGAAAGGGATGGCTCATTCCTCCAGGGACCCAAACGCTTCACTCCACCTCCTGTTGCTTCTTTTGCACTAGCTCTGTTCCTTTTCTTGATCCCTTGGGGAGGACTGAACCCTCGGAGACTGAACTCACTAAACTGGTGGAGAATTAACCTAGCTAACAAAAAGGCAAGGAGGAGTTTTCTGCTGGCATAGCTACCTAAGTCAGCTTTCTGATGGGTGATTGGGAGTCAGAGACAGTTCAAGGGACCAGACACATCCACACAATAAAAAATGGGAAGGCTGAAGAGAGCAAGAAGTGGGGTGTCTTTTTTGCATGGCATTGAGCACTCTTGAGGAATACAGCATGTCACTATGCTCCCATTTCTTTTACTCTCCATGTTATTTCTTGTTCACTCAAGTAACTCCCAGCTGCAGATGCTTGTCTGAGTGAGGACATTGAATCAGTCGCTATGTAAGTACTGTAATGCCTTCCCCCTGTTTAGTCACCCAGCAACCCCAATAATACAAGGATTTTGGAGTGGATTAAAAGCATCCACTCCAAAAGAAAAAGCATTTTTCTTTATTTTGTTGAGCAATAATTCTGCATTTCCTTCTCAAGTAGTCCTTTTTGATAGTCCCTTGGCAGGGTTTTTTACTGTTCTCTTTCTCTTGTAATATTCTTATAGTGGAGTATTCTCCTTTGAGGGCCGTCCCCTGATATTTACCTCCGTAATCAAGAAAAAAGTGTGCTACAAACACACATTCAAATACATACACAAACACATCCCCCTTCATACTCTCTCTTTTTGGAAAGCAGGTGGACTAAAGCGCCTATAGGTTATGAGTTGGATCCATAGCTGGTATCAGTCAATGTGGCTCCACTTATGTAGGAACTGGTCCTGCAGAAATTGAAAACCACCCCAGGAGCCTGGATATCCATTCATTTTAATGTCAGCTGCGCACTCACCATCCTTGGTTAACTTTTCAAATGTAAAATTTGACACCTGAACATTAATCTTACACTTTGGGAAAACAAATAGAAAAGTCATTAGTACCTAGATAAAGAAGTCTATGCATAACTCTGTATTATTATTCAACCAGATGCTCCTTTGAGAAGATGTAGCTTCTATTAATTCACTGTTTGCTTTGTCTGTGTTTCTGACATTTTCAGACTACGGAAGATGGTGGTATATGAGTTTTATTGTTGACAGTTTTATGTTGTGTGATTTACTCTCATGACAATACTGCAAATCTTAATACAGATTTTTACAGTTATTTAGGAAAAATCAGTTGGAGTCAGGCACTCAAATACCTTTTAAAATGTGACCACAAAGTGCCAAGGAAAATATAAACCTGCAAATATAAGGACAGATCCTCACATGCCTCAGTTTTCATTAACTCATCCTTTCTCTGCAGAACATTACAGTCTTTTTGGGAATGTGCTTTATGCAAAGTTAGTGATAACTTTGTTACGTTCTTATTGTGGTATAAGTCAGAGTCAAAATAACACCACCAAAATCAATGGGAGTAACATCACTTATGCTAGGATGTGATCTCTACTGTGCTGATCAGTGGAGATCATTTAATGTGGTTACAGAAGCGTCAAGGACTGAACATGGAAACATTTTGCATGAAGTTATAGTGCTTATGTTAATAAATCAAGAAGGGGAATTGCTGAAGATATCTGGAGCCTAATGGTGGATACATGTGGGGATTAAGAATCCTCGGTCAAATAAATGAAAAGGTATAAATTAATGAGTTCTGCTAATTGGGTTTATTATTCAATAATAATAAATCCACAATTCCAAAAGGAATTGCTCAAAATTCATTTTATTCTGGTTTCCTATGGAAACGATGCAGAGGGAGATCTCACCACCATTATGTGTATGTGTCTGTATCTGTCCCAGTATCTTCCCAATCCACCAGCCAATTCCACTCAGTTCTGACACAGGAACAACAGGCTCAGGTATAACTATTTTTTACAGTTCTTGTGCAAATAAGCAGCTGTGGAGAGGATAAAAACTGTGTAAGTGTTGCAGCTGAGGGAGAAAGGGGAACAAGAGTCTAGACATTATATCAGAGAATTTACATGAGATTGAGGCCACAGGGAAAGATTTAATTTATACCTTTGAAAAATTGAATGTGAGACTAAGAGTCTTTGGAAATCTAGTCTTACTACTTTGGGGGTCAGTCAGGAATGGAGCCAAAATATTTGTTTGGTGTTAGCCAAAAATAGGGGATTTTTTTGGTTTGTGGCTTTATTTTCCTTTGCTTAGGCCAAAAGGAGAAAAAAAAAGAAACTTTAATTTGGTTTAAACAAAACTTTCAAAACAAAATATTTCATCTTCTTCTGAGTTGTTTTGAGTTTTAATCCTATTTTAAAGATGAAGCCAATCTAAATTTCAAATCTTAATGTAATAATACAGAAATGAAAGCTTTAACACATCCAAAAGATTTCTTCTGTTTATTACAGCTCAATAAACAGAAGTGATCACAACTTGTGAATGGGCAATCATTTTGTAACTGTGTTTCTTCTCCAATAAATTCTTAGTCCACAGAATTTTGCTGGATTTGATAGTGCATCTGCTGGTCTGTTGACTGCCTAGAGATCATCAATACCTCATACATATGAAGTCTGAAATAAAATTAACTGAGGGTCAAAAGTTTCAAATACTGTAGTAGAGTTAATTAAAAGGCTGGAGAATGGTGAGACCAAAATGATATCAATGAACCCAGCTAACATAGGTAATTAATGTCAAGCTTCAGGGAATACACTGAATGCCTGCTGGGTCAGAAAGAAATTTTCCCAGACTTCTGTGTGTAGCACTGTGGAAATTACCATCAGCAGTTACTTGTGATTTATTGATGTGATGTTACCATCTGCCTCTCTATAGCTAATTGTGTATTCTATAGCTGTGCTTTCACTGCGCTGCCATTAGGAGAAGATGCCTTTACTGATACATTAAGCCTGACCAAAAATTCCTGTGGAAGCTATGGCAAAATTCAGAGGTGATGTGTGCAGTGATGTGACTTACAGACTGAAGCACTAATGGCAGGAATAGAGGGGATGAAGTAGCTGATAAAAGCCTATCTTTAAAGTAAAATATCTTTTTTCTAAATGTCAGCAGTGCTCCTTCCCTTCAGTGGAAATGAAGTAAGACTGTGACATTAACTTCTATCTTATATTTTCTTTGCATTGCTTAGCAGGTGGGTTATACTGCCTAAGATATGTTTAGACTCTTATGTCATCTTTGGATATGACCCTAGGCTATGGCTGTACCTCTCTGAAAGATCATCTGTAGTCAAATGACTTGCCTCCTCTTGTCTTCTTTCCACACAGCTGCTTCTTAAACTGCTTGCAAACTGCTGGTGTGGACGTGCCTTATGGCCTGTTAACTTTCCAGACATGCTTAGGTACAGGAGATGTTGTGATCAAAGCCAAGCCCCGGCAGAAAGTCACAGACATAGCTGTGGGTTCCTGACAGCACCTAACATGTTGTGATTCCAAGTGACATGTATAAATCTGCATCCCATGAATGAATTCTACCATTGATTTTTAAGGGAATAACAACATACAGAATTTTTTAAATGTTCTCACCATGATTTTAAAATATTCTTTTCTGTTTCCTTTCCAGCCCTGGTGTCGATGTATTACCACTGTCTACAATTATTTTGTGGTGACCAACTTCTTCTGGATGTTTGTGGAAGGCTGCTACTTACACACCGCTATAGTAATGACTTATTCCACAGATAAGCTGCGGAAATGGGTCTTTCTCTTCATAGGATGGTGTAAGTGACGTGTGTGTTTAAAATGGCTTTACGTGGTACCTGGCCTTAAAGTGATAAAGACAAGAGTAGCAAGAATAAACTTTAAAAATACCACTGTGGTGAAATCTGACATTCAAACCTAACTTTGTCAGAACAACATGAAATCAGGTTTAGTTGTTCGCTGTGGCGCTGCCATAAAGCTAATAGGTTATTGCTGGATTTACCTTCTTCATTTAGATCCTCAGGCACCTGTTGTTAAGGAAAGAAAGAGAAGTCCCAGGCTCAGCATTTTGGGAATGCCGCAGTTCATACCACATCCCTTTCACTTTGATCGGCAAAGCAGTGATCACAACCCCTTATACGCTGCTGCTCAACACGGCATGAAACAGAAAAGGCACTGTCCATGCCCTATGGACCCCTCAGTCTCAAGAGACACTTCTAAGTGAGGAACTGACTAGAAGAGAAGCCTAATTATCTGCCAGTCCAACTTTACAGCTGTCTTTTGGACTGCTGAGGGATTTGTTTCTAGAAAACAGCCTTTAACAGAGTCACATGGCATCTTTGTACTATCCTTGTGGCTACTCAAAGACAGAAAAATAGGTCATTGCATGCCCTGTTACCTCACTTCTACGGTGTCAGCCCAGGCCAGAGCAAAGGCTGCTCCTTTTCCGTAGCTGCGTCAACATAAGCTGGTCCATCAGTACCCTGAGAACCGACTGTTAGAGTAGCAGTCCTGCTAAAAAGGATATAGGGCTTGTAATGGATGCAGGCTGAGTATAAGCCATCAGTGCCTTCTCATCATGAATAAGGTAAAACACATACTGGGCTGCACTAGGAGTGTGGCCAGAAGACTGAGGGAAGTTACTAATACTTTCTACTTAGCTTTGGTAAGGTTGGCTTTGGAATACTGTGGTCAGTTTGGGGTCTTTTAGGTCAAAAGGGATGTGGAAAAACTGGAGATTATCCAGTATCACGTCCAGTAGAGGACATGACCTGTAAAGTGAGGCTGAAGGAGCCGAGCTTGTTTAATCTGGCAAAGAGGAAGCTAAGGAGGGATTTGTTAGGTACCAAGAATGATAGAAAGGATAATTACAAAGGTGACGGAGCCAAATTCTTCTTGGTAATAGCAGATGTTATAAGAAGGGGACAATGGCCACAAATTGCAGACTGGGAGGTTCCAGTTGGACATTAAGAAAACAGAAAACAAAAAGGTAGTGCAACACTGGAACACATGACTTACTTAGAAGCTGTGGAATCTCTGACCCTGGAGGTATTGAAAATTCAGCAAGGCTAAGCCCTGGCTGAGATGAGCTAGTCTTGATAGTTCTGCTCTGAGCAGGAGGTTGGACCAGATACCTTCAGAGGCCCTTTCCAACCAATATATCCATGATTTGAATTTGGCCAGGAAAGGTTTGGCAAGACAAACCCCATGCGGACAGCTTGTTCGCTTGAATGCAAAATCTGAGGTCAAACAGAACTAGTGAATTTAGCAGTTCTTTTCTGTTAAAAGAGAAAAGGTGGAAAAAAGTCACAAATATTCTCTTTTCTGAAAGTAGAATGACATTTTTTTCAGAATTGCCTCTTCCTCTCAGAACTGAGCAGAAGTGATTGAGTTGCAGTTCTGAAGGCAGAAACAGCCTTTAAAACAAAATATGTAATTCAATCCAAAATCAAATGGGAGGAAAGAGGAGTTGTAGTAGAAAGAAAATATTTATGTGGGGAATTGATTCAATTTTTTTTCAATATTTTTCAGTTCTGTCACCAAACTGGAAAATCAGCTGCTCACACAGCTCTCACAGACGCCGTGACTGGTTTGGTCCCTAATATTTTCCCTCCCTACCTCTCTCAGAGCCTTCTGGCTCTCTGATTACTAATGTAGAAGTGGTGTGAGCTGAATATACCTTTCCTCTCACCCTTTTGGGTGCTTTCTGGCTCTGCTTTGCCTTCCCATACATGATCTTTTACCAGCCTCATTCTCAAATCCCTTTTCTTCGCTTCACAAGAAAAAGAAAGATGTTTTGCTCTAGGAGAAAGGACATGGCACATTTTGTCTGTTCACACCTAGCAAGAACATGGGGGAAACAAGTGCACCAGACCTTGTGAGTCAATGGTGAAGAAGCTGGAAGACAGCACAATCACTTGAAGGGTACAAAAGCCACGAGGGGTGGTGGTGCAGGAGATCAGAGCTGCACTATACTTTTTGCTGAGGTTAAAGATGACCATTAACCAGTTCGGTCCCTTCCCTACGGTGTTGTGGTTCTTTCCACTCTGATTCATCTCTTTAAAGGCTTAATTTCCCACAGAAACAGCAACAAATGGGAGATTAAAAGGCAGTGTTAGATATGAGGATGTGCTGACTCCTACATGAGGGATTAGGTCATGTTGAATCTTGAATTCACCTTAGAGTAGCAGTGATTTCAGAGGAATGTGAACCTGGAGGGTGGAACGAGGGATGGAGCTGGAGAGGCTTGTCTTGTTTGGTTTTGCCTGAGTTGACAGGTTAAAGGTAAAGGGGAAACAGAGAGGGGAAACACTCCTCCTCCAATTTTGACATCAATACAGTGTTTGGTTGAGGAATGCCTGGGTGAAAAAGTTCCTGTTTCCCCCAGAAGGTCTGTGTCAAAAGGCCAGCTCCACTTACTCGTCCTCACTTCCAGTTTCCTGCTCCAGCAAATCCCCCTGAAACCGGCTGGACTCTGAAGGCCTGACACAAAACAAGCACAAGAGCAAGGCTCTGGACATGGGACTGGTATAACAATAGAATTGGAAAGGAGAGGATATGGCACTGCAGGGATATTTAAGTGTACAAACACACCTCATCTGCTGCAATGAAGTTGCACTACCGTAGCACTACCGTAGCACCTTCTGGAGATAATTGAGAAAGCAAGCCCTGTGAAGCAAAATGCATGGCTTTGATGAGAACTCACATGCAGACACAGAGCACACTGCATATCGTAGGTAGAATGTTACTTATAAAGTTAAGACTAGCTGGATCCTTTAGAAAGGGCAAACAATGAATGAATTCTGACATCGCAAGATATCAGAAGATTCTTTCTCATAATCCTGTTTCACAAGGAAGAGTCAACAAAAATGCTGAAAATTTTGAAAATGGGCTTCATCCAAAGAGCCCAATAAATTTACAAGCTTCTTCCAGCCTGGGAAATAAAAATCTAAACACCCACCTCCAAGTGATGTCTCTAAGGTTTTGCTATATCAACTGCAGGAAAATTAAAAGGGACCAAAATTGCCTTTAAGCCAGCCAAAACTGATCTGATCACTTATATAGACATATAGGTATATACGTGTGTTTGTTAATAATTTTTTTAACTTTTGTTACTGGCACTAGAGTTTTCTCTTTTTGAGATGATCTTTTTTTTATATATATACATAGAGGGGTCTTAGAAATTGTGACATCTCCAGTGTACCAAGATAGGACTACTTGTATTTAGAGTCTTCCAGTTCATTAACCAAGAGTCTCCTTACTCAAATCTGAATCTACATCTGTATCATCCATACATATATGGGTTGTGATTAACTCCTGATTTTTCGCTGTTGCAGGTATTCCTTGCCCAATCATCATTGCCTGGGCCATTGGCAAGCTATATTATGAAAATGAACAGTAAGTGATGTTAACATTTATGTTTATGTGGCTCTCTAAATAAATTAGGAAATGCCTGCAGGTTGAATTGCTAATTTAGAAATAAGGCTGATTGATAGGAAAGAGGAAAGGTCACATCACCTCCATCCAAATCCAGATCATCTCAATTTTCGGAGCACTACTTGAGTCAACTCCTGAAAATACCTTTCCCAAATATCCTTGGCCAAGCCCTGAAGCTCTCATTTGATATCTTTTTACATGGTTTACAGTCAGGGTAATCTCCTTCAATGGGAATTTTGCTTGAGTAAGACCTTGGTAAAAACTGCAGTTGAGTGTTAAAGGATTTAGCCTTCTCAGTGTGCAGAATTCATTTGACAGTCTGACAAGAATAGTCTTATGGCTGGCATTTTTGCATTTCTGTTTCTGGCTTTTCCAATTGGAAGCGGTTAGTACATGAAATTGAAAAATATGGGAGATAAAGAGGCATCTGTGTTTTGGGAATTTTTCCCCCAAACATCAATACTGGTCAGATATAGCTCAGCTTGTAGTTTTCAACTGGTGTTTGGATCAATGGCTATTATCCGTTAAAGCTCCCTTTCCTAACCTTAAAAAAATTCTTTTCTCTATGAATCTGTTTTTCATATGACCACACTGTTTGTCTATCTGTAGTGCATCTGATTAAATGTAAAAGTGCCTACCTTGTAGGTGTCTGCACCTGCACTAATCTGTGGTCTCTTTATGATCAGCGATGATCAGTCAAAACAGTAAATGCAGTCTGGGGTGCATTTCATCTCCTCTGGAAGGAGATGTCCAAAGTAGGTTGGATGAATGAGACTTACATGCACTATTTCTCCTGACTATAAGGGAGATGGATAGGATGACTGGCTGAGCTTTGGGCATCCATGCTGTAGGCTTGGGAGGAATTTTGTCATGCACTACTAAGTTACTCTTCTCTACTCCCCATAAACTTTTGAACCCTTGACCAATCTCTCTTCTGTAGCTTTAATGGTGACTTTGAAGGTGATAATCTAATTCCCAGGAGTTACACATATTGGCAATCAGACAGACACCCTTTCACTGAGAGATGTGTGATTTTGTGTGATTCCATCCTTGCCCACAATAATCATACAGGAGAATTCATACTGTAGTCTCAAAATGGCAAGAAAAACTTCAGTTGGAACCTGTTCCTTGGGTGTCCAAGTCAATCAAGCCTGGAAGATAACCTCACATTACCAGATTACCCTAATTTCTATGTTCACAGACCTTCTTGTTTCTAGCTGAGTCAAGGATCACAACATTCAGGGTCTGCTTCATGGTCAGGTTCCTTGTAGCCCTTACCTTGCACAAGCCAAGGCAGCATGGCAGCTGTCCCATTGTGCTGAAGTAGGACTTTCAGCTCTAGAAATAGAGCTGAAGGAACTAGTCAGCTTAAACAACACAAAACAAAATAACCAAAACTTCTGTCTTGAAACCTTGAGAGGCAAAACACCACATGCTTTAATAATGGTGATGCACATTAAACATGCCTGTTGTGAGTGAGTTCAACACCAAGGTTTGAACACCTCACTTTGGAAGACTGCTCATCGCTCCCAGAAGAAATAATGGAAAGTAGGACCCCTGATAGAAACATGCCACAACAACTGGGATTGCACTGCACACAAAGTGGATAGATGGAGAAACCACTACATACTTTCACCATCGTTGTATACCCACAAAGTGAATGTGAAAGAATCTCTCTTTGATGTATAATGGATATGAAGAAAGACATGACATGTTTACATAGATATGTGTGCCACCTTTCACCAGCGAAGGTGTAACTGGCCCAGATCCTGCACTACAAAAGAAAGGGGGACACAAAATACAGTCAGCAGGGCAAGAAAGACAAAGTGATCCTATTTGGGATGCAGAATATCCAGGCTGTTCTGTTGAATCTCTAGGCTCAAGCTCTCTGCCTTGGGTGGATTATCAAATGAAGCTTCTGCTTTTAAATCCATGTCATGGACAAACCCGTACACTCTAACTTATATGCATAATTTACCTCACATGCTTACTGATAAGGGAGACACCAGGTTACTCTTGGCCAACCCAGACAATTACACCTAATGTCTTGGGATGTCTTCACCTTTCTGTCTTTAATGCTGGTGTTTGCCTCGGAGTGAAACATTCACATACATCCTCACTGCACATCATAGCCAATCCAAATGTGTTGTGCATTGAGAAAGTGCAGAATTTGGCTTCTGCCCACCATAGTCACGGCCTGGAGCCTCAGTGTTGTGCTTGCTTATTGTCAGTGGTGGGGCCAAGATTCATGTACTTTGCTCGAGAAATCAAGACTGGATGCTTCAATAGTGCCATTCCTTTGATCTAGCACATGCAGCCAGGCAGGCAGGCAGAGCTCTTGTAAATGAAGAGCTGGTAAGGGCATTAAGCTGTAAAGCAAAGGCTACTAAACGAAATCTGCTTTTTGCATTTGTAGAAATGTCATATGCAGAGGAGACTCAGTAAACAAAAGCAAACGAAGCAAAACAAGAGATGCATAACTTGCTGAGGGCTTGTCAATTGTCATAAATATTCAGTCATCTTCTCAAGCATTAAAGTATGTGAAGCTTCAGATAGTGCCTGCTCACTGCCTCCTGGCCTGAGGGAAGGAGGAGATTCTGCTAAACAGTCAAACTGAAGCACATGTAGGAATGCACCTCCGGTACCTGTGTGTGAGATGTGCACATGTGTGTATTTAACTTACTTATGGTCTATTCTCCTTTCCAGTCCATCAGCCATTGGGACAGTTCAGACTAAACTTTGTGGCATTTACAAAATCCTTTCTCTGTTCTGGGATGATATAGAAATCATGCCTTTAATTTGAATTCTGTAAGTGTGTGCAAATATAGACAGATGAGATAAAAACTAATCCTTGGCTTTGAGAAATAATTGCTGTCTGGATAGTGGAGTATCTCTCATGCGAGGAGAGGCTGAGAGGGTTGGGAGCGTTTAGCCTGGAGAGGAGAAAGCTCAGGGGGATCTTATCAATGCTTGTAAGTATCTTATAGGAGGTTATGAAGAAGGTGGAGCCAGACACCTCTGAGTGGTGCCCAGTGACAGGACAAGAGGCAGTGGCATAAACTGAAACACATGAAATTCCATCTGAGCATCAGGAAACACGTTTTCACTGTGAGGGTGGTAGAACACTGGAAGAAGTTACCCAAGGAAGTTGTGGAGTCTTTATCCTTGGAGCTACTCAAAAGCCAACTGGGCACAGCTCTGAGCAACCTGCTTCAGCTGACTCTGCTTTGAGCAGGGGGTGGACTAGACAATCTCCAGAGGTCCCTGCCAACCTCAGCGCTTCTGTGAAAACAGGCTGCTCTCCCCAGTCAGCCTAGCTGTTATGCTCCATTTATCTTGACCACTGAGGAAATCATGTGTTATTCCCCCATGTGGTTAGACCTAGCAAACTGGACACATGCAGAAAACATGTACTCCCCTGCAGCTTCCAAGACTGTTTGGGTATCCCAGTGGACAGCCCAAAATTCAGGACAAAATGCAAAACTCCTCTTCTTCATCTGAGTATGCATTTCAACTGTAACTTAAGTTGTTTGGAGGTTGAACTGGAGTTCAAGTTATGTAGCTTATAATAGTTTAAAAGCTCAAACTAGCACACAGGAAGAATGTTAAGAAAATGCTTCAACCAACTTTTTCATTTTTTCATTTTTGTACTTACTAGAGACCGTGTTCTGCATAGTGAGACAAATATAATTGGTACTGTGGCAAATATCCTGTCTAGGGTTTAGCAGTTCTTTAGCAAAATCTGACAATGCTGAAAAAAGTACTGTTAAGTCTCAACAAAAAAACTGAAACACATGATTAAGAATTATTGTAGTCATTTCATTGATGGACAGTTGGTAAGGGGAAGAACATTAGTAAGATCTAATTAACAATAATGATAAAACCAGTGGTGGGTTTTGTTATATAAAGAACTATCAGAGAACCATGAAGAATATTAATTAGTGCTGTTCAATAGAAGTGTGTTTACATATCTGAGTCTAATCAGAACTGTCTTCCTAAATTGTCCTCTTCAATATTCAGGGAGTGTTTGTTTATTCTTTCAGAGGTAAAAAAGAATTAAAAAAAAAGAAAATGGCTTTTATTTCACACACATGGAATTAAAATTATGAGGCACCAAGTAATTTTCAGTGGGTTTGGTTTCTCTTTTTAGTTTTAAAGAAATGTGCAGTGCTGATCTTATTGCAGAAATAATGGCTTATGTTGGATTTAAAGTAAGAGTTAAGATGACAGGCAGAAAAGTTTGCAATATCTCAGCTAAGGTTACAGTTAGACTGTAAATATGAAATACAGCTAATCAAATACAGACATATGTAATGTCACTGGCAAATATCTGTCCTCCTACCCCTACTTGCCTGATTTAATGGGTATATTAGAAATGTTTAGATTACAATGTAACAGATCTGTTTTATAGCCTAATGAGATGAACACCATGCTAGAAAAGCTGCTTTTTTCCCCCCACTAAGTACAAAAGGAACCTGTAGCATCAAGCTCACTTCTAGATGCCTGTGTTGTAGAAGTCTACCTTTGGCCACAACCTTGTTTCCTCAAATTGTGTGAAAGTGTGTATGTACACATGATGCTTCGCTCAATGCAGCCTTGGTCTAATACTGGGCTTCAGATAATAAATGTCAGCATTTTGCTCTTCAGTATGGGCTTACAGTTAAGCAATATTTAAATTCCAAAGAGCAATGAACAGCCCTTGCCCTGGAACCTCATTTGTGCTCTATCAGCTCTGCTCTAAATTCTCCGCTGGCTTTTTCTAGCCCAGTAAGTTCTGCCACATGCCTCAGTCTGCTTCTTGTTAGTCCGTCTGCCAGATTCCTCTGCTAGAACAGCCAGCTTCCCAGAAACTCCTGTTCTGATAGCTCTTGGTTCTCTGAGTTTCAGGCAATAATGCCCTTCAAAAACCTCTCTCAAATGTAGGTCTTGCAAGTTCTGGAGCGTTGTGTTTCCTGCCTTGGCATATCTTGTAATTCATTTTTCTTCATATCTTTCCATCTCCTTAACGAAAAACAAAAAAAACCCAGTTTAATTAATTTAAGGCTGCCCTAGGGATTCTTCTTGGATGATAACTTGGGTGGAGGAAGTACCTTATTCCAAGTCTTGCTCTCATCACCAAATTTTGGAAGATAAGTTGCAAAATAATCGATTTACAACAATTTGCAGTCAGTGCACCAGGGAATAACAGACATGTTTTATATTTATAAAATATTCAAAACTCTCATTCATTTGGAACTTAAAAGATGTAGAAATTGAATCAAGAAAAGGAAAACAATTGTGTGATACTGAATTGTGTTTCTAGATACTTGCTGTGTACCTCAACATTTCTGTACAGTCAGCTCAGTAAGAGCATTTTGCAATGGACAAACAGCTCCTTCTGTTTTAGCAAGCAACACATTTTGGAGAAAGGCTTTGGGGGCATTATGTGATTCAAAAGAATTCCATCTGAACCATAGCTTTCCTTATCTCAGTTTATTTGCCTTGAACTCATGAAGTCATGTCTTACAGACTGCACTCTCTTTGAAGCAACAAGCATTATTTCTTGAATACTTGTAAAAGTGCAAATCTATATCTGTCTCCGTGGTGTCCTTGGCTCAGGAATTACCCTTGGTTTTATGTCTCCAGTGGCACTAAGCTTATCTTTTGTCACAAGGCAAACACAGGAAGGCATAATTTTTGCTGTGTAGACTTGGTATGTGGTAGCCACAAAAGGGAAGAACACTCTCAGATTCTTGAACTCCAAAATCTACTTCCTAAGGGATCTGGAGCTCCAGTGACCTAAACCTTAAGGCATTATGATAGCAAAGTAGTCTCTGTTTGGTGGAACCAGCATCCAGACCATGTGGCTGTATCTGCAATATTAAATTAGCTGGGCCTGGAATTGTTCCTGGGGCTGGAGTCCAAATAGCATGGAGTAGTTCACATCCATATTATTAAACCCTCTTGGCCTCCAAATCAGAGTAGCTGCAGTTTGTAGAGTATTGGGAATGTCCTCTGGCTAACTCTAGCTCCAGATTTGCTCCCCAGGAATAGTTTCAGAGTTGGCTATTGTTTGGCCTGGGCCAAAACTGCACCAAGGAAAATGTAATGGTGTAAATGATTGAGTCCAGACCTGAGCCCAGTTTCTGATTCATTTACTGACATAAATATAACTGATTTATTACTCTCAGTTAAGAGAATAAAGTGAATGTTGTATGGGTTCCTGTGAAATCACAGGCTTAGTCTGTTGTATAACACAGCAGGGTGAAAAAGACTTGTAATTAGTGGAAATTAAAGTCAAGCCAGCACTCAGTCACACATGACACAGCCAGGCTCTCTGCTAGTTTGAGGCCCTTCAGTTTACCTGTGGTTTCACCTAACCTGAGTCGATTTCCCTTTGGTAATGTTGGATCAGGTATTTGCTAGCTTCAAATGATGTCTCTGTCCTGTATGCTGGATCCAGCTTGGTTCAAAGCCAATGGGAGGAACTCCTTATTCATCCAGTACCTTACTTAGACAGCATTTCTATGCAACTTGAGACATATTTGATGTAAGTAACAGCCCTTACCTTATGGAATTTAAGTGTCTCTGGGCACTGCAATAGGTAACAGATTTTTTTTCTTTACACAGAATATTTCTTTTGTCCCTTTTTCAGACCCAGCAGGACACAACTTCTGCATCCTTCTTATAGCACATTCTCACATTTCTTGGAAATATTTACATGGGCAATAGCCAAAAACATAGTGAGAACATGATTGGTCAAATGGGAGGGGAAAATGGGGCTCAGATCTGTGTCCAAAGAAAAGTGCAACTTTGTTGCAGAAAACTCAATCATTTGCCAATTATGCACATGATTAAACAACTCAGGGAATAAAGGAACATCTCTCTGTGGTGTCCTTGATATTACAATCTAAAAGTGCATTCCCCTTTATAAATGATTTTCTTATTTGTTTTGTTTCTTACAGATGCTGGTTTGGAAAAGAGCCAGGGAAATATATCGACTACATATATCAAGGGCCAGTGATTCTTGTTCTTCTGGTAAGCATGTATGTGAGTGGAAGGACACTGCCATCTCCCATTGAGGGATAATTTGATAGGCATCTGTGATGTTCTACATCTACTTTTATATAAAATAATTGCAGTGGTCTGTTTCCAGCTGTTTCCTTGACCTTAGGCCATTCTTTCCTCCTCCCTCTGTAATGCTGTTTGCCTTCCTTTGTACAATGTTTTGAGGTGTGAGAAAGAAAACTTCAAAAACAGGAGGTATGTTACAATATCTGCTCATCCACTTAGGGTCTTGAGAACTAGGGCAATTCCATCATGCACATTGATTAGAAAAATATAGGAATCATAGTAAGGAATTGCATCTCCTTGTACAGTCATCTACATCTTCTACATTCCCATCATTGCTGTGTATTTGTTTGTTAGCTTTCCTGTTGTTAAGTTTCCTTCTCAGTGCTGCCCACAGTTAACAAGCTGTTTATCTGTTTACCCAACGCTCTGTGTCCTGTGCCAACGAACAGTAGGCAGAGGAAGAGGGAAGCTCATTCATAAACCATTTTGAACCTTCGACAAAAGTGCAGTGATGCTTTCCCAGAAAATACTGGGTGCAAATGGAAAAGATCAATGCTGTTAAAAAGGACAATGATGAAAAACCCGATCCTACTATTCCACTCCCTTGCAGTAAAAGCCACTTAGGAAGAAGGCAGATGTCCTAACACAGAATTCACAGGGCTCAGTGGGTTTCCCTCTCTTAGGGAACCAAGACCTGGTATAGCTGTCCCTTGTGCCACTCCAACACCTTTGGAGAAGGTGCAAATGCTCCAGAATAGGCAGCCGCTGCCAGCTTTTTCAAGGCTAAGAAGCCTTGTCTTCTCACCCTGTCAGTGCTGTGCAATTCATGTGATTCAGCAGGAAAAAAGCATCTCTGTTGCCTAGGAAGCCAGCTACTAATCTGAATGTTTCCTAACCTGAAATCAGGAGAGTTAATTTCTGTGTTAATTGTTAAGACGCAGCAAACACATCACATTGTGCGTAGCTGAAAAGAGAAAAAACATCATAGGAGTCTGCTTTTATGTAAAAATTCTTTTCTTTATGTTCTAAGGAGAGAAATACAATCAGTGCGATACACGCAATATAATAGTGTGTCACCAAGGGAGACATCCCAAAACCACAAACAGCCTCGCAGTAAATTGACTCACTGATACAGAGACTAACTCACAAACAAATCCTATTTAGACAACACAAGGCAGCAGGTTTGCAATACTCAGAGAATTTAGTTTCCACATCATTGCCTAGAAGTCTGTGAATCTGTGAATCTACCATAACCCCTTTAGTCGACAAGATCTGGAAAACCTTTGGATGGCATCTCTGGCAGATACCATAGGTAGCTTAGAGTCATGAAAATAACTGTTCTCCCCAGAACAGCACTTTCTAGTCAAAGACCCCAAAGAGGCACACAGAAAATGGAGGTACAGTTGCAGGCTGCCTCTTTATATACAGGTCATTATATCTGCCTCTAATTTAGAGCAGCCTTGAGACCCCTCTAAACTGAGCCAATAACTATACTGCCCTGAACTGACAATGTGTATTGAACCTTTCTACGTTGGCCTGCACTTGAGCTCTAATTAAAACACAGATGAGATAACAGTAATTGCACTGTGGGGTGGAAAGCAGCTGATACAATTTAGAGAAGTAACATAAGGGCAAGCCCGCCCTTCCCTTTCCTTATTGTTACTCCCATGAGAAAGCACTGCTGGGTGAGGAAAAGAGCTCTCTAGAAATAAAATCTAAAAGGCAAATCTGAAAGCTCCTGTTGCAATGCACTCCTGATTGCTAAAATGTGCCCCCTCCTTTTTTTTTTAAACTGACAGTTGAGTCTTGTGTTTATAATTAAAATACACAACTCCACAGTGTGTTAAAGCAGCTTGACAGGCTCATTTTTTGATCCTTATGCGAATAAAATCAAATTGTATATAATGACTCAAGCATCACTTATTATTATTGGAGTTACTGACCCTTTCAAGGCTGCCATGAGAGATGCTGGATCAAGAGCACTGAAGTTTGACATCTGCCATGTACTCAGGGCAACACAGTCAAACATCACCCCTCCCAGTATGTCAGTATGCCTCTGCCTTAACATAGATGGGGACGAAGTGCTGCTTTCCTCTTCCCTCCAGTGAACAATGGTCACCCAAAATGGAAGGCACAAAGATTTCAAAAATAGTACAACTCTGTGACCTCCTTCAGTCACAGCTAATGAGTTGGATATGAACTAATGAAGAATTGAAATGTTCAACTGAAGTTCATGTTTAATGAAAGAACATACAATTCTGTGAGACCCCAGTGTACTGCTGGAAAGATAGAGACACATGAATGTTACTAGAAGAAATTAAGGTTATTTCCTAAAGAGTGCTCACACTAAAAGCTAGAGGTCTAAAAACTCCATCAAATTACAGTTCCTGTCTACATGCAAGCACTTAGCCTGTGGCAGTTAAAAATGGTTTCACCCACTTTACTTAGTTAAGAGCCAAGTGCCCAGTGTACAACTCGGCTGAGGTTTGGTTACCTGTTAGACAAAGGTAGCATCATTACATGCTCAAGAGGCACCATTATACCAGCCAATGGCAATCTGATTAGAGTGCTGTGTTGGTAAATATTCTTAGTTCCAGAGGGATAAAACCTGCCTCTAAAGATGCCGAGTCTCTTTAAAAGATAGGAGGATTTTGTCTGTCAAAAATTATTTCCACTGGTTTTGATTTCTCATTTTCTTGCCTCTATGCATTGAACTGCTGCAGCATAAGAGAGCATAACACCAAGAAACAGGTCATGCAGGAGTTCTAAGTCTCACTGGAAATAAAGATTGGCGAAAAATAAAGCCCTTTGATCATGGTAGCAGTCCTCAAGTCCATCTTTAAACCATATTATTCTCTGTTATATCTCAGGGTACAAAAACTTTGAACAATTCAATAGAGAGATTTGTTTGATTGCTTTCTAACTTGTCTTTAGAAGAAACTTGAACACTGACTTGGGCTGAAAACAGGGAAACAATTTCAGAGACAATTTCAGAGGCAAAGGAAACTGGGTATAAATGCTGATCCTGCATATTGGGCGAGAAACCTGTATTTTTATTGACAAGAAATGTGAGGCAGAAAATGTAGGTATTCATCCTTCTTTGTTTCATTCCTGAATGGATTTTGGCTTGAACATCTTGCAGGAGAGATCTAACCATTCAGTACATTGGATGCTTTGAAATTCAATTTCTGATAGCACTAGAAAAATACACTCTGTTAGGTATTTTCTCTTCAAATTAGTGGGTTTTTTAAAATTCTGGTATCTTTCCGCAGAGTGGCATAGCCAAGTTTTAATCACACATCCCTCTCTGAAGGTAAAGAAGGGGCAAAGGGTTGGAAATACATGTCAGGGGCCTGAATTTCAGCCTGTTTTTATTAAGAAAAATAAATTGATTATGTGCAATTTTAAATGTAATCCCTGTCAAAGAACTGGTGAACCATGAAAACACACCAAGATCAGAGGACAAACCTCAGAAAATAGGCACCAGAGGCAGTTAACTGAGCTGGTTTTTTCTCAGTAACTACTGTTGTGAACTGACCCCAGGTATGAACTGCTCTGCAATATTTCTCAGAGCTAAAATTTTATTAAATTTTCAGTTTTTCAAACAGGCAGATCAAATATTTAGTTTTTGTCAGACCTTACATTCAGCTTTAATAGATTTTTTCCCTTGTGCTTAAGAACCGAACACTTTTGTAACCTCTGCTTTTTGGGTCTCATTGAAAATAATTCACCACAATCAATTAACTGCTGGCATAAGTGGGTACATGAGCTGATATGAAGACCTGGAGTTCACTTCTGTCTCTGCCTTCATCAGCTATTTACTTTTAAACAAGTTAGATTTGCTGCTCTAGGTCTCAGTTTCCACAGCTATAAAGCAAGCTTAATGATACTTATCTTCCTTTGTAAAAGGCTTTGAGATCCCTGGATGACAAGTACTGTAGAAGAGTTAAGTGTCCTTAAGAAGATGAGCTTGTTCTTACTGCAATGTGGAATTTTGCTCAGGAGACAGCTGACACATGTGCTGAAGTGGTCTTTGTGATGTGCTAATCATTAACGACATAGCATTTTTGTGGGGGCAAGATCAAAGCTTGCCCCAGTACTCAAGGTCTGACCACACTAATGGATTTTTTGTAGCAGCATCCTGTTCTCTGTTCTATTTCCTTTTTCTTTCTCAGTAATTCCAAATATTTTTTGTTTCCTTTCTTGAGTACCACTGGGAACTGAGATGAAGTTTTCAGGGAGCTAGTGTAATTCCAACATTTCTTTTGTGAATGAAAATACCCAGAGCTCATAACTCTTCATGTAAAGTTAAGATTGCTTTACTTCCCCATTGTGCTACCTTCATATCATGTGATTTCATGTGCCACGTTATTGCCTGGTTACTTAGTATTGTGAGTCTCTATACAGCTCTTTGCAATCAGCCTTTATTTTTGCAATCCTGAGTAGCTTAGTGTCACTAAAAATCTGTCAGCCTGGTCTTCATTCCCTTTTATAGATCACTGAGGTCTGTGTTAAAACAGCACAGATCTACCAGTAGCCTCTCTCCATTGAGAAAACAGACTATGTGTGTGTGTGTGTGTGTATTCCTACCCTTTCTTTCTTATATTTCTATGTATAATGCTCTTCCCTCCAAACCTCTAACAGCCAAGTTTCTATAGGAGCCTTTGGAGAAACAAATTTGAATTCCTTCCAGAAACCTGAGTAGACTGTCTGCTGGATCTCCCTTGTCCCCATGCTGACTCTTTCAGAGGACTTCACGAACCATATAATTCTTCCCCTTTACACCTCATTTCTACAAATGCTTTTCTTCACAGTGCTTGCAAAGAATTTGTCCAGCTCCAGCTCAGTTTCAGATTATGGGATATAACTATATCTTATATCTAGCAATCACTGGCTGATGTTGTGGAAGACCGTGTCATGGAGCAACTTTCAGTAAATATCTGAGTTTGTTTAGTTTTTCAAAACCAAGACTGTGGAACAATATGGTGTTTTTTTATAAGTATGTCACAGAGGAGAGTAGAGGTACTTAAGCATATTAGTATTATTGACAAACAGGAAATTGTCATAAGTGACCATTAATACGTTTAAACTAAATTAAGAAAACTTCTAGCATTCATAGAAGTAGGCTTAATTAGCTGTCTTCTAATAGAAGTAAAGGAATAGTAGCTATTTAACATTGCCCACTTGTGCAAAGGATGCTTCAATACAACTGTTTACAATAGCTATAGGACTTGACTTAATAATTCTTCCCATCCCGTGTCCTAGTTTATCAGTGTAATGATACTGTACAGTGTTCACACATTATTTTTTTTTCTTGAAATGTGCTGCTTTCTGCTTTTGCGTGATTATCCTAACCCCATATATGCATTTACACTTCTGAACAGTAGAGCTGTCTTTCTGCCATCCTGTTACATACATCTTTTTCCAATATGTCTTTAAAAGTATTGCAGGTAGGGAAAATAGGTTTATTAAGCAACTTAACCAATATTTATGGATTCCATTCCTTTCTGATATTGTCCAATAGATAAATAGATAATCTTTATCTTCAGTTCCTTTTGCTTGACTGTAACACTCCACTCAAAATGTTGCAGTCCACATTGCTAAAGTTCCTTTCTTTTGATCTAAAAAAGTCATAAAGGTTTGTTCACTTGCCATTTTATATATGGAAGCATTGCACCTATGTATGTATTTATATGCATTTCATATTTGTTTTTTCTGAAAAGCATTCCCTAGTTCTGTGCAAGCATCTTCCTTGCTGATATAATTGCTTCTCTGAATATTTTCTTAGTTTCTGCTGACTCTTCACACTTATTCTTCCAGTTCTGCATTGCTCTGTTCAGAGACTGAAAATTTTATTTTTATTCTTATTGATATATCTTTTTCATTTTCCCTTCTCCTTCCTGTCTGACTGGCTTATGTTTTTTCTCAACCACTGGATTGCTGATTAATTTAGTTTTCCTATTGATTTTTTAAAATTTCTTTCTCTTTACAGATTCCCAGTTCTTGCACTGCTACCAAGGTTGTAGTTCATGGCCTGCAAACTGTTGACATCCCTGAGTTTTTCTTGCAAGACATTTATCATAATTTTCACTGATTTGCAAGCATACTGTCATAGCTACATATAGGATAAAGATAATATGCTAATTTGATTACAGTCCATCCAGAATTTATCTCCAGTTCTGCCATCATTCCTATTACTGTCTTCCTGTTGTTTACATTTTGTAGCTGTGGAGTCAGTACTGTCAGACAAGCATCCAATACCATGTAGCCTCTTACAGTGCCTCTTTCTTTCTATAATTTCTAATTCTGTTTGTGAGATGTTCCACAGCCAATAAGAAACTCATATAACCAGCAGCAGTTTCCCAGAAAACTTTCTCCAAAATTCATCCTGTCAAGTCACTTGGAATACTTTCCAGCTAGGAAATGACATTCCATGAGTGAGTGGCTGGACAGTTCCTCTTTGGAGGAAGACTATCTCTTGAGTTTTGTGGTTCTTACTGTCAACACATGGCAACTTGAACTTGCCAAGCCTGGGGAACTGCCAGGTGGACTATTCACAGCAGTATGCCCATGGTTTAGGCTGTCATGTCATCTTGGTCATTTTCACTGTGCTGATGTGATGAGTTGGTTGCCAAGGGGCTACCACTCCCTCCAGGCAAGAACTCTCTGTGTGCCAGTGTTATTTTTGCAAGGGTATGTGTTTACTGGTGTTGCAACATTAAGTTTGTTCCTGACTTGTCAGGTGAAGTAGTTGGAGAGAAACCCTGTTGAGTCACATGTGATTAGAGACCCTATGGTAGTTGACTTGACTGGGGAGTGACCTGCAGCATTTTCCTTTAACAGAGCTTTTTGAATACAAGATGTTTCAGGAGAGCCAGAAGGACCAGCACAATAGTAAGAGGATCACAGATGGGGTTATAAGATTGCAAAAGAGGCTGTGGACATGTTCATGCATGATGCAGGGCTCTAGTGAGGAAACAGTGTGATCCCAACTAGAACTGGGGTTGTGTTTGGACTTGGGTTTAGGTGTCAGTGTGAGCAAAGTCAAGGGTCTGTGTGCTGATGTGTAACGCAGACATTAGGTAATGAAGGTGTCTGTTCATTTACCACTCTCTCACTTCCCCACCAAAATACAACTCCATCCCATACAGTCTTCAGGATGTGTATAGTCCTGCTCTGCTTGCCTGAAGAGTTGGTCTTTTACTGCTGCTCTAGGGAGTCTCTTCCACAGCGTCCCTGATCATGACCATCCACCACATTATGCCTCACTTTTCTTAATCACATCTCATTGTCCCTGATCAAATAGATAGCATTTTCCAGCACTTCGCTGTATACCAAAAGCAGTCATTGTGGTGCCTGTGACCTTTGAAAGGGAAACTTCTGTGATCATAGAACGGTTTGGGTTGAAAGGGACCTTAAAGATCATCTAGTTCCAACCCCCCTGCCATGGGCAGGGACACCTTCCACTGGACCAGGTTGCTCAAAGCCCCATCCAACCTGGCCTTGAACACTGCAGGGATGGGGCATCCATAACCTCTCTGGGCAACCTGGTGCAGTGCCTCACCACCCTCACAGTAAAGAATTTTTTCCTAATATCTAATCTAAATCTACCCTCTTTCAGTTTAAAACCATTACCCCTCATCCTATCACCACACTCCCTGTTAAAGAGTCCCTCCCCATCTTTCCTGTAGGCCCCCTTTAGGTACTGGAAGGTTTCCCCAGAGCCTTCTCTTCTCCAGGCTGAACAACCACAACCCTCGCAGCCTGTCTTCACAGGAGAGGTGCTCCAGCCCTCTGATCATCTTTGTGGCCCTCCTCAGGACCCACTCAAGCAGGCCTATGTCTTTCTTATGTTGGGGTCCCCAAGGCTGAATGCAGTACTGCAGGTGGGGTCTCACGAGAGTGGAGTGGAGGGACAGGATCACCTCCCTTGACCTGCTGGCCACACTACTTTTGATGCAGCCCAGAATGCGATTGGCTTTCTGGGCTGTGAGCGCACATTGCTGGCTCATATTCAGTTTTTCACCTACTAATATCCCCAAGTCCTTCTCTGCAGGGCTGCTCTCAATCCACTCATCGCCTAGCCTGTATTTGCGCTTGGGATTGCCCCAACCCATGTGCAGGACCTTGCACTTGGCCTTGTTGAACTTCATGAAGTTCACACGGGCCCACCTCTCAAGCCTGTCCCTCTGGATGGCATCCCTTCCCTCCAGCATGTTAACTGCACAACGCAGCTTGGTGTTGTCAGCAACCTTGCAGAGGATGCACTGAATCCCACTGTCGATGTCACCGAAAAACACATTAAACAGTGCCGGTCACAATACCGACACCTGAAGAGTGCCATTTGTCACTGCTCTCCATTCGGACATCGAGCCATTGACCATGACTCTTTGAGTGCGACCATCCAGCCAATTCCTTATCCACCAAGTGGTCCATCCATCAAATCCATGTCTCTTCAATTTAGAGACGAGGATGTCATGCAGAACAGCGTCAGACACTTCACACAAGTCCAGGTAGATGACATCCATTGCTCTTCTCTTATCCACCAACAGTATAATCCCATCATAAAAGGCCACTAAATTTGTCAGGCACAATTTGCCCTTAGTGAAGCCATGTTGGCTGTCACCAATCACTTCTTTATTTTCCATGGGCCTTAGCATAGTTTCCAGGAGGTTCCACTCCATGATCTTGCTGGGTACAGAGATGAGACTGACTGGCCTGCAGTTCCCCAGCTCTTTCTTTTTCCCTTTTTAAAAATGGGGGTTATGTTTCCCCTTTTCCAGTCAGTGAGAACTTCACCGGACTGCCACGACTTCTCAAATATGATGGGTAGTGGCTTAGCCACTTCATCCACCAGTTCCCTCAGGACCGGTGGATGCATCTCATCAGGTCCCATGGACTTGCGCACCTTCAGGTTCCTTAGATGGTCTCAGACCTGATTTTCTCCTACAGTGGGCAGTTCTTCATTCTCCCAGTCCCTCGCTTTGCCTTCTGCGTCTGGGGTGGTGAGGCTGGAGCACTTGCCGGTGAAGACTGAGGCAAAAAAGTCGTTGACTACCTCAGCCTTCTCCATGTCCTGGGTAACCAGGTCTGCTGTTTCCTTCCGGAGAGGGCCCATATTTTCCCTAGTCTTCCTTTTATCACCGATGTACCTATAGAAGCTTTTCTTGTTGCCCTTGATGTCCCTGGTCAGATTTAATTCTCTCAGGGCTTTAGCTTTCCTAACCTGATCCCTGGCTGCTTGGACAATTTCTCTGTGTTCCCCCCAGGCTACATGTCCTTGCTTCCACTCTCTGTAGGCTTCCTTTTTGTGTTTGAGTTTGTCCAGGAGCTCCTTGTTCATCCATGCAGGCCTCCTGGCATTTTTCCCTGACTTCCTCTTTGTTGGGATGCATCGCTCCGGAGCTTGAAGGAGGCAACCCTTGAATATTTACCAGCTTTCTCAGGCCCCTCTTCCCTCCAGGGCTTTATCCCATATAAAGGCCCTTTCTGAGAATCATGTCAGGAAGTATGATAGAACAATTAAAACAAGACATTAATAAACTGGCTATTCAAGGTC
This sequence comes from Haliaeetus leucocephalus, assembly GCF_000737465.1. Taxonomy (NCBI): domain Eukaryota; kingdom Metazoa; phylum Chordata; class Aves; order Accipitriformes; family Accipitridae; genus Haliaeetus; species Haliaeetus leucocephalus. The sequence goes on along the minus strand of NW_010972436.1, from coordinate 25,446,877 downwards.
AGGATGACAGTATATAATGCTTCAGCTAAAATGACTGCTCTGATGCCAATATGGGTTACTTAATCTTGGGGTCAATTTTACCACATTGCATGAAAATGCAAAGTCTAAATAGAATAATATTTACATTTCCTGGGAGTGAAGAGGAGCGAACATTCTAGGAAGCACAGAAGTAAAAGCTTTTTGTGAAGCACAAAATAAGAAAACCAGCAGAAATGAGCAAAATAAATGCTAGTTGCCCATTAAACTCTCAAAAGAGAAGGCGAAGATCTTAATGACTTCCCATTTAAACTCCTGAGCTTAAGGAAAACTGCAAAGAAGCCTTCAGAGTCAGCGTTCCCTCTTTTGTGCATCTTGGAATATTATGGCTATTTCATCTCACTAAGGGAGATAAATTTCCTCTCAAATGGAGTTTGTTTTTTTATGACAGAAAATTTTTATGACTGAAATCTTTCACTGAAAAGTTTCTTTTGGTTCAAAAGAGCTTCTGGGTTTGGATGTTCAGATCATAATTGATCAGTGCCAAAACAGATGGTCCAAATGCTTTTTGGATCACTGGCTTGTAACTCCATTTGGGGGCTCTGAATTTTCATTTCTATTTGGAAATGGAAACACTAAACTTCCAAAGCCCTGGCAAGGTATGAAAACTACTTCTTTCCCATCTGTAGTTGGAGAGGGTCTTGTTCCAGCAATAAGGATATTCTTAGCACATCATACATATAAGTAAGATAATAATAAGCTGGTTTATTCTGTCTTCAAGACCTCACCTTTGGACTGATTTTATCTATCAATAAATATCAAGGGAAAAATCCTTGGTACTATTTTCCATTATGAAGCAGAAAACATGTATAAAAAGAAATGAATAAAAATATCAAGTGAGATTAAAAATAAATAAAAAGGATGCACTCCCTGTCATCATTCTCTTAAATGTCCATTCATCAGTCTCCATATATGGAACTGATGTGTGGGTTTTGTTAGAGCTGTCCAATTCTAAGAGAAATTAATTTGTTGACACAGTCCTCCAATAATAACAAGAAGAGCCTTGACAAATAATTCTGTACTTTGCTAGATATGGTACAGAGGCTCTTTTCTAGGAAAACTCACTTTGCAGTAGTAAGATCTTTCTTCCTTTGAAATGCTACTATATATATATATATATAAGGAATAGACACCAGACGCTTCATCTTCTTTGCTTGTAAATCAGAATCAATCTGGTAGTCACTAGAACTGTATGGATTCTCTCCAGCTGAGAAAATAGCTCCATTTTCATTTCAAAGACTTAAGCTTTTTCAGGCTGTGTGCAGCAGCCGGTTCCCTGTTTGACTCCCAGATTGTGTCTTCTGTCCTGAATGAACTCAAGCTATCATCCCTATGAGCTGTGGTATCAGACCCAGTGTGGACAAACGAACAATAAAAATCCATCTGATTATGCAGTGAAAATTGATCTTCACATTAGACCTCTCTGAGTGCTACTAAAAGGTCTACTGAGCCAAATGTCTTTCTGAAATGAAGGAATGTTCTTTTAAAAGAAATCATTAATATTGAACACACTGAAATGTGTTTCTAGTAGGCAAAACCAGAAACAAGTATTTTGATTTTACCATATTTGCATTTTTGCCTTGGAATTTTTTGCTTGCTAAGCTCTGCCTTTCAGAAGTTATCCTATTCAGGTCTTAAAGATCTCTCAGAGAAACTTTAATAGAGACAAAAGGGAACCCATGATGTTGATGCCTCAAAACATTTTTTAAGCTTTCATATAATATAATGTCACAGATTCTCAGTAGATACAGCCACATTCATTCAGTGGAAGCTCAGTGGGATACCCGTGGACAATCTGAAGATCACTGGATGATTTGTGTGGGCAACTCGTTCAAGTCCAAACACTATTTATCCAAACCCACTCATTTAAAATATGTCAAATGAACCACTGTTAAAAAGTGCCTCCCTCTACTGAATATAAATAGAGCCTGGGATAACCAGCTGCCTAGAAGTAATCTAAAATGAAATTATGCCAATTTCAGCTCCTTATGCTTTTACTCTTCTTATCCTCACTGTGTGATGGAATCACTGTATAGGCAAGGCCAAGTCACTTCACTTTTCTCTCTTATGTAGCTGACCTAGGATGGGGAAGAATTAGTTATTCTTTTTCCTGAAGAAGCCTGTGGGATGAAGCCAGTAACAGGAGCTTTGTGCGTAACAAACCAAAGGCTGCACTCATGTCCTGTCCTGGTGCGATGACAGCTGTGGAAAGTAGCTCTGGGCACAAGTGGAAAACCAAGCCTTGAAAGAGCTGCATACATTATTCATAGATTCCAAAACCAGAAGGAGATGTGAATGATTTTTCTAACCTTACTTTATGCATAGAAAAGGCCGTAGGATTCTCCTGACCTGATGATTGTCTTTGCATCCCAGCCATCATCTCTTGGGCTGATATATAAGACGCATTTTTCCTGTACCTTCCAGCCAGCCCAGGATGCTCTACTTCCCCTTGTCCCATTTATCAGCCCTTTTAAAAAAACAAGACTCTGGTTTGCGGGGAAAGATGGACCAAATTTTGACGTTACTTTTTTCCTGCCCTCCTTCTCTTGGAACAGGTTTCTCTTTGCTTTTCAAGCAAATATATTTTCTTTTCAAATTTTCCTCCTTCCTCCTCATGAACTGCTAAAGTATAGTACTCACTCACAACGGGTGTCATAAAGGTGAAAACAAGAGGAAATTGAATTAATGGATTAGACCTATTCAGGGAGGAAAAGCTCACTGAGGCACAGAGATGAGTCTCTAAAAAGTCCTCAGAGTTGCCTGTTGCTGAAAGCTAGGACTGTGTACTTGGGCAATGTCATCGAGTATTTGTCTTCACACTCTTTCTTTACACATCAGGGTATGCATGGTGATGAGATGACTGGGTGTCAGGTCTGACATTCGTCCTTAGGTGACTATCAGGGCTTTGACAGGCATTTTAAATGCATTTTATTAAATGTTAGCAAAGTGTAATTGTGTGAGCAAATATCAGATCTGGAGTTCAGACCAGTTTAAACTTGGGACCGTCCCTAAGAATCCAGAGGAGTTTGGATGGATACAGGTTTGCTATTTACAGAACAGCCATTTATGGGGATCAGAACAGGAAATAAAACTCCCAGGTCTGAGTTTGTTTCTGCAGTTACGTAAGGTGGAATTTGAGATCAATGTTTCTGGAGCCTTGGGTGAGCAGTGGGACAGATTTTCTGTTATTACTGTAGCACCGAAGTGCCAAATGGGTTAAGGCAGCCAAGCATTAGCCAAAGAAGTCTTATTCTGTTCCTTCATGCTTTTCCAAAAAATCAGTGTGACTTTGTATTCACAGCTGTTCCATTGGGAAATGTTAAGACTATCAAGATAGGATTTATTTAATCTAACTCAGAGGAGAGATCTTTTTGGCTAAACAGATGCATAGTACCTTTTCAGATGCTCTATCAGCCCCACGTGGGTCTGGCAGAGAGGATACAGATCCTCTAGAAGGCCCGTGCTGTTTGGGAGTAGTAGTTTGAGGTCAGGCAGGATACACCATGGCACCAAAAATGGCTCTCAGTGACTGTGTTTAGGCAACTAAATGCAACCCTGTAATACAGCCCTATAATATATGCCTTCCCAACAGGTCTGCCTGTGTAAGTTACATAAAGAGGCACCTCAAAGCAGGGAGAGTCATCCCATGCTGAAATAAACATCTCAAATAGACAGGAGGAACTATAACGTAGAAGTAGCTATTTTTCTCTATCGGTTATTTAAGGAGCTAGTGGTAACTAGCTCAGGGGTAGATCTCTACCTTTGGGCCATCTACAAGACTACTCAGTTTTATTGCAGGCATGAGAACTAAAGCATTCCCTCCAGCGTTTGAAAGATTGCACAGCAAAGGAAAACTTTGGGAGAAAGACAGAAGGAAAACAGTGTAACAATAAGATGTTCGCAAGACCATCCACCTTGTTTTCAAGTACATGACTACAAACATTAATGGAAGAGGCAGGGTGACAGTCACTCTGAAATGCAGACTTGAGATACTGAGTATGTCCTCAGGTGGATTTTAGTGTCTGTCTTAAGACCCACAGGCTCGAACACTGCCCAAGTGTCTAAGGATATGCAGCATATTCAATGCAAGAACTAGGAAGAGGACTCAGGGTGAGTGGCCGATGCCCCTGTTCTGGCCTCAGTGTTCCTCTCTCCTAGAAAATATTATAGAAATGTCCCTAACAGGCTTTACTCTGACACCTGGGCAGCTTGTTAAAGTAAGCACCAATGTATCTACCTTCCTATTGCTGCTGTAGACAGTTGTGGTCTCTTACCAGCCCTGTGTCACACGTATCAGTGCCACTCGTAGGCCTTAGCTATGCAAGAGTACCTCAAATGCTACTGTGCTGTGTGCTTGGGTAGCTGAATTGTCTCCCTGAATGTGGCCTCCATGGGGATGCTCAGCTTTTGGTGGTACCCAGCACACAGTGATCTTCAGCTGAGGCAGCCAGTATTACTGCTGCCAACGAGCTGAACAAGCCAGCTGTCACTGGGGATCAGTGCAAACATATCTAGGTGAGAAGTATTAATACATCCTTTTTGTATGTCATCATTGGTTTCTTTCTGCAACCCTTGGGTAGGGGGAGCTTAGGGGAAAGAGTGGGAGAATGAAAAATTGATTTATATAACATAAGAGTATTTCTAGTGAGGTAACTCCCAAACTTTTCAGCTAGCAATTCTCCTTCTGGACTTATGAATCACACTTCTGCAATTTAATTTCAGAAAAGATCAAAATCCCTAATTTTTCTGTTGCAGCCTGTGGCAATTTGAATTTCCAGTTCCCTGCTGTCACATCAAAGTAGGACTCATGAAACTTGAAATGCTTTCTCTAGTCCATTTCATCATGTTAATCCCATGTGATTAGTCCTACTTATATTTGGAGCTTGCCCTTGCCTAAGAGTCTATAATTCCACCTGGCACCCTCCATTACGATTGCAAAAGTGGCAGGTTTTGGATTGGTGCCTTTTTGCATCCTTAGTAGAAGTAACCCAAACCTGGCTCTGAGCTGATGAAGAACCTCAAGATTTCATAGCAGAATTTCAGAGGCAGAAGTTTTGTTTCTGTGGGTGAAGGACACCCCCATTCACCTCCCCCTCAGTAGAGACTGCCTGAACATTTCTCTTTCTGTTAATGAGGAATGGTGCAGTCACCAATGTGAGGAGTTGAAGATTCAAGTCAAACCAGTGGTATGAAGCTGGTTTTGTCTCTAATAAATAAAGTGAGAACCAGTTGACTTCAAGCTCTTAAATATTACAAAGACAATTCTAGCAAGAACAAATACACAAACTGCAGTGTTCTATTTATTTCTTATACTCCCTTAAGGCCCTGCTCTGCTAAGAAAATAATTTCAAAAAATGTCACGTTAACTCCTAGAGCAGCATTTTTGCATCTCACGTAATAAGTGTTTAATGTACATGAGGTATTTAAAAGACATGCAGATATAGCAGTTAGGCACATGGTTTAGTGGTGGACTTGCCAGTGTTAGTTTAACAGTTGGACTTGATGATCTTAAAGGTCTTTTCCAACCTAAATGATTCTATGATTCCCAACAGTGCCAGTCTCCCAGTGTCTATTCAGGTGTTTATTGCACCATTTGTTATAAACAATGTTGCAGTAACCACAGGGAATGATATGATGGATGCCAAGATACTGTAATCATGGAAATATACCACAGTGCACTGGAAAAAAAATGAGTATATTTTAAGAATACCTTTAAATTGGCAGCTCTGCTACAGCGTTCATAAATAGTTGGAAGTCAATCGCAGAATTGTTGCATTTATAAACTGCAAAGTGCCAGGAGCCCTGGGACTCTGGAGATGCATGTGAGAGAAATATCTTCCCACAAGCTTAGGTTGTGACCTCAGATTTCCTGAGATAACAGTTCTGTAGTTCTGACAAGTGTACGTCACCGACAATTTTGAGACAGATCGGTACGTTGTAAGCTACCCTACTTTATGTGTTGAAAGCAACCCAAAACTTGCTCCTAGGTGCCAAATCCTTCTGCTGATCACAGTCTACAAATCAGAGTCAGTTTTTTTCTTTCCTGTTTACACTGAGAGGAAACTTATGTAAGAAACTCGCTAGCAGATGCTACAACAACAGTAATTGGAGCAAATCTCAATTCTCAGTGGTGAGATTGTAACAGAAATAATAATTACCTAGCTCAGCAGATTAAAAGGGGAAGTGGTAAATCCATCATCTCACCTTTAAGACAGTGCAAAAAACAGGCATTTTTCAGGTATGATTCATCTGCTTTGTTTTAAACGTCTCTTTTGGAGTGCAGTGTATAGCCTCCACTGAATATAAAGGGAGTCCAGTGTGACTAGCTCACATTCAGATCTCTGCAATGCAGCCTTGTACTTTGGGTCTGGAGGGCCCTACCTCATCGTTACAGCCTGCTGTGGAATGGGAGAATGGTTTCAAACGCCTGCCATATCAACGCAGCACAGTGCTGCCAAATACTCTGTGCAGGGAGCCTTGGATGAGCTCAGCCACAGACAGATGCAAATAGACGAACAAATCCCACCCTTAGTTCCTTGTGACACCGAGGAAAGGAGTAAAAGGGAGTATAAATAAGGTCCTTGCTGGGACCATTATTTTTGTACTCCATTTTCATTGCAGTTTCGAAAACATTAATAGCTGTTGGATATTTGCTGCATACTCTGATATTTCTAGTAAACTTCTGAGTCTGTTGCAATCAATGCTAAAACCAAGAGGCTGTTTTCAATCAGACTGGAACTGCAAAATGTGCCTTTTAAGGCGTATCACATCCTTTAAGCCATTATTTGACTCACTGGTCTTATTTTTCCCTCTCTCTTCCTTCTTTTCCAGATAAATTTTGTATTTCTATTTAACATAGTTAGGATTTTAATGACAAAGCTGAGAGCTTCAACCACTTCAGAAACAATACAGTACAGGTAAGTCAGCTGATGCTTCTTGCTATTTCTGGTGTTAATAAAGAACCGCCTTGCCTGCCCTGTCCTTGTCCCACCTTTGTCTTTCCAGATGCCACTGTTGATCTCAGAGGGTGTCTTTCTTGCCCCTTGCGCTCATACAGTTAGGTACACAGTATATATTTTTGCAGGCTATCCGTAAAAGCGTGCCTGCATTTTTTCTGTCCACCCCATTTCAATGTCCGAACAATGCAAACAGCCTAGGTTTACAGGCACAGAGACACATGCACTGCTGCAGCCACCAACCTCTTTCTTTACCTCCTTCAGGCTTGCACATGCCCCAACACACACATGAAATTTCTCCCTTCCAATGAAATCTGAAGGATTCAATTTCAAGTGAGGATAGGAACCTTATCAATTTCTGTACGTACACAAGCATATGTATTATTCTATGTAAATATATCATAACTCCTTTCACTGATGACTAGACCATTCATTCAGCTAATCTGGAGAATCAGTGAAAAACTGCTCATTCCCTACTAGATTGTTCCTCTGTCCCAGTCCCTAGCTTAGTCAGTGCAGAACACTATAATATCAATACTTCCCAATAAATCATGTGCATATGCATATTAAGATCCCTGTTCATAGTAATAGCCTAGCAGAGCCAGAAGTAAAAGAAGAGCAGAGCTTGGGCCAGAACTCTTATATCATCTCTGTAATCAATAGCAGTATCATTACTGATGATTACTGGGTGCACAAAGGTATTTACAGTAGGGTTTAATGTTCTTTTTAAAGCGAAATGTATGGGAATGAAGGGCAATTGTGGCCCTTCCCTTCAGCTGGTACCAGCATTAGTGTAACCACTCAGGGGGTTGCATCATGGACCTGATCCTCAACTAATCATTACCTTTATATGGGGTGGCTTCTCAGGTATATCAGTTCCCCGACCTGGCTGACTCTGCAACCTCACAGGCACTAGTGTGGCAGAAAGGAGAAGACAGGAATGTTTAGCCCAGGGCAGCAGAAGGAAGGTGGCCTGGCCCCTTCTGGCAGCAATATGGGCTTAGATCAGCCTAAACAGTCTAAAAGCAAATTCTTAGAGATCAGGAGATGCTGCATGCCCTTCCTCTCATAATTTGCAGTATCTTGCAGGATGTTTGGAGCATTTATGGACAGACAGGTCCTTACACTGGGAAATAGCACAGGTTTTGTGGAGTAAGGTTCAGTCACAATCCTCTAAATCATTTGTAGATAAAATCTCAGTATATCAAGCCGAGGCTTGAATCTTGATGTCCTCAAATGAGCCTGCTCTTGACTTTGGAAGCAGTTTTGCTGCAGTAATGGGGTTTTGTTATTTTGCCTGATTCCTTCCTTTTACTCCAGTCTCGGGTTTGGGGACAAATATGAAGTTAATGCAGTGGTCTGACCTTCTTGTTCAGACTCTTCTCTGCACATTTCCTGAGAAATGAATACCCCTTTTTCATGCTCAAACTTCATGCCATAAAACTAAAACTACAATGAAAAAACACTGATTCAAATCTCAGTATATTTTTCTCCCTGCCGCAGTTTGCAGGGAGCATTAGAGATATTATATTCTGAGGCAATCTAAAGTAACTGCCTTCATCCTTGAAGAGATGACAGTGATCTTATCCTTGCTACAAGCTCTGTGAGGGAATCTTCTTTTTCACAGCCTAAATAGCAACTCTAATAATGCCAGGAAAGCTGAAGCAAGCCTTGCTACTCTAAAGCTGCGTGGTGCAAACATTTGTTAAGCAAGTATTAAACGATATGGCAGCTACTTTGTTAAGACTGTTGTGCTATCCTGACACTGGCAATGTCTTTCTGCTCCCCCACCTGCCTACCTGCCTCTCTTTAATCTACCTGTTACAGCATTATACAGACTTAGCAAAATTGCAGTCTTCTGTGTTTGTAAAGTATCTAGCACAAGTGCTGTTCTGCAGCTGACATCCCAGGACGCTATTATAGGACCAGTAATAAAGATTAGCCCCTAATAATTCTTTTAATAATTACTTATGCTTCATTGTGTGCTTGTGTGCATTGTGCTTGTGTATTATTATAAGACAGCCCTAAACAACTGTGTTTGGTGTGCAGGTGTTGCAGAAAGACAGCGAGCATTTATACTCCAGAGAGAATCAAAAGATAGGAGTAGATCAGGTCTCACGGGCACAGCATTCCTGCCCTGGTCAGCAGCTAAACTGTGTACTTACCACATTACCCTGAGGTGTAAGAAATCACTCACTGGGGCTGCAGAGAATCTCAAGGCTTCAGCCTAATACAAGCCTCGTTGATAGGACAGAAACTGTCTGGAGGAAGACAAGTGAGAAAGGGAGGGATATAAAAAGGTTTCCATTTGTCTCCTGGACTTCAGGGTGTGGGAACAAACAGCAGGATTCAAAGGCAAATGCTTTCGCAGAACATGTTTCTCCAAGTGATCAGGCACTGGTTAGAAAGTGTTAACTAGCAAACTCACCTGTGGCTTCACAACCCAAAGTGGAGGCTGTCACTCTTTCCATGCTCCTCTGCTAAACTCTATCCAGCCTTTCAGACATGGGATCCCTTGGGGTCCCTCTTAAAAATCCTCTCCCAAGCCCTAAGAAACTTGTGTTCTTCACTGCCTGAGGACGCTAGGAGCCTCCATCTGGGGTTACACAATAAGCTGGTCACAAACCTTGGGACTGTTCCTGTGCAGGCAGGCTGAGAAGGGTCTAAAACTTGGATGGCCTCCCAGGAAAAAGCTCAAATTATTTGGCCATTGTGCAAATACAGGCTTCCACTGCTATCACTGCTCTAGCAGCATGCCTCAAGAGGTGGAGGTAGCCACAGGGAGTACTTGTGTTCCCTAACTCCATTCACTCGTGTTAGGCACTGGACAGAAGTTGACATATAAATTTCTCTCTTAAAATGCTTTTCCTTCAGTGACTGTACATACTGACAGCCCTGAGCAAACGTGTCTTAGGCTGTCCTTTGTTTTCTTCTCACCCTGTTTGACATGTGCAGGTGCTGAACTGCCTTAAGGAGGCACCTAAGTTCCCTCTCTAGCTGATGTAGGTACTTCACCTCCCTCTGAATTGCTCTGAGACTCATCCTCTCTCTCCACTAAAGGAGTGATTTGTTTGGATTGGGTCAATCTACTGTGGTTCACATAACACCGTTGTTCTTTCTTGTGTTCACTTGTGGTTTTTGTTTCCTGCCCACAGGAAGGCAGTCAAGGCAACGTTAGTTCTTCTGCCTCTGCTAGGCATCACCTACATGCTTTTCTTTGTCAACCCTGGTGAAGACGACATCTCCCAGATTGTCTTCATCTATTTCAATTCCTTTCTGCAGTCCTTTCAGGTAAGAGAGCAAGTTTACAGATGGCATCAGCTGCTGCTGAAAGGATTCTCAGTGCTTTTCAGCCATGAAACTTACGGCAATGAAGTCCACGAGAGAAATGTTAGTTGAAAATAGCTCAGCTTTGTTCATGCTTCTGTAATAGATATATAAGCATGTCATATGGAGTGGCGATCTCCTCTCAGGTGTGTACTGGAGGGATTCATCTCCCTTAACATCAGCACTATGTTTGGTCTATAGCTACAGCTCCTCACCTGGGCTCCATCTAAAGTCAATGGAGAGAGAGACGTTTCATTCTATCCTAAACTGCCTGAGAGAGGATGATGAATCACCCTCCCAAGGCACCTCTCTCTTCACAGAGCACACAGAGAGCTGAGACTTAGACTAGATGTTGCTAAAACAAAGGGAAACAACTCCTACCTGTTGGGCTCATTTGATTAAGATATTAGCTATATTGCCCAGCCTCTCGCTCCAGCTGTCCTGCAATGGTGCATGCACTCAGCCATCACACTGTACCAACTGAGAACTCATACCCTATCTCCTCCCTCCCCTGAATTTAACAGAAGTTCTGCCAGGATGTAAAAGGCAGTGGAACAGGAGTAATTGCCCCAGCTTTCGTGATTTGGCACAAAACCAAAAGTGACTGAAGACCTGGAATGGTGTTTAGCCACACATTTCTGCTTAGGTGTGTCCTACAGCTTTACCTCTGCTTAAAGATCTTCTTGAAGTAGGGTGGAACTATGTTTGACATTAATGTTTTACCTCTGATATCTGCAGGAACAAGCACTGTGATACCCAGGGTATCAATACGAATATACAGCACACACACTGTCAAGCCAAAGCTAGGGTTATGGATTGCAAAAGTTTTGAGCTTTGGATTACCGGTTTTACCAAATGCATGTTTAGCTTTGAAACACAGAGCATCCCGCCAGAAATTGCAACTGAACATCCAAAATGAAAAATGTCCCTGTTAATCTATGAACGAAAGAACTTTAGCCTTTACCGGTGAACCAATCCACATTTTTCATTCCCTAAAATTAATTGTATTTTTTATTTGCTGATGCTCAATATCTCAAAAAATTCTACACTGCTTATTTTATTGTTAGCGTTACGAAGAGATATGTAAGAAAGAAAGCACAGTGACTCTCCTTTATGGTGACAATAATTACAGTCCATTGCTGAAAGCAAAATGGGTAGCATTCCACTCACAGGTTTAGAGATGAAAGTGTCATCCTCCTGTCATCTGAGCTTCCATTATAGTCATTACGATCTTTGCAGTCATTACAGGGGTCTAGTCACTGCTGTCAATAGATTCCACAGAGCAATTCAGCTCAGATGAATGTAAGCAACCTGATGATACACTTGCCCACACCAGACCATCTAAGGCCATTTGACACCCCCCTGTAAGTGTCTGAGACATCCACATAGAGCTGGCAGGCATCACATCGCACCTCTGAGGGTTCTGTGCCATTTTGGGGAGGCAGCTGGAAGCTGCAGTTACACTTTAGCACAGCTGAAGTGGCAGTCCCCTCTATCAGTGGAAGAGTTGTCTAGATTCTAGCTCTCATGTCTCACCTGTGAGCTGCAAGACACTTCGTATTTTCTCATGAAGTTGTAGGGTAAAGATTTCATCTGTCTAGAAGTGGATGATCTCAACAAGATGATGGTTTTGCTCAGGATGATCCCAGGATAAAGCTCAGTCCCTGATTCTGTGTGTTAAAATACTTACCTAATATTTGACTGCTTTCTGTTCTTTCCAGGGTTTCTTTGTGTCAGTATTCTACTGCTTCTTGAATGGTGAGGTAAGTAGTGTCGCCTGCTGTCAGTGTAATTAGTTCTCGGGAGGTAGAACTTACTTGAATGCCTGATTATAGAGATGAGATGTTTTCACATGGTGTCACAGTCCCATCAATCTGTTGCTCTTGCAGAAGTTTCTGTTAATGAGCATTTGAATTTCCCAGTCCTCTTTGTAGGTGTCCTTTGTTCACAAAGATTTATCAAATTCAGGTTATTACCTGGGAGGTCAGGGCAGAGGAAAAGAAGCCTTCTCAGATTATAAAATTTTTGTTCTTCATTTTAAGACTTCTTTGAAGTTTCTCATTAATTACAAATACAATTTCTGGGCATACATGAGCATTACTTCTGAGCTGGCCTCTTGTTAAGGATATGCTGCAGGTGACCCATTTTTATAATGGGATTGCCATGCTGAGTTGAGTGAGTTAGTTTTCCTGTGTGGATATCTATCTCTGAGTGATCAATGCCTGTTGTATTTAGAAAAGAAGGTTGGGGGCAGGATTGGTGGTGTTCCACAGAATTAATTTTAGGTACTGCTAATCAAGCAAGAAATGTTTCACTAATATCCCTCAGTGTTTGACTTACACCCCAAAGTGTGAGAGATTTATATCTTTTCCCCTGCTTACACTGCCACTGTCTCATTTACCTGCATTTAAGTGTGTCATCTTTGTCCAGTCAGAATTTGTGTCTCTGCAGAAATTAATTCCATGTCTTAATTATTCCTGCTGTATTGGTATATATTTTGTTTGTGCTGCTTCTTAATTTCATTGTGGGCTACTAGAAAGAATGGGCATGTCTTCTCACCCAGCTGCTCTGCAATATTTTATATCCTTCAGCCAGTGAAGCACCAGGTTTTGGTTTTGTTTTTTTTTTCTTTTCTTCATTTCCCCTCTTCCCCACTAATTCTGAGGTGATGTTAACAAGAAGCAACACTGCTTTCTCAGGTTAGGCACATGCCACTTTTATATACTGGCAGCAGAGTGTTCTCAGTTCTCTTTCCAACTTTCCTTCAATAGATTCTGACAACTCCATTTGCCTCAATAAATAGGGAGGTGAAATCTTCCCCAGAAATACAAGCACCTTAACTGTGGGAATACAGTTACCTCAAAACCTTGCCATATATCTGAGTTGCTCATGACGATACTTTGTTTTTGTGAGCCGCTGTGCTGCACAATCTGATGAGGTTAAAGGCACCAGAAGTCTGGCATGTCCCTTCAGTACTACTTGTCATATTCATCATGTTTACACTGTTAATGCAGAAGGCAAATCTTCCATGTAGACAGCAGGCTTTTTTCCTGTCTTTTTTTTCTTCTTTTTTTTTCACTGGTGCCACAGTGAACATCAGGGGCTGGAACCCAGGCCACATGATTTCATAGTCAGTCAGGACTTTGTACTACCCTAGTGCACTTCTATTTTGTGTACTTGGGCGAGGACCAGTTGGCTGTTCATACCAGGATTTCACTCTTTTGGCTGTTCTGGGATTCTTTCAGCTGTCTGGTAGTGTGGGAGAAATATCCTCTTCACTAGAGCAGTCTGAAGTTCTCTCTCCAAGGTCATGAGCCAACTTCCCGTCTCCTGTAACTTAAATGAGCTCAGACATAATCAAGCTTGTTGAAAGGCAGGATGATTCACCTCGTGTACTTCTATGCCTTGATGACAGTCTATTGGCAGATCTGGAATGATTTCCATAACTGATTTTCCCAACTGTATCACACTACTATTACAGTTGGAATGGGCATTTCTGGGGGAGTCAGTTCAAGGTTAAGATACCCAACTTGGTGATGTAGGTGATCTTGATTCATTTCCCTAAACAAAGATTTCTACTGTCACTTGAGAGGCTATAGAGTATCTGAGGCATCCATGTGGGTCTACCAGATATGATACAGGATCTGTAGAAGATTCACACCTTCTACTAGGAAGTGGGAAGCCAAGTGGGCTACAATGGGGCTTCTCAAATGGCTCTCTGTCACTAATTCGAGCCAGTCCATACAATCATTTTCTTCTCTCAGACACCTCTATTTGCTCTCCTGAACAACTCTAGTCTTCACTGACAGTATGGACTAGCTCTCCACTGACGATTATGTATGCCTAGATACTCTGCTCACATGTTGACACCTACAAATAGCTGAATTTGTGAGCAAAATCTTCCATGTAGCCATGTTTACATCTAACGTACAACTTCCACTTGACTAGCTAAACCATGGCAACTCCCTAATTACTTCTTTGAGGTATAACATAAGTCTAAACCCCCCAAATATTGCAGTATTTTCTATTTCAAAACTGTGAAAGAACTTTGGACTCAAAGTACTGTGGGAATGTTTTTGAAGTATCATAGAGGTTTTAAAGGGTGACATTTCCTGCTCTGCTCTAGCTTCAGCTTTGCACAGCTTAGAAACAAGTAGCAAATTCAGTGAATTTTCAGAGCTTTCTGGGTCTGTAATCATATTGTCCAGAAAAAACAATTGCATCTTACAGTATACTATTATAAAAGCTCTCCCTTGTGATAGTGCCTATCCTCCGTAGATCTCCACATACATAACGCATTCTAAAAAGAGCTTATGTTTCCCAGATCACATCCTGAAGGCTACATCACAGCACATTGCAGAAGCTTGCAATAACACTGTGTTTTGCCTCCTTGTGAAGTGAGAGGTCTGTACAGGCTACGTTGCCAACTGAGGCGTATATGAAGGCCTCAGTTGTTAGCATAGCAAAAGTGTGTTTTCTTATTGTAAACTTCCATGTCTAAGCAGTGAAAGCCATACTGATTTACTGCTCAGTTGGATTTGCAGTACATTGTTTTCCTCAATTATCTGCTGTGAAACAGCCTGTATTTATTTCTTTAGTGCATGTAAACAGCATCACATCAGAAGTACAGAAGTACCAAAATACCATTTGCATTCTCTTGACATCAGTTGCTCTCAGAGAGGCATCCCTGATAGAAGTGGTGAGGAAGATAATGCCACTCAATCCACATGAGGTACCAGCACTCTTGGTGAGATCCACAGCAGATTTTGCTCTAAAAGAGGAAAATAGCCTGTAAGTAGTAGCCTTTCAGTAGCCTGAAATCTTTATAAGTATCACTGAAGCCTTGTGGAATTATTATCTCTTCAGTGAGTCCAATATTCCTGTCTCTGTGATAGATGGGCTGATGACTTGTTATCTCAGAAGGTTTTAAATACTTAAGGTTTTCCGGTTATGACGGAGTTGGGTTCTTTAATTGCATGTAATAGTCTTTAACAGGTTATTCATCCCACACAGTGCCAGGCCTGCTCTGAATGATGACACAAACAAAAAGGCTCGAAAATCTGTTAATTTAAAGCTTTAGTAATGGTCTGATCTCAGCTGTACCTCCACCACTTCATATTTGATACAGATGCCACTACGTACTTGCAGACTCCCAATAACTGTCTGTAGTAGAGCTCAAGCAACATGGATTGCAGTTGAAAGTTATCAAAGTTTCTATCTTTTTGTCAGTGTTCTATCTCTGAAGTTTGGCAAATGAAACAGAAAAGAGTTTTTTCTCTGTAACATCTTGTAGCCTCCCTTGATTTAAACAAACATGTCCTTATGACTTAGAGTGTTTCTCTTCCTATGAGTTATTTTGCCCCAAATCACAGGAGTTACACAGCTGTGTTGCTTGAATAGATCTGATATTCTAGTGGAGAAGGCAGTGCCTCCAGCACTCAAACTGAAGATGGCACCTTGGTAATACAAGATATCACCATAAAAGGTCTTGGTCCTGATTTTGCAGTGATTTGGTCTGACAGTTCAGCAGTGGGATCACTGAAAGGAAAAAGTGAAGCTATTAAATTGCAGTCCTTGCAAAGAATTTCAAATGGGATGAGTTTATTTCCTTATGCTTTGGAGCGGGCATTTGACCTGGGAATACAAACATCTCCCTTTTCCTCATTTCCACAACACAATGTTTCACACAGATCTTGGACTAGCTTTGTTGGCTGCAGTGAGAATTAAGCCTATGGGCCAGGTCTTGAGAGAGTGTTTATCATTCGGGCCCCTCTACTGGAGGTACGATCCTTCAGATTTTGAATATGAATGTCTTTCCAAGCCAACACATTATACACAAGTTATTCCAGCGAACCTAAGGAGAAGAAGCAGTTTAGATGCCAAGTTGACCGTTTTTTACGTTTTATTGCTTCTGAAAGGTTTTGAAGCTGTTTTGAACAAACTGTGTGTGCCATGGATGGGCATGAGAGGCCGTTGGCACTTGGCTCATATTAATTTGTCTAGAGACTTTATGGAAAAAGAGTTGTATTTTTTGGACACAGAGACTAGCACTAGGGGGCAAAAATATGCAAATTTCATTTAAACTGAGCGGTAAAGAGCATCTCTGGTCTTGCAAGAAAATTGAGGATGAGAGGGTTCTGACAATTTGTTACGAAAAATGGCATAATGAAAAATATGTATGCATTTACGTTAAATGCCACTTAAAAAGAATGAAAGTAAGTTGTGAACTTCTTTTTCAATGACTGCAAAAATCAAGATGCTCCCCAGAATTTTTTCTATCAACTCACAGATCACAAGTCTGAATTTAATTTCACATAACAGTGGATTAAAAAAAAAAAGTTTAAGATGGAGTTTTTTGGAACAAGGATAGTTACAATTGCTTGAAACTGTGCTGAAGAGAAAGCATTTCCACAAAGCTCCTGGTTTTATTTTCATATCCAGGAAACTCCATCTTTTATTGCAGTTCACTAAAAAATGTTTAGGTTTCTTTAGGTGATGAAATTATTCTACCTGGATCAGTTTGTTTATAACAAGATAATAATGTTTAATCAGGGATATGCTTTCATGTTATCTCATCCTTATGTAAGTTTGCATGAGAATATAGATCCATAGAAACCACTAAATCATCTCTTCAGCCACTGTAGTACAAGCCGATTAATTCAATCCAGTAACTGAGCTTGATAGCATGTGTTTAATTAAAGCCTGTCCTTTGAAAGGGTATCATCTGGTGTGGGATTCATCTCACATGGTACCTCTGATTTTTCAATGGTACCTCTGATTCTCAATGATCTTGAGAACTGAATGTTGGATAAAAACATCACTATCCTATCCAGGTCGCAGCCAGACCTGAAACTGAAAAAAGGCGCAGTGAAGGTTATAGCCTTTAGGCATATGTAGAGTAGCCTTATAATTGTTTGCATGATATGAAACCCAGGAAAAACATTCATTATAGTTTCAGTACCAAAAGAGGCTCACTGTTACTAGGCCAGTGAAGACAGTTGTCACCTTTGGCTTTCCATAGGAGAGCCTCAAGGAAAGACAACGGAAGGCAATAGTGACACTCACTAGAACTATAATTGCTTTTTGTTGATCTCTAGGCTCACAGCTCACTTGGGGGTTCTTCATACTTTTTTCTCTAGGGTCTTCTTTCAGTTCTTTAGTATGCACCTTCTGCTCACAGGCAAATGGGTACAGCACTCCCAGCATTTCTGTTCTCTCTTTGACTGATTCCAGATAAAGCATCTTTAAAGGAAGATGAATCTTCCCTCCACTTCCCTTTCTAGTGTGGTATCTACCTTCTCAGCCAGATCTCATTGCTAATGATGGCTTTCTCCTGAGAGAAAATAAAAGTATTTCAGAGAGAGGGGAAAAGTGCATTTATAGTGTTTCATATTCCAAATATATCTTCCAGTATGGCTGTGTTAGCTTTGGTCTTATGGCTGCTGTTTGCTGGAGTCTGGAGGGGAGGAGGTCAGATCTCAGATGCTGCAGCATCTCCCAGAAAAGGAAATAAAATACTTCTGGCCAGCCACTGGTAAACCTCCAGAGGAACAAGAACTTCACGGATAGGGCTGGCTTTTCTCCTGCTACCTCAACAAAGACATGATGGAAACAAGAGGATAATGGAGGAAGGATCCCTGCCTCCAGGGAACACCTATCCTTGTAATTAGGTGCTTCATGTCATTTCCTATAACCACCAGTGGTGATGCCTCAGAGAGTTCTGTGATCCTAGGAAACCGTAGCAACCATAACGGGAGATCATAACACCACTGCACCATAACAAGGTGCTTCTGAATGAAGGTGACTGTGTGTGAGAATGACCCAAATTTATAAAGCGATAGTGCTTGGTGAAGGGCTAGACAGAGAAGAGCAGTCTCCACTATCAAACTGAATGAAGGGAACAAGGGAAATCCTGATTAAACATGGTGAAAAAAAATCATAGTGAGGATGTTTAGGCACTGGAAGAGAGGCCCAGAAGTGGTTTGAGATCTCCATCCTTGGACGTACTCAAAATGACTGGATGAGGCCCTGACATAATTTCAAAACTGGATAAAATTTCTATGCTGGACTTGCTTTGATCATGGCATTGGACCAGAGGCCTTCTGACGTCCCTTCCAACCTTAATTATTCCATAATTCATGAATCCTATGTCCATAATAAGGTGGCTGTCCTTCATTTCTAACCGTGTCCTGGAGGGATGCATAAGTAGCAAGGCCTGTGTCTGAAATCATCCTGCAAAGCATGAATTCTTAGCTCAAGCAGGCCTCAGATTCTAATATTATCTGGTCAATAGTGATAATCAGCTATGAATTAACATTTAAAATAGAAAGCAATTAGCTGACTTGGAGAGAAACCATAACCAGAGAGGAATAGAACAGGTTACTTCATTAGACAGCACTGTAAATTATTCTCACAACAAGGTGCAAGGCAAGGATAAATATGTTGGGGTTTTTTTTGTGTTGACCCTTTACCCAGGCACCATCTGTCTCTCAAAATCTGTTAAGCTCAAAGTGGCTTACTTTGATCTGATCATCTTGCAAGGCTATTCATTGTAATTGCCAGCTATGAATCACCACCTAAATGGTTAGTCATCCACCTGCCCATCAATCTAAGCAGACGTCACATTAATCATTCTGAACCCAAAGGACATGCATTAAGCGTTCCTTCAAACCACTGAATAAATATGAATATGGGGGTGGACTAGAGGGCTAAAGTTTAATTCCATCTCCCACAATGATTGCTTTCTGAGCAAAGGTGCCCAAAAGTGCTAGTATGAGTACTACTCCTAAATGCCCCTGAGGATGCCTGGTCAGTACAGAGTCAACTGAAGGGATCAAACCTTCCCTTTGGGACCACCAGGCAGCAGTTCATTACAGGACCACAGTCTTCTCTCAGTACCCATCTCCCACACCCAGACGTGTTCTGGTAGAAAGTCACCTTCGTTGCTGTGACTCCAGTAGGTCGCTTCAGACTGAGGTCCTGCCAGAGAGAGAAGAATGAGAAATCCAGGCACGGTGAAAGGTAGCAACTGGTCTGAGGGTCCTTCGCCACCCCACCTTCCTTTTCACTACACCTCTGCTGTTGTGAGCGTGACTCCAAAGCGCTCCACAACAAAATCACAGAGGCTTGAGGTGGGCTGATTGCATTCATGGCCTTCCTCTCTAGTGGTTAGTTCTGGTCCTTTGTGGCCCAGAAGAAAGGAGCAGCATTTGCTTCCACCCCAAAATGTGTGCTGAATCTTTATAACTAGTCAGAACTGTTCTAGCTTCTCAAACAGTTATATATGATAAAAAAATTGCACTGTTGTGATCTTAGAAACAAAACTTCAACATCCCAGCCTGGCAGGTGCTGCAGAACTATCCACCTGTTACCAGGTCGTATGTAATTGCTGCCAAAGACTCCAGCAAAAAAATTAATTGCAGACCAGTTAAGCAGGCTAATTTTTTTAGGGAGAAAAAGAAACTCAACAATGTTCCATAAAATAGTGGTGTGATGTAGGCTATTGGTGAAAAAAAAAGTTCCACCTGAGCTTCATTTTTGTTTCCTTTGAGCCTTGCAGATTTTTTTGACTACATCCCTTCCCTACCTTAGGAGGAGTAAACACTGATACGGCATCTTTATAGAAATGTTTGATTCGATTTTTTTATCTAATGGCAACGTGACCATCTTTGGCCTGAGAGGTTGGCTCTACTGGGAGTCTTGTAAAGCCATACTAGTAGGGCAAGAGCCGGCTCTAGGACATACATATAGTTGCTCAGTGATGTACTTTATTAACAAAAAACAGACAAAGACTCACTCCTATCTCTCTGAGAGTGTTAGCATTCCTCGTCTGCAGATCCCCAGGTCTGTCAGTCCAGTGGTCGCTGTGCTTAGGCCATTCTGTTTCTTTGCTTCCACTCACGACTGCACTTAATCCTTCCAAGGATCTGGAGAGGCTTGACCCATAGGCTTCTTCACAGCATTTACTATTAAATCCAGCATTTACTGTCCCTCTGCCCTTGAGGGACACCCTAATCCTTTGAAAACTTTCAAGGTATGATGTAAAGCATCACCTTACATTAGTTTAAGTTCTATTATGGAAGGGACAGGATTTTTGCCCCTAATATTAGACATCTAATACATACACATATGCAGTTGAGCTTATCACCCTCAACTTCATTTATAGGCAATGATTCACCCAAATGAGGGTAGATTTCAACTGTCCTATTTTAGTTGTCTCTTTTTGATGAACTGTTGCCAATACCTTATGGCCTTTCCTATGTCTCTACTGGATAGAGAGAGAGGCCAGGGCTTCAGAAACTACATGAAGGTGGACTACACTGCAGAGTGAGACACAGCGAGACCAGTGTCTTGAAATTTAAAGTCTGCATAGCCAGTTCCCTTTTGCTAATCTGGACATTGCTTGAAAGTCCCTCTTGCTCCTCTGTAGCTTACAATAAGATTGAGTAAGTCTTCATGAACTTTTCCACAATTTGTACTGCCATTCATAACCAAAGATGTTTAGAGTCCAAAGTTATTCTCCAGTTACCTCCAACTGCAGCACAAAGATCTGAAACATGGCACAAAGGTGCTTAAAGTGTAGGTGGAACTTGATGAATTCATCACTGAAACCTATTTTCATAGAGCAAAAATCAGTCTGTTTCAAAGGCCATTGAGATCTATATAAACCTTTTTCATTTATTTCATTTGCCTTTGGATGAGGTTTTCGGGGAGTAGAAAGTTGCATATGAGCAAAGCAAGAACTTAATTAGGGTTATGTAGTCACAGACTACTGAACACCATGATTATTCTATAGTCGGAGATAGGTATTCTATACGTGTTGTCCCTCTGCTCCTCACTTGTTAACACATTCACGTGAGAGATGTTCTCTGGGGACAGAGTATGGCAGCATCCCAATAGTCTTACTTCCAGCTTCCATTACCATGACAGGTCATTTAATCCTACTCATCTTATCAGACCTGTCCTTTTTACCTACATTACTACTATTATAGTTCAGTATTACATCAAGAAGCCCCACATGAATGGGCCCCTTTGTTCTAAGCACTGTGTAAATGGATCAAGCTTTCTTCCTCTCTGCTAATAAGACATGACATTTCTTCCAAAACCTGGTTTTTAATGTCGCTAAAGGCTCTTTCTTCAGTCCATTTCTAATTGATGGCTACAAGAAATTAGCCAGCAGCCAGTGTCTAGCATTAGTAATAGCAATACAAAATTGATGTCTATTTTATCAAAAGCAAACCTTTTCTGCATGTTTTCATCCTTCTTTCCGTCTCTTTCATTCTTTCTGTTGTTCTTCTGAGGAGGAGGAGGAGAGGTTTTTAACTATTTTTATGATCAGATGTGGGGTTTAGTGATTTTTAGGTGTGAACTGAAAGTTTGAGAACTCCTTGGTTAGGTGATCCAATCAGGAAAGAAAAACTATCACCCACTGACTTCTCTCCATCCCATCACCTGAATTCTTTCTCTTGACTGTTCTAAAGCAATCCTGCTGAGAGCAGTGCCCACACTCTGTAGGCACAACTATGCTGGTAAATCGGGTTTGAGCACATGTTCAGAAACTGTGATTATTCACAGTACGCAAAGTACAAAGAACTGAAAAGGGTAATTCTGAGAGAGTAACTGTTTGCAAGAAAAAGACAGACCAAGGGTCAACACGGAGAACTGAGCTCTCTGCTCAGCAGCAGGGGTAAACTTTGTCATCTCAAGCAACTAAAGTTACATAGAGGTGAAGCTGATAATTTGTATTCCCGGGGCTCTTTGTGAAGCTTTAACCACTGATGATAGGCTGTACACATCTTTGGGCTGTTACAGGCAAGTGCTGTGAATTTCAGGTCACAGATGTGCTAATGCTGACTCTAGGACATGGTACTGAGTCTACAAATGTTTAATGGATAGAGGTAGTTGCTCTCATGGAGATTAAAAACCCGGTTTGAAGTTGCTATTTTGCTTTACCTTTTTCTATTACTCTTCTGCTGTGTAATACCTTTTTTGGTGTCTTTTTTAACATATTATAGCAGTCACAGACGGTTTTCTTTTTTTCTTTTCTGACTTAAAGCTAAGCTAGCATTTTGTTTCTGAGCTCAATTGTAAGAGATAAATTTGAGCTTAACCTTTTCTGCTTGCGCTTTGGTCCCATCCTAATTGCAGTGAATTATTCTGTCATTAAGAAATGCTTTCAGTCACCCCTATAAGTGCAGAGTCTATTCCATGTGCCCAGTCCATTAGGAATGGCTTCAGCTGTACAAGAAGACAGCATTTTTGTTACTATTTTTTATCCTTTCTCAAAGCTTGTAAGCAAACCATATCATAAAAGCCATTTGGACAACTGCTTGTTTAGACTTACATCTTTATCTCCAGGTGACTCTTTTTGACTTGATTGGTTTGAAGCACAAATGATAAATCTAATCTGGCTTCACTGGCTGAGTAAGTATCTGCTCACACAAGTTGCTCAGAAACACAAAAAGCCCACCGGGTGACTCCCCCTTTTCATGACCCAGTGAAATGCTGCTCTAGGAGAACCTGGGATATAAGAACTCACAGGACTGCCAGTCTACTATTAACGTCTTTAGCAAAGACTGTGCTGTACACAGAGATTTACTTTCTGCTTTTGCACCAGAAATGAAGAAATTCACCTCTTTGAAGGACTTAAGTGGATCACAGGCTCTCTGAACAAGGGTGAATTTCACTCCAGCAGAAAGGGGGTAAAACTTTGTCTAACAATATCTCAGCATTTGGTGTCATCTGGGCAGAAATGAGCATTTGAGAGGCAACATCCCTCTGCAGACCAAGTCCCATGTTCTTCACGGGACAATTTCCCATGGCAGTGGTTACCCCTCTGACACTTGACATGTTGCTTATACCATTTGCCTTAGGTGCCCAACGTTTAGTTAAGCTGGTTTTGTACTCAGGAGCAAGATGGAACAAGGACTTATTCATTCCACATATCTAAGTCACCTCCTTAGGGGAATCATGTCTCTCTCTCCATTGTGTATTGAAAGCATAAATAATTGGCCAAGACTCAGTATCAAGCTTTCAGACGAGATGCATCTCCCCTTGTATGTACTCTGGCACATGTATTTGCCTTTGGGTGTATATTATATCTCCCCTAAATCCAGAATCAGAAATATATATCCCTTTGCCACTCCAGGTAGAACCATGATAGGTTTGCAAATAGTGGGCATCCAGGAAAGTGCAACACCATGACACATCTTTCCACTGTTTCTCATGTTTCAACAGGAGCCAGTGAGATCAGTTTGATGAGACAGTGAAAGTCAGCAGTCCAGGCTGGCTTCTACTGTAGTAGTATATGACTGTCAGCCCATCCTGACTCTGGCTATCTCATGTAACTATCTCATTTAAACTGACCAAACCCCATCTTGAAACTAGTCGAGGCATGTTGTACCTACTACTACATAATGATAGGCTCTTTCAGAAATCCCCTGCACTGTTGTTTAACCACATTATTCTCATTCTCATCTCAAATTCATTCATGATGATCATACTCCTCCTGGCAGTGCTGTCTTTTAATTTCAATTCTTCTTTCAGTGGATGTTCACTCTTTCCCTTCTCCATGCAAGCAGTCCTATTCCCTCATAGCCTTTATTTTTATGGGGTCTGTCCCTGTCCCCTCCCACCCCCCATTAAGGTAAAAAACATTATTTTATATTGAAGAAAATCATTGATTCAGAATCAAAAGAAATAAACCCAGTTTGTCACTCTCCTCACCGTACTATAAAAATCTGCATCTACTTGTCTTGAAAGTCAGATCACACATAGCTGAGAAAATAACTAAAGAAAGAGATCCTCAGGTCCAATTTGCCCAATCTGTGCCTTCTAGAAGGGCTCTGATAGAAAACCCACATTTCCAGGTTCAGGATTCCCCTGACAAGGCACTAAGGAGGGCAATTGCAAAACTGTTTTCCAGGTTGATACTCACAAACCTGAAATGGAGTGTATTTCATGGACAAAGCTAGTGATGGGAGGGGATTTTCGGGTGACAGACCACAGCACTGCAGAATTTCTAAGTAGTAATTCTACAGACTATGGGTCTGTCTAAGTCCTTGAAGGCCCACAAAGAAATGGGAGAATTGAAACCATCTGAGAGAAAGAGTGCAGATACCCCCTTCCCATATCCTCTTTATGAACTGTTGTATGTTTTAACCCTCAGGCCATAATTCCTGTTCATCTAGGACACCTAATACTGACAATTTGTGGTTTGGGTGAGAAATACCTCTGCTACTAGAGCTCATCAACTCATTTGAGCACCCATTAGATAGCATGTTGGAGCTCATCTGAAGTGGTATTGGGGAGTGTGTGTTCCTCATGTTTTGAGTAGACATCACGCTGTACCTGAAGACAAGCCCCAGGCTTTAAAAGGAATGGAGAAAAGCAGTGGCTGTGCACCTTCGGACAGTTTGTTCCAACACCATCTTCCCTGCAGTCCCAATGGTGATTATAGATACACCCAGGATGGCTTTGACCTACCTCGCTCAGGTGCTGATAGCTGAGAAGCTGTGTCAGCATGGTTTTCATACAGGCTGTGCAAGCTCATCCCAGCACTTGTACAGTTGCCATGGTAGCTGATCCATGTTGAGGTCTACTCTACAACAACATCACTGCTCTTAATACCCAAGCTTTAGCCTGCCAGGGTAAAAATGGGGATAAGAGCACTCCTTTACTTTTGAGGGATGCAGTGAAGATAAGTACATTACAGATTGAAAAACATTCAGAGTAAGATATCAATATTGTCTAAATTTAGCTAAATTTATAATCCAGACATCTAAAACAGAGCTAGTTGTCTAGACTCACTTTATAACTAATAAAAGGAAATAGGTATTTTTCATCTGACCACAGTATCTGGCCTACTGTGGACATCTGCTTTAGGAGGAGGTAAATCATACCCTTTGACCATACTGACTGGCTCTCTCTTGGTCAGGAAGAGAGCTATGGGTCAGAGAGCTATAGGTGTAATATCTACATTATGTTATTTATGACCCCACCTTCTAAACAAATGTGGTTTTGGCAAAGGAGGCTCTGGATTGATATAGAGGTTGTATGTAAAAATGCTCTTTTTTCCAAGCTGACTTGATTTCAGGTTGGCAGCAAAATGTCAACATCCTTACCAAGTGCCATGAGTACAATTACTCATTGACTGTCCAAGAAGCTGAGCCCAGATTCATCTCACCTAATTTTGTAGGCTTACCTAGCTGCCTAGGTTAGGGGATCTGAATTGCTCTTGTCTCTACAGTAAGCAGAGATCAACAAGAATATCCAGAAATTGGTCTAAATGTTTCATTCTAGGTTCTGACTTTGAGACTTCTCTGCCAGTGATTTGTCAGCAATTGGCTACAGTCTATGTTAGCAGTATCTCAAGCCTTCCCTCCCACTGTGTTTGAGGCTAGGATTCCTGTCACTTGTCTTTCTCTTGCTTATATACATATCTGAGATAGAGTTCCTGGGTTCTCTCTATGGTCCATGCAAAAAAATATGCTCCTAAATTTCAAGATTCATCTGGCCTATTTGTAAGCTCCTGCTTGAGGATGCCCTTCTGTTGACTGTAGAGTAGCTCTCCACTGCCTATACCAGATTCTCACAGGGTCTTGTGTGTCTGTGTTGTAGACATAAATGTTTAGTTAGATGATCTGTGATTCTTCATGTACAAGGGAAGCAGGAGCAGCTATAGCCCCTGCGATAGGTCTCTCTAAGACCTCCATCAGGTGCTTGATTCAGTTGCATAGGCATTTATTGCCATTTGAAATGCTCTGGGGTATTTAAGAGATCAGATATGAGACATGAGATACGTGAAACCCATGCTTTTCCCAGAGTGCAGTACCCAAGAGAATACCAAGTGAACTAGATGCCCATGGTTAGGCAGCTGAATCAAGTCCTGCATGTTCCAGTGGCTTGACACGTATCATGATTTGTCTCAGTGCTGTCTAGAGTCCCTTTACAGAGGACACCTGAGTATTCTAAGTGTTCATATTCTTTCCTTTTTTTTTCACCAGGTCCGTTCTGCTGCCAGGAAAAGATGGCACCGCTGGCAAGACCATCACTCCCTCCGAGTGCGTGTGGCACGTGCCATGTCTATCCCCACCTCTCCGACACGAATCAGCTTCCATAGCATCAAACAGACCGCAGCTGTGTGATATGCCCTGCACAAACACGCAGCACCTGGTGGCCTTCAGGGTTCTTCTTTCTTCACTCTCCCCAAGCCCCTTTCTTCAAACTTTCTTCCTTTATTCTGCACTGCTCTCTTTCACAATGAGGTGCCCATCATGTTTTTGTGGACTTTCATCTCCCGTATTTGTGACGCTGCTTTAAGGCAACCAGGCAAAAGCCTATTGGAGTAGGTGGTGGCAAAACAGATTCAAAGAAGAAAGAGATTCAGCACAGACTGCACCTTGTGGAAGTTCACAACACAAAGTGTCAAACAGCACACTGGCAGGAACAATCAATTTTTTTCTCCTTTCTTTTTTTTGTTTTTCCCTTCTGTATTGTGGTGAACAAAGACTGTTTTTAACATACTGCCTATCTCACCCTGTACATTGATTCCCAATGATTTCAACAGTTTGGTGTATAGATAGCCCATCTCTTGTTTCTTTGTAAAAATTTCTTCCCTGCAGAACTGTCGTTTAAGAACACGTGACAGCAAGAAAAAGAGCATCTGAAAGTTGGTGTGAAAAATCCAAATTTATCTACCTTCCCCATTTCTCCCTTTGATAGGCTGGGAGTTGGCCAGGGCATCGCTGGACTGTTTAACACAGGGCACGTTGCCTTGCAAGAACCATGCCCTGTTCATACACAAAATTTTGTAAAGGATAGCAATATCTCTAGATAGCTCTACAAAATATCCTTATTCCTCTTAGCCCCACGCTTTCAACACAATGTAAGTAGCCTTTGGAAAGTCTTTGGTTTTTTTCAGCTAAGAGGATTGCGTTGGGGAAGGACAACAGAACATGTTTTCTGGGTTTAAAAAATATAAAAGGGAAGGACTGTAAAAATAATAATGAGAAGAGGATGTTTGCATTATGAGGATAGTGCTACATGCTGCACAAAGATTATCGAGCATTTTGAACTAGAGCAGATGTATCTACTGGGCTTTTTATGTGATGTTAAAAAATTCTGTATATTTTCAATAATAAACACTATTCTGGGTTGGTTTCAATAAAACCGGGCATCATTTTCTTTACTCTGGAAAGGAAGAGGACACCTATCTTGAGAATGTTTTCGTATCTAAGATCAGGGGAAGAAATCCTGTTTGATAATGAGCCAGTAAGAAGAACAACCTCATGATAAGATCTGAGCAAGAGGGCATTTAAATGCAAGATGAATTTCCTCCCTTCTCAGCTCATGGTGTTATACTGGATCTCTGTCCCTCTGCACTCCCCTTCCCCCCATTGGGCTTTGCAACAGCAGAAATTAAAAAGCAAGTTGTATAATATATTCTCCATCACCTATATCTTATCTCACCAGTGCTGGAGTAATTTGCTCTTTCCACTCTAGCATGCTTATTCTGAATTTTCTTCACATGTTTTAGAGGGCTTTCCAGCACAAGCTGGATTTAAATCTCCAGTTTTAAATTGGTCTCTTTCTAGTTTTCAGGACTCCACATGGCTGGAAAATATCTTGGAAGACACTCATGTTAATCCTCTGCTTTTGGAGGCATCCTGTCCTAACAGCTCGATCACATTCAACTTTGAGCTGATTGGCAATGCACAGCAAATTTAAATTAACGAATTAAAATGTTGTAACTTTTCCCTCTCCTAACTCTTATTTGGATTCATGTGCCTCAGTGAGATAACTGAGGGAGGAGAGAGAAGAGAGATTTGAGATTCTGTCTAGTTAGACCTGTCATCTCTGCCAAAGAGGAGGAGCACAGGGAAGAGTCTTCACATAGCCTTCCATGTGGCATGCCAACCAGTATGATAGATCCCAGCATGGCAGAGATACAGATAAGATTGGAAATGTGCCTGCCTATGCCACTCACTGCTGTCAATGCCCTGAGTTCTGCAGAGTGATCCAGACCGTCTTCATGGTGGCTGGGAAACAAAAGTGTCTGATGAGAGAGGACTGTGTCAGTGCTTTTATTCATCGCATGCATCACAATAGCGATGCACAGCCTCCTGGCGTTTTGTATTTGAAGGGACAGATATATCTACAGGTTAGAAATCCGTGGATTGGGTACCACTGTGTTTGCTTTGTCTCTAGGCCAGTCTGGGAAGAAAAAGGGATTTGCAATGCAGCAGATACTGTCAGAAATTGCAGATTATTGCTACCAGGAGTGTATTTTCACAAAAAATAAAATCCTTTTTCCAATTAGTATTGGCCCAAAGCAGAGATTTTCAGTCCTCCAGCACTGGGCCCTGCTTCAAGCCAGCCTGGTGGACGTACAGTATTAATGGGATACTGCTTATGTTAATTTTGAAGTGATTGCCATGCTAACATACACTATCTCTACTTGTTTTGCCATGGAAGCTTTCTGAAGTCTGTCGTGCCTGAGGTACTGAGAGCCACGACCCATTTTCTCTAGAGCACTGTGATGAAAAACCAGCTTGAATTTCTACCATCAGCCTTGTAAGAGCAAGATTTCAGGCCATCCCCAGAACAGCAAAAAAAATTATTTTCAGCGTGGCTTTTTTTTGTCTTAGCAGAGAGTGCAGAGCAGGGGAGAATGATGGCCATAGATAGGTGTGTAACTCTGAACACAGCATATTTGGGAGGGGTCATATAGGCCAGAATTTGAGAAAAAAAGGCAGGGTATTGGTTATATCAGGCAGTCCTAGGGGGTGACTGCTTTGTGGCAGCTAGTGGAAGGAATATCATTTACACCAGCTGAGACCGGATACATGAGGCTCAATCCAAAACTCTTCATGTTATATACAGTGAGCTCTAGCTTTTCTGCACGTGGCTGCCCTGCAGGCAACGTGTGACTAGTTTGTAGGCTGCCTAACCTGTCAGTGGGCACCAAACCCTCCCGGTTGGCAACAAGAAGTGAATATCTGTGTCCTGGAGCTCATGTTCTGGTTTCTCTGGAGCCACAAGCTGAGGCACACGATTTGTGGGCCCTCTGTATTTGCAAGGTGGTCACCATCAGTCTATTTTCTAGGCACAAGTTTCAAGCCTCTGGAAGGACTTTTACTGGTGTCTGTAGAATTGGTGTCAGGCTCACATTTGCCTTCTCAGTATCCCTTTCTGGTTCCCAATAAAGAGGCAATTTAAGAATTGCCTTTCCCTTTCTCTCCTCCACATCATGGACCAGGCAGACCACAGGGCAATCAAGACCTCCTGATGAAAGCTGCCATAGAAACAGGGAGTGGTAAGTAGCCTCCATGGAAATAGTGCTTTGAAGGCTGTTTCTCTTTCCCCCAAGCTATCAACTGATCAATATCATCCTTAAGTTCACCTGTCTGCCTGTATCCTTCATTTGGTTTTATTAGGTGCAGTAAGATCCTACTCAATACCATAACTACGAGTCAGTATAGCCCATGTTAGCTGTGAAACCAACCTGCCCTTCACATTTCAGGGTTGAAGAGCTAGGATGCATCCTGCGTTTTCCTCACTGCTGTGGACATGCACCCAGCTCTGAAGTACACGTGCCATGAACAAACACAGCAACACTTTCACTGAACTGGTTTCTTCTCCCTATAGTGGGGTATATTCTTTTTCTTAATAGACACAGAAGACAACGTTGTGGGCACAGCTGCATCTGCCCTTGGAGTGCTTAGCCAGAGTGACTGACTATTATCCTTGTGCTGTGAAGCCTGCCTTTTGTCAGAAGAGACTTCCCAGTACTGTAGGGAAGGGATCATCTTAGTCACGTGTGTCTCCATGACGCCTAGCACCATATAGTTCGCAGCCACAGCTGGAGTCTCAGGAGCAGTATAAGTAACCAGGGTGACTGTCACTGGAAGGGGGAATTGTCCTGTAAATGGAGCAAAAGTATGATCTAGGCACAAGATACTATTCTTCCAAAGACCATTCTAGAGGGACTCACTTGACTTTATGTAGCTCTTCACAAGTCTCAGCTGGAGCTAGTTCCTTCTGTGATCATTGAAGAACTGCTCGATACAGTCAATGGAGTCCAAGGTATGAATCATCTGATCCTCAAGTAGATGTCTATGGGAATTGCACCCAGCACCTATTTTTTCCCTTGACCTTAAAGGCCACCTGAGTTACTGGCTTTTGTAGAGACAGACACGGTGCAAAATTTGATAGCATGCATCGCACACCAGTGACATGGACTGGGATATTGTAGCCAGTAAGAAACAAGGGGGTGGTAACGAGTCCTTTTTGTGCTCTTCACAAAAGCTACAGAGTCCAGGTACCAGCACTGGAATTGAAGAATTGCCAGATCTGTCTAGCCCTGATCTAGATGCTGTTAGCCATGCGTCTTTCTAGTCCCATGGTGTGCCTACAGAAAGAAGTTAGTGTTATCTAGACCCTGTGAAGTGGACAACCAAACTTTTGAAGGACTGTGGTGTAATCCATATACCTGACCTCAAATCTATATTGTCCAGATCAAATCCAGACATCTAGCAGGTCTGAGTAGAAAAGAAATTTGGCAGCTGAAGAAGTGAACTAATGTCTCCGACAATAGACATTCAACCGCAGGGTTTGCTTTCACAAAGTCCTTTAGAGCTTAGAGTCATTGACCTCACAGTAAACCACTGGAATATATGGATGCCAGGGCACCAATGTTGTACCGGTGTTTTCAGGGCTATTTCTGGGATGCCCTGTTTTCCCTCACAATAAATATTCACTAAACATTTAAGATCAATAAATAGATATATACACCTAAATGTGGTCTCTGTCTCAGTAAGTCAGGTGTCTGATCTCCCATTACACTTGGTGCATACCTAAGCAAATTGTGCAGTGAATTCTGCAAAGCTCCTTAGCTGGCATTCAGGAGGCCTCTGCTTCAGGAGGAGCTCTTGGCCTCGCTGGATGGAACACAACTCTTGGCCTTGCTGAAGGCTTGATTCAGTTGCCTAAATGTAGGCTTCTAGTATCATTTCAGATGCCCCAGGAATCCCAGCTGCCTTCTAGTTGTCAGTCCAGAAAAGCAGCTGTATGGCCTGTGCAGATGTCCCACTTTCTCTAAGCTCTTTCAGATGGCAATAGACACTTAGGGGTGTCTTGTACACTTGTACACTTCCTCAGCTACTTCTCTGATCTTCCCCTAGGGAGAAATCAAGTTGGACAGGGTCAAGTCAGCTAATCCAGGATCCTGCAAATAAGCCTCTCTCAGCTACAGACAGAGTGTAGGGAGACCTAGTTAACCAAGGAAGCGAGGAAG
Source organism: Haliaeetus leucocephalus (assembly GCF_000737465.1). NCBI lineage: Eukaryota > Metazoa > Chordata > Aves > Accipitriformes > Accipitridae > Haliaeetus > Haliaeetus leucocephalus. The sequence goes on along the minus strand of NW_010972436.1, from coordinate 25,415,263 downwards.
GACTATGGTGGGTTTTCTTCCAGCCATGAGTTCGATGCAAAGTGTGCTGAAGCCAGTAAGATCTGCACTGCCTAAAGAAATGAGGCTACGAGGGGCTCTCTCCTTTGTCTGCTATTAGGCACGGTTCAAGGGTAAAAATATGATACTCTTTATTTTACTAGTACAAACAATTTGAAGAAGATAAAAATAACCTTTTTGACTCTGCAAGTTCTCATCCACAGGAGTTTGGAGGATGTTCCCAGTTCACGTAACTGATAGCAATGATGATACTCTTGTCTCTGCCGTACTGTATAGTCCCACTGGTGGAGAGCTGACTTCTGTCATCAACATTTGGCACATCCAAGCTGGGATGACAGAACGCTCACCATTCCTCAAAACCCCAGCCAAGGTGGCTGCTGATGCCATCCAAAGGCATGGTGTGGGATCAAGTCATGGGGCTGCTGAGAACTGAATTCATTTGAATTAAACTATTTGGAAATCATCCCAGGAGAAAAATACCTGAGAGCAAAACAGATAAGCAAAAGCTTCCATTTTCCCTGGTTAGCCTTTGATAAAAATGCTGGCTGAGCTGGAGGTGAGCTACACACTCTCATCTCAAGAAGGCAAGCATTTCCAAATTTGCATTGGCACATCCGAGTAAGCCTATGGCTGCCTAAGGCACCCTTCAGGGGTCACCCCAGCTCAGAGACCAAAACCTTGGCTGGACAAGAGGGCAGGAACAGGAGCATGTGGGGAAGCGCTGGCCTAGGTGCGCTTCTGGGCCAAGGTCCCTGGGTTTCTACAGGGAGGAGCTCCCGTCTCTGATGACAAATTTGCCAGTCAAACCCAGCTTCTTACCTCATTTTCAACTACACCTTCACAGGCTGGAGCCATGTCTCTGAGAGAGTTGTCTCCTCCCTGCCTTCCGCACCAGCCATGTCCCCCAGCAGTGTTTGGCCTCCAATGGCACTGTCCATTCCCAAGGTCCGGGGGGGCTGCGAGGGATTTTCATGCTGTCTTTTAAGAGTGACTTAATGATTTGATGACTATTCAGGATACCTGTGAGCAGAGCTACCGAGGTGATCCAGGGGAGTCCCTTGGCCTCATGTGTCCTCTCAGGAAGGTGAGGACCAAGTGGCTGAGGAGCAACCCTGTGGAAAAGCACCCAGGGATCTCGGTGGATGATGAAGTGAAGCCAAGCCAGCTGTGTGCCCTGGCAGCAAAGGCAGCTAACAGCAGCCTGGACTTAAGGGAGTTGATTATTCCCCTCTACTTTGCGCTCATTAGACGACAGTTTGGGCCCCCACAGTGCAAGACATTGATAAACTAGAGCAAGGTCAGCTGCGGGCCATGAAGATGCTCAGCTCTGGAGCACTTGCCATGTGCAGAGAGGCGAGGAGAGCTGGTTCAGCATGGGGAAGAGGAGGTTTTGAGGGACCTAATAACAGCCTGCCGGTACCTACAAGGAGGTTACTGAGACCACAGACCCAGGCCTTTCACAACGGTGCGTGGCAGGAAAGCTAGAGACAACAGACAGGAGTTGAAACAAGGAAGGGTCAGATCAGCTGTAAGGAGAAACTTTTTCCTCAAGACAACAGTCAAGTAACGGGACTGAGGATGTGCAATCTCCATCTCTGGAGATTTTCCAAGACCCAACTGGATAAAGCCCTGAGCAACCTGGTCTGCAATCATAGCTGAGCCTGCTGTGACCAGGGCATTGGACCAGAGACCTCCTGAGGTCCTTTACAACCTGAATTATCCTGTCATCCTAGTAGTAATATAGTCAATCATTCCACTAACACTACAAAAGAATGAATATGAGTGTTTTGGGTGCTGTATTTTTTTCAAGTGCACCTCAGGTTTCTTGGAAATATGCTGATACTCCCTGTCTTCAAAAAAAGCTTGTTTCGCTTTCTCCTGGCAAGGGTGCAAAGATGAATGAAGTCATCTCTTTAAGCAAAACTATCTCCTTTACATCGGCATGCCTTTTAAAGCACCGTGTCTCTTTCAGCAAAATAATCATTCACAGCACAGATCTGGGATGATTCAGATGTGGGTTTTGGATCAGCAGGAAAAGTCTCAGCCTATGCCAGGAAAATGATTGTGGCTATGATGGACTGACAAACTCTGTGTGTGTCTGTGTGTGTGTATGTGTGTGTTTATATTCCAGTGTACGCACATGTCTAATTGCAAGTGTGTGTGTGTGAAGAAAACTGGTCAAGTCACTTTTGATTTATAGCATATTATGTACGAAGAAAACAAGGCTTCTTGTTTTCAGTGAATCATTATGGAAATGAACATCCAGGAACCCTTAAGTACTTGAAACAGAATTCATAAGAGCACTTCCAGGAAAATGCTTTCAGCGCTAAGTGTTGCAGCTAATGCATGTGCCAACTGGCATCTGAGAGCAAGTGTAAGCTTACTTTGGATCTGGACTAATTGCTTCCTTCTGACACTATTTAAATCTTTTCACCCTCCTCCTTTGCAATAAATCTCCAGTCCCAGCCTGCAGTGGAGACGCCACATTGCCTCCTCCTGACTATTCCCCGAGGGAGTCAGTGATGCTGCACTGCAGTTCCTTGGATGTAGGGATGTCAGCTTAGGGATTGGGTTTGATACAGAGGAATCACTATGGACACTTGTATCAGATGGCAAATTTCATTTTAAATGCATGGTTCCCTAGCCTCCTCTGTCATCTTGTGCTTCCAGACTGAGCTCCAACCCCTAGGAGATACCAGTAAGAATCCCCTGCATCTGGCACAGAGGGTCATCAAGCATTCCGGTGGAGCACACATGGACAGTACTGGCCATCAGACCACAGTAGCACAGGTTTCAAGGCTAAAATGTCAAAGCACAAGGAACGAACATAATGAAGATTTGCCGTTCTTAACAGTCACCTGGAAAACCTGTCAGCAGTCTGCTGGAGGATGAGGAAGAGAGAGACACCAGACCAAGCCCACCTACATGATGGAAGAAGGAAGGATGTGCCTCCAGGGCATAGAGCTCAGTATGGCTTAAGGACCAGAAAGAGAAAAAGGGAATCTCACTCCGTGGTCAGGTGGAGGTCCGATTTCAGGTGAGGGTCACAAGGATGAACACAGCAAACAGGCAGTGTCCCCTGGAGAACTCTTCCCAGTGTGTGGAAAAGCTCAAGGGATGCCAAGGCTTCTCCTCAGAGTAAGGTCACTTCTTGCTAACTCTCTTCAATGAAGCATCCTGAGATGAGCAAGTATGAGAAAGAAGATTTTGGACATCCTTTTAAAGCCTCACACTTGAACAGAGACTCAACTCATTGAAGCTCCCACATCTCTAGAAGAACTTCTCCTTTCCTGCCAGGTCTGGAGGGGCTGGAAGCAAGTCCCTCAACCCCTTTTGCACTATGAACATCTTAGCACTGACTAACAGGGTGATGCCTTGGATGATTTTCTAAGTGTCACCTGTTTAATAGACAAAGAAGTCTTGCAGCAGGCTGTTTGGGGGATGGATCATCGGTAGGTTTGGGCTGAGGCAAATGGTGCTGTTTTCCTGGCTGCCCCTTGACTTGCAGAAAGATTTCCTTACAGCACGTGAAGACAACTTTGCTGTCCCCAACACCGAGCATTTGACTGCAGTGTGCACAGAGATGGAGATGTTCACGGCACCTTACGTGGTACATAGCTATGACTTCCAGCAGTACTCATCACCTTGGCTACATATTACGCCATTGGTAAAATGCTCTGCAATGCGAGAAGGTGATGTGCGCAAGTGAATGGGTCTTGGGTAGAAAATGTGTTTCAATGCTGGGGCTGAGTCACTCAGGACAGTGTGGAGCAGGAGGCTGGGCAGAGAGGAGTTGTGAAGGGATGTAGCCAGCTTCTGGCCACCCTTTGGTCAGCCTCACTGTTTTCTGCAGTGTTTGTGCCTACTTCTGCAGAGGGCCACCACAAGGCTTTTTTTTTTAGTCTATGGAGAGAAACAAAGCACTTTGGGGATTACAGTCCTCTGAGTTTGCCAGCCAGAAAATGATATTTCCCTATGTGGAAAGGATATTGTCGGTTCATGAATGTGAAGGATTCACATAAATCCTTCAAATTTTCATAGACCAGTTCACTTTATTCCCTTTCTCATTTAATGCCACAGAGCTATGGCAGATAACAAGCATCTCAGGAGAAACTTTTGGAAAAGAAATAGAGCATATCTATAAATTATGAACTGATGGCAAAATATGTAGTTAAAACAAAAACCTGCATCATCTGGATAGTCCTGTTGGAATCTGGACTGGTTTCTTAAGTTTCTCCACTTGCTAATTAGTGTAGTAGAAAGAAAATATTTCTGATTAGTATAATTACCATAGAGCAGTGCTATAGTGACCCTAAGCTATGAGAAGCCAAACCTTTAAAAAAGAACTCATTAAACTTTAATGAGTTTCCCAGGTGCTAATGAGCAAGCCAGCTTCCATGAAGGCTATCTGTGCTCAGCAGTCTCCAAAGGCTCTGAAATGAACCCTCCGACCCTTTTGACACATCTTTCCTCTGCGCTCCCAGGCTGGAAGGGGTCATGTCAAAGGCTGAACCAATTAATTGCACTCTGGATATTGGCATATGTCAAACGAGTGATTCAGTCTTCTGAGGTGGAAAAATGACAAATTATAAAGCTGCTGGCAAGGTCATAAGAAACAGTACCAGCACCCTGCAGGGATGCTTTCCTCAGGGTCCAGCAGTATTGTGTTGATTATTGGCACTGTGGCTAATGAGCTGCCCCATCCAGGCTGTGCAGGGAATAGCGGTTAACTTGGGTCATCCCAATCCTGGCCGGCCGCATCCAGCCTGAAAGCACATTTAGACAGTAGAAATTCTGCATGTCCTTCAGCTGGCTTGCCTGTGATTTAGTAGTTGACTCATTTTGACCTTGGGGATGCTCGCTGATTGCTGACTTACAGCTCAGCGGTTCAGCCAGAGGCTAACCCATCAGGTGCCCTGCCAACCGGTGGGTCCTGACACATTCACTGATCACCTCCCATGTCTGAAACAGAGATTGCTTCTTCCTAGCACAAGGGTGAGGCAACTCAGGAGCAGTATGCAACCAAAGTAATGCAGGCCACAAGGCCAGTCCAACTGCTCGTTTGTGAGATCTGGTGATTACCATGGTTTCAGAGCTCCCAGGGATCCCAAGAGCAGCCTTTCTTTAACAAAAGGATTGCATAACCTTTGGGGGGGGGACGACCCAAAACAAACACAAATTGCATCATCCTATGCTGTTTTGCCACAATAACAACACTCAAGTGAAAGCTGGAGTTCACTTTGAATATCTAGTGATGGTTTTTATTCACCTTCAACTTGTTTGCATGTATGTATATGAGCATGCGTGGTTTTTTGCTCCTTCTGTTTACTTAAGAGGATGTCTTATGGCTAAAGAACAACTCACCGAGCAAGAAACACTCGGCAACCAAAACAAGTGCTGGATTGGGAATCGGACCCCTATGCACTCTTCCCACCTCGCCTGTAGACTTTTCACGTCACTTCAAGGAAATTTCTTTCCATACCTGCTTGTATTAGTTTCTCCCTGCATTTGTCTAGCTTGAGCACTTAGACTGGAAGCCCTTTGGGGTACAGACATCTCTCAGTGGCTGTCCATAGAGCATCTAGCAACTAACACAGTGTGGGCTCTTTTTGCAATGTGCAATACCAAAATAAAAAAAAAAAACGTAACGATCTGAGAGGTGTACAGCTCAATCGGCGTCTGAAACCTAGCGTAAAATACTGGGTCAATATTGTCCATCTGTGATTTAGCACAGCCATCAGAGGTGTGAGCTCTATACATTGTGCTAACAGCAAGCCCCTGTTAGAGGTGGCTGGCTAACAAACACACTGTCATCCCAAAGTAATGTACTTTTTTCCATGCTACTGGCCAAATGTGTTTTGGGTTCTAAGCATGCACATAAGCACCTAATGGGATTTGCAAACATTCCCACATAGGCTGAGTACTTAATTCCCATTGATTTCTGGTGGAGTTGAGTACATATCAGGGTTAATTGACTTTGTAAATACCTTTACAGGTGCTTGTGTATTTTTCAGTGTATACATGGTTTTTTTTGAAACATCCAACAGGTCTACTGCAAATATCCCTTGAACTGGATGGGAAGGCTCTTCTGGACCTTCACATGCTTTGTCTGGACACATCTGTGTCCCAGTGAACAAAACCAGCCGTGACGGCCGGCAGTGCCCAGCTGCTGAGTGCAACCGCTGGTGCCAAGTCCCCCATGCGCTGCAGAAAGCTCCATGCCTTCATCGATGCAAAAGAATTAATCAAAGGCACCAATTGGTTTCTTTTCTGTTTTGATAATTTAAATCTGACCTACTGAGAGCTTTGAAGACACAGATCAAGCTTCTGAACACAATACCATATACCTTGGGAAAAGAGCATGTGGGAGGAACAGCATTGCTCTTTTTCCTGAAGCCATTTTGGATTTCTTTGCTGGTGGTGTATATGAAAATACATAGAGGAAAAATCTCTGTTATTTTTCACTTGCTCTTTTTAATTTACATGAGTGGGGTTTTTTTTTCCTTTCTTCAGATTTTTTTGTAGGCAGTGTTTCCACTTTGCAGAGGTAAGTAAGTATGTGCAAGTGATACCATTTATATATCCAGCTCCATCACCAAACCAGTTTAGGTTGTTGATCCAAAACAACATGACATTTTTCCAATAGATAGCAAATTCGTGTTTCTTTCCCAAAAGGGAATTTCACAGGAACTGAAGCTATTTGCAAAACTGGGTTAAATGAGGCAATAATTTTGACTGAAGGAAAACAGGTTGTTCAAAATACTGTTACTGATGACTAAGAACTGCATTTCACATTTTTAAAAATGATCTTTTTTTATTTAAAAATTGACCAAATTCTTAAAAAAAAAGGATTTTAAAAATAACTCCTATGTCAAATCACAGGAAGACCTTTACCTGGTGCCTCCTTCTGGTTTTCCCAATTTCTCCAGCATTTGTGGGTCAGCAGAGGAGGCTGAGATTACTTCTGCAAATGTCCACAGACTCTAGCCCTATGATGAACACCTTGTAAAAATGGGAGATGATTCTTACTGGTTCTTCTTTTCTCCCTTAGACATCACAGATGAAAGCTGCTTAACACATCTCCTGGTCAATCTGCGTGCCACACACTGCCAGTTCCCAACAGGACTCTTCTGGGTGACTTTCCTTACGTGAGACTGACAGACCATGGAGCAATTGTCTACCTGTCACTTCAGTGACCATGATTCTTATGTTTCCCCTCCAACTTGCCCAGTCGGCGTATGACTAAAATTTGCATCAGCTTTGGACATATTGGCATAAAGATGCTTGCCTGGCTTGTACGGCTTCGTACTAAGGACAGTATCTTTTATTAGACTCATTCACGCCACTGGAAAAGGTAAATGAGCTTTGGGTACATAAGTCCCTCTTCTTCACACATAATAAAGCAAAGATTTATTTGGCTGACGAGTAGATTTCTTTAGAAAAAATGGAATTTAGCTTTTTAAAAAATGTCTCTCCTCCTCTCTCCTGCCAGGTGGTATGTAGCACACTTTCGCTTTAAAACATTCAAGGTACTTTCTCCTGGGTTTTGCAGCCAGCTGTCATCTGAAGAACTGATGGTAGCTTCCCCCATCAGAAAATGAGGAGCCTGCTAAGAGCACGTCCTCCCCAAACCACATTACACTGGTGTTCATTGAAACTTTGAAAGCCAAAATGACCATCAAAAGCAAGGGAATGTCCAGAGAACTGGAAGGATTGGCTAAATGGATGGTGTCCATTTAGCAGCTGCTTATTCCATTGAACTGCTCTAAAACTCTCTTCCTTCCAAAAGCATCACTTACAGCCCTTACAATCCTCATGCATTTTGGTGTTTTACCCTACAAGTTATCTCCACGTGTTTTTGTGGCTGCTTTTGGCCTCAGTTTGACTTGAGGTTATAGGTGAGTCCTTGGGAGAAACTTGGAAGCATTTTCTCCCTTGCGTGTGGTGATAATACTGCCATGAGTTCAGCTAGGAGCTTCTGAATTCCAGCCAATTCAGCATCCGCTCACTTTATCCATGGTTTCTATTCTTCCAGAAACTTTATGCTTATTTGTTGATTCTTGCTTGGCATTGTACTCTTCATTTCTCACATGCCTAGCTCCGGAACAGAGACAGCTAAGTCTTCCTTTGCCAAGCCTCCAGCATCTCTGAGGTGCCTCCTCCAGCTGGTATCACAAGGGCATGAGTTTTTATTGGGACTGCAAAGAATATGAACCCAACTGGATATGATCCTGCCAGCAGCATGCTCTTCAGGGATGTGAAGAGACTATGGGCCAGAGTGATATGCAGAGAAATAGCGATTGACTTGCAGAGAAGCAGTCAATTCACAGGCTGGAGCAACAAGGAGCAACCTACTGGGCAAGATGATTTAGTGAACAACCTGCCCAGAGGAGGGGAGAGATGGTTGATCTAAGGAAAGGCTTGTTGAGAGCAGAACAAGGGCTGGGAGTAGAAACAGCGTATATGGCCTGCTACCATCAGTACATGCTGCAAAGACTAAATGGTTTGAAGGAATAGGCGTTTGCACAGACAATAGTCAGTCCTGGGGTTGGAGTAGGAAAGTGATGTTCTTGCACTGGTCCTGAGCTCCATCCTGTGCCTGCAAAGTTCATTGCCTGGGAGAAGTAGCACACGACAACGACACAAGCATCCAATGCTGTAATCAATAAGGTTGCTTGAAGGTTTTGTTTCAGCTTTGCTGATTTGCATTTTCTCATTTTATTAGAGTTACTCACTTTGCATGTTTTACACGCTCACTGATAAAAATCTGTGACTAGCAATATATCTCCACATTTGTGCTGTTCTCCAGGCTAACCTTCACCTTGTTAACAACAGCTGGCTTGCTCATCCTCATTCTTTTCCCCGACTCGGTGTACACAGGCTTTCAAAACATTTTTGCTTTGGTCAGCATTGACAAGTATTGGGAAGTTGCTTGCAAAGCAAAAAAGAGAAAAAGTTGCATAAAAATGTTTTATCAAAGTTGCCAACATCATAAATCTTCTAGGAAGCATCCAGTTCCCCCTCCTGCTGAACTCATAAAGGCAGAGATGTAAAATGAAACAGATCCAATCTGCCACCCCCTCCAACTCACTGCGTGCCTAAGGATTGAAAGGAAAGCCTCAAACTGCTGCAGACCTAAAACTCATCATGTGACTGCTTCAATATATCAGCCCTTCCCACACATTCTGAAATTATATCAGCTTCTAGCCACAAGACATTTATGATTCATATGGGACAGGCTCCTTGCGAAATGATTGCAAGCAGCCCCATCTGCAGCATAAAACCAAAAGCCTGTGCAGTCAAAGTCAATTAAAAAACAAATACATCAGACCTACTGGTCCCTGTTTCAGCAAGGAAGGATCACATGCTTTTCCCTATCAATTACTCATCGGCATCATTCTGAATGGTGTTATTTATTAGTTGTTCCTATCTGAATCAAGAACCCAAACAACCGAACTGTCTCAGCTCAGTTATTTTACAGTTTACAGTAAAATACAGACAATTTTGTTGGCATGACAGTGTCTGTATACCCCTCTAGTATGCTGTATATATCCCATCTGTGCCCATGCTGAAGGAAGAAACTTTTGTTTGCCTGGGCCAGATGAACATCTGCATCCAGAATCATGTGGAAGACTCACCTTAAACTCTGCAGAGATCATGCCGAATGCGTGTAGCTGTTACCATACAGAGGGCGTTCGCTGCATGGGATTCCAAATGGGTTTTCAAAAGGGTGGTGGTTTCCCAAGTGTCTTGTTGCTGTATGACAATGCAGGAGGTTTCCTGGCTCGCCTGGGTCCCAGCCTAAGGAGACATCTCAAATCCGCTGCAGGAGCAGCGTACCGAGCATCCCGGTTTCTACCCCTCTCCAAGGGCAGGTCAAACTCACACCTCTCCATCAGGATCCTCCTGGCTGAGAAGGACACCTAAGTTCAGGTGTCAGTACGCAGGTGTCTCCGAGGAGCTGGTGTCTTCAGCTTCACGGTGGGCAGTGGAGGTCTCATCCATGTGGTGAGCATGGTCCAGAGAGTTGTTGCTCCTGTCCACAGGCAGGGGTTTGCCTTTGGGTCACCCCAGCAGCTCCCTGCACCCCACAGGCTCTGTTAATATTCCCACTGGTTATAAGAGGAGCTCGGAGGTTGACTCAGACACACCTGTGGGTTCAAGGCAGGTATCTCCTGAGCTGAATCTCAGAAGCTGGTTGACTGACTCGTCTAACCATACCTGCTAAGTGCCACCTGAGATGGCCTAGGGTGTCTGAGACGTCTCCATGGGGTGACAGGGCAAGAAACCAGAAGCCACGCAGGACTCCAAAGGTGCTAGACACCAGCAGGTGAATCACTTGTGTGGGGCTCTTCTGTATCACAAGTACCATGTCACATTATCATATCAAGCCAAAGAAAACCACTTTGTATTTACTTAGCCTTTCCTGTACCTCCTGCTCTTCATCTGCAATTGAACTGCCCTGATTATCTCACATTAGTCACCCAGTTTTCTTCTCTTTGTCATTTCCTAAATAAAGACATTTATTTATTTTCTTCTTTTACCACAGCACTGGACAGCACTAGGAAAAAGAGAGAGCAAGCCCACAAGGTTATGCCTCTTTCTGCTGCGATGACTGAATCGGCACCGCGGGGCGAGCAGGGACTAGCACACTTGCAAACGGAGGTGGATGTAGGCTTGCTGCCGTAACAAGACAAGCCGGCTTGAGATTCGTCTCACAAGCTGGTAGAGTAAGGAAAGGAGACAGCAGAAAAGAGCAATGATCGCGAGGTAATGAAGGGATGGACAAAGAGGAGCTCGCTGGTTTTTTCTGTAGTACAAGCAGGTGTCACATGCTGGGATCTCAGCCCTAAGGAGTGATTGCAAGGATAATAGAAAATGGCACTAGCTGGCGTTCACCATCATCAAGTTACTTCTCAGGAATGGAAAATAATATGTGTATTTCTTTAGAGAGAGGCAGAGGGTGATGAGGACTTGAGTTTGGGCTTTTTTTTGCTGTTTGTTTTCTACGCCCCCTGCTTCTCTAGTATGATTAAGCAGAAAGGGGGGGAAAAATGAGAATAAAAGCTATAAAATGGTTGTAACTCATACACAATGCCAAGGAAAACATTCCAAAGTTACAATACAGTTTTCCATTGTAAAACCACTGGCTTTGGTTGGAGGCTGAAGAAAGAAAACTCCATCAAAAGCAACTCTGAGCCTTTTCTGACTCAGCTTTTGGGCTAGGATGTGTCATAACCTCTGGAGCAGACACGTGCCTGGTCGGCAAGTGTCCTGGTTTCAGCTGGGATAGAGTTAGTTTTCTTCCTAGTAGCTGGTACAGCATGGTTTAGATTTAGTGTGAGAATAATGTTGATAACACACTGATGTTTTAGTTGTTGCTAAGTAGAGCTTACCTTAAGTCAAGGATTTTTCAGTTTCCCATGTTCTGCCAGCAAGCAGGTGTACAAGAAGCTGGGAGGGAGCACGGCCAGGACAGCTGATCCAGACTAGCCAAAGGGATATTCCATACCACAGACCATCATGCTCAGTGTATAAACTGGGGGGAGTTGGCCAGGAGGGATGGATTGCTGCTCAGACATCGGTTCAGAGGGTGGTGAGCAATGGCATTGTGCATCACTTGTCTTTTCTTAGGTCCAATTTCTCTCTTTTTGTTATATTCCCTTTCATCACATTTATTATTGTTGTTATATTTGTATTATTATTATCATTATTATTATATTTTATTTATTTTAGGTATTAAACTCTTCTTATCTCAACCCACGAGTTTTACTTTTTTTCCCAATTCTCCTCCCCATCCCAGTGGGAGAGGGGAGGAGTGAGTGTGTGGTGCTTAGCTGGTGGCTGGGGTTAAATGATGACAGTAAGTTAAAAGCTAGTGTCTCCTGTGAAGATGGAGACGAGAGAAGCCAATGGTCTCGTCTCCAGCAGTCCCAGGACATGTCACCCCTGTGGGTTCAAGCAGGATGCAGGTGGGACATTGCTCCCATCTGCCCAGCCTGGGAAACCGGCAGAGCTTGCATAAAGCCTCCTTTGGGGAAATCAGCAAGGGCATCACGGACATTTCTTCTTGGATGACCCTTTGTAATAGATCCCATCATTCTTACATGGGAAAAGGAGTTTGATGTGTCTTGCTGTGCTATTTAGCCCTTTCTTAATTTAAGCTTTTGCCAGAAGAATCTGATTAACGTTGAAATAAAACCCTAAATAAATTTATATTACTCACTCAACCTGAGATACATGAGTATTTGTTATGATCCTTAAGTAGTTAATAGCAAAGATGGCTATTTCAGGAGACAATCCACAGCGAAAGCCCATCTTTGGTGCTCTGAAATGTTTTTGTGGGGGAGGCTTCAGGGAACAGGAGGAGTCTGGGAAGCCGGAGGCAGAGATGTGACGACAGTACATTTGTACATGCACACACTAAAATAATTTTCCATTGTTGCAGGACCCTGTGGCTGTAAGGAAAGAGAGGACAAAAGAAAAAGTGAGTGCCATACTGGGTCAAACAAGGGTCCATACAGAGGTGAGCATGTGCCTCCTACAAATGCTCTCATCTGTGGTCCTAACCCTGTCAAGAGCAATATGTGCAGGCATAGCACTTCCCTCGATTCACCTCTCCTAAGCCCATTCTTCTTGTCACCTTCTTTCTTTTTCCATGAACAGCAATAAGGAAGCAAGGAAAGAGTGGAAGATGGCAACAAGTGCTTTCCTGAGACTGTACCACACACTCTTCCCCATTGCATATCAGATGCCTTAAATATTCAGCTCTTACCACTGTTCTGGGATAACAAATAGCAATTAATACACACTAATATGAGGGCTGAAATAACATAAAAAGCAGACCCTCTCTAACCCCAAACTCAGTTCAGTCTCTATTTTCTGCTGCCACCAAGTTGCTGGTCTCCTTAAGATTTAATCAGTCAACAATCCCACTACAGCCTGGGTTTTCTTGGTGTGTATTATTATTTTTTTTTTTCTAAATTTAGTTGGTTGGTTGGTTGGTTTTTAGTGGAAGGACCTCTTTGGGGGTATGTGTCTCTATCTGGGTATCCAAGTGGGGAGGAGTGCATCCTTACTTGTTATCTCAGCTAAAGCACAGGCTTCACAGTAAGTTCATCTTTATTAAACCTCCCTCAAATATTCTTCCAGCAATTGCTGCTGTCTCACAAAACACTTTCCTAAAGATCTGGCAGGCGGAAAATGCCTTGTGTTTTCTGCGGATAAGTAGCAAGTTTCAAGGTAAATGCACAGCAATGAAACAAAGAATGGTGACATCTTCCCAGAGCCCAGGAAGAAAATCCAGGAGAAATCTTGAAACCTTGAAATCTTGAACTAATGCTGCAGATTTTGCAGTCTTCATGCAAAAAGTCTTAGTGCCCTGCAAGGGCCCAGTGCCTTGATTTCTCTTTCTTTTTGGCCCCTAGTGGTAGGATAAACTAAAATCAGTAAGTTTAACCCAGTTTTGTGTTGTTTTAGGATGCGGTCGTGCCCTGTGGATGCCAAACTCCAACAGTTACTGGAGATAAAATGAGGTCATGTATCCTACAGATACTGGAGGCAAAGGTGGTGGATAGAAGGATTCATCTCAGCTCATGCGGGATGTCCACGATGTAGAAATCTACCTTTGAGGTGCTCACTCAACACAATGGAGAGGAATGGGCACTCTGAGGCCATGGCTCACCTCTCATTTTACAGACACCTTCCCAAGGCACAGTGGACTCCATTTACTATGCCATCAGCTTCTCTGTTTACTGTAAAGGGAGCCTCAGTGACTAGTGAATTGAAATGACCCATATTCTGAACCTGCTTAAATCCACTGGGATTATTTCATTGGTGTATCACTTTGCTTTTATATTAGCGTAATGTAAGGATGAATCACGTCTATTGTTTTCTATGGAGCTCCTTTTGATCCAGAGTGGCATAAGTGGGAGGAGAAAACTACTGATGATATCATTATCCTTCTAGAGGAAAACATCTCCTGAATCAGACTGTCACTACAAATTTATTTTGCAAAGCTGAACATTGAAATATTTATTTTATGCTACCAGCTGTATTACTGAAATTTTACACAGACAAAAGTACACAGAAAAAAAATATTGAAAATATCTATCCTCAAAGGAAACAGTAGGGGTAAAACAACCTCTAACTAAAAATAAATAAATAAATCAATCTCAGATACTCAAAAAACCTCATTATTTACTGTCTCTTTCTCATTCCATTTCTACAAAAGCTGACAGCAGGAGTGCTGTTTTTTCCTGTAAATACATAGTTTCCTCTGTCTCTTCTTGCCAAAATATGGGTGTCTCCTGCCGTAAGAGATGCGCAAGAGCATGAGACATACTCCTGGCTAATGGATATGACATGGGACTTGTATGTGGACTTCCAGGGGAAGCATCCAGAGGCCATGAGGAATACTTCAGGAGGTCTTAAATGGCAGGGAATGCCTACGTGCTGGTAAGTGAATGAAGCCCCTCCATTTGAACAGTTCTTGGTACCATTCACAGTGTGAAATAGATCTGCATGGACTACAATGGGTGTTGGAAGTCCCCACTAGAGGCAAATGTCAGTCTCGTATTTTACTCTTCTCTTATAGTTTTACTCCATTATAATCCCAATGAATCATCCTGCTCTGATTTATATCAGTGTACATCCAAAACATCTCCTGAACACCCACAGGATTATTTCCAAATCATACTGGTGTTAATCACAGGTGAATTTTATTGTAGAATTAGCTCTAATTTAAAGAATATATGGGACTAGAATAAGATCTAGCAAAATAAATGCTCCCTCTGCCCTTTTTCTATACTTCAACCTCACACTTCAGTAATACAAAGCAATATTGTACCGTTTTGATGAGGTGCCTCCTCCCTATCTACATGTCTATGTATCCACCTACCTGAGGCACCAAGGAAACATAGTGTACATAGGCATCCTCTATAGGGGACGGACAGAGAGAGAGTCTGCCATAAGAAAAAGTAAATTTTCCTGGTGGTCTGACTAGTTGGCAACCTGTGCATGCATGCACTTGTGTGTGGATACAGGGAAAGTATGAAGATGGTGGTACTAGCTTCACCAGCATAAGTGGTACTAGCTTCACCTGGTCAAAGCATACAAGTCACACAATACTTCCCTCATGTAATCCTGCTCTGAGCATTGCAGCAATACTGTTGAAACTAAATAGAAAATGGTCCCACTGCAGAAATTCCTCTCTGCACGTTACCTTCTTCTGGACTTCAAGATACAAAGCATAACACAAGTGAGCAACATAGCAACTCAAGCAGATTTATATATTTTGTTTTTTTTCAAGAAAGAAGCAACAGCATGTGGAGTGAAGTCAAATTAAAGAAGAAAAGTTAATCAGTAAAGAAGAAAATCAGAACAAAGAGGTGACCTTGTATTTAATCTCTGATTAATGCAGGTTATTTATTGTTGAATAACACCACTAAGGACTGTACTTTGTGTCTAAGGTACTATTCTGTCTATAAATAGACAATGCTTGAGGCTGTTCAAAAAAAAAAAACAGTAAAAAATGCAGAAATAAAATTTCCCAATAGTTTATGTCTTGGACAAATTAATCTCAGAGTGACTTCCACTGGAATAGAGGTCATGGAAGAGAAAGTACATTGAGATTTTAGAGGTGTGTCCTGCCTCATCCCAGCATACCAATAGCAGGAGATGCAATGTCTGGGCAACCAAATCAAGACTCCTGTCTGTGTAGTGTACTGTCTTCTTAGTCTCCTCCACATGGCATTTTTCTTTTTCTGTTAGCCCCATAGAGCCAAGATCTGTTAGGATCATGACCTGGCATTGTCCCCAAGCACCTCACCACCTTTAACGTGTTTCTCCCTGGAAACAGAGTTGTGCTATTTTCAAAATGTTGTAGGTGAAGTGGAGACACAAGAAGGGCTCAGAGCATTTTAGGTACCTCTTTCTGCCTGGATTAGGCACCTCAGTGCCATTGAATATCACAGTCACTTACTCCAAATCATGTGGGAAGTCTGTGACAAGGAAACAAACTAAAGCCACGTCTCCCAGATCCTAATCAGAGCTACCCCTTCCTTTGCTAACCTAGGCGATGAAGAACAGCCTTATGGCTCATGGTTTAACTTTGTAGAACAGGAACATCTGCATTAGGACAATTTTTTTTTCTCACCTGCACAGGCACAGATGAGCAGCACCACAAGCCACGTTGCCTCAGGCCAAATGGAAATTTCCCTCTTGTAACCTCAGGGAGTCCCTCAGTATTTCGAATGGCCCAGGCCCACTTCTGACGACTTCCCCGCACCAAGGCAAGGGAAGCCCCCTCCTCACACGTGGTTGTGGGACTGCCCTCATCATCATGGCATCATGGCAGAGAGGCTGGTCAATGTGCATGCACCTGCATGAGACGTCAGTCCTGGGAGACAGCGTGCTGAGCTGGCCCTGCAGAAATGTGTGCAACAGAGATGGTGCTCAAGACATTGTGCACAGCTGCTGCAATACCCCCTTAAACCCTTTGGCCCTTGGAGATGCCAGCGATCTAACCCGGGGTGCTAGAACTACTCTGGCTATGACTGGATCCACCCCATCCTAGCCAAAAGGATCCTTCTCCAGAGATGCTGCATATATCATGAAGACTATGACCACTCCAGTTAGAAAAGGGCTGCATTCCCTGAGGATGGAGGGCATTTGATCTGGAAACACTAAAATACAAATTTGAGCAATGCTGGTCTTCTGCAGAGTCACTTTTCCCCACTTACGCCACTATAGTTTGGCCCATGCAATTTAAAACTATGGTTTAGCAACTTAGGAGTGCCTGCTACACTGCAACGACTTCACTTACCAGTCCCTGCTCTCCCAGAGAGAAAATATTTGTCTGTGTGAAAAGGACACAGGAGAGGCCAGGTGATACTAAAGTGCTCATTATCTGGAGAAAACATGGCAGTACTAACTGGAAGCAAAGTAGAAAAAAAAGGGAAAAAAAAGGAGAAAAAAAAAACCAAACAAGCAAAAGACACTGAGGTAAGACAGTCCTGAAGAAAACACAGACCAAACCATGGTGAGCAGAGGATGGAATCACAGCATTCTTACATTCTGGTCACTCACAAATCAGCAGAGCTGTCACTGGTGGCCTCACCTTTCTTTCCCACGAAGTGTCAGCCTGGTCAAACACAGGGTTTCGCTTGCAGGTCAGGTGGGTTAAGAGTAAGAGCACAAGGTTACCATCCGTCAGTTGAACCTTGCTGCTGGGTTGCCACGTTCGACCCTGTAATCACAGCCAACAGGCAGCTGTGCTCTGCAACGGTATGTGTAACAGCTATAGCTGACTGAATTGCTAGCAACAAGGATTTTTTTATGATCAAGTGTTGCTTGGATGGTTTAACTGGAAAACCTGCTTCTGTCAAAAGTCAGTCATTTCTACCACTCTGGACACAAGCTACCTTTGGCAATGAAATACTGCACGAGCATCCACAGCATCCAGCTCATGGCACTCATCTTCGGTAGAAAAGTCTCTTTTAGTTAATTGCCCTATGCTCCTTTTGTGGTTAACAGAAAGCTAGTTAACATCATCAGGAGTCCAGACCCTGACTTATCGCATCCTAAAAGAGCATGTGAAAGGGATTTTTAGGCCTCTCTAAGTGTCTGTTTCTCTCTGTTGGCAACTAAGGGAGCTGAGGGGGACTGGTCCAGCTTTAGACGTCTAGCTGAGGTTGTCACATAAATCATTCCTGATCAGTCTTTTGATGTGGTTGTGCACTGTCCGCATGAGACCTGCTCCACACACAGTTGAGGATCCAAGACTCTTATGGAGAGCAAATCTGTGATAACAGCAGCAACCACCACCACAACACAGCCTAATCTAAAACTGCATCTCTGTAACACAGAAGTAACGCATGCCAGAAAACTGTGAGTAGCAGCAATTTTCTTGTCTTGAAATGCTTTGCTGGCTTCAGGCTACAGTAAAGGCAGAAAAATAATCTTGAAGGCTTCTTTTTGTCAGTTCAAGGTCTTGTTAAATATTGTCAGTTCAACAGGGCTTCAATGCAGCCAGGAAACTGGTCATAAAAAATCATTTTCCCTGGAGCATCAACATAATGTTGTCTAAAGAAAGAGAGCAAGAGTTCTCAGCAAAATTCCCAGCCTCTTTAGGTGTGACAGTATGTGCAATTTAAAATCCATTAGCCACCAATATATAAGCTGTGCTTCTTCCACCACTTTTTCCAATGAAAAGTTTATATCAAAGGCTGGCAGCTGTCATAATGCTTTGATCCATGTTCAAATTTCCATTCTGAATTTAATACGACATTGTTAGCTGAGTCAAAGCGAGAGAAATTTCCCTAACTCCAGTGTTTAACAACGTTTCTGTCTTCTAGCCATCTTCAGACAGAGGAACGGGGGAATGGTCATGCTGGAGTTTATTCTTGGATCTATGTTTCTGTGCTCTGTGATAGACAGTGGCCTAATCTTTGTGTTTCAGAGAGAAAAGTAAACCCACAATATAAGCCCCCTCTCACCTCCATCCTCCGAGACTGTTCCCTGACTCACTTTTTAAAAACAAGAGATAAACAGCTTTGACAATATAATCCTATTCAATGCAACTGAAGGAGCTGTTTCTCCAGTAGCTGAGGAAGCCAGAGCCAACATGTCTGAAATAAGCTATTGGCCACCAACATCCAGTACAGGGAGATCGACAAAGTAGTGGTAGCATTGCACCTTCTGACACCAGCAGCATTGCAACATTTGATGTTTGCATTTTCCATGATGTTTTCCTTGTGGAGGAGGAATCAGGAGCCCAGAATTAGCTTTGTGGAAGTATTGCCTAAATGTAACTCAATGCACTTGCATGCACACAAGTCCTGAGATCAAACAGCCCTACGGTTTGCAGGGCAAGCCCTTGGCAATCCCAACAGAAACATTTTG
Organism: Haliaeetus leucocephalus; assembly: GCF_000737465.1. NCBI lineage: Eukaryota > Metazoa > Chordata > Aves > Accipitriformes > Accipitridae > Haliaeetus > Haliaeetus leucocephalus. The sequence goes on along the minus strand of NW_010972436.1, from coordinate 25,396,342 downwards.
GTTTCAGCAAGTGACTCTAACCAGAGCTTGACAAAATCAGCAAACTTCCCCCCCACTCACAGTGGTCCATCACTGCCCAAGCTGTGAGTGCAGTTTTGGAGTAAAGTAACCTTCGAGTATCTTGCAGCTAGTTCCAACACAGCACAGAAAAAACCGGTTTGTTCTAATATCTTGTTCTGATGTATAAAAATACATCGTGTAACTATTTTTTATCTTTCCATGTGAATGCCGACAGTATAGGAAACAGAGACCATGCAAGGAGCTCATGGAGGAATTGTGCTGTCGTTTAGTCCTTTGAACAGCCGTGGTTGGGACACCAGCTAGCCTGACTGTGAAGCCACAGCAAGAACATGGATGCTTCTGGAAACTGCAAGGGAAGGATGGGTCAAGGTTCCTCTTGCAGGAAAATTCACAGTATTTACACTCAGCTTCCTCGGAGATGTCCAGGAGTTAATCCCAAGAAAAGCACATAGAAATCAGGGTAACAAAGAAATCACCCATCAAGGCAAAGGACTGAGTTTTTCCTGATGCTTAGTTACTAAAGAGACAACAGGAGTTTAAGAGGGAAAGACTTACTGGCTCCTCTCTGGTTTATACAGCTGACAAATTGACACATCACCCATTTAGCTGTCTGGAGCAAGTACTAAAACATCAGAATGGAACATAAATCAGTCTGGTGAGTCTCTAAAAGGAATCACGGTTAAATGACAAAAATGAATGTATTAAACTACTAAGCACCAAGTGAAAACTGCAAAATGCTGAACACTAATTACAGATATGTACAGAAACCAGCCATTCCTCTGCATTCCTCTGTCCCATCTGAAATGCCTCAGTGGCAGTAGGACATTCTCTATAAACATCCCTTTCCCAAGCTTGACTTGTCACACTCTTGACTCCTTGCCATCCAGGAGCTGTTTATCACCCCCATGAATTCTCCAGAGCAAAGTAGGATAATCACAGATTCCAGGATCAGCCTGGCTTCATCCCAAAATGCTACAGCTTTGTCTCCTCCTGATCCTCCACTTATACCTTCTGGGAGACAGTAGCCTGCTATAAGAAGCGCAAAGATGAGAGAAGACCCATCCTGCCTAAGGTATGTTCACACCATGAAAGCTTTTGAGAAGCCACTCCCAATCTATCACTGAGTTTGAAATCCTTGCAGAATTTGCAGAATTTAATGTTCCACAGGATCTGCACTTGAGGGGCCATTAGCTGCATTGGACTGGTGGTGACTGGAGTCTTCTGTTCTCTCCCCATTTGCTTGCAGACATGGAAACCGAAGTTCTGCAATCTAGTTCAAGCAAGCACTGGTTTTCTTCTTCCTGGCCCATTCCACATCTCCCCTTCTAGCCTGTCCAAAAAGACAGCTGCAAGGCTTTCCTTAAGGATAATCCTAGTTGGCATCTCCTCAAAACACCTTTGAAAAACTCTTGAAGGGACCAAAGGGTCCGGATCAGTAAGAAAGCATCAAAGAGAAAATTCCACAGCTCCCAGGACAGTCCTCCTCTCTGCAGACCCAATAGCTTCACGAGCCATCTGCTGCCCTCCTGAGGGACTACCATTACCCATGCACCGGTGTTGGGAAATTTGCTGTGCAGTTTAGAAACTGCTGCTGCTGGTTGTGGGGAGGGACAGCCTGTCTCTCCCCTAGCTCAATGTGCTATCCCTGATCCACTTCCAGCATGTTTGCAATGTCTCTGCTGACTGCCCCAGCTTCCAGGACCCCTGAACCCTGGCAACTCCCACTGTATTTGCAAGCCCTCCTCTTAAACTAAGACCCTCTGCAGGTCAAGCTGGCTCCAGCTTTTCCCCTTTCTAGTGACCTATTTCCTTCTTCACATCCTCTCAGGCCTCCTGAGGAGCTCTCCAAGGAGTCTGCAATGTCAAAACACACTCGTAAATCAGTTATCTGCAGTTTTCCCAAGAATGAGCACACAGGCGCCGTCGTGTCCCTCTGAGTAATTTCCCACCATTCTGTTTAAGAGGCACGAAGCTGCTCAGTGGATTCTCAGCCCCCAAAAATTCTTTCAACTCTTTCTCATTGCATTACAGAGTGCACAATTAGGTGTTTGCAAACAAGCCCAGCCAAACACTAAGCCCCATGCTTCCCCCATCCTGACTCAAAGCAGGCATCAACAGGGAATTTGACAAGCTGTGCAATGTATTATCTCATCCTTGCAGTAGCTTTCACCCACGTCTTGTCCGATCAGAAGCCAGCTTCCCCACTAAAATGTCAAACCGTCTCAGAAAAAGATGCTCAAAAATATCTCACTGCTTTACAGAATCTGATGTTGTTCATAACTCTTTTCAGCAAGTTTTTTTAGATTGTTGTAGCATATTGACAGTTCAGCTTGCCCTATAAAACTAAACAATCAGCAGCAATGAAGCAACATTTCTAAACTTGTCTTCCCAGTCTCCAGAGCCTGATGGCTGGTGGTAGCAAAGTGATACCTCACACCTACACAGCTGAAATCAACTAATAATCTCCTGCTGGGCTATTGCTTTCTCACCCATTGCACTGTTCCAGCAGCAGTACTACTGAGTAACTCCATGCCAAAATAAATGCCACTGAGAACTGTATCTGTCTTTCCCTGGACTTTTCAGCACAGAGTGCCTTGAACAAAAAAGTGGCCTCAGGAGAGGGAGGGAGGCTGATAAGTCTATCTTTGACCTTGTAATTGCAATGAGTCTTTCGTAATACACAGGGAAGCCAGCTGACAATGGAGAAGACAAGGAGGAAAGGGGGACCATATGTCTCACCTTCATGGCTGCCAGCACATTTCTCACTCACTAGAAAACCTGGTTCTTATCCAAGATGCTCTCTGTTGTCACATTTCTGAGCAAGACCTAGAGGGCACATCCTTGCACTGGCAGTCCTTGCTTGCATGTGAGATCCATACCGACTCCACAGACAGCAGTAAAATGTCCTCGAGAAGTGCAATCAAAAGTGATATGTGGCTTGGAGTTGCTCTGATAACAGAGTAACCCACTGAAAAAAACAAAATTCCACAGCCTGGACATAGTACTCTCAAATATAATTCTCAGAAATCTCAGTAGCGTCTTTGTATTCATCCCTCCATTCTCTAAATATATCTCAAAATTTAGCACAATGCCAGCACAATAAGATGCCTAATGCAGAACATGTGTCCATCTGTATTTTAATCCTGGAAAAATGTACTCAGGCTTGAGGCAGGATGTTAAAAAATGGCTGGTCTGTCACCCAGGTCCCCAGTCTTTTCCAAATGCCAAGTGTCCTGGGGACAGGCGAAAACCCACTCACCTGTAATGATAAAGCTGTCCCCAGAACTCCTTGCCTGGTATCTGGAGGAAACTCATGGCATTCATCTGCGCAGGAGAGACTCTTAAAACTTTCAGTGAGATAATCTCACCCCAGAATCCTTATGGTGAGGCAGAATTTGGTGCATCTGCCATGGAGAATACCTCCACCGCCAGCTGTGCAGCCCATACCCCAATCATTTAGGGCAGTAGCTGTGCTTTCCCTCACTTGAGCTCCATAGCTCGATGCCAACATCTGCTCTGTTGCCCCTCTGCCTCCATTGTTCATGCATGGCATTCATGCTTCTGAGCAGCCTCTTACCATCCTATCTGTATTGCTGAAAATACCAGACTCTGTAAGAAACCCCAAGGATTTTCGTTTGGAGGGAAAAATAAGTGCCTTCCTGAAGCCATTTCCATCTTGCTCATCATATTGGGTAATTAACCACAAAAAAGTCCTCCCTCTTCCTCTTCCACTCCCACCTGCTTCTGCTTTTCCTTCCTCTGTATCCATTACATTACACAAACCCAACAGGTTCAGAGCTGGTTCTCAGGATCAATGCACAAAGCCTAAGCAAAATCCATGGTGTGAAGCCAACCGTCTGTGCACCTCATCCTTTTTTTTTTATCCCCATTGCAAAGCCAGGAGCCATAGGTGCTCTTCAACCAGTGAGAATATAAAGGAACAAATCTCCCTGGCCAAAAAAAGCTTGTAAACATGTGCTGAGCTAAGAAGTGTGTGTAAGTCACATTGCCTGGACTGTAAGCTGAAGCTTTGCACACCCTTTTAGTACAGGTAATAAGCTTCCCACAAACCCTAGATTGGCCTTAAGATACTGCAAAGGGGTCCCTGAACTAGGCTGAACCTCTGTTAGGACAGCTAGTACTTCACAGACAAACATTGTCTAATATTAGCACTGGGAACCACAGAAGTACTGTCATGAATAAAGTTCACAGGCCAGAGAAGAGCTGTGAGTAGAAACAGTATCTTTTATTAAACTAACTGGTGCATCTAGAGAAAGCAGACAAGTTGTTGGGTACACAGGCTACTTCTTCCTGAAGAAGAGGCCTTGAACCTGCTATTCAGCCTTCAAAACCGAACGTGATTTTGAGCAGTTGCACAGATTGTAACCAATTGCTAAGTCTGGCAGAAAAACAGGGCTTCCTTGTTTTCCCAAGTCCACAGGAAATTCAGGATGCTTGCCAGGGAAGGGAGTATGTATGTCTGTGAGTGTGATGTGTTGGAGTGACAGGGAGAAAGCAAAATGTTTCATGTTTATTTTTATCTAGGGGTCAGTGTTGACTCAGAAGGAAGTCAACAGAAGCTTAGGCAAACAAACAAAAAATTAATCAGGGTTTCTGGTGGCCTGGAATTGCCTGTGTCTGTAGGTGTTGAGAGAAGCTGGCATGCTCGTTGGTCTCATTAGTCATCTAGAGGTTGTGAGGGCCCAATGCGCTTGGTCCCTTATCTGCAAACCAGTGTGGGGCTGGGAAACTCACAGATTCCAGCACCTAAGGCTTGAAATTAAGACCCTAAGGAAAGTTCATTGAAACCTAGATGAAATACTTCAGTCTTAGACTGAAGATATTTTTAGACTGAACTTTGTTTCACTGTGAAGTCTCCCACAAACTCTTAGCTTGAAGAGCTGCCTTAAAGGATCTTCCATCAGCTTTGAAGCCACCAAAGGAGAAAGGAAAAAGAAAAGCCTCCCTACAAGGTCTTTAAAGCAGTGTCCATACTGTTCTGTACAAGGCTGAACTGCTTAGACACACCCAGACCAATGATGAAAAAAAAAACAACAAAAAAAGCCCACAACTGGGCAGCTTATCCCAGCCTACATATCACAGAATCATAGAATACCAGGTTGGAAGGGGCCTCAAGGACCATCCGGTCCAACCTTTCTTGGCAAAAGCACGGTGCAGACAAGATGGCCCAGCACCCTGTCCAGCTGAATCTTAAAAGTGTCCAGTGTTGGGGAATCCACCACTTCCCTGGGGAGATTATTCCAATGGCTGATTGTTCTCATTGTGAAAAATCTTCCTCTTGTGTCCAGTTGGAATCTCCCCAGGCATAACTTGTATCCATTACCCCTGGTCTTTTCCATGTGACTCCTTGTAAAAAGGGAGTCTCCATCTTCTTCATAGCCACCCTTCAAATACTGGAACATGGTGATAAGGTCTCCCCTAAGCCTTCTTTTCTCAAGGCTGAACAAACCCCATTCTGTCAGCCTTTCCTCCTATGGCAGGCTTCCCAATCCTTTGGTCATCTTTGTGGCCCTTCTCTGGACCCTCTTCAGCCTGTCCACAGCTTTTTTGTATAGCGGGGACCACAACTGAGCACAGCATTCCAGGTGTGGCCTGACAAGCGCTGAGTAGAGTGCCGTAATGACTTCTTTATCTCTGCTGGTGACACCCTTGTTGATGCAACCCGGCAGCCTGTTGGCTTGCTTTGTCGCAGCAGCACACCGTTCGCTCATATTGCGCTTGTTGTCCACCAGGACCCCCAGCTCCCCTTCCAGCCGGGTAGATCCCAGCCTGTGCTGCACTCCTGGGGTAAGTTTTCCCAGGGGCAGGACCTTACAGTTGTCTTTGTTGAACTTCTTAAGGTTCTTGTTAGCCTACTCTTGCAGCCTGTCCAGGTCTTCCTGCAGGGTGCCTCTCCCTTCCAAAGTGTCCACTTCCCCACTCAGTTTGGTTTCATTGGTAAACTTCATCGGGGTACACTTGATCCCATCATCCAGATCACTTACGAAGATATTACACAGAGCTGGCCCAATATCAATACCTGGGGGACCCCACTTTAGACGCGTGAGAAGACCTTGATTCATTACGTTGAGATCCATGCAAACAGACACAATCTGTGTACCCCAGCTCCAGACACAGAAGGACAGAGCCATGAAGGAAGATAAGTCATCCTGGGAAGTGCTGAGTCCATATTGGCCCTAGGACCCAAGCTTGCTTATTCAGACCTAGCTGGACTTTCCCTCTTTTCTCTTCTGGAAATACAAAGTTTTCAGGGCTCTTCTGCCACCTTCCAGACTGCAACATATTTCCAGTGCCAGGAGGCCCCAGGGAAAAAGAAATCCATGTTCATCTGCCTGTACAAGGCCTGGAGACATCTCCTTGGCAGGCAAGCAGAAGTCCAAGGGTAAAATTTAATCCCTAATGTAATTCTTCAATTAATCACTTCATTTGTGTCGTGGTTTAACCCCAGCCAGCAACTAAGCACCACGCAGCCACTCGCTCACTCCTCCCCCCTCCCAGTGGGATGGAGAGGGGAAAAAAATAAAACTCATGGATTGAGATAAGAACAGTTTAATAAGATAATAAAATAATAGTAGTAATAATATAACAATAATTGTAATTAAAAGGAATATAACAAAAAGAGAGAAATTGGACCCAAGAAAAGAAAAGTGATGCACAATGCCATTGCTCACCACCAGCTGACCGATGCCCAGCCAGTCCCCAAGCAGTCATCGGTCCCTCCTGGCCAACTCCCCCCAGTTTATACACTGAGCATGATGGTCTATGGTATGGAATATCCCTTTGGCTAGTCTGGATCAGCTGTCCTGGCCGTGCTCCCTCCCAGCTTCTTGTACACCTGCTTGCTGGCAGAGCATGGGAAACTGAAAGATCCTTGACTTAGGGTAAGCGCTACTTAGCAACAACTAAAACATCTTTGTGTTATCAGCATTATTGTCACACTAAATCTAAACCACGCTGTACCAGCTACTGGGAAGAAAATTAACTCTAACCCAGCCAAAACCAGGATAATCTGCAATTAAACTAAACTAGGCTTAACAGCTATCTGGGTCAGACCTCCCAGTTCCTCTTCCATCTACCAGGCTTCATCTTAATCGGATACAGAGAGTGATAAGGGTTAGTCTGTGGTGAAGGGAACTAATTTCTAAATGGTAATTAGTCATACCTGCATTAAAAATGCAATTGTACTTCCTTTCACAAGCTTATTGCTTCAGGTGACTCAATTCCGGTGAATCCAATACAACCTAACGTGTTCACTAGTTTACAAGATGCTTTTCAGAGCTGTGAGTGTGCATGGCTGTGATTGTGACCTTGCAATGGCCAGCAGGTCGAGGGAGGTGATTCTCCCCCTCTACTCCACTCTCATGAGACCCCACCTGCAGTACTGCGTTCAGCTCTGGGACCCCAACATCAGAAGGACATGGACCAGTTGGAGCGAGTCCAGAGGAGGGCCACAAAGATGATCAGAGGGCTGGAGCACCTCTCCTGTGAAGACAGGCTGCGAGGGTTGTGGTTGTTCAGCCTGGAGAAGAGAAGGCTCTGGGGAGACCTTATAGCAGCCTTCCAGTACCTAAAGGGGGCCTACAAGAAAGCTGGAGAGGGACTTTTTGCACGGACATGTAGTGATAGGAGAAGGGGTAATGGCTTTAAACTGAAAAAGGGTAGATTTAGACTAGATTTAAGGAAGAAATTCTTCACTGTGAGGGTGGTGAGGGACTGGGACAGGTTACCCAGAGGTTGTGGATGCCCCATCCCTGGCAGTGTTCAAGGCCAGGTTGGATGGGGCTTTGGGCAACCTGGTCTAGTGGAAGGTGTCCCTGCCCATGGTGGGGGGGTTGGAACTAGACGGTCTTTAAGGTCCCTTCCAACCCAAAGCAGTCTATGATTCTATGAAGCTCTTCTATCTGCCTGTTTACATTGTGTTTATCTCTAATGTGAAAGCATTTGAGAACAACGGACATGGCCTCAGCATCACAGGACTAGAGAGGGCTCCAAATGATGCCACAGTTTTGTTTATTTCTACTGCACCTTCAGAAGGCGCTGGGATCAGAGCTGTGCTGTGCTAAGCACCATGCAGGAAAGCAGAACAAGGAGAGCCCAGAGGCAGAGAGATCGTAAGGCACGATCTGATAAGGTGCAATAGGTGGATAAATGAGGTGGGATGGGAAAATTATAAAGACACAGCACCCGAATATATAAAACTTCTCCAGGGAAAAAAAAAAATGATGTTGCAGGAGGTCAGCAACGTAACCGCTGCCTCTCAGATCATCACGTCATCAGAGCTTTGGATCTGGGATCAGTATCTTTCAGGAAAGATCTTTCCACATTTCCAGAACTGCTTTAGAGAACTGGAAAGAATTTCACCCTGTTACACAAGGAAACTTCTAGGGTTCTGTGGAAGGGAGTTTGCACGGTATCCACCTCTCTGTATTGAGAGGACATGCTCAAAAGGAGAACAGAGCAGGTGAGGGGTGCACCTTGCACTAACTCTCCCCTCTTGGGACCGTAAAGATCAGGGGACTGGAGCTGCTGGAGCTACTGGAAAGCTACCTGGTCCAAACTCTGATACCAAAGGGCAGATTATTCAGAGGAGAAGACAGCAGATCCTGTACGCTCCTGTAGCATATCTCATCCAAGAGGAGGGATATGATGAAATGTTCATCATTACTGGTTGTTTTATAGACTGGTTAGTGACAATTCTAGTTCTTATATACCACATATGCATACATATATATAGCCTATTACGTATGTTCAGAACATACAACTTCATATATTTTATGGGGTTTTATATTATATACACTCAGAACACCTAAATATCAGCACAGACCAAATAAACTCTAATCCAAGGACCCATGGGTACCACTGCTGGCACTGGTAAAGGCAGCAGGCACCTTGCTTGGCAATAGCAGTTTCCAGCTCTTTGCTAAGTTATATACTTCTCTGAGTCATCTTATAGAATGTTAATGGCACACGTCTTACTCCTTGAAATGCTCTTCACAGGCTGGCCATGCTGAAAGCAGGGATGAATCTAACATTGTCACTATTTAGGATAAAATTGCCTGGGTTCAATGGGAAGAGAAGACATGCCAGCTCTGGGATTCCCCTCCCGCTGTTACAATTGGACAATTGGATGCGGAAAGACAATTTTAAGAAAATAACAGACTGAAGTAAATTGCTGAGAGTGTGATAGTAGAGACAGAAATATTTCAATAGAAATATTCTCTGTAAAAATAGCCAACCACATTTGGGTAATCTCAGTAAGCTCTACCAAACCACACACAACTCATGTAGTCTTTGCTGAGAAGCAGCACCAGCTGGAAACATATCAGAGGAATGATGTCTGGGTAAAACACCCTGGGAAACTTCAAGTTCCACCTCGCCAAACTTTGCAGCAAGCATGAGTCAGGTCAGCTTGCTCTTTCCCACACAACTTCCAGACACCATTTGGAGGTTAGCACAAAGGTGGGACACATCCCCAGTAGGTAGCTTGGACATAGTCATCCTCTTCAGGCGAGGAAAAGAGTTTAGCTATATGTACACATGTCAGAACATGCCAGAGGGTGTCAGAGCTAGGGAGCAGCCTCTTGCCCATTTTATTTGCTAGCCCAGCCTTGGGGACACTAACCCTGCAGTGTTATTGTCCAGCTCTGTAAGAAGGGAGTAGTTGACCTCTCCCGAGGGCACAATGCACTCTGCGTTTGCCACATTAGACTAGAACAGCGTCTTCCCACAAAGGGTAATGTTAAGAAGCTAGTGGGAAGGTTTGGGGAATGGGTGGAAGGAACCAGTACACCCTGAATTACTGGTTAGTTAAGGAACTGGAAAGTTAAATAGCTAATGGGGTAACTTTCTCAGCACTTATTATTCTTTGATAATCCAACTCCTGGGGACATTGTCTTCAACAGGAACCCTAACCAAGAATAAAGGTTTACCATTAAGTATATGTAATGCCACAGAGGACAGCAGCAGATGAAAAGCGATCCCTGTTTATTTCCAGTAATGCCGAACAATGAGAAGCAATTCAAACATTGTATTTTCTTGCAAATTCCCTGCTATTGCAGCAGTCTGAATTAGTGCTTGAGAAATCAAACCTCTGGCTAGGCAGAGCCAGGTCTGGCTGGGCACCAACAGAAACAAACAAACAAACAAAAAAAATCCATCCACACCATGTATGTGAACAGGCTGCATCAAGAAGATTATGTTCATCCCTTTTATCAGAGATGCGGAAGATCTTTGTCTCATGAAAGAGTTAAGTTTTAATGCTTTTTTTAATTAAGCAGTATCTTTTAAAAACAAAGAATTTTGATCATAAAATAATACCTTCAATGACATCATAGAACAATAGATGTTTTCTGCTAGTCAGTGTTTTTCAAAATAAGTCTTTTTGTTTGGGAAAGAAAATAATGATTTTCTGCTATGCCACCCGTGGGAAAAAAACAAGAAAGAAAAAAAAAAAAGATATATTCCATTTAGGCTTCCATTAAGAGAGATTATTAAAAAAAAAAAAATCTCTTTTTAAAGGTAATCATGTTAGTTCATTTTAGCTATTATGAATTGATATTAACAACTGAAGAGCAATGACTCCTTTTTTCCCCCCTTTCTTCCTGTGCATTTATACTTGTGTCAAAGTCAAAGCAATTAAGCTTTACTCTTCTGACATGACCAGCTGCTTGGAAGCCCAGGAGAAGAGCAGGCTGACAAGACAGAGTGTGATTTCAAAGGTGAGATGCTGAGGAGAGAGCAAAGAAACACTCAGGTGCTATTTGTTCAGAAGAAGTGGTGTGCTGGGGGACGTTCACCCCTTGCTCGCTGCAGAAGCGTGTATGAAACCTGGTGAATTTTGCCTTTATTGCTTACTTTTAGTGACCGCTATTTCGATCAGCAAAGCAATGAATGGACTGAAGTCCTCCAAAACACTGGAACATTTACGGTACCTTCTCTGGAAGACTTAAGTTTAAGACTGTGACTGTCTACAGAGTAGGGTAACAGATTGGCTCATAACCAACATTGCCTTACAAGTGGATTCATCTCACCTGAGTGCAGTGGACTAAGTGTCCATGCCTCACCTTCCTAGCCCATGGAGGCCTAGGACCCATCTCCCTGAACAGAGTTTTTGGGTGTTATTTGAGATGATGTAGAACATCCTGCCTGGCTGCTGATCCAGAAGGTCCTAGGTCTCCCAGGGGCAGGTGTCATCTCTGCCAGCCTTGTATGAATGTTTCAGACAGCCTTAGTAATCTCCAGCAGCACCAGATTCCATCATTAAGGTGATTGAATCAAGCCCTTGGACTCCAAAGACTATCACAGGCACTTGGACACCTAACTCATGAATAAACTGCATTTGGCCTTTGAAATTTCTTCCTCTCTCCCACAAGCTGTGAAGTGTGCAGTACAGACAGCTTCAGCTGAGTCAGACACCTCCAGGTCCCATTTGTTGTCATCACAGAGAAATGGGCTCTTCTAGAGCATGAATTATCTAGTCTGATTTTGGATGAGAGACATCTTCTTCCTAATGTCTAATCCAGAAAATATAAGCTTATGAGTGATTGTCTCTAGCTACGTGAAATCTACATATTCTCTCCCCCTTCCCAGCTATCGTGAATGATTTAGGCAAACCCTTCTGAGATTTCTCTTCCCAACGGAAGGGTTCATTAGTGCCTTTTATCCAGGACTCAGTATTTCTTGGCTCAGAAGACCCATAAATCACAAGCCAGGGTTTCCTCCAACCCATACTTCTTCTGCATGGAGTAGGTGCCTCAGAGGTAAGCTGAGTGCCAGCACCAGGTCAAGGTAAGGGAAAAGGGGATCCAATAGGATGCTTTAGAAAGCACTTGGAGCTCCCCACCATCAAGTGGAGGTGTAAGGGAAGGAGAACACATCAGCTCCCCTCTTGGCTCTGGCTGGGCTTCAGCGTAATATTGGTAGGGCCGTCTTTTCTCTGTTAATTTGCTTCTCTCCCTTCCCAGGTCAGCTGTGCTTGCTGGGAGGAGAGGGATTTTCTCTCACTGAGGTCTGCATTCCTCACTGTGGTACTCCCAGCTCTCAGCTGGAACCTGTAAATGTTATAACACTACAAATAATAAAAACATGCTAGAAAGGTATAGAAGCCTAACACACCATCTGAGCACATAGACTCCTTAAAGGATAATGCAGAAACCTTCCCCAAGTAACTCCACCCCCTGTCTTCATCTCTATCGCTTCTTAATATCTCCGTTTTTCATCAAAACCTTCCATTTGCCTAAAACCACTGATCTCATATCTGGGTTAACTCTATAGCAGTGGATCTCATTTGTATGTAAAAATATATCAAATGATGTACCACTGTTTTTAAAGAAGCTTACTCTGTTTTCATCCTAACAATTTTTTCATCCTGCTGTCAGGCACCTATTATTGTCACAGTTGTTTAATGTAAGAATAAGAAGTACTGACAAATGGAAGAAAGCCTGTGAACCAGCACCCTGCCAAAACCAAAAACTTGAAGTTTTCCCTTCCTCCAAAACCATTGCAAACCAAATGGTTTCTCACACAGTGCCAAGCCACTACTCTAAAGGGTTTGGTGGAAAACTATAGCTGGTTTCTCCTGGTGTGGGAGAGCAGCTGGCCAGCACAGGAACAGGCTTTTTCAGAGTCAGACACCAAAAGAACGTCATCTCGTCTAACTTTGGATATCTGTGGTATGTGTCTGAGCATTGAGTGACTTGTTCAGCGTCTCCTTTACCGTACCATGGAGATAAGCGGGTATTCGTACAGCATGTGTTCATTTTTTCGAGGTCTACATTCAGGTGAGATGAATTGTGCCCTAGAAATGTTTGAGGGGAGTCACTATAAGGGGACTCATACATGTGCTCTGTAAACGTTTCATTCCCATCCTGACATCTCACTTAGGCACCTACCGTAAACATCTCCATCTTCACATAAGGTATGTTGACCTAGCCAGGGTCCTTCTCCATTCAGAGAGGTCACTACCAACAGAGAGTGTTTCAGAGACATAAATAAGGTCACTGCTGTCGGTGCAGAAAGCCTGAGCAAGAAAAGGGTCCCTCAAGACCCCGTGTTCTGGCGTGGGAGTCACTGCTCACCAGAACTCACAGGCAAAGCGTGCCTGAAACACTGCCCCTTTCCTCTAAATTAAGCACCTAAGTCCTGGCAAAATTTCTTTAGTGATCCATCCCTTGAAACGTGAATGATCTTTTAAGGCAAAATATGAGAATTTTCTCTGAAAGCAGCTGCTTAATGTTTTGCCGTCCTCCTACGTATTATCTTAACTTTCCCTTTAAGCAACTAGTTCTAAAATTATACTCACTACAGGGTTTTTTCTAAATCACAGAAATTTTTTTCCCAGATGCAATAGGTCCCTAACAAATCACCACATCAAAAAATGTCTTCTAATATTAATTATAAATTGAGCTATTTGCTGAGGAGAACAGCACATATGCTTTTAACCGGAGACTCTTACAACCTGCATATGACTGTAAATATCCCCATAATTCAGATGCACTCACTCTTTCAACTCTTTCTGTATGTTTGTGAGCTGGAATGATTGACCCTCTCTGCAAACATCACTGCCAGGATAGACACATCCTGGCAACCTACTGAAGTTGTCAATTGGCTCCTGTTGTGTTCGCTGTCTGGGGATCTTGCAGACAGAACCTGCCAAAGTGAACAGTTTTCTGTCTTATCATAACGCCAAGAACCCACAAGATTTTCGTGAGAGCAAAGGTTTGCCGTTCATGCTTTCCCCCTCCTGTTATTACGTGATATACCTACTTCATGTTTTGGGAACTCAGCTTCTCCCTTGCTGATTTTTGAACTTTGGTAGTCGTAAAAATCTAGTGAATGGTCACGGGCCACACATTTTGGCTGGTGTCAAGGCCATGATGGTGCAACTGCTTTTGCCAGAGGACAGTTGGGATTGGAAGTTTTCAGGTATTTGTATGGAAATCAGACTGTGATTTCCTAATGATAATTATAAATGCATCTGCTAAATTTGCAGCTTAAATTGTTAAATTTGAGCATCACTCTTAGGCATTCAAAAGGGACAACTCTGAAGCAGGATTTTGTTAAGTCCTTACATGAAATCTTGGGACAGCCTGTGCAGTCCAATGGATGGCTAGGAAAAAAGGATAGCTAATAATGTGGGTTTGATGTTTGGGGAGAGGGGTTGAAGGTTATGTCTTTCTCTGGTTTATGCAACTGCCATGGGTGATGGCAAGGCAGACAGGATGACTGTAATTTCTAGAATAGATGGGTGTAAAACTTGATAAAAAGCTGGCTGATTAAAGGCACTTCTCAGCTAATGACCATCAATTTATGCTAATCTCCAATGAGCAGCAAAGAAAATAATGGATTCCTGCTGGCTACACTGTGCTGTCCACACAGATCAAATTGCTTTCTTCTCTGCATTGCTGAATAAAGCAAAGAGCGAAGAGTGTCACAGCATAATTCAGAGACAAGGCTGCTGAACCTGGAGCATCCTGTTTGTGTTTACCATGAGACGCTGTGTGTACCTGCTCCCACTGCTTGCTCACCCTCTGGCAATTAGGACGCTTCAGTCTTCCCACATCACTGGTCGCCATGGAAAAAGTATCTTGGCAATGTCTTCTTCCCCGCAACATGTAACATAGAGCTGGCAATGACATTGTCATCTCCTGGGTTGGTGGACTTCAGATTTTCCCTAGACCAAAGCTACTGCTTCTCTTAGTAAGTCTCAGAGTGCCCTCAGACACTCACGGGACAACCACATCCAAATTCCTTCCAGGAGGATGGCTCTGACACAGCAGAACAGCTCTCTGCTAGATGGAGGAACAGGTATTCAGCTGTTTCATGGCTCCTCTTCATCCCCTCTGAAAGACAGGCAGAGCTTCAAGTAAGCAATACTACCTGCCCTTGGGGCAGGCAATGGCAGGACCCCCCTGAGCAGAGGACCACCACACCGTTACCTACTTGGCATCAGTCAGGCAGGGTTGGCACCACCGGGATGCTTTGGAGGTGGTTCCAGAGGCTCCCAACAGGCCCTAAAGCTGGATGCTGGCAGGAGACTCCAATATCCAATCTCTAATACCCAGTGCAAGGGCACAGACTGAGTCCTCCAGAAGCTGCCCTTCCCAACTGGAATTACTATGGGCAAAGCTTTCCATGAACGGACCTTAGCTCTCACTCTGTCAGGGCTTTAAGAGGGGAGAAGACAAGAGTTTGGCATGTTTTCCCCAAAAAGCTCCCCTCTCCGCAGAAATGACGTCCCTAGCGCTGAGAAATTTCCTTGGAGTTTTCGGGGGGAACGTCTGAAGATCTGTTGCCTGTGAGCTCAGGGAGCCTGTAAACAGTAATATCTACTCCATCAGCTCCGACTGCCCAGGCTTGGCTCACCAGGGCAGAGCACCACGTGGCATCACCTTGCTCCGGCTGGGAGCTCTGGGTGGGAGACCTGTGCCACCACCTTTTCAGGAGCCAGCTGGCTCCAGGATCGGTTATCAGATGTCTTATCAGCTTGTGGGGAAAAAAAAACCACCTGCTATTCCCAACTGGGATCAGAGGAAATGTCAGTGTATGTGCTGTCTAACACTAATTAGGAAGTAATTGTTCCTAATGGGTTATGTTATGTTAAGCATGTCAGCTATGGTCATCACCTTTTTTGGAGCGTGGATCACGAACCCACAAAGTTTAACAAACATCCTTTTAACATACAAACTGGCTGGCACATGCCATTTGAAATGAGAAGGACAGAGCTGAATAGGGATCTCTTTCTGAGAGCACCTTGGGTATATAAAGGAGGCCAGATGGAATGAAATAACACAGAAGAGCTGAGATGTCACATACTTGGGAGCTTCTTAATTGAATTTTTTGAGTACCATGGAAATGTGTTTTGCAAGGCCCTTTGCTACTAAGGTCTCCTTGTTGATGACGCATCCTCTGGCAGACAATGAAAAGAATGGCGAAAAACTTTACATTTCTTGGTCTTCACCAAACAAATGTAGATAACCAGAATAGCTCCTCTGAAAAGATTAGCACTGCATACCCCTCCCTATATTTTCAGCCTACTAATTATCAGCATTTTTTTCCCTGTCAGCTTACAAAAACATTCATTACCATGGGACATGGCTTTTGTTGCACAGTGTTAGTACGTGAATGCAGTCCAAGACAATGCAGGAAAAGCAGAGTTGGCAAGATCACGCTCTCCTCCCACACTCCTGCAATTACTGTGGGTCACATAAAGAAAGAGGAGGCAGTTGTTGCAAACATGGTTAAATGTGACTTGCAAATGCAGAAACAGAGACATGTGGGGCTTCTCTGCAAAATGTCCAATGCACAAAGGCTGGGACAGCTGGAGGGAGGAATATTCAGTCAAAAGTAAATATCTGGCAAATAGCTGTCACCATCTGAGTTAGCCACCTTCAGACCTTCTGAAGTCAGCAGAGATCTAGTCAATTTGGTCAGAGGGTCCTGAGGCACAGTTTAGATGTGAGCCAAAATAGGCCAAATGAATCATGATGTGAAAGTGACTATTTTCTCTTCTGACGACAAAGGAGTCTACAGTGATTAACTCAGCTGTATGCTTTGTTAAGATGGACAGTTGCTTCCTATATATTAGCTTTATTTTAGTAGGGTCTTGATTTTTCTCACTATCTTGACCACTTGACTCCTCTATGCAGTGTGACTCAACAGTTTTGATGTTCCTGAGAACCTCAGTTATTCTGTTTCAGTGACTGCTAAACTGCTTGAAATCACCTTATTGTGGGGAATCTCAAGTTTCTTTGATAGAAAAAAATAAATCATGGAAAAACCTTTTTTTAAATCTTTTTTTAACAGATTTCATGGTTATAGGAAGAGGTTTAACTTAAGCTTTTAAGCTTTGCCATGTTCAACCAGCATCTTTAAGCAGCAGCTGACATGAGCTCAAGTCTAACTGATTTCACAGGTCCTGTTATCTTTGCTTTGGAAAAAAAAAAGTTCCCCATCTACTGATAAAAATATACTGTGAAATTCTAAATCCTGACAAGTATCTTCATTCCTGACTGATGTTTTTCTGAAAAAGAGATCCAAGTCTACAACCTACCGAAAGAACCAGCTTGTCAGACTCTTGCAGGAACCAATGCCCTCACTTTGGTCATCCAGTGATTCCCCAGGAAAATATTTTCTTCTGCATCTCCATCAGTGAGCAGACAGGCCTCCTGAGTGTCCTTGTGAAAATAACCATCTGTAAGGACATTTGGGTCACACAGAAGTAATTGGCCTATATTTTGTATACGCACACCATATCAACACGTACGCTTTTACTCGCATCAAAGAAGATTCAAATTAGGTGTCTAAATGAAGGTGTTTATTGCCTTTTGCACAGCCTTGAGGTAATCAGGATACCCACACAGGGAAAAGAGATATAAGTCAGAGCCTTTAGAGACTTGTGCTTCCCTGGAACAAAAGTTGGAAGCTGCTGGGACAGAGCATCTCAAAAGACATTAGATATTTATGTTTAATCCACTGAGCCAAGGCCACACTATCTTTCCACACCAGCCTCACAGACATCAATAAGACCCTTTGCAGACCAAGGCTAGGACTTCATCTCACCTCCCTCTGGTGCTCTAGGTGTCTAATCTAAGCCAGATGGCCAGGTTTCCTGTATAATCAATGAAGAGAAAAAGGATGCTCTAGAGGCCATCTCAGCCCGCTTATCTTCAGCACATTATCTTGGAGTGGGCTAAGTCATTATGTCTTTTATTGTCAACGGCAGGACTCTAATGATGACTTAGAGCAAGACTTCTTCAAAAGTCTGAAGTTAGCTCAGGTGATCTGTATCCCAATGTGCTGCTCAGCATGAGCAAAGTTATTAGGATCTGTTCTGTAGCAAGATGCAGCAGACCTGGAAGGACGAGCCAAGGCAGCAAGAAGGAGAAATATGGAGGTGAAACTTGGAAATAGTCTACAAGCACATGGCTGGATCATGCCACCTCTGTGGACTGTTGTTGCATAAACAGCCTCATTTTTTTCAGAAACACCGTGCTTCCACTTTGCAAAAGCAGTCTCTGCTCTACTAAATAGACACATCCCAGCATCCCTCGCAAAAAGAAACTTCAGGAGCTCATTACCAAGCAAAGTCTTTGGCACCCGATTGCCAGTCCGTTTGCTTTGTAATTAACTTTCACTGCCCAGCCCATGATATGCCAGCAACCAATTGCTTCGTAAGAAGAGCACTGCTCAGTGTGATCACACCAGCCACTCTCGCAAATAAAATCACACGCTGTGAGATGCCATAAAGGCTGGTGAGGTTCATCGGGCGCAGCAATAGCAAAAGGGCTACACTGCATGACTAACCACACCATAGGATCAGAAGGACAGGATTCATTCTGAAAGAAGCCTCTTTCAGTGGACAGGCTGAGGTGGCATTAGAAAGACTGACATAAATTCTGCTTCCTCCTGAAAGAAACACTGGGATTTATTGACTGGGGAGGCTGGAGCTTCTCCATTGCTGGAGGTTTTTAAGCAGGTGTTAGACAAACCAGAATAATGTGAGCAATTCATTTCATGCAAGAAAGATTTAAAGATAGGCTCATTTGTATAAAGCTATCTTCATGCAAAAACCTGGAGGCAAAAGATATGTAGTGGCACCGCTTCCTGTGCAGATTTATGCCAAGGTAACACAAAAAAGAGGGATGCTCCCAGCCAGGATGAGTCACTGATTTCTGTTTAGCCTTTCAGAAAGAACTGGTCACTAGCAACAATAAAAAACTCTTTTAAAATCATTCTTAAAGTGAATTAAAGCACTATAGCCCAGGTGTCCTGTCCTCCCCTACACACACCTAGGAAAGTGGGTGGAAACTTGGGTTTAATTTCCAGCGGTGTATTAGTGCTTTACAACATGGAGAAAAATTGCTCTGGGCCTTGGTTTCCCCACTGGTGAAACTGGAGATACTTTCACTGACTTTACTGAACCAAGTCCCATTGCAAGGATGGCCGAACCACAAGCAGGTTCAGCTCATGCTGTGCTGACGCCAGGGGTTGGTCCCTGGGTCAGTAGGAAGAGAAATGTCTGTATTTCTGGGTCTGGAGGCTGAGCAGACTCCTACCCAAGGAGGATGACGCATAACCCTCTTCAGCTTCTGGCACCATGCTGGGTGCAGGACTCAGCATGGGGTTGGCACTTTGCAGGGCAGACACTTTTGCAAACGGAGGCTACCTGAAGCACGGTACAGACACCCACACAAATTACCATGATGGAAGAGCACTGACCTAAGCAGATTTGGGGAACTGGAAGATCAGAGTTTATCTTCTGCCTAAGTATATGCTTCAAGATCAGTGGAGAGAGCCTACTTCCACTCCAGTGGAAGCCAGTGTTCAAGTTCTCATTGACTTCAATGACAGAACAACAAAGCTCTGGCACTTCAAAGGTTTCTTTTATGGTGCTTATCCTGTTAATAAGCATCATCCGTTCCTTTCAACAGGGGAGCCATCCACTGATTTGTTAACAGCCCATGTTTATATAATCATGGCAGTTCGCCTACACAGGCTGAGAGGGGACTGACAGCTTCCCACTGTACAGAAGGAGCTCGGGAGAAACAACAGAGGGTTTAGCTTCCAACAAAGGCATTCTGCTTGTGTTGAAAGTCTTTGCATTTTCAGTTCTGCAGCACAAATTGCTAACTCAGCCCAGTCCACAGATCAGGAGATGAGTACTTGGTTTCCCATTAAATGAGACTTATTATCACACAATTAGCATTCGTATCAGTTAGAGAGTTGGAGAAGTCCTCCGTGGAGCCCAGAATAGAGTGGCTGAAGAACATCCATTCTCACCATTTTTAAAGCTGGGACAACTCTTAAGCACAATAGCAATTTTTTTGGACTTAAAACTGTCGAAATTGGAGATACTTAAAAGCCATCTGGACACGGTCCTGGGCAACCACCTCTAGGTGGCCCTGCTTGTCAGGAGGGTTGGACCAGATGACTTCCAGAGGTCCCTTCCAACCTCAACCAGTTTGTGATTCTGTGAAATCCCTCCAAGTACAGGAATAAACTATCTGTTGAACTTCAGTCAGTTTTACTGGAGAACAAATTTGGTATCACCATGGACACCTCAGGGTTTTATACATATACACACACAAAGTAAATCTACAAATGACTTATGAAAGAAATGAAAGAGGTAGAAAACCAAGTCTGAATTCCCACCTCAGCCAGAGCAATACCAGATTCTCAGGGAAGCGAGACAGACCCAGGCACCGATGATGTGCTCAGATTCACCACTGCTTCACAAGGCTTCTCTTCAATGAGGGGGAAGAAATATCCTTGGTCCTGGCTATCATGGAGAGATGACCACTCACCACTGCAGAATCGCACTGCTGTGCTCTGGCATATCCAAAGGAGCAGATCCGAGCACGGGGAAACAGGTCTTGTGCATCACCTCTCTAAGGCAAAGGTTTTCCCAATGCCTCACCTACATTTCACAAGCTGCAATTTGTGGTCACCGCTGCTGGTTATATCATCTGCCATTGCTGAGAAGAGTGTGGCTCCAACGTCTTTGTGTCTCCCCTGCAAGCAGTTGCAGATAGCTGTTAGATCATTCTTCAGCCTCAGTCCACCTGGCTAGATAAGCTCAGATCCCTCAAATTGTCTGTGGGCTTCCCAAAGTCCCTCTGAATTGCCGTTCTATCAGGTCTTTAATTTTGTGCCACCTGCTGATTTTCTAAGAGTAACTCTGATATTACCTAGGTCATAGGATCTTAGGCTCACAGGATAGTTCAGGCTGGTAGGGATCTCGGGAGGTCTGTAGTCCAACCTCCTGCTCACAGGAGATTCAGCTGTGAGGGCAGAGCAGGTTGCTGGGGACTTTATCCAGCCGGGTCTTGAAAATCTGGAGGGATGGACACTGCACTACCTCAATGGGCACCCTGTTCCTCTTAACTGAAGGTCACGAACATACTGGACAATATGGGACTTAGTGGTGACCCTTGGTGCACCCTATTTATCACTAGCTGCCGGCTGGACAATAAGCTGTTGATCCATACCCTTGGCTTATGATATAAGGCCTCACACTGCAGGTTAGTACTAAAAAAAAAACATTTATTTCTCCTGCTGTTGCTAGATGATAACAAGTCTCCTGCCCTACTCTGATGCTTGCAAAGAAGCTGATTCCAAAAGCTTCAAATTAATTGCATAGAGAATGAAATCACACATTCAAAGAGCAATGCTGCTCAGGTTGTTTTCACATCCACTCTGCTCTTGCAAAGAATTGGTCTTGAATGTCAGCATTTTGTTAACTTTGAAAGCCAGTGCTTGTTCAAGGTTTTGCTTCAAATAAAGGATTTGGCTTGCTCCAAAGAAAATGAGGAGAACATAAGAGATGAGTGAAGGTGTTTCTAATGCTATGCAGAGCTACGGCTGCCTGACAGCATGTCATAGCCCACACTGATAGAGCAGCTAACAAGGAAACAGGGCTTTTTTTCATTCCCAGCCCTGTTTTCTGACCTTTAAAGCATCCTCTCCTTTGAAGCAGCATATAAAATACAAGAACCAGGATGTCACTCATTTTCTCCACCTCTAAAAGAAGTGTAAGAAAACAAGACAACAAACCCCTAAATGTCAAAAATCTCTTCTCCCCTGAGCAGGCACCAAATAAATCCTTGCGACTACTCTAAGCTCACGCTGCAAACTCCTGCACTCTGGAAACAGGGGCACTTTACCATGACTCCTCACCTGGGCAAGACGCTAAATATTTATAAACAGCTATGGCTAACCAGTAGAGATGTGAAGCCTTGGGGATGCAGAAGTACAAATAATGCTCTGTGTGACTCCTTTCAGTGTGGTGGCTGAATCACCAGGAGCATGAGAGTTACTGGTCCTAAATGTCCTTGAGCAGGAGGGCTCCCAGACTTTTTTCTTAAAACATTGGCTTCCACATCCTGCTGTAACGCCACAAGACCCCATTTCTTCATCTGCAAGTTTGGGTTTTAAGGCTCCTTGGCTTGAATCCAAAGGGTTTTCTGGCTGTGTTGGCTAAAAGCTTACCCTAAACCTGAGAGCAGCTAGGCTTTGAAGGATGAAGACAAAGACTTTAATTCCATTCGCTTTTCACATCATTTAAAAGAGCTAAATTTGTGAAGTACTCTCTAGGCCTTTGAGGGTCACGAAAGCTGATGAAAGGTCTCACTTGGGTTGTTCTCTTCACCAGTTAGTTGGTCCTCTGCAGACAAAACCACTTTGAACTTGTGAGTATTTCTGCCCTCTAAAAATGACTTTATTATCCTTATTACGTCTTGTAGAGTTTATCTACAGAAATCCTGACTATCTTTTCTCAAGTGAAGGAGAGTGAATGAGTCTGAGGAGGGTGACAGAAGGGAGCAGAGAGATGAAATCAAACTGCAGCTGAAAAAAGAAGAAATTACTGCCCCATGCCAAAGGAACCAAAGCATAGACTGAGCATTTCAGTATGGGGTTACTATTTTACGTGGTTCAGGGGACTGGCTGATGCTCCTCACTGAGGATGTATTCTTACTATATGGAGGAAGTATTCTTACTATACGGAGGATGTATCTAGGAAGCAATGCAAGGATGAAGGAAATAACCTCTACACTAGAAGGCAAAGAAAGAGAAAGATGAGTGCAGCAGGGCAGCCTAGGGGGTTTGGTTACACATTTATTAGCAGCTCTCCCACAGCTGTTCACAGCTCTCAGGGCTGTACGCAAGAGGGTGCACTGGGATTCCCCCGAGCCCTGCATCTTGTGACATGGACAGCATCAGAGGAGGCAGAACACCTCCTCGGCTTCCTGGTGGGTAAATTCACATCTGCTCTTTCCTTTAGTCTCCATCAACTAACCCCAGAGAGGAGTGGGGTGAGCAAGGGTCAGGAGAATGTCCCGTCAGGGTTAGGTCCTTCGGGCAGGCAGCTGACAGCAGGATTTATACAGCAATATGTGCACATCTGTGCCTGAGCCAGCCTTCCTAGGTAGCATGCAGAAACCAAGTCAGGGAGGCCTGGGGTGTGATTCATCTCAGCCTAAGGCAGATGTCTAAATTAGAGCAAATGAATCATGCCCTTGAAATTCTTCCACTGAATATAAGCTCCTCTCACTACCAGAGAGCCTAGCTCTTCTGCTGGTATTTGAAAGCAAAGGCTTCACCCTCTCAGCAGTACCTAAAGCTGGTTTTGCCCATACCGCTCTCCCAGCAGGGAAACTGAGGCACCAGCACAGGCCAGGCTCATGCCCAGACTCCACTTTTATAATCTGGACTTGGAAGACACCTATCAGTCCTCGGAATAAACACTTGGTTCCCTCTCAGTGGGAAGTGAAAGACGTTAGAGGGCAAGTAGCACGCACTACTCAAGTAGCTACAACTTTATTGCACGTGTTTATGGGCAGGGAGGACCTCCAGGGTTTGTCGGTGGAGGAAGGAGGAGGCCAGGAGAGTAAGAGTATTGGATAGCAGCTGTTGTGTTAGGAAGGCACTGGGAAGGCTGCCCTGTTAAGCAGCAGAGCTGTTCTGCCTTACACCAGCTTCTGAGTGGCTT
Organism: Haliaeetus leucocephalus; assembly: GCF_000737465.1. NCBI lineage: Eukaryota > Metazoa > Chordata > Aves > Accipitriformes > Accipitridae > Haliaeetus > Haliaeetus leucocephalus. The sequence goes on along the minus strand of NW_010972436.1, from coordinate 25,372,812 downwards.
CTCTGCTCTGCTACTGATGTGCTGTTCAACCTTGGGCATGTCATTTAGACCTTACAAATTTTTTCCAGTTCTCTCATGATGGGGTTGTTGTTGGGGGAAAAAAAGTTGCAACCAGGGTGAAGACAGTGGGACTCGGGGGATGAAAGGGTGACTGGTGCAGGGTTAGGTCCCAAGGTCCTCGTAGCATCCCAGTTCCCTGCTCACCAAGTAGAAGACCTGGAAATGTTTGATCCCTCCCGCAATGCTGACAGCACTTGGGGCAGAGTGAGCAGGGCAAGGAGGGGTTTCTGATTCGGGGCCGTATCCAGCCATAATCCTTCCTTCTCCCTCTCAACAGAAGCCCTGCAGTTGCCAGCCCTGACTGCAGCTTTCCCCAGGAAAACAAAACCAAACAACACCTGAGTCTTCACATAAAAGCAGCCCATTGCTTGTAGGACAGACAGGCGGACGGGTCACTGTGATCTGGCCAGGCTTGAAATCAGTGCCGGGTCCATTTGTGCTTAAACCAGTTTTTCATTTCAAGCTTTTATCAGATGAGTATGGTGGATATGGAAGTGGCCTCGGACACCGCAATTATTTTCGTGGCAGCAGGACGGGAAACTGTGGGCTTGGGCTGCACAATGAAGCTGTAGTAGATGTGGGCTGAAAAAAGAAAAGCTTTCCTTCCTAATCAGATGCTCAAAAGCAATTAAAGAAAAGCAGGGGGGTTGGAATAACATGGAAAATTACTTGTCGTTTAAACACTTTATTCTCCTTTATCGCATTTGCTTTACTGTGAGAGCTGTTTCCTAAATTAATAAAAACAATCTATAGTGTAGCAAGGCAGCTAGGGGATCTCTCAGCCTCATCTGGCACCTATCGTGTTTGCAAATCTTGGGAACAATCACAGACTCACCTGAACAAATAACTGGGCTTCCTGCTCCCTTATCTCTCCACGTCACATTGTCCAGCTCTCCTGCATGGTGTGTACCCAGCACAATAAGCCACCTCGCGCCCTCAAGCCTCCCGATGTGATTAACTGTGGCATCTTTAATAAAACCTGCGGCAATATTTCCTTCTAAAGCAGAGTGAAGATTTCATTTACCCCTCCACTTTTATTTTGCCAAATTCCATTTTTATTTCATTGTATAATTAATCAGGCACTGGAGCATATGACAGTTAAATTTAGTTCTCACTTCTCCTATGCAGCCTTGTCGGATACAGCTGGCCGGTCAAACACAGAGTGGGATTGGTCTGAAAAAGCAACACAGAGATCGCCAATCTGGATCAGACCTTTACTCGATCAAGTCTAACATCTTGTCTCCAATGGCAACCAGCATCAGGCACTTCAGAGAGCAAGAGGTGCACCAGGAGCTGGAGGAGAACGCTACACCCAAGGGGAAGCTGTTCCTAACCCTGGTGGTCCTCTGACATGAGAAGGTGGCTGTGCCCAGCACTTGAAGGACACACACACACATCCCTCCTGCAGCCTGAATAGCGGTTGAGCTTTGTGTTCACCCTGAGTGCCCGTGGGATAGTCCGATCTACCTGCACCTTGACCAACCAGGTGAAAAAAATGGTGCGTGCAAAGCCTGGAGGCTGCTCAAAGGCTTAGACCTTGCAAAAACGTCAGTGGGTGACGTGGGACAGGTTACGTTCTGCAAAGTGCAGAACTCAAGGCACTAAAAGATAAAATGTGAGATCATTTCAGTCCTATACTGATCTCTACACCAGGGAAGCACAGCAAAGAGCTTGCTGGTGTACAGGACTGTGAGCTTTATTTATTTTTTACCCTTTCCCCACGTAAGGTTTCTTTCCTAGTACTGCTGTGTCTACAAGTTTCATTCATTCCACCTTCCTGCTAAACAACAAACATATGCAAGCTGGTTATCGGCACTACTGCACTAACTTGCTTCTACTCCGTGATAACCTCCCCAGCTCCGTGCAGGTCTGTTCTTCCAAGCTATTATTCCCATAGCTGGATAAGCTGGACATATGTCTTGCCTCTCGGTTACCTGATATGAGGAATTATCTCCCAGAGCAGGATGGGGCTTGGACATGCCATGCCAGCACCTGTATGTTTCTTGGATCAACAGTCCACGTCAGGACATCAGGTCACGATGAGGTGGCTAGAGGATTTGGCAGGTGAAGGGTTTGGGAAGTTAGGGTGGTTGATAGGAAGGGGAGTAAGGAAAGGTGCTTGGAGGTGAGATCCTGGTCTGGGGAGACACTGGGAAGAAGTTCTTACCTAAATAATAGCAAACAAAAGCATATATATATATATATGTTCGAGAAACAGAGAGAGAAACAGAGAAAGAAACAGAGAGAGAGAGGAGATACACAAAAAGCATTTGCACATATATTTATACATGCTACCCAAATGCAAAGAGGCCTTATTAGATCAAAAGTGAAGGATTACCTTTTAAAAAATACAATAAAACAAATCAAATTGCCGAAAGTGTGAGATTTTCTAAGCGGGAGCAGGCAGGGAAGAGCTTTCACTGGCATCTAGTGGTACGTTGCAGAAGCAGAGTTGCTGCGGCTGATGGCACAGCTTCACTTCCAAAGTGGGTTTCCCCGGGGTAGCGGAGACTCTGTTCAGACTGGGAGGTCACCACTTCCCAACTGGGCTTAGGGAAAGGCATTTTTGGACATAGCCTAACCCTGCCCTGGCAACTTTGTCTATGAAGCCCTTTTGGGGGGGAGCATGAGGCGCTCTGAGTCTATTTTTGACCACATGAGCAAAACCTTGGGGTCATACCAAGGCGTATTTGATCCCTGCTTTTCTTGGGGCTTTGTATGAGCCTGAGGGGACAGCAGGCAGATCTGGTCTTTTTGAAAGAGAGGGTGAGCTGTGAGGGCACTCACCTGGGAAAATGCAGAAGTCAATGGAGAGAAACAGGAGCTCTGAGGGCACAAGCCATCTGCCCTACTAGAGGTGTCCACTTTAGAATAATGTAAATTGTGCCCCGGTGGACAAACGGACCCTGACACAGCTGAAACGGCACGATCCTGGCCCCTTCCTCCAGATCTCGCTGGCAGCAAAGGAGTTGCACAAATGGTCGCCCCAGCTGCTCCAGGTGAGCCCCTCACCCATGTCCTGTCTCAACCTTTCTCCCTCCATGATGCCACACACCAAGACGGGGCCGGTTGATGGAGCTGCTGACTGGCACCATCCACAGCGTTGGTAGGCAGGATTTGTGGGAAGGTGTTATGGATAGAGGAAGGATGGAAAAGGAGGGGCATGGTGCCTAGGGAGTCCTGCACATGGGGAATCTTGCCTCAGTGTACCTGGGGTCTACTGTGGCCTAACACCGTGGTCTCTCCTGTCTGTCTGGAACCCACTGTGGCATTTTCATGCATCAGAGCAGAAGACCTTCAGTAAGGCAAACTGAATGAGGCTTGTGTATTGTCTGATGTGCGTGGACTGGTATAAAGATGGTTAGATTTTTATGACTTCTTCCTTCACCGGACTGGGATGCAAACTGGAATGTAAGTCTACCTTCATCCTGGTGCTGCTGCCTCATGCTGCTGGTTTGTACTGGGATAGAAAATACAGCAGCAGACTTTATCCAAGGCAGGTACAGTGTGTAGAACTCCAGGAACTCTGTAACCTTGGACTTCCTTGTGTGATCTGAGCCAGGCACCTTACCATCTCCTGCCTCAGTTTCCCTGAATCAAAGAGGAGGAGAACAGCATGTTTGCAGCCTTGTGTCATATTTAGGACAGGATTGGAGGTGCTGGCTTATGCAGGAATGAGTGTTAATGTCCAGCCTCAGAGACATGAGACAGCCCCGAATCGCTGCCCCAGGGAAGAGTCAGCTTTGCATGATGCACATGTTCCTAAAACCCTCCCAGAGAAGCAACCTGGGCTAGAGCTTCCTGCTGAGCCTCTAAACCTCATTGTGCAGGGCAGATCCAGGAAGGTCTGGGCACTTTCCGTGAGGTGCTGCCGAGGCTCCCAGGTGCTGCTCATCACTCTGCTAAATCAAGTCCATATGCCTCAGTGTCCACCCTTGTCAAACCTGCACACTCCTTTTGTGCTTTCACTGAGCATTAAAATGGAACATTTGCTGGTAACTAGGCACCGGCCTCGGTTGCTACCTCCCCCCAGGGGGATTGCAAGCTGCTACGGACACAGAAATCCTCCGTGAAATGCATCTTTCCTCTCCTGATGCTTCCTGGAGCAAGTCTCGGACAATCAGCCTGGGAGGGAAGAAGGATGCTTGCAGCACTGCGGGATGTTTTCCTTCCCACAACAACAACAAAAAAAGGCAAAACACTCTCAGCTGGGGCAAGTTAGAAATGGCCTGATCCTGACCCACTGGCTGCCAGGGCAGAGAGGGCAGGATGGGGGACCAGAGCTGCTGGGGAGAACTACAATTCCCAGAAGGCAGTGCGAGCCAGGGACCCTTCCAGCTTCCCACCAATATAGCGGTGCAGAAGAAAAGCACATCAAGGGAGAAATCCCTCTCGTCTCCCTCCCCACGCTCCTGCTAACACCTTGGCAGCGGCGTGGAAAAATCCCTCTTGGCGGTGGGAGTGGAGAGCATCTCCCCTGTCCTCCTCCCCCCCCTGCTCCTTCAACCTTTGCTCTTTGTCTTTGTTTGGCTTCACCCTTCCTCCGGTAGCTCTCACTGCACTGGCCACAGACTTCCTTTAGGTCAGCCCAGCTGCGGCTGCAACACAACTTGCAGCCAAGTCGCAAACACTGGTGTGCCACTGAGACTGCCCCGGAGGAGAGAAATGCCAGCCAGAGATTGATGGCCCGCTCAGGTAAGATGCTTTCGGCCAACCGCCCTTCGTTTCTCCGGGTAGCTCAAATAGAGGATGAAGCAACTCACTGGGATCTGGTTCTGCCCTTGATTCAAACCCTGAGCCCGGTGGATTGCAGAGCTGGAAGTAAAGGCAGGATTTGGAGCTGTAGGATCTGGATACTGAAAAAAAAAAAAAAACAACCAAAACCCAACCCCCTCCAAAAAAACCTGAAAAAAAAAGGAAGAAGTAGGCAGGAATTTCTTCTTCTACCCTGATCTGAATTCAGGGATTTGCTGCTTTTTGCCAAAACCCAGAGGCGATTGAAACGCTGCTGCCGGTGAGTTGTGTCCTCTGTGAGACCGGTGCGAGCATCCGTGGCGAGGAGAGAGGCCGTGGCCACCGCAGCAAGCCCAGCACCCACCTGCACGGCCCCTCAGCATCAGCCAGAGCCGGCAGGACGGTCCTTGGTGGCGGGAGGCTAAACCCACTCAGGGGGTTGATGACCTTCCTCAGTAAAAATACGCTATTGAACTTTTCTGAGTCCTTTTTCCAGCCTGGCCAATGCTGAGGCTTTGTCTGCTGCATTTAAACCAGTTGTAGGTGTCACATAGCTGCTCCCCCACCTAAGGACAGGGTCACGTCCCCCCAGAGTCTCCCCTCCGCTAACAAACACTAGACCCAGATCCTGCTCCAAGTGGGTGTGTTTTATCTCTCCTGGCTCAGTATCATTTTGCAGGTAGTTGTTTATTATTTTTGGGTTTGTTTTCCTGTGGTTCCTCTGTATCAGCATGGAAAATTCAGCTTGCACAGGAGTACCACTGTGCTTCAGTAGTGGCTCTTACCAGCACCAGTGGGTTAGCTGAAGGGAAAACACAAGTGGCACGACCAAATCTGAAGGAACTTTGCCTGTTACAACTGTCCTCTGAAATCTGACGTAGCTGCCCGCTTCATTTACCACTCCGACCTCTCTCCTCTGAGGAGTGTGCAGCTGCACTCTGCATCGCAGTTGTGCTCGGATGTTTCTACTCCACATCTCCCATCGCCTGTCCCCTGATAAATGGCATCCCTCCTCCCCAACCCCCTGCACCTTGGTGACAGGCTCCCCAGGGACTCATCTTCTCAGCCACAGCCTTCCCAGAGACCCAGACCTCCAGGGACAGATTTCACTGACAACCCATGTCCTTGCTGGCAGCCTGCCCCATAACCGGTGATTTTGGCAGCAGCACCTTCAGCCATCAGTACCATCAGTAAAAACCTTCCCAGCCACGTATATTCTTGTTGACAGTCATCTCCAGCACCACTGTCTTCCTCCCCTCAGTCTTTCTGGATCTTTTCCCTGCTGCAATTCGGAGTCTTGATAGGAGGTGTTGCTCACATCTCTGTTGGCCCTGATTTTTATTTTTTTTTCTCATGAAAATACGTAGGACCCAGACCCAGCTGTCAGTTGAACCCTCTTGAAAAGGACTTAAGGTTTCCATGTCTCACTTCTCCAGCTGCCCACTGAGGACACCGCTGACCTGCCTTCCTCTGTGCATGGAGGTCTGCCAGTACAAAGCAGCACATCCCAGTTTGCAGATGGTGCCCAGTTTGGTTTTCTTCTAAGTCTGGGGGATTTTGGTTGCTGCACAGTCACTCCTCAAAAATGGGACTAATTACAACAATTACTGCAAAGTGCATTAATTAATTATTTACTTATAAATCTTCTTAGTAAAAGGACGGAGGCCTATGCTGAGAGTAAATCACTAGTGCAGCACTAGTAGAGCCGAAACCCCAGTGTCATTGCAGCAGCGAGTGCATCACGGAACCCCCCATTGCCAGGGGAAATTTGCCTGTTCCTGCTCTCTCTGTTGGAGCCCAGATGAGCCTGTGGCTTCAAAGGTCTCAGGTTCAGTCTCCCATGGAGCAGTCAAGGTGCCACCCGTTGTGTTTACATAGAGAACACAGGAGGTGGAGAGGAAATAATGACTTAATAATTTTCCTTTTATTTTTTCAGTCCGGCAATCTGAGTCTCCACGAATGTCAGGGAAGCCCCTCCAGGAGATCAGAGGAGGCAGGAGATGGAGTTACAAACATTGCGTCTGCAAGCTGAGGTGGAAGGCGGCTGAGCAATGAGGAAGACCACGCACTCCTTGTTGGCCCAGAGCTGGCGTACAGCAGCAGCACCCTTTCCCCTGCGGGGAATAAAGTGCATCCATCAAAGTACACTTTGATGTGCGTGTCCTGATGGTTTTTGTATCCTCCCAGACAGACCGTCCCCATAACGTCGTGGCTTTTCTGTACCTGCCGGCTGCTTGGCAGCCCCACCACGCACCGCCGGGTGCAGGGCACTGCTGCCATGAAGGACTTATTTAAGCGCACGGTGCTAAAGACTCACTCGTGTCACGAGTGCGGCAAATCCTTCAGCAAGAAGGGAAACCTGAAGAGACACCAGCGGATCCACACGGCAGAGGAGCTCTTCACTTGCGGGGAGTGTGGGAGGCGATTCACCACCCGGGGCCACCTCATGACCCACCAGAGCATCCACACAGGAGAGAGGCCCTTCTGCTGCGGGGAGTGCGGGCGCTGCTTTCGCCTGGAGATATGCCTGGTCGCCCACCAGAAGACGCATGCCAAGGGTGGTCCCTACCTCTGCGCCCGCTGCGGCAAGAGCCTGAGCACAAAGATCTACTTCAACATCCACATGCGGACCCACACGGAGAAGAGGCCATTCGCCTGCACCGAGTGTGGGAAGAGCTTTGTGAAGAAGGGGACCCTCACCGCCCACAAGGAGATCCACAAGCGAGAGAAGCCCTTCAAATGCCCTGACTGCAGTAGGTGCTTTGGGCAAAGCGCCACGCTGCTGGCCCACCAGAAGATACACCTCCGCGGGGGGCCTTTCATTTGTACGGAGTGCGGGAAGAGCTTGAGCACCAAGCGGTATTTCAACGTCCACCAGAGGAACCATGCTAAGCAAAAGCCACTCGAGGGACACGTCAAAGGTGTGTCTCTCCAGGTCATCCAGATTAAAGAGGAGCCTGATTTTGCCTTCAGGTCAGAGGAGAGTATGTTGGAGAATACGTCCCATGAAGGAGATGTAGCCCAGGGGTGTAGCATACCTAGAAACCCATCTAATCCAAAAAGCCCTCCTTGGAAAATCCAGATGAAGGAGGAACCAGACCCACCCACTGATGACACAGCCAACGTTACTGCAATAGCCTGCCAGAAACTTTACATCAAGGAAGAGCCACCAGAAAACCCAGACTATGGAAAGCTCTTTGATCCAAAGATCCCACTGACGGCTTTACAGGGGAGGCAGCTTAAAAAGGAAGAAGATGCTGATGGGCAGCATGAATGGGAAGTCCCCACAGCCAGTAACCGGGTCCTCCATGTGAAAGAAGAACCACAGGAAAGCACTGAGTTTGGGATGTATTATGGGCAGAAGCCAAACCTCAGTGCTATCCAGAGGATCCAAATTAAAGAAGAACCTGGTGTGGAGGCCAACCACCAGGAGAGCCAGAGCCCAAAGAGGAAGCAGAAGAAATGCTATCGGCCCACCAAAGAGGGGATGATGGAGAACCAGGAGAAACCCATGTCCAAGAAAGATCCCTCAGCAAAAGGAGCTCCCAAGGTTGAACGGACATTCCCCTGTCCCGAGTGCGGGAAGAGCTTCAATCAGAAATCAAACCTGACCAGACACAGGAAGATTCACACGAGCGAGGGGCCGTACAAGTGCAGCGAGTGCGGGGAGAGCTTCCGCATGAACCGCAAGCTGATCCGCCACCAGCGAGTCCACATGAGCGAGCCCTTCAAATGCACCGAGTGCGGGAAGAGCTTCACCCAGAGGTCAAATCTGGTTCGGCATCAGAGGATTCACACCAAGGAGGAGCCCTACCAGTGCCCCGAGTGCGAGAAGACCTTCAACCAGAAGGCCAACCTCTTCCGCCACCAAACAATCCATGTCCGAATGGGGCCTTGCAAGTGCACCAAGTGTGGGAAATGCTTCCCTCAGAAGCGCCATCTTATTAAACACCAGTTGCTCCATTCCCGAGGTGGGGCCTACAAGTGTGGGGTCTGTGGGAAGCGCTACCGGCTGAAGAAGTACCTGAGGAGGCACCAGAAAATCCACGCACGGGAAGGAACTGCTCCCTGTGCCAAACGGGGGGAGGCCACAAGGACCGGCGGTGGACCCCACCACCCTGAGCAGACAGCTCTGGCCCCCATGAAGAGCAAAGAGGAGAGCTGAGCAGGTCTGGTGCCTGCTCCTGGGGGAAAGTTCTTTGGGAAAGGGGAGAGATGGAGACAAACTCTGCCGGCCTTTATGTGTGCGGTGTCTGGGGGTGAGGAGGTCAACCTGAAGGGACAGTGAGGTCGATGAGGCAGAGCCCTGCTGGAAACTGGTCCTCTGCTGCTGTTTTCAGAGTACAACGCTCAGGGTATCACCTCCTCACAGCTGTGAGATGGGGCTGGAGAGCCAAGCCTCCTCGGAGCACTTGGAGATGGAGAGATAAGAGCTTGGCATCCTTCGTAACAGTATGCTTGTGCCTCTAAAGCCTGCCAAAGTTGTGGATGCCAAAATTGTGTTGTGTGGGCAACATATGGGACCAGGCAGGATTTATTTTTATTCTATTACTGTGTTTCTGAGAAAGCTGAAGGGAGCCTCTCGCATCTAGGCAAGAGTTTAAAGCAAGGGTCAACTCTCTTCTCCCTCATATAGCTCTGATCCACACCTTGATCCTACTGGGCTGAAGGACCCTACTCAACTGGATGGTACAGATCTGGAAGAAACTACTGCCAGCTAGACCAGAGTTTTAAGCCTTGAATCCCCCAAACCAGGCTCTCAGATTGGCTTAAGCCAGGTCCCTAAAAGTAAGTTATGCAAAATCAATGACTTGTTTTTCCAAAGCTAGCCCAGAGGCCAGCAGACTGTATTCTGGTTTGTGGCCCCACAACCCCACTACGTGGATGTAAATGAGAATGGCTTTTCTTAGCACCGAGTTTTACATCTCTGATGAGCAGGTGCCTTTGCCACCACAAGTACCAGAGGTGTCAGGGGCTTCACCAGCTTGAGCGACGCTCATGCTGGTTCTCAGCCACCTGCTTCCCTACCTGTTCCTGTGAAGCTCTTGGTAGGATTTTGACTTTATTAGGCATGATTTAGGGAATTCTAACCAAGCGGCAGGAATAGTTGAAACAGTCTTCAGACTTTATGAACTAGAGAACTGGAAACTATTTCCCTGTTGGGATGTTTTCCCTTCCTCTCCCTGGTGTAAAGGAGATTGTGCAGCTACTCAGAAGCATGGAGAGTTCAGCAGTCTTTATTGCTCACTGCCAATGATTTTGTTTGAGTGTTCTCTAGTCAGATGGATCTTTCTGTCTTGAAAGTCCCTGGTGAAGCAGAGACGTGGAGGGAATCCACAGTCCCCTGAGCCATTTGCCAAGATTTCTCTGCAGCACTGCTACGTGGCCACCTGGCCACTGCAGAACAAAGACACATATTAGGGTTTTTTGTGTTGCTGTGATACATAGAGTCCAAGAGGCAAGTGGAAAAATGTTCCATGGTGAAATAGTAGCTCTACCTCTCTGGTTTTGTGCAAGAAAAGAAGCCCCCTCCCCATCCCCAAGGCACACACCGCTTCCTTCTCCCAGGACATGTTGCAGATGGCATGCTCTTGGAGGCATCCGAAAGTCACGCAGCATGACTTTGGGCAACTACCTGCTGTAACACTTTAGACCCAAGCTGCTGGTTGTCTGCACTGCCTACTCTGGAGCAGCTGCCTCTCTAGGTGGGGAAACTGAGGCATGGAGAGAAGGAAAAGAACAGGACAAACCGTTCTTGAGCTTTGCCTTTACTAGCTACTTGGACACCATCGTGTTGAGGTGCTTTGTTGTGGTGACTCAAGCACAACACTGAGTACAGCTGCCAAACCCCAAAAGCACATAGTAATTATGGTGCTTAGACTCCCTCAGCCTTTGATGTAGTCAGGCCCAGCACATGATTTCAAACAGCAAAGCAAGCTCTGACAGCCTCTGAAGGAACTTACTTTTGTCTGCTCACCTATAAACTGTAGTGAAACTCGTTGATACGAAGCTTCCCCTCAAATCCCTCTGACCTGGTGGAGGTTCATTTCTGGGACAGAAAAGGCAGACGGATAGGGGAAAACAAGTAGTTTAAGATGTTCTAGGGGCATCTAAGGGACACCCTTATTAGAAAAATGGGTCTGGGCCATATGGTGGGTAGATGCTTCACTGTAGGACTGGAAAATTATATTCCTTAGGAAGAATAGGGCTGAGCCAAGCTAGCAAAGCAAAACCAGCCTCTGTTAGGCTTGCTGAGGGGCAGAGGTCCAACAGAACCTTTCAGTGAGGAGAAAGTAATCACCGAGTGGCTGGCATTTATTTCCTTTTCATTAGTCTAGCATAGGGCTGTAGAGATTTTTACCAGCAAAAGGAACTGGTGTGGGAGGTTTGCCATTTGTATTATTGTGCCCCTGCACACAGACAGGGCAGTGAGTCAATGTGAGTAGCTTTCCTGGATATCACTGGATCTTCCACCATTGACCATGGCCAGTGTGGGTGTCCCAGCTTCTGGGGAAAATCGGGGCTGATAGTTTGTAATATCTCCTCAATAAAGTAATTATTTAAAGAAAAAAGGAAATAAAGTGAGCCTCTTTTCTGTCTTTTTTTTCATAAGCTATCACTGAGAGAACCACACTACATTCTACCCACAGTGCAACAGGTGAACAATGCCATAGCAAGATGCATACCAGTGGTAACCAAATGGGTGTAGCTGGTGAAGACCGCTCTAGGCTCTGCTGATTGAGTTGACCAGCTCTCCACTGACTATACTGAGAGCTCAGACCACCACACACTGACGCCAGGGCTCCAGTCGGTGACCCACACATACGTACCATGTGAAGTGCCCTAAGGTGTCTGCATAGGACTATAAGGACACAGGCCTTATGGGAGGACTTGACCTTTCTGGATGAGTAACTGGAGGCCAGGAAGGGCATCTCAAATGACACCAGACACCATGGTGTGAGAAACTGAAACAATGTCCTAAGTATGGGTGTTTTCATCCATGAGCTAAATTCCACTCTCAGTGTCCCACCTGTGAGAGCAAAATGCTCGAAATGCAAAGGGAGTCTTCCTTGGGTACCGCCGGGATCTGCCTGGGACATTACACTGTGACTTCCTCAAGGACACCTCCAAAGAGATGCCTTGCAGTTAGTTTGGGCTGCCAGCTCTGGTGCCTGCTGCTGATGGTTGTGTTGGGTTTGGATCAGGACTATGGAATAATCCCAGCTCCATGAGAAAAAAATGGATTTATCTATCTGGGGACTGAACAAAGTCAAATCCTCACAGTAGCAAAATAGCCTTCATCCTTTTCTCCTGAAAGCCATTAAAAAGGCTCCCAGGTAATAATAAAATGCTTAAAATCCAAGTCATTGCCCCATTCTCCACTGCACAGATTTTATGCAGAAAACCACACCTGTAAGCATTCACTGAGCAGTCTCGGTCACCAAGTGAAAAGGATGCCTACAAGGTCGGATTTTGCCTTCAAGTCTATACAGTAAATTCAGCGTGGTCAAGCTGAAACCAATGGAGTTAAATCAAAGTAAAAGTTATGTTAATGAAGAGACATCCAAGCTGTGATGACTTTTAAAAAGAAATCTGGTCTTGCGCAGTGGGTCAGGTAAGGATTGTCTTGAGACAATTGCTGTCCTATTTCTAGCAATGCATGGAGGAATTTGGCTGTGGGACTTTTTTTGATCAACTCCTTGACTCATTGACTATCTGTGTGTATCATCTCAGCATCAGTTCTGTCTCCAGCATTCAGCATGGCCTTTCTGGAGGAGAGATGGAGACAGGCTGTGGTGGGGAGCACTTGCGCAAGAGTGCGTGTTTCGTGCTTCAATGGGACGCGTGGAGCTGATTGGCGCTCAGCATGTTCTGGTATGGTGGGAATGAGAGGGTCTTTGGGGCCAGAGCAAACATCTGCTCCAACGTAAGTGCCCTGGGATGTTTACTTGCCCTTTGAGAACGTGATATTTCCCATGAGAACTTCTTCAAGAATCCCAGGCTGCAGGGAGCCTGGTGTCCCCACAGACAGGGAGTGAGGAGAGGGAAAAAGACCAGGGTGAAAATTGGGTGAGCAACAGGAAACTCAGTATCACATACATCTACACATGCTTTATCTGTTCACTTTTGACTAGCAGCCTCCATGGGGAATGAGTATTTACTTATCACCACCACCTTAGCTACCTCTCATCCCATCCAGAGCCAAAGTGATGCAACCAGGTAGCACCACACGGGACCAGGTTGTCAAGCTGAACTGCCTGTAGCCAAGGCACACTTGGAGCTTCTGCCTCCATCTCCTGACCCAAAGCACAGTCCCTCCCTTGAAAGTGATTTCTTATGCTGGAACAAAGCAAAGGCAAGAGATATCCATCAAAAGACTGAAGCTTCTAAGTAGTCCCCACCTACAGATTTTCTGAGCAAGGTCATAGAAAAATCTGTGATCTCCTTTTCTAGGGTCAGTGTTAACCTGGAAACAAAAGCAGCCCCTGCAATGGGGTAGGTGAGGTGGGCAGTGCTGGCCTGTGGCTCTCTGCTAATTGCACAGGAGGTGATTACAGCCCATTGCTATCCTTTGTAAAAGGGCGTTGCAGAGCCCCACTGCTCACTCTTTTTTTCCACCCCAAGCTGATTTCTGTCTCTGTCCTCCTCCAAGTCACTGCAAACTGAAGGCAGAAGTAGGAAGCAGAGATCTGGAGATCCTTCCCTACCAAGTCACAAGATTTTCTCCTTTTTCATCATCTGAAAAACAGGATAAGATGCTTTGCAAGTGGAATAAGATACAGACCGTTCTCATTTCTACATGTGTGTTGGCCTCTGAGGAGCAAAACAGACTGAAGAGTGAGGGTCTGAATGTGGACAAGAACTTCTGCCAGGAGAGTAACAGGGTTTTGAAGTCATGCAAGAATAATCCATCACTAGACCTGTGCTGAAGTTCACTCGCCCTTAGACCTGTCTGCAGAGCAGAAAACCAGTCCCTTCAGGAGAGCTGGGAACAGCACTGCTGTGAACTCGCTTTGGGGATAAAGGACTTGGGAAACTAAATGTTGATCTTGTGAACTACAAGCTAAGCAGCCCTGAAAACTAGTTATTCCTAGTCACGGCCCAGAGTGTTGACCTAGGCTGCAGGCAGAGATTAATAGGAGCCTTTTGCGGCACAGATGAGCTGCAGTGCGTTGTGCATAAAGGGCACACGCTTATTCAGCCAGTATTGCAGGGCTCAAAACTTCCCCATCAGAATGGACAGGCAAAGAAGCAGAAAAAACCTTGTGACAAAGAATGTGTCACTTCGATCAAGTTAATTTGTACTACCTTTAACTAGCTTGGGGTAGGTTGAAGGGCAGAGAGAGGAGCAGGGAACGTGAAGAATGGAAGAGGTGAATGTAAGGGCTCTGACCGGATGGCAAAACTGAGTTGTGCATCAGATCTAACAACATGAAGGAGAGACACAGAGCCTGGGAAACACCGTGAAAACTTGGGCTTCCCTGCGGGAAGGTGTTAGATCCAGATCAAATCTTACTTACAGCTTTGCCTCTCTATTAAGTTAATTTATTATCAGTGACTTCAGGCTACATTAAAGCCCCGTGTTGGATGACGCAGCTGATGTTTCCATTTGCTGCTCATGGCGGGGTGAAGGAGGAACGAGCTTGTGGGTGTTCCTGCACCTTCCTGGGTTCTTGCTCCTCTCTCCAAAGCATCACCTGCTGGTTTTTCCCTAGGCTGAGCATCAGGGTCCTGAGGACACCAGTAAGCCTTAATGGCCCTGACCAACCCCAAATGGAGCTTCTGCCTGCTACGTCCAGCCCCTGAGCGACTGCAACCCCTGGGCAGTGCCTGTATGAGGTTTCCCATGGCTCCCCATCCCTCAGGGACCAGCCAGCCCTCACTGCTCCCAGACAGAGTCTCAGGGTATGTGGGGCTGTCAGAGGGAGGCAGCAGGAAAGAGAGGGGCTGCGTGGGCATATGGATACCACAGTGTTCCCAAAAGCACCTGTAAGCCTCTCTGCCTGCATCTGTGCTCAAGAGCTGAAGTGCAGGAAGGGAAGATAAATCAGGAGAGCTCATTTTCTGAGCACGAGCCCACGTGGGGTCATTGTTACAAGCTGCTCTTCTTAACTGCAAAACCCTCTAACCAGCCCCTTGCATGCCTGTCTCTGTCCACAGCTAAGAGTTCAGGTGTGACCAGAAGCTGAGGAGCTTGTGATGAATTTCCTTGGACAGACCACCCAAAATCAGGTAGCTCACTCACACACACACCAGTCCTATGGATGTAATGGGAAAAATGGGAAAACAAGTCACAGATCAGCATCCCTTTGCTCACACTGCAGGCAGCAGCATCTTAAAGGAACAAGTGGGACACAGCTAATGTCTCCAAGACTTTCCTCCTGTCCATAAAGTGGAGTATGGTAGAAATCACCCCAGAGCCTATAGATGTTCCTTATTGTTTGTCTCTATTAAAGCCCAGGGGGACAGAGAGTTGGGGAGCTCCTGTGCCAAGCACGACCTGTAGAGGTTCATCCTTTGCTTTTCTAGCCCTCTGGCATGTCCCCGTCTTATGGTCCCTGGGATGAGGGATGCTTTCAGGGACCATGGATACACCTGGCCCATGTCATCTGGGAGCCCTATTCCTGCAGCATTGTCTGCCTCCCTTTGAGCCCCTTTCTCTCCTTTTTTGCCTGGATAGTTTTTGCAAAATTTTGACACGGGTTTCCTGTGGCTCAACGCTTCAGCCCCTGTGATTAGTTTTCTGTGAGAATAGGACTCCTTTTAACTCAGAAGGACTTTCTTGTTAAATATAGGACAAAGTCTGTAGCAAAGAAAATAGCAGCCTGCTTTTCATTTTAACATCTCCATGCAAGTAATAAGCCTGATCCATCTTTAGCTCAACATAAGGGGGCCCCTTTCTGCTCACCAAATTGTTTGCAGATGCTGGGGGCTCAGAGCAGCTCAGCTGCTAATGCTCAACCTAACATTGCTTAACTCCGCTCTGCTTGCTTTTCACAAATTAATTGCCAAGCACCCAGCATGGAAAGTGGCACAGGGCTGTGAAGGTCTGTGCTAGTATTGCATGCCAGCACGGCCAGCCAGATGCTGAGTTTGAGGAGAAAAGCATTCAGCTGCCCTCAGCAAGACAATTCCCAGGGTTTAGCCCCAGTCTGCAGGGGAATTTTGGACAGCAGGCATGTAATAGCAGCATTATACATCTGCTCAGTCTGAATATGCCCTCTACAACCACACGCTTCGGCGTGTAGCTCTGCCAATGTGAATCCTTCATCCAGCAATATAAAAGTATTTAATTCTGGTAAACAAGCGCCACCACAAAGAGTGGGTCAGGCTCCACCAGAAGCATCGTGCGAGGCGGTACGGCAAAGGACTGCCGTCGAGCTCCGGCTGCGTAGGAGCATCACGACAGCCCAGCGCTGCCTGCCTGCCTGGAAATGGGTCCAGCTCCTCGGCAGTGTTAAGGCTTAAGCCACGGTGGGTTAAGCTGAGGTTAAAGCACTTTTCCCCCTGTTACGATCTCCACTTTCTATCGGTATATTTTGGAGGCACTTGAATGCTTCATTTAAGCATCCTAACTCTGAGCTGAATCCCAGCCAAGGAGTCAAAGGCCTGAATTCACCCTGGCAGTCCCTTTGACCATAAGCTGGAAAGGGACCAAGAAGCATTTTAATGTAAAGGAGGAAAGGAAGTTTCTGGTCCTCTAGAAGTTTTTTCACCTTACTACAAATTTGTGAATTCTTAAAGCTGACAGAAAAGGGGAATGTAGGACAACTAATTATAAAGCCAGCAAAAACTTCTGAAAATCTTTCAATCTTCTTACTTCAAAAATAAATGCAATCTTTACATTTTGGTAGGTTGGAGGTATTTTTCTTTCCCTTAGAAGGAGTCAACCATATCCTAAACCAAAATGTTTCATTATGGGTTGAAGGTAAGAGATATTCGAAGGATTGTGTTTATTTTCCAGGAAAAAATGTTGAAAAAATTTTTTTAACTTTACCTGAACAAACTCTTGGCTTGACAGCAGATCAGATACTACCACATAGTCACCCAGGTCTACTTTAAGTAAAGGGCTCTTGAGATTTCCTAAAAGTGCTTAAATTAAAATGGTTGAATGAATAAGGGTTATAAGTGCTTTTGATGGAAAGAACAGGATGCATATTTCTAAGAGTACAACAGTGAAAAAGGGTAGCAGATGTGACCAAGCTTGTGGTATTCCCATGGTTGGCTACAACCAGAGTAGTGGTCAGGAATGAAAGAGGGAGCAAAACAAGCACTCTCCCTTCCAAATAAAGTAAATATATAGGCAAAAACTTGGAAATTAACTGAAGCAGAGGCAGAGGGGATAACTCAATGCCAGGGCTCAGAGCTGAACACAGGAGTCCCAGTATCAACCTCTGTTTGGTGCTTTCTACATCAAGGTCCAGTTCCTGCTCTTTACGGTAGCTAGGGCAATTCAAGCACTTACTTACTTCATAAATGACAACTCTGGATGTGCTTTTTCCTCCAGCTTTGGCACTGAGATGCAGTTTTATTTCATGTCTTGCCCAGCAGGTTTACAGTGTGGTGGTTTGAAGAAAGTAGAAGCATCATGAAAGGGATGCTAAAAATAGGAACCAGACCAGGAATTGAAATGAGGAAGGAGCAGTGCAAGCTTGCCCCCCCCCCAAAATCTCAGCAAAGCTGAATAAAGACAAGAATAAATATATGCTGGCTGGAAATTCCGTAGCTGTAAACATTCATTCCTTGGCAGCAAAGCACCTGGCTCTGCATATCAGACTGGTCTTCTGGGGAAAGCTGGAAACCAAGAACATGGCCATGTGGGCTCCATGAAAGGTGGCCCAGGCTCCTCATCTGTGCAAGAGGCTGTGCTCTCTCCTCTCCATGGTCACGGTGTCTGGATGACCAAAGGAGGTTCGGGATGGCCAGGGTGAACGCAAATGTAAAGGACACACAGGATCCCTGCTGACAGCCGCTGTCCTGGGGTGGTGAACATCATTGACTTTGCTCCCCTTCAAACCTTGAACTAAGCATCCAGATTTCTTCATGTCTCCCACCTCCGCTGCATTTCAAAATAGAAAGAAAAGCTCTTTGAGAGGTGATTGAGAATATCTGACTAAGATTTTTGCCTCTGAATCACTTTCTGGAGAAACTTGTCCGTCTCCATGGACCAGAAGGGACCCAAGCTCTCAGCCTGTGCTCTGCAGCTTGGGCTGTCATCACCTCTGGGTCTTTCCTACTCCATGGATGAGAGTAACAAAAAAATCCTGCCCTTGTCCAGGACCCAGCAAAATCAGAGTCAGGCCCATCTGTACTCTTACATTCTATTTTGTTTTTCTTGTTCTTGTAATATAAACTAAGAGGACCTTGATCCATACCTTGCTTTCAGTGGTCATAGTTGCAAAGTCTGGAATGAATCTGTTCCCAGATCAATGAAGGGCTGTGAATTCAGTCTCAGGTGGTTTAGCTGTCTGTTTCTAGTTGTGTTTTAGATAACTTGGTTGTGGTTTTCCTCTTGGTTTGGGGACTGTGGGCTCTTCACTGCCACTTGTGAAAGTGTCCAGAATGTGGTTGAAAGAACTGGGAGTTCAGTCCACTGTGTGTGTCTCTTACCCTTCCCGTGTGATGGAGTGGACATGGTGGGACGTGCTTCTCCAAAGGGCTCTCTCCCCAGCTGAATTGGCTGCAGCATCTTCCTGTTCTCTCTGAAGGAAGCTATTTACCATCAACTTGCAGTTTGCCAAAAATTCACTAACTGTGAACAAGAAGATGACATGCAATCTCCTAGTCTCTCAGCAGGTCAGGTTTTGCTGTCTACTGCTAAACTGGAAAGCGACTGGCTCTTAAATTTTTCTCCATGAATGACATATTGTTTGCACTAGTGACAAGGTGCACCCCCAAATGCCCAGGCTTTGTTTCTAAGCATTATTGATGTATTTTGCTGCAGCATCCTCAGCCCTTGTGTCTTTCTTCCCAGCTAGTTAGCTGTGTCCTTGCTGACCAGTTTTGTGGCAGGCAGCCTTTAAATCACCCTTTTCTCTTCCACCCCATTCCATGAGGTCTTTGCATGGCCTAGATCCATAATATTTGCAAAAGAAATTAGAGCAGACCTTAAGAATTTGGGGTGGGAGAGATAGAAAAGAAGACTCAGCTGCCTGGAGCAGTGGAAAGCTCTTAAAGGGTTTTCCTTTTTTTGGTTTTTTTTTAGGGTGCTTTCCCAAGTCATCTAACTAAATTGAGTCATCATGCACCCACAGTCCCAAGAGAGCATGGGCACAGATGGTGGAAAGGAGCAGGACCCCCACTTTCAAAGGCTCCTCACTGCTAATTGAGCGTGAAGCATCATGAAGTTGCTACTCTGCATTAGGGCAGATGGTGTCTCCATATCTGGTCTTCACCAGGAAAATTTGTCACCTGAGTCACCACATATGACCCCCACTGAGGACAAGAAAGGTATCTGCTGCAACAGCATAAGGTCACAGATATCAGAGGACTTCACTGCAGCTTTGCCTGGGGCTTCCCCTTCAACTAGCCAAGTGTTTTAATCTGTGTCACCCCACTTCCTTAACTAAAAAAAAACAAAACCCAAACAAAACAAAAGGAAACATTAAAACATCCAGTTTCTCCTGGGTTTTGTCCTTTATTTTGTAACTGGGAAAGGAAAACCAAAGAGAATGTCAATGTTACTCCTTTTTGTGTCACTTGGCAAGCCACTTGTGAGCCAGGAGTGTGACAGGGGGCAATCCAGAGGGTACAACTTCCTACCCAAAAGGTCAAGGAAAACCAGAGCTGTTTTTTCCAGGGTTTCAAAACTGGGATATAACAGCATTTTTTTTCCTGAGGATACTAAATTCCTGTAAAAGACAGAAATAATAGTTACAGTATTTCAGCCAAATTTTAGAGGTGGGGAAACTGAGGCAAAACTTTGGATCTAAGTTCAAAATCCCATGAGCAATCTACATCAGATGCACATCCTCATCCTTCTCTTCTGTTTCCCCATGTCATGCTTTGAAACAGTTGTGGAGTCATTTCATCTGAATCATGCTGTCAGGAGACATGGGTTTGGCTTCTAAGTGACAGCAGGGACCGCATATTTGAAATCAGAAAACACAAGGAGCACAAAAAATGCAATGACCATCACAAGCTGAACTTTTTCTACAGAACAATTATTTTCATCTTTTAAAAATTACTATTTCTAAAAAAAGACCTAATTCTGAGAGTGCATCCCCCCAACACCTTAACCTGTACTACCCGAGCTGCTGTCTGCAAGGTGCTAGTGATAAATGGCTAGGCAAAGTGGCTATGTCTGTATGAGTAATTTGACTGAGGCAAGGACAATTCTCCGGCCCTGAGGGCACCAAGCTGACTTGCATCCATACAGCTAAACTCCATTCAGGATGGCGTCATCCAGTTCTTCCCTGGGACTCATCCCTGCATCCAGCTCTGACTCAAGCTAAAAGTTTCGGGTAAAGACACGAGAGTTAAGAAAATTGTGCTCCAGTGCCCAGGAACATCACCGTTTGTTTCAGAGATATGGATTGAGTTTTCCATCACCCCAAATTAGCACATGTCCAGCAGCCACCAAATGCTCCAGGACCTGCTACGTGACCCAGACTGGCAGGACCATGGATTTACTGTGGAATTCTGTAGGCATTGGTGCTGCTGGTCATAACCGCAGCCCCATGCAGGCAGCCTGCTAACTGCTACAGAGCACTAGGAACAGACAGTCCAGCCTCCCCTGGGAGCTGGACACTCACAAGGAGACTCGCAGCCACGGGGAAGAAACAATTTTCTTGGACTCACTGGGTGGAGACCTCCCAGACCTGGGCTCTGCCACTGTCTCACCAGATGTCCCCTTTCAAGTCACCTCACTGCAAAGTGTTTTGAGATTCACAGACAAAAAGGTGATAGAAGAGGAGAAGAGGATGGCTTTTCTTGCTTGCACAACTCCAAGGGGGGGTCAGCCACACGAAGAGAGAGCGAAAGCATCGACAATGAGGTCTCGGAGGTATGTAATGGTGACTTCTAATGCAAAGCAGTGCGGTTTAGCTACCTAAAAATAGCAATTAAAAAAGAGAACTAATGTAAATCAAAAGCTATTTCCAGCCTGCTGCAGCGTCGGCACTGCGTTTCCCTTTAACAACCCCCAGCCAGCAAACATAGGCATCCTCCAAAACTGATGAGCAGCATCCCTGCCGAGGACTACAGCTCCCAGGAGCCTGCAGCCCAGGGACCAGGCACTTGGGCAGCCAGGCAGGGGGACCGGCAGGGAGGCAGTGATGGCTGGGGATCCCCCCAGACATGCCCGAGAGGTTTTAGGGTTGCTGTTTCCTATCCCCAAGCCCCTTGTCTCCCTGAGCCAGCTCCTCTTTTTCTGTCTCTCCTCCCCCGGTAGTTTTTACATCACTGACACAGGCTTCCTGTGAGTCAGCACCAGCAGACACGAACGGAGTAGCTGGAAGACGAAGAAGAGCTCAAAGTGGGTAGAAATAAGAAAATTTGGTCAATGACACTTGGATACTTTCCCAACCTGCGTGCTGCTGAGGGAGATGGGAGACAGGTCAGTAAAGGGCTGAGCTGGGATGTCTGGGGCCAGGATGGGATGCTCAGGGCTGAACCCCTCCGTGGTGTCTGCATGTGTCCCGCAGCATCCCAGGGCAGCAGCAGGACATCTTGGGAAGTTGGGGTCACCGCTACAAAGCTGGAGCGTTCGTCAAGGTTGGCTGCGGTGGAGCAAACTGCACTGGCTGGGATACATCGCCTTGCTCGTCCTTCTTGGGCTGAATCCTGCCCTGAGAGCTTTGGCTTGCTCCCCTGGCTGGAGGTGACCGGTGGAGTTGGAGGTACAGCTGGTCCTGCTTGGTGTGGGAGCAGGCAGCTTGGCTAAACCCAGGGAGTAGGAACAGCAGCACAACATGAGAAGGGGCATCCGTCCTTTAAAATCTGCCTAAAAAACATGATTCTGGGGCATCTGTGCGATGTTTTCAGGAGTGCTGGAGGCACGGATGGGAATGAGTTAATAGGTCCAGCCTCTGCCTTGCAAGGGGAAGCTGTGCCTGCCTATGGCTGCGCCTCTGTGTGTGCTGGTGGGGGGGGGGGTATTTCCACTGAAAGGAGCAAAGCAACAGCTGAGGAGCTGCTCCCATTCACATTTCACAAGCGAAATTCAGGCAGCTGTGCTGACACGCTGTCACCTCTGGGAAAAACAGCCCAGCACATGGAACAGCCAGAGACAAAAGTTTGCCCAGAGTCATCTCTGGGCTCGGAAAAGTTGGTCACCACAGAGACTAAAGCAACCTCCATTTCTCACCCTAAATGAAAGGTCCCCAAAGAACATCTCACCCAACACCCATCCTTTCTCTTGGTGAGAAAGGATAGAGGTGCAAATGCCCTGGATGCATGCTGGGATGGCTGGATCAGGGCTTCCTTTGCCCAGCTGAGGGGTTGGGCAGGGACTTCTCAGGACGCCTCATCACTTTGGGGCAATTGGGAGTCAAGGAGCAGGGGAGGAGAGATTTTTGGCTGACTGGACCACCATCAGGGAGCCCTCCCCAGGAGTTGCTCCAGATAAGTTCCTGGGTCAGTTTGGTGCTGGTTCTCCCATTAAGAAAGTCAATGGCAAACGGGGTTCTTCTTCAGCCTGGACTTTTCATGCAGTTAGGTCGATGCTGGTGGTGGTGTGGCTGCACCCTTCATGGGTCAGACGTGACAAATCTGCAAATTGAAGCTGGCACCAAGGCAAAGGTGGACCTTTGGCAGTCTAACCTCAGGGCAAGGGGACAGGGGAAGGAGTTGAGTCCTTGCTGTCCTCCGGAACACCAGGACAACCTCTCTGTGTGTTCAGACGTCTTCCTGGCCACCAGCCCCAGCAGCCTTGCAGAGGCTCTGGTGTCTGCCCTGGTGCTGCGCAGGGAACCGAGGACATCAGTGTGAGTTTCACTTCTGCCTCCAGCCTGTCTGGCTACAGCTGTGACCCAGATGTCCCTGTCCCCTCACTGAGTCGGACATGACACAAAATCTCTAGAAAAATCAATGGGTACCCTCCGAGGGACAGGAGCCCCACGGGGTTTGCACAGCCAGATGAGCATCAGACAATGCTCAGGCAGTTTTGTTTCACAGATGTGAGATTTTGGTGCTGTCTGGAGGCTGGGGAGAACAACATGATATGTTCTAGAGATGAGCAGCTGTTTGCTGATCCTCAACATTCCCCCTTGTTGTCCCAGAAGGTCCCTCTCTGCCAGTGCACTGAAGGAGGCTCAGATGATCTCAGTGACCACTCTTCACATGGGACATGTCTGGTCCTGGCCCCAGCCCTTGGTCTGGTCATCCTGGCTCAGACCAGGGATTGCACCACCCCAGAGATCCTCCAGAAATGGGTCTGGGTGTGCTCTTCATCGAAAGGGATTTACCTCTAGAGGTGCTAATGACCATGAGCTGGTCCCTGATGGTTATGACCACCAACCTTCACCACCCCTCTGAAGGGAAAGTGATGTTGGTTCCTGCTCAGAGATCAGCACAGCAGGAGGACCCCCCCCCCCCAAACCACCAGTTTCTTGTCATGAGTACCTGGAGATGTGGAGAAAGTCCAGCCTGTGCCAGGCAGATCCAGCAAACCCCTTCAATCCCCTCCTAGATTTTACAGTCTCTTGGCCTTTGGTTTTACTAGAATTAACTAAGCTTGGCTGGGCTTTTTTTTATCATTTTTGTTTCCACATGACATTTTACCACACTAAAAGTGGTTTGGGTTTTGGCTTTTTTTCCTGTTGGCCTTGACAATAACACCTGCCTTGGTTTCTTCTCAGGTTCAGCCCTCATGAAGGAAGACACAGGCTTTCATCTAAAGAAGAGTAACTCAAAACAGCGCTGCCACTTTCCCATGGTCGCTACCTCCCAGCAGCCCTGGCAGGCAGGGAAAACTGGTGGCAATGGCCAGGAGGACTCCCAGCGATGCCTCCCCTAGTGAACACCACCCGAGCCCCCACCTCTGAAGAACCAGGTGATGGAACAGCCAGCCATGATGACGCTGGAGCTCTCGGAGGCAGAGAATTTTCTCAGCCACACTCGGGAGAAGTCGTACACTTGCGTGATTTGTGGGGACAGTTTTAAGCACAAGGGCATCTTGGCAGCCCACCAGAAATCCCATAAGGAGGAGGTAGAGGCTGAAGGTTGTGAGGAAGGCAATGTTGACCAGGCTGGAGAGATGCATGACCAGGAAGCCATCAGAGCTGGAAAGGAGGCCAATGGGAGAGACCATAGCAAGCACAGCACACAGAGTGATCCTGAGACAAGGGAGAAGCCCCATGCCTGCACTGAGTGCAGGAAGAGCTTCAAGATGAAGGTAGACCTCACCAAGCACCTCCGGACTCACACGGGCGAGAGACCATTCCCCTGCACCAACTGTGGCAAGAGGTTCATCACCAAATCACAACTCAAGGAGCACCAGAGGATCCACACAGGCGAGCGGCCGTACAAGTGCCTGGACTGTGGGAAGAACTTCACCCAGAAGTCACAGCTCATCGTGCACCAACGGATCCACACAGGTGAGAAACCCTACCAATGCAGCAGCTGCCAGAAGAGCTTCGTGGACAAGTCGCAGCTGGTGGCACACCACCGGATCCACACGGGTGACCGTCCCTTCAAGTGCGGTGTATGCGGCCGTGGCTTCCGCCAGAAGATCACCCTCATCAAGCACCAGCGGGTCCACAGCACCAAGGGCGCCCAGTGGGACGCTGCCAAGGCCATTGTGGCCGAATCCACTCCGGCAGGGAAGAAGATCTTCCACTGCAGCACCTGTGGGAAGGAGTTCAAGAAGAAGTCAGTGCTGGTGACCCACCAGAGGATTCACACCGGGGAGGAGCCCTACCCCTGCCCTGTGTGCGGGCGATGCTTTCGGCAGAAGATCCACCTCGCCCGGCATCAGCAGACCCACGAGCGGCCCGGTGCCCACGTTTGCGGAACCTGCGGGGACCGCTTTGGCAGCAAGAGGGAGATGCTGCGGCACCACCAGGGCCACCATCCCCAGCAAGCCCCTTACATCTGCACCACCTGTGGAAAGCGCTTCAGCCAGAAGGTCGGCCTCACAGCCCATCGCCGTGTCCACGCGCGGGAAAAGGAGACCCCCAGTGCCTCAGGGGGTGGGCAGCCCCCCGCTACCCTCAGTGGTACCCACACCTGTGGGCAATGTGGAAAGACGTTCACCAAGAAGGGCAACCTGGCCAACCACCAATGGGCTCATGCCGAGGATGGGGGTCACCGCTGCGGGGCTTGCGGCAAGGGTTTTGCCAAGCGGGGGGAGCTGACCAAGCATGAGCGGACCCACACCAGGGAGAAGCCCTACGGGTGTGGGCAGTGCGGTAAGCACTTCGCCCAACGTACCCAGCTGGTCACCCACCAGCACGTCCACACCGGTGACCGGCCCTTCCCCTGCCCCACCTGCAGCAAGGGCTTCTGCCAGAAGATCGCCTTGGTCAAGCACCGCCGTGTCCATGAGTGTGGCAGGGACAAGGGAGGCGGCGAAGACACCGGCGCCAACACCGACACCGAGGCCAATGGCAATGGCGAGGCCAATGGCGATAGCAATGCCAATGTCAAGGCCAATGCCAATGCCAAGGTGGCTGGCAAAGATGAGGAGAGCCCGGCTGTCCCCTGTCGGCTGCTCCCCATCAGCGAGCGGCCCTTCTCCTGCAGCGAGTGTGGGAAGGCCTTTGCCCAGAAGGCTCAGCTGGCGGTCCACCACCGCATCCACACCGGGGAGCGTCCCTTCCCCTGCGCCGACTGCCCCAAAGCCTTCATCGACAAGTCCCGCCTCATCGTCCACCACCGCACCCACACCGGTGAGCGCCCCTTCCCCTGTGCTGCCTGCGGCCGAGCCTTCACCCAGAAGGTTGCCCTCACTGCCCACCAGCGTGTCCACACGCGGAAGCACCAGCCACCGTCGGCTCCAGTTTCCCTGGGACCGCAGGGTGAGGAGTGGCCCTTCACCTGTGCCATCTGCGGGAGAGGTTTCCACAAGGAGATTGCCCTCATCACCCACCGGAGGGTCCACACCAAGTATGAGCCCAACCGCTGCAGCAAGTGTGGGCAGGTCTTCCCCAACAGGGCCCAGCTCCGTCTCCACCAGCCCTCCCATGCTGAGGACCGGCCATTCAAGTGTGCCACGTGCGGGAAGGACTTCAAGAGGAAGGAGATCTTGATTACCCACCAGCGGGTCCACACGGGAGAGGCACCCTTCCAGTGCCGCCAGTGCAGCAAAAGCTTCTCACAGAAGGCCAACCTCATGAAGCACCAGCTCACTCACACCCGCCGGGGCCCCTTCATCTGCTCCGACTGTGGGCAAAGCTACACCACCGCTGGACATTTCAAGAGGCATCAGAAGAACCACCTCAAGAAGCAAAGCCCTCTTGGTGAGGGAGAGGAACTCCCTGAAGACCTGGCAACTGGCCGTGTGCCAGTGGGTGGCCACAGCAGCCCCATCATCGTGGTGAAGACAGAGGCTGCTGCTGATGACTATGAGGTCCTACAGGTCCCATGATGGTAAGGATCAAGGACTCAGGGAAGTAAGGGCTGATGCCTGCTCACTTGGGTATGGGGTTGCTGCGTCCACCACCAAGATCCATGGTCCTGTGGGAACTGGTTCCCTGGAAACATATCACAGTATTTGGTGTGAGCCAGGAGTGGAAAACCTGGGAGGATCTGGACTTCAGCACACAGCAATCCCTGAATCAAACCTCAGTCAAAACTGGCTGACACAATGTGAAATTTGGGGGTGAGGGAGGGATATAAAAACATATTTTGGCTTCTTTTTTTATATCGTATATAAGAGTCCTCAATTCAACAGGTTTGGTGGGGTTTTCTTGCTAACAAGAGGGCTGAGAAGCTCGTTTTTCTAAAGCAAGTAAATGAAATCTGTGATTTCAGATATATTCACATGACTCCAAGAGCTGGAGCTTAAAAAAAAAAAAACACCAAAAATCTCACCAAACATTATGAGACTTGCCATCACCAACTTCTTGGCAGGAGTTGGAGCAGACCATCACTGGTCCCTAGCCTTCCAGCAGCTGACACCAGCTCCAGCCATCCTGCAGACACATGGAGCAGTGCAGGGG
This sequence comes from Haliaeetus leucocephalus, assembly GCF_000737465.1. NCBI lineage: Eukaryota > Metazoa > Chordata > Aves > Accipitriformes > Accipitridae > Haliaeetus > Haliaeetus leucocephalus. The sequence goes on along the minus strand of NW_010972436.1, from coordinate 25,345,915 downwards.
CTGCTACTGTGGAAAAATTGCAGCCAGAAATAAGGGAGGATGTCATGGCCAAAGGACTCGGGGATGGGGACCCTGCTGACACCTGGGGAAGGGCCACCGAGGTCAGTAACGATCCCCATGGAGGCCAAACAGCCACCCACATGGCTTAATTTGCAGAGCTGGATTAAGAGCTCTGGCTGGGAACTAATGCACGGTTTATATGAAGACATCATTTTTCCTAGTTTAAAATAACCTTATGCGTGGGTTGATTGTGCAGGATAACCCTGGGTATATTTATTATGGAGTTAGGGGCATTCATTGCACAGCCACAGTTTCAGAGCGGCATTTGGGAGGTTGCCAGACCTGTTTCTTGTACCACAAGCTCAGTTGCAATGCCAAGATGTGGCTCCTAAACCTGAAGACCGTTGGTCTGTGCCACCTACAGCCTCACTGAGGTAGGGAGAAACCCTCAACAACTGTCCTCTGTGTCACGCATTTGCAGTAGTGACCACAGCGTGGCACCAGCAAAAGGTGTGTTTAATTGCTCTGCCAAGAAAAGGAGGCTTTAGCTTGCTCCCCACACCCCACCAGCCCGGGTGGAGTTGGGGGTTAGCAGAAGCTGTTCCCACCATGGGTGTGGATGAGCATCCCCACATCTGGCATGGAGATGCTGGCCCTATGGGCTGTGCCGACCCATAGGACCCCTCTGACAAAGCTTAGTGACATGGTGGCCACCTCCAAGGTGCACCTCCGTGGCCACCTGGCCAAGCCAACTTGCTGTTCAGAGTGGTTTTTTGGGAGAAGAATGAATGGCTTTGCTGGGCAATCACTTGAAGTGCCACTTCAGACTTGCCATGGGGGTTCAGTTGCTTTTGCATCCCAGACATTACTGCCAGAGCTCGCTTCAGCAACAGTAAGAAGGGGGTTCACCACTCCCTCCCCAAATCTGGGTGCTCCCCATGCCCAGAGCATCACCCTCCACCCTCCCGATCCCTCCTTAGCTGCCAGGTTTTGCCTTTGAGGTTGCACGAAGGCAGAGAGGCGCAACACCATGTCCATACAATGCTAACTTTCAGTACCTGCACGTCCCTTTGGAGCTCCAGCAGCAACCCCCCCAGTTAAAATTACCCGGTGTGAAGTGATCCCCTTCCCTCCGTGCTTTTAGCAGCGCTCACCATTGCTGGATTTGGTGTGCGCCCTGCGCTCCATCCCCCAGTGTAGCCCCTGCTGCTCTACGTCCTGTCCATTAAATGAATATCCTGCCATTAACTACAGCAAAGACTTCCCATGCCACAAAGCAATGGCAGGAGCTGAAGGAATGATCGATACACCACTATTAGCTTGCAAAAATTGGGCCAGCTTGTCTTCAAACCCCATGTGGTCACAAGATGAGCCAAATGGATAGTTACACAAAATTAAGGACTGTTTTCATTTTATTCCTTTTTTCCCCCAGTAGATCTGTTTGATTTTGAAGATTTCTTTCAGCATTTCTGTTGTTTTAATTGGCTTTTATTTCCCTGCATTTATTTTGCTGGTGGCAAATTCGTCAGCCCTAAATAGGTAGACTGATAACTGACCGTGATAATAGTACACTAAACTATTACATGAAAAGCAGTGAATTAAATCATTCACTGGAAAACAGGCCATGGTGGAAGACTGCTGCTTCCTGAAAGCTTTCTATCCTTTTAAGCTTGCTTTTTTGTGCAAGATGTTCTTGCTCCAGTAATCTTTGCACAGCTCTGCCCTATTTCTGCAAGCTAAAGAGACAGCGAGCTGGTGTGTAGGCTCAGCCCTTGCTGACCAGTTGCCCCCGCCTTGTCCCTTGTTTGGGGATTTTCTCTCAGGAATTAAATGACAACAAGGAATAAATTATCCAGCTCCCCTTTTCTAACTGATGCTGATTGCTTTAACTCACATTATGTCTTGCTAATAATCCCCCTGCACATAAACAAACTCGAGCTGGGGATGATCGGAAAGCATCTACGTACATCACTTGGCAAAACTTCTGCCCTGATTAGGTGACCGCTTTTCCAATCAGGGGGATTATGAGTGATGAGTAACAGACCATGTTACTGGAGCATGGATACAAGAAGAAAAGGCTTTGCCTAAGCATCTTTCAAATAAGACCCAGGAGGACAAATAGTAGAGCATGAGCATGGCCCAGATGGATCCTCCTTTGGGGAACAGGAGCAGCTCTGCGTTTATGAGCTGTGGTTGGGCAGTTTTCCTTTGGCTTCCTAGAAAAGTTTGACCACTGTGGGGTGAATGAAGATGAATTCTTAGTCTAACAAAGTCTCTCACCTGCAAATATTCCCAATGTCAAGTAAGAAAATAAAACAAATTGGGAATATATCTAATTTTCCCTATCTCGGTGGTTGCAGGTCCACCATGCTCTGCGGCTGAATTCATGTCTCTACAGCACAGATGTAAACATTTGAGCTGGTCATCCCCTATTTAAAATCAAAGGAGAGAAAGAGGGAGGTGGAGAAAGTGATTCTTCTGCCCTATTTAGGTGTCCACTTTGGGATGAGACTCCAGGACTTCATTGACTCTACTTACATTGCTACAGGCTGCAAAGGGGAACCAGGCTCGGAGGAGACATCCCCATGGGTTCATGGTGGTTTTAGCCCAGAGCAGCCAATTTATTTTGGAAAAGAGCAGGGGCTGTAGGGACACAGGCTGCAATGGTCAGCAGTTATTAGACATGATTGGCGCATGGAGTCAGCACTGCAGGTACCTCTGATGCAAAAACATCCCAGCCCTTAACAATTTGTACACTGCGCTGCGCCGTGCTGATGAAGCTCTGCCTGCAAACGGTCCCGGCTGCGTGTGGCTTCCCGAGGGAGCGAGCTGGTGCGGACAGGGGTGTGGAAAGGTTGCTATAATCCACACAGAGGGACGCGATCATTTCCCAGGTGTATTTTTTATGACTTTGTTTTTATTTACTGGTAGGCAGAAGGGAGCTGTGCAGGAGATGGAGGAAATAGCAGGAGTTGTGGACACCCACTGAAATATTAACATATGATCCAATGTTATTTGCTGTTCTTCCCTACGTTTCTTTTACAAAGTAAAAGAAATTACATTTTGCAATTGTCCTTTTTTTTTAGTATCATGTACCAGCATACTTTTGCTGCACAGGGTCCTCCAGCTATGGGATTCACCTCTTTCGCCTAGATTTTTTCTGTATTTCCTCTGATTTGCAGATGGTTTGCCTCTATTTTCATAATAAAAATCTGTACTGAACAAAGCTGTGCTTCAGTGCTGTTGGATCATCCCAAATGGGATGGAGGTGGGGGAGGTGAGAGCTTGGGATAGAAACATCCACCTGGGACCAGGACACCAGCGTCTTCATCTCGGGTCAATCCTTCATCCCATGGCAGGTCTGAAAGGGGATTGCTTGAGACTGACGTTTCACTGAGAAGGGATTTAACTTTCCAAGTCTCTCTATAAACATTTGGAAAAGCACATGCAAGGTCCTCACTCATCTTGATGTAAATCAGTCTGCAAAAATCAGTCTTTAACAGAGGCAAAATGCAGGTGAAAACCGTGACTGATGAGAAATCTTGTCTCCAAGCGTCTGGTGCATCCTGGTTGTCTCCTCCTAAGACCGTTACTGTTTTCTGGTGATCACAGCTTTACAAACAGGAGCTCATCAATGGGGAATGAGCAGCAGGGCAAGAAAGGAGAACAAGACCTCTCTTGTTCGCCTTTACACCTTGCATCATGAGCATCCTAAAGCCACGCTTCTCCATGCCAGCCCAGTACCATGCTTCCCGTGACATGAGAAGACCCTTTTTTAAGAAGCTGGAATAGATGTGGTGGAAAAGATACAAAACACTTTTATTTAACAAATCCTCTGCTGGTGCACTCAGCTAAGATGCTAGTCCTCAGGCACTCCCTTCCCAAGATTTTCCCCAGACTTTAATTTTGCTTTGTGGTTTGTGATGGCACCTGGGCTACACATTTGGGGACCTCTCTAAGCCAGATGTCTGTCACAGGCCATTCGGTGACACAATAGGGTATTTCCTTCCAGTGCCCCTTAGCTATTTTCCAAGCAATTCTCACCAACCAGGTGAATTGCCAGATCCTCCAACCTCCATCAATCCCCATTTCTTTTTGCACCAAACAGCCGGTCGAGATGCTCCTTCCCTCCTACAGAGGAACATTTGTTATTCAGAACAAAATATTATGTTGCCGTGTTATTTAATCAAGTCAAAATTCATAGGCAGCATCTGTGCGGAAGATAAAATGTTTGGGGACAGTTTAGTCCTTTTCTTATCTAAGTGATTAAGGTTATGTAAAGACTTTTAAACACAGAGATGTAGTTTCATAAGCGATGGACCAAAATAGTGCCAAGTAGCCAACCATCTCCCCTTGATCACACTGGATTAGTACAATTAATCTGTAGGTATTAGTGACCAGCAGGGTTTTGCCTGGAGGATATAATATATATTTATTATTTCATATCTGATTTCCCCCAAGAGGCAGAAAATTCAATCGTGGGCTTTTCTTTTCATCATTATATTTTTGCAAATGGGGTTGCAGGATTTGGAAAATTACCGAGGGGTTCCTGATCAGAGGGGGGACAGTTAGCAAAGGGGGGATGAGACCCCTGCTCATTTTTATGTCTTCTGAGAACGATGTAATCGGGAATTGCCTGCTGGAAGAGCGTGAACCGGTGTGGGACCTGAGCCAGGACCTGCTGGGGGAACGGGAGGGTAGCAAATATTCACCAGGATACCCAGCCCTAAAGGCACTTTCCAGACACCCCTGCTATTGCTGCTTAACACTGGAGGAAACCAGAGCTCAGAAATATGAAATTATATACCTGGAGGAGGATCAGGAATCCTTATTCCTGGGCTCCGGTTCAGTTGCTGTAACAACACGTCTCATGTAAATAGCCCTTTCACTAACATGAAGCTCTTGAAGAAAAAGCAGAGCTTTGCTCTGCTCCCAAATTGAAAACCGAAAAGGAAAGTCCCTGACAAGCTTTGTTTGCATTGGGTTTTGGGGAATAGGTGTTGAGGGTTTCTTGCTTTTCTTGCTGCAAAGCAGCTGCATTTCTCATCAATTTATAAATGAAGATGTAGAGGCCTGGTCTGAAGCAGCGCCTGTTTAACCCGATTACAGATCAATGGCTTAAATGCTGCTCTTAGCACTATCTCAGTTAAAGGTTGGCATAGATGGATTTAGCTTGTGTGGGTTGATTTGTATGCTGACCACTGGGAAAACAACTGATTATGACTCTGTTTCTTCCCATACTTCCAAGTCTTCAGAGACCAGACAGCGGCCACCAGAAGGTGCAAAGGAAAGAGAGGAAGAACCGCACAAATACACAGTGATTTTTCCTCCAAGTACCTATTTCGCAGCTGTCACCTGCCAATTTTATTGATTATTCACCAGTTCTTGTCCTAGAAGAGAAAATGAACCTTTCTTTTCTACTGCCCTTCTTCACACACTTCCTAAATGTGGGGATGACCCTAAATACTGTCTAAATCCAGAGCTAGAGTCCTGGCAATACAAGCTGAGATATTACTCAGAAAGGACCAATGGGCTTTGCCAGTGCTTTTCATTTTTTGCAGCTTTATGAAATGAATGAGCAATGTTCTCCCATCCCCTTGCAGGGGAGATAGCTGCAGATTACAGCAGAAAGCGGAGTGTTACATGATCAGCTCGGATAGGAACATGGAAATGAGTGTGGCAGAGCAATGCGGAGTTAGATTGAGGTTTAGCAGCTCCCGCTTATAAATACTTAACTCTGCCTATCTGGCGCAGAAGGTGAATTGCAGGTCACAGCAAAGATAGGAATCAAAAAGGTATAAGCTGAATTTCCAAAATACATCTGTTGGAGCCTTCTTTGTTAGGACAAGCCTGTCACCTTCAGCTGTTTTTTTATCAGGGGGAGTTTTGCAACGCGCAGGCTAGGCAAGGTTCACGCCGCTACCTTCAGGCGTTGGCTGTGCTCCCCTCCCCGGCGTCCCCCTCCATCAGCGGAACAAAACCAGCATTTTCGTGATGCCTGTTTGCAGTCCCCACTTAAGATTGAGACAAATCATTCCCCGGACTCCGCTGATCACGGAGGCAGCCCCAGAGGCTACAACCATCCATGCTGTAAATAATGGCATTTAATCAGAGGGATCCTCCCAACTCCATAAGCTCACGGCAGGGGGATCCAAACTTCGCTCTTACACCCCAGATACGCACGCCCCTGAAGATGGACTGCTATGAACGACATCTCTAAGACTTTCTTAGGATCATTGTCTTGCATTAAAATCCGGGCTGCAACAGCGTTTTCAGCCACTGAATTAACAAAGAGCATGAGAGCAACGCGGTGCTGGAGGTCCAGGGTTTGCAGCACAAGTGAAACACCCAGAAGAGTTAAAAATAAAACATAGGGTTTCAGTGTCTAAATACTTTCCTTGCGTTTGCTATTTTTTGCCTGACAGCACCCTCTTCTGGGAAGTGGGTGCTGCTTGCGGAAGGGTGCACCCTGCTCATCTCGCATGGGCTCCTCAGAGCCCTCCGGGGGGAATTTAAGCAGAGTGGCATTAGACAGTCTCTTCTGAGCTATTTTTTGCAGTTCCCTTTGAAGATCGCTGCACGATCGAGTGCTGGTCAAAGTCACAGCACCCAGTTATTTGGTACCCACTAGCTGATGGGTGCAGCCGGGAATCAGCACAGACACCAGTAAAGCCCAGCAAATTGCTGCTTTGCATTGCTGGACCAGCAGGTAAATTCTGCTCCGTCCTGGGGAGGACCGCCCTAAAATTTTTAATTGAGTATGACCTCTGACACGTCCCAGCTGGTTTATTTGTTTGCTTGAAACACAAGCGAGCAAGCAGCTTTTTGCAAATCGTGTGCACATTAGGACAAGAACACGCGTTCAGCTGGCTACACCTCATAGAGACTAAGAAGGCTGTGAGCTAAGAAGGGGATGAGCAACTCAGCTTCCCAGGGACACCAGGCAGGGCCGGGGCAGCCACCATCAGCATCTGTCTGGCTGGGTTTCAGATTCCACCTCCTCCAAAATCAGCCTCATGCCTTCTCCTCTGAAACAGCAGGAGCACCTCGGTTGTGGCTAGCATTGGTCTCCACCTGAACAGATTTAACACAGTGCAGCTGGTTCCAGGGCTTTTTTGTATTCTAAATAACAAGATTTTTAACTACAAACCACACGAGAGGCTTACCTGCGTCCTGGGCTAACACTCCCCTTTGAAGGCCAGGCGGTGCAGTTTAGACACAATTTGCTAATTAGTTCCCTGGTGATAGTTTCCCACTCATGGCTGTGAATTTTTATGTGTTCTTACATTAGGAATATAGTGCTGCTGCATTTGTTGGCAGTGTGGGGGTGTTTAATTACCTTTTTCAAACACGGACAGCAGCAGAGGCTGGGGCATGGATGAAGAGGAGTTGACCTGACTTTCCAGCCACTGCTCAAAAGGCAACGGTGGGCACTGGGAATGGTGGGAGTGACTGGTTCTGACACCTGCTTGGAGACAGGCAGGTCCCTCGATGCAGCCCAAAACCCAAGTCATGTCCGGACTCTGCTCAGCTCCTCCAAAATGGGGACACCCCAAAGCACTGGTAGCTTTGGAAGGCCCTGCCTGCCCTCTGTACTCCTCTCCTTGCCCGTGGGCCGCTGGCTGGGTTCGTACAGCACCTGGCACGCAGGTACCTTGGCTTGCCTAGTCCACGTTTCACTCAAATTAATAACCAGGCTTCATTTATTACATTAGCTCTGTGCGTCTTGGAGCATTTGCCAAATATTATGACCCTCACTCACCCCAGAGGAGGGGAAAAATTTGACACTGTCCCACATGACATCCTTTTCTCTAAATTGGAGACACATGGATTTGATGGATGGACCACTCAGTGGATAAGGAATTGGCTGCGTGGTTGCACTCAAAGAGTTGTGGTCAATGGCTCGATGTCCAAGTGGAGACCAGTGATGAGGGGCGTTCCTCAGGGGTCAGTACTGGCACCGGCGCTGTTTAACATCTTTGTCGGTGACATGGACAGTGGGATTGAGTGCACCCTCAGCTAGTTTGCCAACGACACCAAGCTGCGTGGTGGGGTTAACGTGCTGGAAGGAAGGGATGCCATCTAGAGGGACCTGGACAGGCTTGAGAGGTGGGCCCGTGTGAACCTCATGAAGTTCAACAAGGCCAAGTGCGAGGTCCTGCACATGGGTTGGGGCAATCCCAAGCACAAATACAGGCTGGGCAGAGAATGGACTGAGCGCAGCCCTGCAGAGAAGGACTTGGGGGAGTTGGTTGATGAGAAGCTCAGCATGAGCCAGCAATGTGTGTTTGCAGCCCAGAAAACCAACCGTATCCTGGGCTGCATCAAAAGCAGTGTGACCAGCAGGTCGAGGGAGGGGATTCTCCTGCTCTACTCCACTCTCATGAGACCCCACCTGCAGTACTGCGTTCAGCTCTGGGGTCCCCAGCATAAGAAGGACATGGACCTGTTGGAGCAGGTCTGGAGGAGGACCACAAAGGCGATTGGAAGGCTGGAGCACCTCTCCTTTGAGGACAGGCTGAGAGAGTTGGGGTTGTTCAGCCTGGAGAAGAGAAGGCTCCGGGGAGACCTTAGAGCAGCCTTCCAGTACCTAAAGAGGGGGCTACAGGAAAGGTGAAGAGGGACATTTTGCATGTAGTGATAGGACAAGGGGTAACGGCTTTAAACTGAAAAAGGGTAGATTTAGATCAGATGTAAGGAAGAAGGTCTTCACTGTGAGGGTGGTGAGGCACTGGAACAGGTTGCCCAGAGAGGTTGTGGACACCCCATCCACGGCAGTGTTCAAGGCCATGTTGGATGGGGCTTTGGGCAACCTGGTCTAGTGGAAGGTGTCCCTGCCCATGGCAGGGGGTTGGAACGAGATGGTCCTTAAGGTCCCTTCCAACCCAAACCATACTATGAGATTCTATGAAACTGAGACGAAGAAAGCCTCCTAGCAGGGATCTACAGGCACGCATCACCACAGCTTACAGGTTGCAGGTACGTGGAGCAGCCCCAGGTCAAAGAAACACCCCAGTGCGTTAGCCCTGCTCCAGGTCAGTCACCTCTTTCCATTAGCCCCTTTCAGGCAGAAGGCAGACCCATAGCACTGCCAGTTTAACTCAGGGATGCAGTTTGGGGAAGCAAGGAGGAAAAGGACGGTTGAAAGCAGTGACCGCATGCTGGCTGTCACCACCAGGATGAATTCATGCAACCAAGCCCAGCAAAACAAAACAAAATCAGCAGCACGGTGATTTATGGGCATGGTGAAATCCCCACCCTGTGTCTGCTCCACCCCCCTCAATGCCCCTGATCTATCTGCTTCTGCAGCAGTTTAGCTAAAACTAAAGGAAATTACTCAGAAACATTCACTCTTTACTGTTTGTCTGCCAATCTGGAGAAAGTATCAGCTGCTAGCACAGAGAAAGGAGCTTCTAGTCACACGAATCAATTGGTATTTTCAAGCAACCTCTTCTGCATTCCTTTTTTTAAAGCCTTTCCTTGCTGAGCATCAGACCTTCTTATGCAAGGCTCTAACACGGCTAAAGCTTCCTAGAGGAGGTTTATGCACCTGAAGCTGACAAAGCCAGCAGGGGCAGATGCCTTATTTACACCAGGGCTGAAGAAAGGCTGGAATACAGTCCTCAGATTTAGTTATCAGAGACAGACGGGCAAGGACAGGCAGGTAAATTGCAACCTGCAGCTACACTGCTCAGGTTCTTCCCCTTGAAACACCAACTTTGCTTCTTCCCGCTGGGAATTTTTTCAGGCATCAGATCAGAGCCTCTCAAAAGCATCCAATTTATTTCACAGCTAACGCCCCATGATTCAGAGGCATTTCTTATTAGTTTATTTTAGCTAAAGCTCTCAGGTCATCATTTGATTTCACTCTGCAGCATTGTCTACAGTCACATTTTAAAAAGAGTTCTCACAAACATGCAAAAGACTTAGCCAGCGCAACGATTTCCAGCTCGGCTTCCCCTACAGCCGTGTGGCAGAAAGAGAAACTGATCCCTGTAGGAGTCGCTCCAGGGAGCCGGCTGCAGGCACATGGCAGGGAGAGGTCGTGGCTGAAAGCCATGCCTGCTGCCAGGGCTCCTCGAAGCTGCACGGTGCTTGCTCTCCCAGCCCAGCACATCACCTATCTTTACTGGTCTCCAATCAGCTACATCCAGCACAGTGTCAGAGTTCACGTTTTCTAACCTGTCTTTATACAAGTGTTTCAAACCCAAGCAAAAGCTTGGAGGAGAATGCTTCCCTACCCTCTGAAGGAGAGGTTTCTAGCCCAGGGATAGAAACCCCTGTGATGGCAGTACCAGAGCCCTCTCCAAGGGCTGGAGGACATCTGAGCAGGCTGAGAAGAAATGACACGGAAGGAGACAAGACCTCGCCTCTCCGCCTCTCAGTGGGATGATGGCCTGAAACACAAGTAGGTGTGAGGCCTCTCCTAACTGGTCCGGATCAGGCGGGGTTTAGTGCTCCCCAAACACCAAGGTGCGAGTCCCACCTCCAGCTGCAGCAACGCACTCTGACAGCACACAGGTTTAATTTTCTCCAGTGCCCAGGGCAGTCAAAGGGTACCTGGCTCTTTTCCCACCTGCTTAGGGCAGTCTCCCATTTCAGTCCTTGCTGCCAGAAGACATTTAATGAAAAAGCGACCCTGCCAGCGCTCCTACTCGCCACGCTCCTAGCTGCTTGCTCCCTCAGCCAAGCAAACCAACCGTGCCAAGAGCAAGAACTGGAACAGGATTTTCCATCCCCTCTCTGTTCTCCTGCATGCAAATGCGCCCAATTCTGCAGAAACAGGTATTAAACACCTGCAGCCAAAAGAAAGCACCGAACCCATCTAAGGTAGCTGCTTGAAGCACTCTGCAACGGTGAAAGGAGGACCAACACTTTGATCACCCCTTCATAAACAGGAGGCCAAGCAACGAGTACCATCTTGCACAAGAGTCCAAGGTGATCCGAATCCAGATGAAAGGATGTACAGTCCCTGCCTTCCTGAGGGGCTGTAACAAACCTGTAACACCCACAGCCATAAGCACGAGGGAAGGAAAGAAAAAAAAAAAAGACTAAAAAAAGACATTTCTGAAGAAAGTACAAGGCTGCATGAACACAGAGAAGCAGGCATATATAATGGCGTTTTTATTCAGAACACCTTTAACTTGGACTGCAATTATTTCAGGTTTTAAAGTTAAATTCAGGCAGCAATTGAGAAAAAAAACAAACAAATAGTCCCTGTGTGCACAAACAATGCAGCTTTGAATAATACACGATAAGTTTATTTCATATTAACATGAACAGTAAAAAGTGGACATTTGACAGGATTTTACTTTAGGTCCTTTTCTTTATTCCTCTATTGTGTCCTTTTTGCCAGTCTCTTGTCCCTCAAATTGTGGATACTTTGCCTCAACGTCAGCCCAAGTTAGATAACCGTTTGCCAGGTCACGAATGATGGCAGGAAGTTCAGAGATCTGCAGACAAAACCACAAAGACATATGAAACACAAAGTCATCAGAATCAAGTTGCTCTGTTGGATACTTGGGGAACACGGGTAATGTTTACATCAGCAACAGAACAGATGCAAGGTATATTCTTGCAAGATTATTTTTGGGGAGAAAACCCATTAACTAGGAGGACATCTTAAATCACAGTCTGTGTCATCTCAGCAAAGACTGCTCAGTTATTCAGGGTGAGCCCTGATGGAAATGCAACTGTCACTGGGGTGGACCACAGCAAGGCTCATCCCTGCTAGTGTTATGTTACAGTTTTGGGAGGGAAAGAAAACAATACACACATCCAAAAGATGCTGTAGGCCAAGATTTAGCCAGGCCCTATTTACTGTAAGACCAGGACAAGAGAAGCTGCTAGTTGCCTTTTCTTTGCTCCTCATAGAACACTGCCATGGTGCAAAGGATCGGCTTAGAGAAACTAGAAAATCTGCAGAAATTGAAGGATAACAAGTTCTCGTCTCTGCTGCTTGGCATTGAGAGGTCATCCAGGTGATACAGAGACAGATGGGTTCCCTGAGGAACTGGCACTGCCTGTTACACTGAACCAAACCCACAGCCCGCTCAGTAGCCCCGAGCAGTACAGGTGCTTTTGTACAGAGCGGAGCTAGAACAACTCAGCCTCCCAGACAAACGCTAACTCCTCCTCCTCCAGGAGCCAAACTGTGTTCCTGGTGGGGACCAGGGAGAGAAGGACACAACAGAGGTGCCAAGGCCACACGTCCACAGCTCTGAGCGGGTTTTGCTCCCACCATAGGGAGGTTTGCTATTCCAGTCTCTGTATTATGGCTATACTAGCAGAGCAAGCTTAGGGCATAGCTTTTGGGCAATGGTTCACCAGTTTCTCTGGTGCTACACAGGCAACATGGGCAGAAAGCAAGCTTTAAGGAGTTATGTCTGAGTTGTGCTCTGTCAGCCAGCCTGTAGCAGGCAAAGATCTTTCGCCTTTTGGTGCCTGTGGATTCAGAGGAGCCCTGCCTTTGAAAGCCAGACACAACCCAGCAAATGCATTTAATCAGCAGCCTCCACTTGGAAAGACGCACTATAAAGAGCAGTGCAATCACCACAAGGCATGGTTTTCAATTAAGATCAACACCTCTGCATCCAAGAAAAACAAAAGCCTCTCCTCATTTTAGTAGCAGGGCCAGCATCTTCTGTTTGACCAGTATGTCTTCCCTGGGGATTTCTCAGAATAGCTAAATTGCCTGTGAGAGCTGGAAGCAGCTCCCGAATAGACCAGAGTCATTGCTGGATCAGAAATAGCAGCTAATGCTCTCCCCTAGCCCATAAGAAACAGACTCGGCTCTGTCAGGAGCCAAGCCCGTCTGCCTGCCCTTTACCTCGGCTCGGATCTGGCGCATCGAGTCGCGGTCTCTCAGGGTGGCGGTGTGAGGCGTCCGGTTAACAGTGTCAAAGTCGATCGTGATCCCAAAGGCCACACCAATCTCATCAGTCCTGGCATAGCGCCGGCCGATGGATCCAGAGGAATCATCCACCTTGTGAGAGATGCCGTTCCTGGTGAGTGCTTCAGCTGCAAGAAGCAGAGAAGGGGGGGATCACCAAGACTTATTACATACTCAGGAGGCAACATGATCCTAGCAAAGGCCTCTGGTATCCTCATGGCACTACCTCAAGTGAGGCACCATGTGTCCTGGTTTCAAGCAGCAGAACAGACCTTCTTTTTTTTTTTTTTTCTTTTTGACAGAAGATCCGATGGTCCAGTCTCTCCCAAGACTACAAGCTCAAACCCACCCCACAGGTACACTGCTACTCTCACAGCTCTCCACATTGCATCACTCGACTCTCACCCAAAGAGCAAAGTCACTGACTTCTTCAACCTGTCATTACAGTCCCACAACTCTGCTTTAACTCAAAAACACACCAGCCTTACATGTATGCAAGGGCATGTCCATCCATCATGGGGAGGCGAACAGAACTGTCTGTCCCGAGCAGAACTGATGCCAACAGCGAAAGGCATTGTCTGACATGTAGCCTATGTTCCTATCCTTCACTTACTCACTTTTAGATGGCACCAGTGGGCATTTTGACAGAAATGCTTGGAGGCTCAGCAGCTCTGGGACCAATTCAATAAATTAGCTGGCCAACAAGAGTGAAGAAAAGAACTATTCAAAAAAAACAAACAAAAAAAAACCCAAAACAAAAACCCACTGCTCCTGACAGCTTCTCCTAAGCAGTGGGAAAGATATCTTTTTGACATAGAAGGAAAAAAAGAAGTCTTTTACACTGCAAACCAGCACAGGGAAGGGCAGGGAGTTGAGGCTAGACTGAAGAATATGATGGATACCCAAAGCTGACTAATACCAACCAAGTCAGCTGTTTTAGTTCGATGGCTCTTCCTTTGCACGAGAGCCACGTGATCCCAATGTTGTTTTCTCCCTATAGCACTAAGGAAGGGACCTCTCTTCCCAGTCCACATCCCCATTGGACCCACAGTGCTTAAGACACTTACATAATTCCTTGACGAAAGGCATGAATTCCTGATTCTGGCTTAGAGGAAGAACAGAGCACTTGAACGGTGCTACAACAGCTGGGAAGCTGAAGTACTAAGAAAAAAAGAAAAAGCACAAATAAATACAAGTTTAATGGTTAGGCCAGATTCTTAGGAGGTGAGAATAAGCTCTGAGGTTGGAGGCAGGGTGACTGTTCCAGGGGAGTCACTGGCCTTCTGTAAGACATTAGCATTTAGGGTCCCAGCAGTAACACCTCACACCACTGAAGCAAGATTGATTTTCTCCAGCTGCCCTCCACTCCCCCTTCCCTCCTGACAGCTAAATGTTACCTCCCACCAAAAGAGGTCTACCAGAGCCCTCCCCAAAGAAAGTGAACCTCATCTGAATTACAGAAAAATGAAGGGTAGAGGGGTCTTCCCAGGAGATTTAGTCTTATGCACAGTCTAAACCAAACTCCATTTGATTCCCACAGACTCCACACACATGGAGCATATGCAGCTCAAAGGTCTTCAGAACCCTCCACAGACACCCTCAGAAAAGAAAAACATGCCAAAACGGCGAAAAGGGGGGAAAAAAAAAATATATATCTTTCCTGGCAATCAGCAAGGCCTGTAAGGGTACAAAAGTAACGCAATTGAGACGTACCACAATACAGAGCAGCCCAGGCTATATAGAAAGTAAATGGGTACTAGAAGGAAGCTAAGTCTGATATTTTAGACTTCATGAGCAGTTTGTGATTGAACGTCAAGTGTGTCCTAACTCTGGGCTCCTGAATCCTGTTCCCCCCACTCATAACTGTATCACATCCTGTGGCAACCAGAGACTGTTATTTTTCTTTTCTATAAACACAGTCTAGCGGCCAGAAACAATGAAGAGGAACCAGCATCAAGTTTACAGCCAGCTTCCCATGGGCCACCAGCAATGGTGCGGAGCATCACAGTTTGGGCACTGTCTGCAACAGGCTGGTGCTCTTTAACACACACTTCCCTCTGGCCCCTGCTACAGCAAAGTTTCAGGCCAAGATTTTAGGGGTGCCCAGAATCAGAGAAGGTTGAATTTCATGGGGGACTGAGGACACAGTTAGTCTATTGTCCATCTTGCTGCACAGAACTATGATTCCAGGAAAAGCAGCAAAGAGAGAGGAAATAAAACACTGAAGAGATGCCTTTCTCTGAGCCATGGGACATTGCAAAGTGTGAATCCAGAAGGAGGAATTTCTCGCCCCCTTGCCAGTAATTGCGAGAGCCTCATGCACACACAGCCCCAGAATGCTCTCACTGCACATGTATAAATGACACGTACGCTGGCAAAAACAGCAATTCAACAGCCCACCCGGGTTTTCCCATCTCTACTGTGTATTGTGCAGTCTTATTTTAGCCCTTCCCCTGGATGTCAGGGAAAGGCAAATGCTTGCAGCTGGTTTAAGCTGAGGCCCAGCAACAGGAAAGCTCACCGTTCTCTGCTCGTCTCCTTCCCGGATGTGGAATGTGTGTTCGAACACTGTGTACATGATCCTCCCAATACCAAATGATGGTTCAATTACATTTGGGATGATTTCTTCCACTGGAACACAAAAGAACCCACGTCATCATTAAAAAAGAATTTACACACAAAAAAAAGATGTGTTTACTGAAGCTGCCCTTCTGCTCAGAGGTTCTGATTACATGTAGCTAAGCACATGGAAATAAAAGGCTAGACATGCTCTAAATACAAATACCTGAAGTACAGATTTAGACTTAGTCCACGTACAGAATATATTTAGGCTGTAAATAACAAGTCAGGGCCGCTTCTCTGGCCCTGAGAGCAAATAGTGTAGCACAACTTGCATCCATGCAGATAAACCCTCTTCTCCTTCACAAGAGCGAAGGCTCATCCAAACCGTTCACTGGGAACGGTCCCCGCTCCACACCAAGTCACAGACTATGTCCAGGCATTGTCTAAGAGAGTGCTATTTGGCATAGACCAAAACTGTGCCAGGGAACACGCTAGCAATTAAACAGCCTGGATAATGGCAGAGTAATGCTCAGTCCCTGGCACAGTTTGGTTTAATGTACAGACACAGCCGCAGTATCCAGCAGACTGAGCAGAGAAGCATGGAGCTTCAGATCCAACTCAAATGCTAGCAAAGACTCCCTCCGTATTCTTGAGTTGTTCAGCTGCCTGCTTCAATGCTCGTCCCCTCCCTCTTCTCCATCCCCCTCCAATGTATCACAAGAGTGGGAAAGAACAAGTATCAACTAGTTACTGTTTGCAAAAATTCCCGAAAGACATGATGTGCTATGTTATTATACACCCATCATTCTCTCAGTCCTTGCCACACGTCTGTCAAAGGGGCTTTTTCCTCCTTCTTCCCTGTGTATGAAAGGACCTCAGTGGACAGCTGCCCTGCTCAGACAGTGCAGCTTTTTAGAAAAAGCTCAGATAGCTACTGGAGAAGAAACAACAGTTATAGGCATCAGCTGCTTTTGAAAATCAAGGGTAGCATCCAGCTCTCCAGCACTGCACCCTGACTCGCCTCCCACTCTATGTGCCTAGAGAGCCAATCCTCCTCAATTAAGTACCTAACTCAGGATGGGACTTTAACTTCCCAAAAGGATGGTCTTGTTTTATTTGTGCATTGACCAACCAGTTTTCAAGACGAGAGAGGGAAACCATAAGCTTTGCCTTCTGCTTGCAGACAGCAGCCAAATTGCCAAATGTACAAATTTAAAACCAGCAACTGGGGTTCTACTTGCTGGCCCCCAGCAGTACTATAATCCCTAACAGTTACAACTCTGATTCCTTCTTCGAAGTTGTGACAAAGCAAAGCCTGGCACAGCAGCAGCACAAGCTGAGTGAAAGACACCTGGACATGTCAAAGGCTCAGCAGCTGCAAGAACAAATATATTCTGCGCATGCTACAAGTTATTCTACTTCTTCCCAGGAGCACTTATCATAGTCCCAACCTAGGGCAGGAAGATCCACTAGTTAACAGTATGAACTGGGGAAAAATCTACCTCAGTCTCCAGCTCTGTCAAAGACTTCCCAAATGACCTTGGGTGAGGTGCTTACAGAGCTGGCTGGAAAGACAAGACTTCTTTGAGGAACTAAATCCATGCATTTTGGAAAGTTACCTTCTAGCCCCATTTACCATATCAGGACAAAAGCTCTGTGGAGATGCAGTCACTGACCAAAGCTGATGTGTGATTATCAACTACCAGGGGAACTGACTGGACTTGTCAGCTTAAAGAGTCTGGTCAGGACGGCAGCCTGGTGAGCTGGCAGATGCTGGAAGACTTGGCTCCAGGCAGCAGAGTAGCAACAGGAGCTCTGAGCACAGGAGATCTGGCCATAGCCCTTAACCAACAGACTGCCACAACCCATCTGCTACACTGCAATGGACTTGAAGATTAAAGCTCCCAAAGCTGGTGCACCTTCCCCAGCTCCTCCATCACTACAGCAGCTGGTTCTTAGCACCACATGGGACCTTACAAATCCCAGAACATGCAATTGAAGCACCATGAATATAATACACCACTCAAAGTCTATTAAATGGGTTACTGAACAGACCAGGCGAGAAGCGGGCAGACAGGCCTGCACCAATGGTCACTGAAATCCCACTGCTGTGTGAAAGCTTTCCAACTCTCAAATTGTCGAATTTCAAGGAAATAACATTTGGCATTTTTCCCGTGCCGTGGTACAATACTAACAGGACAATCCAACTAATAAAGTTCACATTCAAAGTGTATCCTGATCTGCCTCTTATTTTTGATGATCAAACAACACAGATACAAATTTACCATGTAACGTTTTCTGAAATCTCTTCACAGTAACCATGTCCTTTGTTAATTTAAAAGTTTTCCCTTCAGTTTCAACAGTGAATTCCCTGCAAAGGAAAAAGAAGTGACTTATAACTTGTTTATTTCTTGCTGTAGCTTTTATTTCTTTAATTGCATCGGTTGGCTGACTTTAGGAATAGGGCAAGAGAAGACAGGGCAAACCCCAGAGATCAAAGAAACATGTGGCATACCCATTAAAAGAAATTCATGTTAATAATAAAATTACTACATCTACATTAAAAGCAACCATTTTCATAATCACAGTGAACTTAGTTGTGGTTAACAGCCTGAAGCAAACGCAATTAGGAAATGGAAGAATCTCAGGATGAACCATATACACCAAAAGAAAAAAAAGAGGGAGGCACACAAAACAGGCACTTGCTGCAGACTGTACATCTTGTCAAGTGCATGGACTTCTACTGAAAACTGACTTGTGTCAGAAGGTACCCTGCATTTTCACAGATACCAAACAAAGGGGAGGATACAGCACAGTTAGTTTATTGATTATTTCTAAAGCTTTTGATATTACAGTCCTTTAACTGCTTCCTCTCGCTCCTTGCTGACTTACAACTAGTGCACACTCCCTGCTGAGGAGACCTTAGGCTCTATTGACCCACCCCACTTATGGGAAGCAAATGTCTTTATTACTACGTGTCCTAACAGAAAACTGTCACTGTAAACCTGAGGACTTCACATCATGGATTTATACAAACATGGCCATATGAAAGGCAGGTCTAACATACTGACACTGTCAACATGTACTCAGCAACGGTACCCTCCTTGCTGAAGCATTCAGATCAACATAATATAAAACCCAACATGTTTAAGAAGTGTGCACTAATCGCCTGCATTTGGACTCAATACCAAATGGGCTGAAGCTTATAAAGGTTTTGCTCTGAATGCAGCTACAATTGGATGCTGAGTTTAAACACAGTCATGATTTGCAGTCCACTATCAATTCAAACCCAGGATACTGCTTGTAACTCATCTATTGAATCATTTCAGTGGGGTTCTGGATGAACTATGTTCACTTTCTTCTGATTTGGATGCGTGTACACATCACCATATTCTGCAACAGTTTCTCTCCCCATTTTGAGTGCTACTGGTTTTTCTACACTTTCACATTCATAGATACGTAAAAGAAATAAATCTTAGCTCAGGGAAAAAAAAAAAAAGAAAAACAAACAAACAAAGAAGATGTAAACATTACCATTCTGGAATGTAGTCATTGATCCTACACCTTGTACCATTTCAAGCAGGAAATAAAGTTTATTTTTTATTATTGCACCATTAGCCTTCTCATAACATATATAGCTGTTGGCCTGCTTCAGCCAAATTTGACAACTGTAGAGATCTCTTACATTTTCAATTCCTGCATGTGTTAGGAATACAGGCAGAAGGTCGAGGAAAAACATACAAATTGCTGCCCCAGTAGATCAAAGGCTGAAACAGGTCCTAAAGCATATCAACATTGGAGGATACTCACACAAGTTTTGGTTCTCATTTAACTATTTTGTTCCATCACTCACAGAATTATTTGATTGATTTTAAAATTAAGTTCAAAACCATCTGCCAGCCCTGGTCAACTCTCAAACCACAGTAGGGAAGCTGATAAACACTTCCCATTTCACTGACGTGTCTCTCTTATGGGATGGTCCTACTAAAGCCAGAAGCTCATTCCCAGGCAAATAAACAAATATTTGAATACCATGGTTACACATTTACATGCCTATATCAAGAGATATGTTTGTTGATGACCAGCAATGACTTGGCAGAAGGGACAGCACTAAAACATTTCAGATGATCCACTTAGCCTACTCTCATGAGGAAGCTGGTTTCAGGTGGCTCAAATTAATCCAGCAGCACTTTGGGAACCCTCATCAGAGGTGTCAGAGAAGGATACCATGCACACACAGCCATCTCACCCTTTGTCATTGAGCAGCTGCTCCATCTCAGTGACATAACACTCGTCACATGTGGAAAGGTATTCCATCACCACCTTTGCATCCTTCTTATACGCTTTGCCAATGGCTCCCTTATTTGCCTCAAACTGAACAATGTTGACTGTTCTGTACGAGGCAGTTAAGGAGTCTGAGATGACAGAAAGCAGGGCCTGGTTCTTTTGCTATGTCAAAGCCAGTTGCTACACAACACAAAGAAATCTCCTCTGCTACTGAATTAAGGAACTTCCCTCCAAGAGGAAAGGAACAATAAAAAATACTGAAGGGCAGAAGGTCACAAATTTTGAAAGAATACGACTTTTTTTGCAAGTACAGCTAGCAGGAGAACCATGGAATGACATGGAGCAACCTGGGATATTAAACCCACATTCACATTGAAACCATGCCTCACAGTCAAAAGAGAGCCTAGCATTAAGCTAGAAGAATCCAAGCACAATAGTAAATCCCCTTTTCCCACCTGAGTAGTCACCCACATGCTCAATTCTTTGCAGGTTACTTCCCAAAGTCACACTGCTCTGTGGCTCTAGGTTTCCCTGTTAAATTTACAGTTGTAACTTAAAATAGAGCTGCACAGCTCTCCAAGACATCTCACTGTCAAATCACTTTTCATTTCAAGAGAATCTGGTTTATTGTGAAAGGATATAGGTTCTTTGAGAGGCTTCTCAGCTATAAGAGGAACTTTGGTGGCACGGGCATGGCAGGAGAGGTCATAGCAGGAACGATCAGCACAGCCAACGATCTCAATCCAACCCTGAAAAAACGAAAGTGGAAGCTTTCACCAACTCACTTTTTTGTCCACTTAACCATCAAATATGTTTATTCACCCTTAAGCCCTCCCTGCTCCCATGACTGTTTTTTCTACATAATTAACTCTGTTACAATAAGCAGCTCTCACTCACTAGTTGCTCCTTCATTTGAATGATTCCATTTGTTTCCAGAGGAAATGATCAGTTATCTAACCAGTGCCTGTGTTCACGGCCAGGTTTTCCACATGGCTTGGCAGAACACAGCACTGTGCCAACAGCTTGGGGCTGAGGCCAGAGCACACAGTCTTATCACTCACATGCTATAGGCACATGAGACATCATGCCTTCAGGGCTTTACCACTCTGCAAGTATGGAATAGACAGCCACACTAGAGTGGCCAGAAGCCTGGCTTCCGAGCTAGTAAGACACAGATTATATGCAAGGGAAGAACTTCTTTCAACATTTCAGCATGTATAGCAAGGAGGAATCTCAAAACACCATTCACACATACAGAATTGATGAAGACTTCCAACAGTTGCAGCAAATACAGCCACCACCTGGATTTTCTAAAAGACAATCCCATATAGGAAAAGGCACATCAGCTGCTTTTCATTCACTCTGTCACACCAGCATGGCCATGCAGGCAGCCAGATGCTGTGTGGTTTTCCAGTCTGCAGTGATATAGCAGGGTGTCAGGACCCTGTGCTGGAAAAACCATGGTGTTCCAGAACATCTTGGGGAATTTTTACACAAATTAAACCATTAGGGTACTACAACTACTTCTCAGAAGGTTTATGTAATAACTTTATAGCATGGATTTTAAACCATTCGGTGCAGTTAAGTTCATACTACTGAGTGCTGCAAGTTGGTATAAACATTTTTGGGCAGAGTTAAGTGACAAATCAAAGCATAAGTCTAGCTCTGAAGGTGGTTTTGTCATGCCATCTTTGCCTCTGGGTTAGGCTGTTGGACATACTGCTCTGTGAGTGTTGTCCTGATCCATGACAAGGCTTGCAAAGTTTATTAATCTTATTTACATGGTGTGGCCCACACATGTCCAGCCTGTTTTGGGCTGGCTGGAAAGAGAAACTATGAACATATGGAAGTCAGCTATCTACGTTCAGAGGAAGTCATTCCTTCAATCGTTTCTACAGGGCTTTTCTATATGAAGACAAATCACTCATCCAAGCTGCAGGTATTTTTTTTTCTCATCTTAAGTTTGGTGGAATTTAATGGCTGCTATTCCTCTAACTAGCTGTAATGAAACATCACCAGTGATAAGCCTGTTTCAGCTCCTTAAAAGAAAGAGAGAAAAAGCCCACAAAAAACACACAGACAAACAGTACTCCACACACAACCTCCTCACCCCTAGGTTGCAGGAGGTTCTTCCTGCCCATAAATAAGGCTGGCTGAACCATCTGAAGCCTTGACCCATTCCCTGTGAGGACACCTTTGGGCTGAGCACGCTACCAGTTTGGCTATCAAACTGGTCAGGACCATGGATGGGGTCTACCCATATATGGGTCACTGCAATGTCACAGGCTAGCCCCATAGAACTCAGCAAAATCCCTTCAATCTTTCAATCCTTTACGGGAACTAGACCACACAGAGTTCTCTAGATATTTTCAGGAATCTGCACATACTCTAGACTTCTTGGAAAGGGTAACAGGGCAGAAGAACATTTGCTTCACTACACATAAGGGAAAAATAATGAAATAACTTTTTTATTTTTAAACTCAGATTCTACCTAAAAATTAGATTCTGTACCCTCGAAGAGGGGAATGAGTTCATAATCAATACAGTCTAGTTACTACACTTTCTAATAGATTTCTTTTGAAACTGTCATTCCAACTGATACACTTGGCTGAGACTTACTGAAGAGGATGAAAGCTCTCCAAGAGAATCTAAAATGAGTCTAAGAGCCTTGCCCCTAACTACCTACTGCTGGTTTACCTGAAAGAAAAAAGATACATTTTTCAAAATCAAGCCAACAATATATGAGAAAAACAAAGCACCCAACGAGGCCCGAACTGAAAAGCTCTTAGTGACTCAGCAGGAAGACAAAAAATCCTTGGGAAATTTCTCTCCCAGCACCAGCTGTCTGAACTGGCAGGAGTGAACTCTCATTTCTCACAGCTTGGAAGTGGGAAAGGAAAAGCAAGCATTCTAGCAGGAATGAATCTGCCCTGGAATAACACCTCCAGCAAAATAAATCCTTCCCCACTGCTGTTACAGGGGTTATAGTCTTTGGAAAGCACCAGGACTTGGTTTCCTTTTATTCCAGATGAAATTCAAACTGCAAAAAGTCCCCAGGCAACTTCAGGCTCCAGCAAAGGAGTCTGAAGCATGGACCTACAAACAAGCATGAACAGTTCAAAAACTTTGTGCAAGCCCACTGCAGGGACCTGACCCATCCCCTTAGTCCTGGATTCAGAATATTTCAACTGTAGTAACTGTGTTCATACCAACGTGGGGCTGGACAGAAACATCAGATTCATAGCCCTGGTCTTAAAAACCCAAGAAATAAAACGGAGCCCCTTCCTGCACTATCAACAGATCTGACAAGGAGTGCCATTTGCTGTTTTGCTTTCCAACTTACATACGATGTTTTGGACTCTGCATCCCAGCAGTCACAGGCATAATGAGCCATCTCATTCTCCATATGCTGTCGGAAGCGCAGCTTCTCTGGGGATACACCGACCTTTGTAAGGAAGAGGTAGATTCTGCCAATGAAGTAACCGAGAACGGAGTTATTGATCACACCCTGGAAAGGGAAAAAGCAGAAAGAAAAAAAAAACCACATAGACATTAATTCCTAAGGAAACAAAGTAATGATTTGTGGTACTTCTGCAGACAACTTGACACATTACACACAGAACTTCTTGCAGCTGCCTGTGATAAATTACTATGTCTCCCCTGAAACCATTACATCTTTTCAAATTCACCTAGTACCACTGGGAGTATCCCCATCTGAAGAAAATAGTAAGTTATTATTACTCTAGGACTCATCACTGTCTCTGAAGATCACCTACTTGAAAATACCCTGCTGTATGCAACAGTGCAGTCACTGGTATTACAAGAGTGCATGGGAACTGCAGTTGTGGCTCAGGACCCCACAACAGCTGTACCCTACAGTTCACAGTTGCAATACAACAGGGGGGTGGTGTTCTTTTTGTTGTTGTTGTTTTGTTTGGGGGGGAGAGGGAGGAGTAGGTTGGGGGGCTGGTATTTTGGTGGGGTTTTATTTGGTGGTTTGGGGGGGGTGTGGGGAGGGGGTTGATAAACCTACTCATTCGTGATTTGCATGCATGGAGCATCAGGTCGTGAAACCCCAACATGCAAGCCACATACTGATGGAGGTCAGCAGCTGAGTATTAGATTCCCAGTCACTGCTGAGCTTTTGGCAGATGCTAGTATTCCTAACTGTTCCTCTCCCATTAGCTAAGTGTGAAGCTTAACCTCTAACCGCTACCACAGCACCACCAGCAGCTTTCATTACTGATAACAAGGGCCAGGCTTGGCTCAATCACACTGATTCACTGAAGAGAATTGACTTAAATCTGGGAGCAAACCCCAGCTGGCACCAACACAACAGTTTGTAATTTAGTCATGAGAGCAATATTCGAAAGAGCAAGCTCCGCGTGCTTGCAAGAGGAACGTTACCTGTTGGACAGCATCTCCCAGCCTCATTATATGGGCGGACTGCCCGCTGACCTGGGCCTTGGAAGAGTACAGGAGGATGTTGAGGTCTGCCACATTCTGAAACTTGGGGTGATTTTTCTCACTGGGATCCACAAAGTGCTCGATTTCTGCCATGGTGAATTCCCTAATGGAAACACAAACAAGCATGTGTATTAAATATTTTATGTGTTAGCCACAGCCCCTCTAATAAATGATTATGCGTTAGCCTCTCACAAGCAAGTCAGTAGTTTCAAAACATATGCAAACCCAGAGCCAAGACAGTGTATAGACTGGAGCATGAACCAGTCTTGACACTGGATTTAGTTTTACCTTCAAATTCCTAATAAAATTTTCTACAAATGCATCTAGAGATCTCCATGCCATGGTTATCACCACTGTGATTCAGAGCAGAGAATACCACCTTTGGAAATGCTTCCAGAAGTCTCTGGAGTTTTTCCAGACTGCTGTGATGCCCATGTTAGAAGTATACATTTCCTACAGGGTGAAGGAAGACTAATCTGCTCATTAATTCAGTAGCCTTAACTCATATCAGAGGTGCTCAAAATAGCCAGATGAGGTGATGATTTCTTGAAGATAATAATACTGCTACATTCAGCAATCATGTACATTCTAAGAACTTGGCTTTAATACATCTATATTCATACATTAATTCTTAGCCTTCCTGCTTGAAATCACTTTACGTTGAATTAGCTTGTTACCAAGAACCTTTAAAAAAAGCTCTAGGTGATCATTAACTTTAAATCACAGGCATCAGGATCTAATCTGCTATGATAGCATAATAACGCAGTCTCCAATAAATGTGCCACAAGCGTATAATTTATATTTGACTGAAAATGTATTTCAATGAGAAAAGTTCTCATTTCCAGATGTGCAAGAGAGAACAGGAGGACTGAGAAAATTCTGAAGAGTTGCCTTAGTGCTAACGATTCCACTGCCTCTCAGTGACATTTATGGCACCATATTAATCAATTACCAAGTTTACAACACAGACAGCCTGTTACATGGCAGAACCACACTGACTGTGCATGGCAGCTCTTGTTCCAAATTAGACAGAAGAGACTTCTGTTCAAAATAGTTCAGTTAAAATAGAGATTATCCTTAATGAAATGCAATAATCACTTTTATCCTGAGATAGAAAGCTTTTAAAGTAATTCTCAATAACCCTGAGCTTTCCTCCTTGACTTATCTTGGGACAGAAACACATGTCCCAAGTCACGTTATCTTACAACTTCCTCTCTGCAGTAAGCTGCAGAACCTGCAGAACTGAGACAAGGAAATACTGCTGCAAAGTGAATCACATTTTGCTTCTAGATTTCAGTTTTCAAGTAAATTGCATGAACATAATTAAACAAGCAAAGCTGCATAACCTGTAGAGAACACAGCTACCTTTAATATGATCCATTTAGATTATGATGGAAGCCACATTTTATTAGTAAAACCCAGTTTAATCTAGGCATTTCTAATAAAACAGCTATTTCAGAGATCCTACTTCTTACCAGCCAGGCTTAGATAGAATTCTGTAGTTAAAACCTTAACTATATGCGTTCGCCTGTGAACCCCAAGACCCACCAGGCACATTATCAGGAGTCCTCTGGGAGAAAGCACGAAAGTGAAACAATCATGTACAAATACTGGAACAAAAGGAAGGTGCTACCTGCTCCCAGGTACCCTTCTGTTGAAAGAGGAAATCTGCAGTACCTCACTCTGATAAGGCCGGAGCGGGGTGAGATTTCATTTCTGAAGGAATTTCCAATCTGGGCAGCAGCAAAAGGCAGTTTGCCTTGGTTAAACTCCAGAAGACGTTTGAAGTTGAGGAATATTCCCTGTGCAGTTTCTGGCCTCAGATAGCTGAAAGGAGATGGGGGAGAGGCAAAATCAGGAAGATAAAAGGGTGGGGAAAGCAGTGAGAAAAGAAAAACACAGTTACTACAAAACTTAAAGGTGGTACTTTTTCTCTTGAGTCTTTTAACTCCAGACACAAAACAATGAAGCAATAGAGTGAGAGGAAAAAAACCAAACATCAGCTGCAGCCCAAACACAGCACTCCACAGTTACTCCCAAAAGTAAACTGGATGGGTTGGCTGCTTTTGAGATGCAGGCACGGAACGGAAAAAGGTGTCTGAATGAAATACAGCGGCCAGTGACAACAAGGAGATCACAGGGAACGCAGCCTCCTTGCCTTTCCTATGTAGGCATGAGCTGTACCAGGCTGCTAACAAACGCGGATTTTGCAGGCAAACCATGACTGCACCTCTGCTGTTACAAAAACTGTGAAGTGGCTTTAGTGTAACGCCTCTGCAACCTCTACAGCGACTTGAGACTGCCACAAAGAATACCACCTACAAAGACCATTTCATCTACTACACTGGAGAACACATGCGATGTATCTCTGATCCCATCCCAGAGCATATGCAAGAACCATATTCTCCACTCTTCAGTGGAGGTTTCAGTTTTAGTTTCGGAGACGCCCAGTCAAGACAACAGCCTCTACATTCTCACACACTAACTACAAACACCTAGCAAATGATGCTACGAGTGGATCACCCTGCTGAGTAACTTCATCCTGAAACAGGTATGCTGAAGCAGGTTCTCTATAACCATGAAGTCGCTGACAATTGTGGACCCAGCGTTAACTGGCTTTATGGAAACTACTCCAAGCTATGTTAGGGCATAGCTGTGATCCACATAGTCTAGCTGTTTCAAGTATTTTCGTAATTCTGCAACAGCTCCTTGTTTCTCCTACCTTTCACCAAGAGTACAAGGAATGCTAACCTGCCAGAGAAGACCGGAACTGAAAAGCAGGGGAAAGGTACTCAAGAAAAAATTGTTGAGACTTAATTTTTATTCCAAGTGATCTATGAAGAAGGGAAAGTGTGAGCAGAATGAGATTAGCACCTACCCAGGCATGTTTCCTCCAGGCCCAATGGAGGTCTTGAACATCAGATTGAAAGAAACAGGAGGGGACAGGTCATTCCCAGTGATAGGTGATTTCACGTTGTAGTTCACAAAGAGATCTGCAAGTTCTTGCTGGCCATAATTGTCCAACTAATTTCAAAACACAGGAAAATTATTTTAATTACTAGACAAGATAACAGGAATGAATTATGTCCTCTCCATCTTTTACTAAGCATGACCCAGCTCTGAATCACCTGCCTAAAATACTCCCCTTTAACCTAAATCTTCAAGCAAGCTAGAAGTTTGAACCAATGACAGAAGAATACACTGCACAACTGCAAACCCACATTAGTAATATAGGTCCACAACTCAGTCATACCACGGGAAGTCTGAAGGCTAGATAGAAATGCAAGCACTGAGCATAAGAGTGGGCGTAAAGCAGAAGAAAAGTCATTGGGACTGCATCACCACCCACTAGTAACTTCTTTTTAACAGTTTCAGCTAAAAACATGGGGAGCAGTGTGTTGGGAACGAAAAAAATACACCAATGACAGAGGAGGAAGCTAAAATTTCTGCAGGGCTTTGTCTGCATTCATTTCTCTTTCTTCTGCTGCATGAAACACAATATTCAAGCTATGCATTAGATGCTCTCTTTCAGAGCTATTCTGCATTTTAGTTAAATAGAGCAAATCTGCAGCACAGGGCTTCTTGGTGAAAGATTTTTCCATTTGGTCCGGAAACAATTTGGTAATGACTGGACGCTTTCACAAGTGGGATAATGTCAGCCCCTTCCAGGCACCTTCCTTCCCCTCTCTCTGGAAGATGGGAATCATGCACTAGTAGAACCAGAGATCTAACTGCAACTTAACCGCACAAGAGCTGTGACTTCTGGCATTGTTTTGTGCATTTATGTACTAGCGTTTTGCATACATACATTTAAATGTAGTTTCTAGACTTAAGTACCATAAAGGATCTATACTGAACAGTACAGCAATGATTTAACACTCAAGTTTAAAATCAAATGAGCTGCTTCTAGCATTAATTGTCATGATCCTTCATATATCAGAGAAAACTCAAGAGAGGGTATAAAAAGTTTTTATTAATACAGAGATTCCCCTGAAGTATGGTCAAAGTTCAGTGTTGTGGTGTGGAAAACCTAGTGACAGCTGCTTAGTGATGCAATACACTGAAACAAAAAAAATTGCTCTTTCTGGAAGGAAACGTTCATTCTATGCATGGCTCTGGAAGCATTTATCTTACAAGTCATGAGAAAAAACATTAAAAACAAAGTAAGAAAAACAAATGAAAAAATAAAGGCAAGTGTCTGTACAGCTGCTCAGGAATGTCAGCCGAGAGCACCAACTCTTCTCACGGTAAACACAGGAAAAAACTGTGCAGGGTGCTACAGACAGAGGAACAAATCTCAAGTTCTTCAAAGCCGAGATAGCTTTAAAACATACCAATTCAGTGCTAAGGTCATTCAGAAAAACCCTGACAAAACTTCTCATCCATCTCTGTTCCTTTGTATCATAATCCTGCAGTGAGGGATTTACAAAGGTAAAGGGGGGACTCAGAAGAAACAGTCTTTTTGCCAGGATGTGAAGTGGAACAGAGCACACCAGATCCAAGGACAGAGCTTCAACCCTACCAATCCAACATTTAAGAGACTAATATAATAGCAATAACTCTCCAAAGCAGCAGAAGGATGGAGATGCAATTAACCAGCAAGTTTACAGTATTTGTTACCCAGTAAGTTTTCCATATTTAGGAGCATGTATGACCTACAAGTATCTCTGAGGTAAAGACTTCTGAGCATGTTTCAAGACACATTTCCTCTGGACTTGGTGCATCGCACCTCCTCGGTTACACACACATCCCTGAAGCATTCACGTGCCCATGCAGGCACCTACCTGCGTTAGAACATTTTCCATTTCTGCCTTTTTCTCTGCTGTGCACTTCTTGTCAGACATAAGCTTTTGCAGGTGAGCTGTAAGCAAGAAAATTATGTAGTGAGTTTACACTGCAACCCCATCACTGACCCCAGTCTAAAGCTTGACAAATCAGGAGGATCCTCCAGCATGAGCGTAAGTGTATGTCCACCAATTGTCTTGCTAGGGTCTATCAGGATAATTCCACTCACGTCATCAGGGTAATGCTGATCTACAGCTGAAGCACTACACCAATTTGCTGTATTGGTGTGCCACAGGGAAAACAACAGGTCCTTATCTAGTTTCTTTCCAATACTTGTTCCTCTAAACCCAAGCAATGGCTTTGTAGTCCCTTTCTCCTTATTTTCTTTCTACACAGACTGGAAATTAAAAGCAACGTCTGATCGCAAGCCAGCAAGGCTAATTTTATCCAAATGCACTCAGAGGCACGTACTGACTTGGTACAGTAGGGTTAGACTGCATTCCGCTTTAAAGCACAACATCCTCCATGAGATACAAAGGCAGACAGTGATGCCAAGACTTCCCACTCTCATCTGAAAAAAAGCAATCTGACTTTTTAGTGGCAGTAACAGCAGGTGGCTGTTCACCAGTGATGGGCTGCAGAAGAGACAGGGACACTCTTCTTTATGATGCTGTTCAGTGTGCAAAGTGGGCAGACGTTAGATGGGCTTCTTTTGTTTTTTTTTTTAATAAAACGAAAATTCTAACTGAATATTAGGAAAACAGCTTTAATGCCAATATAGATTGTTCTACATACTTAACTTCCAAGGAAAAGGCTAGAAAACTAGAGAGCACAACCCGCTTAAACCTAGAGCGGCACAATCCTTCCTTTCACAATGGAGCTGTACATGAAAAAGTTTTCAAATAAGTTTCTAAGATTCCTTCATGTGACCTTTTTGTTTGGCTGGGGTTTTCTGTTGTTTTTTAAACAAATTTTAATCAATAACCACAGAGAAGTGTGAGAACTTTGCAAACCTAAGAAATGCCTGAAGTCTATTTAGCATTCCCAAATGTCAGCTGAGTTCTAAGGTATACGAAAGTCAGCAGCTGCCATGTAATTGACCTTTGCATAGGGAAAGCATGCTCTGTCCCCTGAGATGGTCATTAAATCATTTCTCAGTTCCGAACAAAAGGCAACTAAACTCAAGAAAACTAAGACCAGAAAATGGTAGAGAACAGCAATGTTGTTATATAGGGAGTCCTCAGCTTAGACAACACAGTAATCTTTTATGGCCTGATGACAGAGGATTTTATAAAAAGGGACCCAACTACGTTTTTACTAGAGATCCTGTACCTTGTTTAAGACACTACACAACATTTGGGTGGAGCTGAGAACTTATGGGATCTTTGGTATGGCATGATTAATGAACTATAAATACAAGTATGGAAGACTGGCTACACCAACTGGCCTTCCTTGAGAAACATACTCTTTTCACATGTTTGTACCACGGCAAGAAATTCCCAAGCCCACCTAGCCTTGGAACAAAACCAAACCTTTTAAGAGATGATCAGCACGAAAACATTCCCCATTTTTCACATCTTTCACCATGAAGTCGGCAAACTTGTCTACATGGCCAGAAGTCCTAGAAAAGATGATACAAAAAAGGAACATGAAAGCTGCCAGACAGCCCCGGGTACTGTGTGATCCCAGTGGACAGACCATTACCAAAGAGAAGTCCTTCAAACTATGTGCCCAAACTGCAGGCTCACTCTTGCTTCAGGTTATAGATTCACACTAAGCAGTACCATCCCACAGAAAATCTGATCCGTGAGAAAGTTATCAATCCATCCAAATCTTAAAATGTGTCACTAAGATGACACCTAGTGCCTTTAGGAACTACATTGTGATTGAAGCAAGACATAGATGCAGTTGTGAGGAGTAACCAGTAGTTCAGGTGGACAGGTTCCCACTATTTTATACCAGTGATCCATGAAAGCTTCTGCCTGTTATGCCGTGATCCATACAAAGAAACGCAGTTGACTCAGCTCAGGCTCTCTTTCCAAAAGCTTCTGACATATTTAGCAAACCTGTGGGTAGTTTTAGTGGAGATACATGGAGGTGAAACGGTCCAGAGTCTGAACTATGCTCTCACCCTGGAAGATGGTCCCTCTACCTGGTCTGTGGATAAAAAGAGGGTTTCAATCCCCAAGGCTACAGAAGCATCATTTGCATTCAGAGCTCAGTTAACACATTGCATATTGCCATCCTTCCGCAGAGAAGGGAAGGATGGTCAAGCAACATGGCCAGTGTCCTAAACTATGACCCCAGTGTCCCAGATTTAGGCAAGTCACCTAATTCTTTTTTTTGTCATCTTGATCTTTCAGAAAAAGAGATAATGGCATTTTCTTACCTAGTGGGATTGTTAGGAGACATTAAGACATTAGACTTTCAGACAGAAGTCCCACTGCTCTCCCTTATTTATGGAATAACAGCTTCTCACACTGACCTGTGCACTGATATCTAATTATTTTGCACTGCAACAAGGTATGAAATCGGGTGACCCAGTCTCAAGATCCCTGTGGGTAGTTCTACAGAAGACTGTAAAAAGCAACTATGACCAGAAATTACATGCTGCAGAAAAAGACTCATATTTACTTCAGAACCGGCTCCGGCGTAAGCATGGTACAGTCAATCTCCAGGATTTGCTCTTCCTGAATAAAGTGCTGTCTCCATGCTTGGATGATGTTGTTCTTCAAAGCACACCCAACAGGCCCAAAGTCATACAGACCACTGACACCTGCAAAGAGACAAAAGTAAAAAAAAATGTGGTAGGTGCAAGATTGTATGAAGCTCCATTGTTTAGAGGCAATGTCCTTCCTTTTCAGTGCTTCCATCAGTTGGTATAAGTCTGATGTCATTTTCTAAGCATGAAGCATCAGCTTCACTGTGCTAAACAGAATATGGAACATGGCTCACTGTAGAGAGCTTTTTACATAAGGACCCATGACATAAAGGCTGAAAGTAAACTCTGTGAAGCACCTAGTCAGACACTGCCCTACATGCTAACCAATGCAGTTCAGTTAGAGAGCACGCTGGGGCATCAGGTAGCAGTAGAAGCCAAAACTGATAAATACCTGCAACCAACAACTGTAAAAGCCACACTCCCTCCACCAATGGATTACATTTTGTGGAGAGTTTTGTGGGAGCAATCTATCTGAAGGAGGAATCTAAATACAGAAGAAGTGATAATGCATAGGCCAAAGAAGTATTTTACTGTCAGTAATAACACGTATCTGCCAATCACCCATTTAGACACAAAGATGAAAAAAGAAATAAAAAGCCAATAGAACAACCCAGAGTATTTATTTTAGTATCTTAGGTGAAAGAGCAGTAACCATACAGGCACTGTGCTGGCCCCCACCTGCCCCAAGCTACTTCAAATCAGCTACCTGACGACGTTCAACAGCTGCATTTGTTCACCTGTTAAATAAAGTTCATTGGCAAAATTCACTAAGGTAACAGGTTCTAAAGTTCACAGTAGTTTTGAGCATTATCTTTCCAAAGAAAGCTCGGATAGAGATGAATGGTTATGAGGAAATACGCTGCTCATCCCCTTAAATGCCAAAACACCTTACCCTTCTGCAAAGAAACCATGTTCTACAATGTAATGCTCAGAACATGCATCCTAAAGTCCACTCACTGACATCCAGAAAGCAAAAGACAAAATCTGAGCCACCCCCCTCTCCCAAAGACTTTAGGAAGGGGGAACTTTTGAAAGGCTTACAGACTCAAGCAGGAAATTTTAAAGCCAACTTTAAAAAAAATTCTTTTATGTTGCATTAACATAACATTGCAAGAGTACAGCGTTTCACACAGCTAGAAAGACTAGAACATTAGCCTAAAGGGATTAAAATGCAAATTTTTTCAAATCCGTACCTCCATAAATAGAAAAGGCTTGATCATAGAAAAACCTCCTTTTCAGGGTGTCTTCCATTTTAACTCTGTCCACAATGTCATCTTTGGGCTGTAAGGCCAGCTCCTGTAAATCAAGTAAATTGAAAACAGTTAATAGCTCCTGTTTCTGAGAGGAGGAGGAATCTTCTCCATTCACCACACTATGAGTCAAAAGTCTGTAAAGACCATTTTGAAGCAAAGGTATCCTGCCAACACGCTCATTTTCCAAAGAGGAATAGTGACGCTGAGATTCAGGTGCTCAATTACAAACATGACTGTCTCAATTCCGCATTTTACACACTTGAGGTGGACTCATCTGCCCTAACTTCCAGACAACTAAGTCTGAGCTAGTTATCCTCAGCTTTCTTTACAATCACTGGAAAGAAATGCCAATTTCCAAAGCAATTCTTCTGACCTATTTCCCTCTCCTGACTATAAAAAAAAGCTTGAAGTGACTAGCTGAGACTACAAACATCTAACTCTTGGCATATATGAAGCTTTCAATAAAGTGTTCCTCACATGAAAGAATTTTGACTATGAAGATTACGAACATCATCATCCTTGTGCTCTGCCAAAGGTGTGTATTTAGCTACTCGTACAAAGAATATCTACTCACAAAATGTAGGCTTTCCCAAACATGGCCCCCTGCACTCAGAAAATTTAGTTACAGAGTGCCTAAATGCCCTGACTAGATTCTGTGAAAACATTTTAAAACAGACTCACTACTTTATCTGAAAAACTATGATTTTTGCAACCACTCCATTAGTGAAATCAAGAGACTTGAAAGATTTGCTTCAAGAAAGATGTTTTTATAATTAGAGTTAAGCCAAGAAGTTCAATAAATCAATTCAGGTCCCCCTAAGTGGCCAACACTATCATTTTGAACAGCCTTTTGGTAACAAAAAGTATCATATGACCAATAATGTCAAACTTTTCTTTTTTTAGCACCTACAAAGACAAGTGCACGCGGTCTAATTTTAAAAGCACTGTACCTCTGCTGTTCCCATGAATTAGCATAAGCCAAGGAATAACTTTGCAGGAGAGAACAAAAGAGTCAAAGGCAGACAGAAAGCACACATGACAGCAAGCACCAGTGTTGTCCCACACCAAAACAGTACTTTTAAAGCACAGAAAGGGAATCCATTTGGCACTCTGGCTAAAAACATAGAATCACATTTCACAATGAGCAGGGTTTCTTAATAGAAAGGACGGCTTTTGCCCAGAGATGGACAGAAGGAGAGCAACAGTGACACAACCCAATTCTGAACTGGCAGGGAGAAATGGCCAGCAGCACAGGAGTAACTGGAGTAGGTACAGAATTCCGTAGAGCCCCTCTTCTACTACCTAAAGAGAATAGTTAATGAACTGGCGCAGAAGTCAAAGAAACAGTCTCTATCCAGCATACATTCATAAACATAAATAGATTCATAAATAGAAGGCAGAAAAGCAACTGTGTTGGCCTTCAAGGGGAAGAATCACCCTGTATAAGAGCAGAATCATCTACTGACTTACAATATGGTTTGAGGACATAAAGCCAAGGAATTTTGAACACTCAACTGCTCTGCCCTGTTCAAAGCTTCAAATTCAGAGCCATTCTGCTATCTTTAAGTAGGAATCACAGGGCTTGAAAACTGTACCAGCAGCTGCTAAAGCTAACGAGCATTCACACTGCTGCCCTCTGCAAAAGGTACAAGTGACTGTGATGCATTGCTGGAAACACCATCAAGAGAGAAGGACTATATTGGAGTGCTGCACTCACAAGAGCAGATGCTGCGTTTGCAAGGTCATTCTTGCACTGACAGGGATACAGCCCACACAAATTGTGTAACTGGCAAACACGCCTCTACACTGCATACTACAGGCACTCTTCCAACAGAAAGGTGGGGCTCATAGGGATACCAAGACTCCTAACCTGCTTTGCTACATCCCTCTACGTCAAGCTTCCAAGTGCTGGGAAACAGAATTGGGAAAACATTTAGAAACTATTTACTCCAGGACAACCTAGCTATCGATACAGGTTTCATGCAATGGTTTCAAAGCACAGTTCTGTGCTGAATACTAAGTAAAAATGACATCTTTTTACTTGGGTTAAATGGATGCAAACAGGTAGCCATAATGCCAGACCTGAAGGAGAACACCAACTGTTGGCCTCACATGACCCAGTAGGACAAATAGGGTCAACTGGTTTCAATTCAGGTACACTGGTATTCTCACAGTAAGTTAGTTGCAAGCAGTGATGTATTTATTTATTTACTTATTCATTTATTTTTAAGAGTACCACTGAAGCACAACTACAATCATTTTTGTATGAAATACAAATTAGAAAAGAACCTCACAGTCTCCTGGGTGAATTTGCACACTAGACTCTTTTTATACTTCAGGAGTTTCTTTTTGTTGTTTCAGTCCGAGAAGCGGGGGGAAGCTTGCAGGATAAGGAAGTGTATTTTTACTTGTTCATTGATCTAGAAACAAAAGAGCTCCATCTTTTCATTTGCAGAAAGACTTTTTAGAGCACCATCGCATCTAAAAAAGGGGGCACAATTTCAATACATCCCTCTCTTGAAGGCTGAGGAAAACCATAGACTATTTAAAATGTCTCCAAAAACTTTGTTTAAACTGTTGCAAAGGAAGTGGTTTCTAAAGAAACGTGTTCTACGCCAGTCCTGGAATTTAAATGCTGCACAAAGAATCTGAAGATGAAACTCACTACAGTGAGCAGCATGTCCTCTCACTGCGCACAAAAAAAGATCTATGCAGTAAACAAAGATTAGCAACATCTACACTGAATTTCCACTCTGACTGTGAACAAACTGACTCATATTTATTTGTTCGCACGCTGTGATTTAATGTTAACAGATATTAGCATAAAAGATAAAGAATGAAACTGCCACTAGTCGGAAACTTGCAAACTATTTCAGAAGTGATTCAGTCTACCCTCCTATGACTGTTTAGCGCAAATCAATACCATAAAAAAGCATTAAGTAGAAATTTCAAGGCTTTTCAGATAAAACTGTGGAACTCAAATTTAATTTCCAGACTCACCTTTGCTTCTAGGACCCTCTTCCGAGCTTTGAGCTCTGCTACAGCTTTGTCTATATCCACCTGGGGAGCCTTCTCTTCCTTCAGCTTTCTTACCAGTTCTCCCTAGAAGAAGGGGACAAAACACAAGACACAGACTCTTTCTCTGAATGACATAGACAAGAACTCTCCTTGTTTCAGCTCTCCTGGCAATCCGAAAGGAGGGGTTTGTCCCACCTCCCCGCTCCCCACGCAGGTGAGAGACACTTAAGCATTTGAGTTAGCAGAACCACACATCATTAGAGAAATTCAGCCCCCCCACGCTACTGCTAAATCCCAGACCTATTATTAAATCTCAGCGTGCAAACGTACTCCTGTATGTACGACTTCGCAGCAGATTTCCACAAATCCTAGTTATCTGTCTTTGAGGATGCACTAAGTGGATTCTCAGATGGTTAATACAGGCTTTGTGCTCTCTTTCTCGGTAATAAGGCTTCTTTTCCTTCTACCCCTTCCCTTT
The DNA here is from genome assembly GCF_000737465.1 of Haliaeetus leucocephalus. NCBI lineage: Eukaryota > Metazoa > Chordata > Aves > Accipitriformes > Accipitridae > Haliaeetus > Haliaeetus leucocephalus. Next base: position 25,309,451 of record NW_010972436.1, on the reverse strand, counting down.
TCTTCAAAATTTATGACCATTTTAGACTTCTTTTGCTCTCATATCTGTTCAAAACTGGCCAGTAAGTACACAAATTTTTAGAAGAAGGTCTCACAGAAGACAGACATTATTAGCCTAATGTCTAAGCAAAGAAGGCATTGCATTATCTGTAAAAACTGTTACTGTTTTTAAAATTCATCCAGTAACTTTGGGAAAGAATAGAGTAAAAAAAAAAGAATTTAAAAAAAAAAAATCAAAAAACCTAAAAAAAACCCCAAACACCTAAATATTTCAGAGCAGCAAAACCCTGCCGTGGGCTTACACTGAGGTCTTGACCTGAGTCAAACCACCATCACCTTGCTATGGTTCCACAAAGGTCTCTCTGCCCTGTGGGGACGATTCTCCCCCTTCATCCCAGGGAAGTTCTCAACCCCTAAATACCCAACAGCATGCTTTTCTGCATGATCCTCAGCAGTAATGCCCAGCTTGCTCTTGGAGATAAATTAATAGTCTTCCTTTCAGTCCACTCCTCTTCAGCCAAAACCAAGGTCTATCTTGAATTACTGAGAGGGACAAAGGAGCTGACCCAGAAGGAAAAAGCCCAGAGATGTCAATGGCTTCTCAAGTGGGATGTTCTAAGAATGGGATGCTCCAAGTTCAGCATTTTTCTTGCATCTTGCACTTCTCCATTAAACAAAAGGGAAAAAAAAAAAACAAAACCACAATCCAAAGAGATAACAACATGTCCACAATACCAGCTTTTTCATAAATTCTGAGCTTTTCTGACATTAATATTACAGGCAACTGAGAAACCAAAGAGAAGAGAATACAGAGACTGCCATTCAATAAACAGATCAGAAAAAGTGCCTCAGAGACTAAGGGATTCAGAGGCTAATTTTATTAATAAAAGGAGGAAGACTCAAAAGACTGCATTAAAACAAACACACAATGAAAAGAAAGAAAAATAAGAATCCTGTCAGGCTCCCTAAGCCCGTCGGCTACAAGAACAGAACAAATCTGCTGTTTCCTTCCTGTTAACTCATTATACCAAAACGTGAAAGTTTCACTCTAGGGCTGAGGACTTAAACTGCCATTCCTGGGAAACGTGGCAGAGGGAGGGATCTGATCTTTTTTTTTTCTTTTAAAGTAGTAAGTCCAAATTGCCTTTGTTGAGCTAGGGGGTCAGCAGTGGAAAAACATCAAGGCAGCAGCAAAGCAGCTACTGCTGACTCAACAGAGCTATCACCCTGCTCATTGCTGAGCATCTAAAAGCAGCATACAGCAACTCTTTGTCCTCATCTATAAGTAAAAGAGTACTCAGACATACGCAAGGAGGAAAAAAATAAAAAAAGAACACAACTGAAGCAAATAATTACGTTTGCTGACAGGACTCAATCTAATTAAAACTACAATCTTGAGCCCAACCCAGAGGAGGAGTGCACAGCAGCACTCGATGTGGCAAATTTTGCTGCAGCTTTGTCCCATAGACCAGTAAAGCAGAGAGGGATCCACCCCTGGATCACGGCAGCTTATTGCATCAGGCACTGCTGCAGGAAGATATGCTGCTCACTTTCCTCCCCATAGGTTAAGTGTCCCTTAGGTTTAATTAAACCGCTTCTCCACGAGCTGTTAGACAGGGTCCCCTGCATCGCAAGGTATCAATGACCCCAATCTTTGTTACTCCCTCCCTTTCTCTCTTGTGCAAACACCTCAGTGAATTACTACTGTCAGGTGCACGATACAATATCCATGGTCCTAGCTATACAAATTTACCCACAAACCTTTCCTTGGCACCCCACACTCCTGTTTCAATCCCCCAGGCAGCCAGAAAGAAGGGGTGCATTGATACTTTAAAGGCAAATGACAGTACCCAAGACACAGGATTTTAAAATAAATAAATAAATTGGCTAGTTCTAGAGATCATAATTTTATTTACAAGAAGCTCTCTTGCCAAGGCATTATGCTGTACAATGATTCATAATAAAAACTCACTGAAGTGCTGGTATAATTAGAGGGCCATAAATCCACTCATTTAATGGGAAAACACATGCACAAATCTATGAATACACAGGACACACACGTAGCTATGTGTCCAGCTAAGCAGAAGACTATGGATTCAGCCACTTACAGGAGGCACACGAGAAACCCACAAGCATAGGTCTTGCTGCTAATGCAGGGAGGAAGGGGAACTTCCACGTGCTGTGAGCAGGCTCCACTGCCATCAGCATACGCAGCAAGGGTACCAAGATCAAGGTTCACTTAGGAAATAAAAAGACAACCAAATCCTTCTCAGGTAAGAAGGAAGCTAAAGATAACAGCTTCATCTGTGAGGGAGATGGAAAGAATGCCATGCAGTCCCAGCTAATAGGAGACAGCTACGTATCTAGACAAATAATGATGAAACGGAAAATGTGCAAATACATTAATACCCCTTACTGCATCAGGCAAATATGCAACTCTAAAGAACACCATTTACCTCCAAAACCCAACACAAACTCAGCTCTAAAGGGAAGTCATCGGGTGACCCTGTGGGATGAGGAAACCTACGCAGGGTGTTTTCCAGAGAAAACGTGAAGAGCCAGCTACGGGGCCCTAAAAGCGTGACAAAGTCAGCCCTAGCCTGGGCACAGAAGACAACATCAAGCCCAGGAGGGGCAAGCCAGGTAGACTGACGCACAGATCCAGTTCTGCAAGACAGCTCCAACACACACCACTGCTAACTGGGGAGGGGGAAGAGCAGGCTACGGGAAACCCACCCGCGCTGCCACCCACGCACTCCCTGCCAGCCCCCTGCCCTGGTCCAGAGCGAGACCCACCCGAGGGGAGACACCTGCAGACCCCCGCCCCGGGCAAACCCACGGGGACCCTCTGCTGTGGACCCACCGCCGGCTAAGCCCGCAGGGTCCCGCAGTGCCCCACACCACGGAACCGGAGGGGTCGCCAAGCAAGGGCCCTGAGGGGAAACACCGCCACCGGGCCCGGAGCTCCGCGCAGGGCTCTGTCACACACCCGACCCCCTCAGCGAGATGCCCGTCCCCCCGCCTCAGGCGGTTCCTCCCCGGCGGCTGTCTCCCCTCAGGGGCCACCCGCCTCAGCGGGACTCCCCTCAGCCGGGGGTGCCCCCCACCCCAACCACCACCACCACCACCCCGCCTTCAGCCGGGCCGAGGCGCGTTACCTGCTGCCGCACCGCCTGCCGAAGGGGCGCCAGCAGCGCCTCGGCTTGCGGACCGTCCATGGGGGTCGCGGCCGGGGCGGGCCGGGAGCGGAGCTGGGCGGCGGGCGGGCAGACGAG